>NC_090661.1:67871255-68471255 GCF_013368605.1 Nyctibius grandis | reverse complement strand
TCCTTAGAAATAATACAAGAAATAAGGTGTATTTGTAATCAAATTCCATATCTTGCATCTCTTTGCTGGGCAACAGAAGAGAAATTAAAGATCTACATTCAGATAATTTAACAGCACATGACAAAACATGCAAAAACTGGCTGTAGAATCCAATCTTAAGTAAACCCTGGCAATGGGGACCCTTCTTCCATAGTTGCTAAATTAGCTAACATTAACATTTGATACAAATATGTTAGCTATCATAATAGAAAGTTACATACCAGAAAGAATAAAAATAGTCTCTTACAACACAGCTCTTATTTTGTCCAAACACAAGATTACCAAATCAGTCTTTAAAAAAAGGAACATTTTACGTTTGGAATTAAAAAAATTGCATGATACATGCCAAAACACCCCCACACAGCTAACAGGCGAGGATGAAAGCCCCAGTGACATCAGTCGAGAACTAAAACCTCTTCTCTTGGTGTTAGGCTGCTAATAACACACATCAGTTAATGCGTCACTGATTCCTGCACACATTTTATAACACATGGGATTGTAGTTAAGATCTGCAGCCACAAAGCACAACAAAGTCTGGACATAGTTTATTCAGTAAAAATGGGACTACTCCTCCCTGGAGATCTCTGAAGCTGCTAACAAGAGCTACTCTGACAAGCAGAGCACATAACATCATTTTACTAGTGTTACTGGAAAAAGCAACTACAAAGTGATTGTTATGGTTAGCTGCAGAGCTGACAGGAAACCCAATTCTGAGATTTTTCTCACACAAATATTTACGACAGAGTACGCTACATCGTAAATATTTTCATGATTATTCATATCCAGAAGATATTGCACTGCTGCAAAACATACCCGTGCCAGATTCAAGAAGCCACTACTTAACTTCAGTGGATATAACACACTAATTTAGGCTTCCTAAGGGCTGCTAAGCTTTGTCTTCTCCAGCAGCAACACTCACAAGGAAATGATGAAAACCAGCATGCACAGTTCTGTTTGAGTAACTAAATATCCATTTTTCTGAACATGGGGACAAGAATGTGCCAGAGCTGTGGAAACTGTAGGGAAGTATTTAGTATTCCCAGGTGTTTTTGTTTGGTTGTTTTTTTTTTTGTTTTCTCTCTCACACATACAATAATAAATACCAAGGAACTTACTGCTGATAGTTAACAGTAAAGTACAATTTTCTCCATGACTAGGAAAGAAGGTTTGACCTTTCATTTTCATAATCCAGCTATTACTGACTGTTCTGTTGTCAACTTCACATTCATTGGGATATTTTCTTTATACCTGCATACTAAGTACTTCACAACTTAACACGCTCTTGTCTGAGCAGTTTGCAATCACTTACATAAAAGCTCTGTGGGAAGCGTATATCTGACCTTCATTTGTCCAGAAATACAGCAGTTCCACACAGACAGAGGTTCTGAACCACAAGGCAGACTGCTCAACCACCACTGGAAAAATGTTGCCTCTTTACTTACAGAATAGAAACACCAAGGGGAAGAGCATTTAAAAAAAGGAGAACCAAACACTTGAGACAAAAATAAAAGCAGCTAAAAGTCTCCTGAACATCTGCAGCGTCTGACATAGAGTAGCATAGTATTTCATTACATACAAAGAAGCTCAGGGTTAGAACAAGAATCAGTATTTTTAATATTTCTAGAATATTTTGGCTGTGAATGTACATGTGTTCCGAGTTCTTTTATCTACATGTAAATGCAGTATGTCAACAGCAATATGCCACTACAGGCCAGAATTAAAACATCTGACTTATCCCAGAAATCTCTCATTATTTTGTCTCTCTTCTCAAGGAAGCCACATGATACATTCAACAGTTTTACTTGGCTGCTACTCTCATAAAGAATGCTGTAAGATACAGACATTCCTATACTTGCCTTTTCCTATTGAGTGCCACATATACAGAAGACTCTGGGCAAAATTTATGTATATTCTGCAACTAATACACCAAAGACATTTTAAAGTACATTATTTTTTCTAATTTATTTACAGCCATCACCTAAGCTCTAGAATTACATATGACCAAAGCATGCTTAGAGTGCCTCGATGCTTTTGTGTTAACTGTTTTTAAATTAAGCCTTGTGCCCATCTGCACAAGCTAAGACCAGAACACATAGTCCCACGTCAATCTCCTGTACTGCATCTACAAGACCTTTGGTACTAATGAAGTACATATAATACAAGTACTGTTGCTTTGAACGATGATGTTAAAAATTTTTCTACCTTATGGTAGAAAAAATAGCATGGCTATTTATAGAGAGATTAGATACTAAAAGGACTTACTATGCTCGTCTCATTCTAGAGCTTCTAAAGTGTTAACTTTGTGAAGTTAAAGAGTGGCTCATGATAAAGTGGCTCACAACAGAAAAGCCCGCTGCTCATTTCTTCCACTCATTGCAACTGTTTCCCTATAAGGGATCACGCTGGGGCATGGGGCACAGCCACAAGGATCCAGTACAGCCAAGCTGTCTCAAAGCCTCAGGGCTAGTTAACAGACATACATTTAGGATGTAAAAATTCAGTATCGTGGCGTAACTCTGAGTCCTGAAAGTTCATATTTCAATTAAAAGTTATTTTAAACCAAAACGAAACCCTTTCTCTGGCTTGCCAAGAGCACAGCTCTTTCATTCCATTACAGCAGACATCATCCCGAAGTTGTGTGAGAATGTTTACGCTCGTTGGTGTGCTGCCTAGCCAGGCATTCTTGGGTGCTTTAAGTACCATAAAAGAACAAGTCACCTCTCCTGCTGACTGGCTGTACACAAAGAGAGTCCTTTTGCTCACGATAGCTAGATGGGTGATGTGCCATGAACTTCCTAAGCATGCCGGCTGTTAACAGATACATCCAGGTGGACAGGATTTTTCTGTCAGAAATCAGAAACAAGACATTAGTTTTGTCACAAACTGTTATTTATTGAATGGTACTATACTTAGTACAGAGATACAAATTGTGCCTCAAAAAAAAGCTCACAGTCTAAGTCATGATTTGGCCAATACATTCCACAGTTAGATCAGAAGTTCACACTCAAAGTGAATTTTTGAAGTTTTGTTAACATTTGGGTTAGGTTTAACATATTCTAAACAATAATTTGCTCTTCAGTTTATCCACTACATAAAGTGGAACTACAGCACAGAACCGAAGTTCCCTCAGCACTAAATGCCTCAAACCTTTATACATTTTGTGTACACCCTCAAACATCTTTATATTTACACACAGACCCAAACACCAAGACTCTAGAGCTACCCTTCCCTCATGTTAGACACCTCCTGCAGTCAATCCTGAACACGCCTTGTGTGCATTACGCCTTACTAAACCTTCAGAACTTATCTATACTATACACTACTGGTCATTAAACTCCCTAGAGAACTGTCCTTTTGCCTGCTGCTTTCCAAAGCATCACATTTAATTAAAAAAAAAATACAAAACCAAAAACCACTTTCAAACCAGAACTTACATGGAAGCCACACCTAAACTAACAATCCATTTCTGTCAAATTAGCACAATGGATCTCTTAACTATATTGATAGGTCCCTCCTGCGTGGCTTTAGATAAAGCTAAGGTATGTTTTGTATCTGGGAGCGAGCACTGTCAAACAGATGCTCATTACTTTGCAGAAAAATAAGGAATCTGCACTACAATCCACCACGGAGCAAATTTTATATAAGAAGTCAAAATGTGAAACTAATGTTAAAAATTTAGTTTTATTATAGGCTTCAGTTAATAACTCCTGTTTAGTAGCGTCAAAGGTAGCCTCTAGGACCAAATCCTCTCGGAGGCCCTTTGACAGCTCCATATATCCTGCCTTGTAACACACCTTCAGAGAGCATCCATCGCAGGTACGGAAGGACCGGACAAGCCTGCATACCCCCCCGCCCCGAAGAGCGCTCAGCCCCGGCAGCACTCATCTTGCCCTGTCCTTGCTGCGCCTTCCTGCGAAAGGATGACCTCAGCCGCCTGGCAGGAGGCCAGGCAACCAGCACCACCGCCCGCACCACGTGCGGAAGCGACCGGGCAGCAAGAGACGGTCACGTCCCCCTCCCCGGGCTTCACCCCAAATGCGTCACGGGCAGCAGGGGATGTTTAATGGCGACGGAGCAACACCTTCCGCTGAAGGAAGCGCAGCCACCCGTGCCCCGCCCGCACCGGCTGAGGGAACCGGCGTGAGGGGAAAGCGGCACGGGCGGCGCCTGCAGCCCCTACCTGCAGCCCCGGCGTTGTCTCTGCTGGGGCGCTCGGCAGCGGCGGGCGGGCCGCCTCAGCACCGCCGCTCGACTCCGGCCGGGCTCCGCGGGGAGAGCAGCGGGGAAGAGCCGCTGGCGGGCCCGCGCCTCACCGGGCCGGCCGCCTCCTCCGCGCCCTCCCGGCGGGCGGTTCCGCCGCGCGCCGCCAGAGGCGCCGCCACCGCCCCTCCATGGCCGCCGCTTCACTTCCGGGTCCAGCCGGGCCCCGCTCCTGCGCCATCGCCGCCGAGCGGGAGTAGGGGCGATGCAGCCGCCACCACCATCCGGCGCGGGGGTGGGCCACGGGGAAGAAACGAGACGCGGCCTCCTCGGAGCGCGCGAGGAGGCTTCCCGCCGAGCCCGTCGCCTCTGCCGCTGCCCGTGGCTGCCGGCAGGGCAGGGCCCGGCCCCGCGGCTCCCCCGCCTCCCCCCGCGGGAGAGGCGCCGGCCACTCCCGCTCCTTTCCTCCCGCGGCCTAAAATGGGAAAGAGCCTCACACAAAATGGCGCCGGGAGGCCGGCCGCGGCGCGTGCGCTCTGCCCGCCCCGGGCCGCCGCCGCCGCAGGACGCCATCCCCGCCCCACGCCGCCCTCCTCCCTCCCTCTCGTCCCGCCCCACCGCGTCTCCGAGAGACGGCCCGCACCAATCACATCGCGCCGTTGTTCTTCCTGTCCCTCCTTCGTGGCCAATCACCGCGCCCAGAGCTACATCCGGATCCAGATCCTACCAATCAGCCGCGGGGGAACACTGACTTCACTTCAATCTTCACCAATCGACTAGCGTTCCGAAGAAGAGCCAATCAAAAGTCTCCGTGGGGCTACCTGCGTCGACGGCTGGCCAATGCTCTCTGCCGGCCGCCCTGTGACCAATGGGGGTGCTGTCCGCGGCGCCCAATCCGGGCGGGGCAGAGCCCCCGGGGCGTCACGAGGGGGCCAATGGGAGTTCAAGCAGGACAGATTCTGCTCAACAGCTTGTTATTGGGCTCGCGCTGGTGATTCGGTGCGGGTCCGGGCTGGGGGGGGCGGAGCGGGGCCGCGCTCAGCCGCCGCCGCGCGCGGGGCCGTCGTCGTCTCGGAGGGGGCCGCGGCGCTGGGAGCGGGGCCGGGCCGGGCCGGGCAGCGCGGGGCTGCCCACTTCGTTCTGAGTTTCCAGGTAGGAGGCAGCAAGGGCGGCGGGCGCTTCGGCAGCCGCAACTCCGCCGCCGTCCCGGGGGAGGGGGCGCGGAGCAGCGCCGGGAGCTCCCCCTTCACCCCCCTTCTTCCCCCCACCAGCGCGCCCTTCCACCCCCGGGGGAGTGGGGACGCCCGCCGCTCCCCTCACGGCGGGGACGGGGACTCCCTTCCCCGCCGAACTCCGCCCCGTGCCTCCTCCGAGCGGCCCGGCCGCCTTCCTCTCGTCGCTGTCCCCGGGGCTGCCCCGACGCTCGGCGGTGGGGACCGCCCGCCCGCGCCGCCTTCCATCCTCAGCCCCCTCAGCCGCGCGGCGCCGGCCCGCCCCCGCTCCGCCTCCCCCTCCCTCCACCCCAGACCGGGGGCTGCGGCGTCCCGGCGGACTGCCCGGGCGGGCGGCCGCGGCGGGTGTCCGGGGGGCGGGAGCGAGAAGTCCGCCGGGCCGGCGGGTGAGGGGGGCGGGGAGGAGGGGCTCGGCGCGTCCCTCCGCGGCCCGCAGAAAGTTGCGAGGGCCGGGGAGAGGCGGGGAAGGCGGCGGCGGGCCCGGCCGCCCCCTCGGCTGGGAGCTGCCCGTGTGGGGCCGTGGGTTTCCCTCCCGGGTTGAACGCGCGCCCCGGCCCCTCCGTCCTGAGGCGAGGAGCGGGAGCAATGGCGACGTGACACACCGAGGGGCCGCCGGGCGGGAAGCGGCGGGCGGCGGCCGCGGCCCCGCTCCCGCCGCGGCCCCGCTCCCTCCGCGGCCCGGCGGGGCTGGGACGGGCGGCGGCTCCCGCCCGCCCGCGCTGGGCTCCCCCCGCCGCCCGGCCGCCCCCTCACGGGGAGACCCGCGGGGCCGCCCTCACCGCCCCCTTCCCTGCTTGTTTTTTGCAGTGTGTTCCCGTGTGCTCGCGGGGAGGAGAAGTCTTGGAGCTGGAATCCCTCAAATAACCTTTAAAGATGAAGGTAGGCTCGCTGCGGAGCGGGGAACGGCTCCTTCCCCCCCCTCGCTGGCTGCTCGGGCGATTTCGTGTTTAATCGCGTGTCTCGGCAGAGCAACAGTAGGTAACGCGGGTTTCGGTGCGTGCTGCAGATCCTGTCCCTGCTCTCCGGCTGAGGTGTGGGTGAGCAGAGCTCTTATCGTCTTGCAGTAGCAGTCTGAAAATTCACAGCGTCTTCAAAGTCGTTGCCCTTTGGGCTACCGTCTTTAAATGCTTCCTGTATCAGCAGCTGCTATTGCAAGTTTGCAAAACCACAGCTTTTGTCCCGCCTTAGCTGCTGCCGGTTTTTTCAGTACAAAGGCTTAACAATTGCACTATAATTCACTAAAGGGAGAAAAAACTTTTTTTGCCTTTAGAGTTGAAGAAATAATAACAATTAAAACCCCCATAACAGAAAAAGTTATTTAATATTCTGTGCTGATTTCCTCCCTTGATAGACATTGTCAACATGGTAATTTTGTCCTTGTTTATCAGTTTCTACAAGCACAATAAAGTGAAATGTTGAGTAATAAAGTCCAGATTAAGGAAAACATGATGAGAAATATTTCTCTCTCTTAAAATGCATAAGCCATTAAGCTGTGATAAAGGCATTTCAGGAGAGAAAGAATACTAGTTAACAGCTGTTTGAATGATTGCAACAAATTTCTCTAGAGGTCTCCTTTTAGTCAGCAGGAAAAAAAATCCTATATATAGAATGTCATAGACTTAATTGTAAGTATTGGGATGATAGCAATCTCAAATGTTTTAAATAATCTGTGTCATTGGATCAGTTGTAGCTGAAAAAAGTACAGCTATCTTTTATACTGCCTTTTTGCAGTTGAAATATTTTCCTTTTGTATTCTGTATAGGAATGACTTGAATTAATGGTCGCTCTTATACATTATTACTGTTTTTATAAGGAGGTGTTCCAAATCTCAGTTCAATACACTCAAAAATATTTCTAGGAGAGTAATTAGGCTGACAGAATTGGGGGGGGGGGGTTACATCACTGGTAAAACAAAACCTGTAACTTGTTTGTTGGTGGGTTTTTTTTCCCTTTTAAAGAACAGTCCGATTGCAATTCCAAGTACAGATATTTTTTATCACCTAAAAGTCAATAGGTCTAAAAGTTTAGATGTAAAATTACATATATAATGATGTAGCTGTAAAAATAAATAAGAAGAACTAAACTTTGTTTTTATTTTTTTGTTTCTTAATAGGCAGCAGATGAGCCTGCCTACCTGACAGTGGGAACTGATGTCAGTGCCAAGTACCGTGGTGCCTTCTGTGAGGCAAAGATTAAGACGGTGAAAAGGCTTGTAAAAGTCAAGGTAGTATACTGTGGTGGTTGTTGATTTTATTAAAGTGTTGTGTCGAGAGGACTGTCAGAGGGGACCCTAGTCCTGAAGATTAGGAAATGTTCGTCACCTCACTGTATGAATTTTAAACAACACTTGAATGTTGTTTTTCATATTTTGGTGTTGACTTTGGGGCATTTTTTGTTCTTTGGGGGGGTGGGTGGTGGTGGTGTTTTTACTTTTCTAGGAGGATGCAGGAACAAGAATGAGCTTTCAAATTACCTGTTCTTGCTGCTCCTTTCCTGATCACGGTTGTCTTATGTTTGTGAATGCATCAGTTTCACAGCAATCAGTTTTGATGTCACAAGTAGAGGATTATGGCTTTACATGAGTTATAAGAGCAATCTCTTCAAAAGCAAAAGTTCCCTTTCATTCCAACTGACATTCTCAGTTTTATAGCTTGGAACTTAAGAGGCAATGCCAAAACAAATCAACATAACAGCAAAAAAGGTGGCAATAATTAGTTTCTTAGACCAGGTTTTAGAAATGCCCAGGATAACATTTGTTAAGTTTTGAGCATCTTGCTGCTGCTGCTTCTGAAACAACATGCTCTGGCTGTTGATGAGTTTCTACACGTGCATAGTACTGACACATAGTATTCATTCACATTTACAGGTCTTATGCTAAAACAACTGAAAATTAAAGTCATTATTCTCGTTTTGCAGTACAGTTGTAAATGCTACTATGGGAAAACATAGTTAAATAGAAGTTAAGAATTCAAAGTAAATATAGAAACTGATATTCTCCTTTGTTTTGTCAAAATGTTCCCACTTCCTACTTTCTTGTCTACTCTCCAGGATATATAAATAAGGCATTAGTGACCCAAAACCCCTTAACAAATAGAGATGAAAGCTTCTTTTTATAACTACACATCTAAGTTTTCATGTGCTTTAATGCTTAGATCAAGTAGAACAAGCCATCAGCCTCTTCAGTTACATATATAGATCATATCACTTTATCAGAGTGCTTTTCATGAATAGAAAAAAAACCACAATTGAGATGCTGGAGTCTTTTCCGCTGTTCTTAATGAGTACATGTAGAAATTTGTGACGTTCTTTGAAATCTGTGTTAATGAGAAGCTCTGTAGGAAGCAGCGTGCTGCCCTTCCTGGTTTGATATCTTTCATTTTGTGTGTGTGTCTTCGGTCTGATAGAGTATTTAGACTGTTAGTAGGTGTGAGTTTCTTCTTCTCATAAGAATCATCTGCTTTATTACTCCATGATAAGATTTGGAAGTGTATGAGGTTGCTGTGACTTGGTGGAAGTTCTTGTCACTGTATCTGAATTGTAACAATTGAAGTTTCAACAAGCTAAGCCTGATATTGTAACTAAAAGCATGTAGGCGCACCCCGGCACGCCTCCCAAGAGTGCAGAGAGTCCAAAAAGTCCAGTAGTCATTTACTGAGTAGCAGGACAAAATCTCAACACCAATACAAAATTTTAAACAAAAATTGCGTAAAATGCGTTATTAACGTGAACGTCTGTTAATACCAGCACTTACTTTAGCATGCTCGTAGTGTTGTATATATAAATACAGCTCCAGTGCAGGCTATGGTTGGGGGATAATTGGGGGAGCTAGAAAATGGGACATCTTTAGAGGTGGAAAGGAAGCTCCTGGAACCTTGCATTCCTGAAAAGAAACAGGAGTTCTGGATTTTTGTGTTAAAACACTGTAGGTGTTTTTGCTATAACACACGGCAGTGAAACAGTTAACAGTGTTGACATCTAAATAGTCATCTTTTATGTTTCTAGACTGAGTCTCTGCAAACTCAGGAATTCAAGTTGCACAGGCTTATATTCACTCTGTCTCATCAGTGTTACCTTCTCAAACGTAGGATTTTAAAGGGAGAAGCATAGTTTACTTATACTGTAACTGATCCTTATTTTCATTACACTTGTGGTGATTCACATCTTTACCATAAAAACTTCCTCTTGCTCAAGGTAGCAGAAATGGTGGTATTGCAGTCAGTTTGGTGATTTTTTTGATACATATTTAATAAAGAGAGCTTTTTATTTTGGTTGTAGTTTAGTACTCAATGTGTTGTCAATAAATTGCTGGAGTTGCAAGTAGAGAGAGAGAAAAAGCCCGCTTAATCTTCTGATCTGGAAGCCCAGTTCCAGGTATGTCCTGGATTGCATCAGTATCCAAACCCGCATCAAAACGTATTTTCTTTGCCTTGGAATGGCTGATGTTTAATTTACCCTGTTCTTTAATTATGTCGTTCCAGATTAAAAATTAAGTGTGATACTTGGGACTTCCTGTCAGTAAAACCATCCATGCCAAGTGTTTTGTGTTCAATAATGTTTGAGTCCATTTGATTGACAGAGATTGTATTTTTCCAGATTATGATTATTATTATTATAAATACAGTTTCATATGCTTTTTGTATGCTATTAAAAATAAGATACATATAAAAAAGTTCATTACTATCTTTCAGGTGGTCCTGAAGGGGGATAACTCAACTCAGTTAGTGCAAGATGACCAAGTGAAAGGACCTCTAAGAGTATGTGCATTGCATGCCTTTTTTTTTTTTTGTAATCAAATAATTGATTTGTAAAATTCTAAATTTTGATGCTGTTTAGGTGGGTGCCTGTTTTACAGAGTTTAAAACAACAGAAGGAGGCTCATTGCTTTAGATCAGATTGATTCTGAGTAATTAGTCTTAACTCTTGTAGGTTTTGGAGGCTGTTTATGCTTCTCCATGTAGTATACTTCATACCCAAACAGTTTTGCATGCACAATGATTTATGTATCTCATAATATACAAATCTTCCTATAGATAATGAAACTTTGAAGCTTCTTATAAGTAATATAGAACTTGATTGTGAAGCTAAGTTCAAGCCCGTTAGGCAGTAGTAAATACGTTTACTTTAACTGTGTTTTAAAATAGCTGATGTATTTTATATAAAAATACGTGTTGATTTGTATTTTTATAATATGTAACAGTTATCTGCTGAAATACAGAGCTGCACTGGAAAACACTGAATGCAAATAGAGCTCTTTAGAGGAGATCACCTTTTTTGTACTTGTCTTTTCCCTGTAGCTACTGCAAGAACACCAATGCATGTTGTAGGCTGCTACTGCAATTCTGATCTAGCTGACAGTAGAACAATATTTAAAGTATAAGAAATAGTACTAATTGCATGCATATCAGTAATAAAGTAATAATTACTTTGAATATTTATTTCCAATTAGCCTTCTATTATTTCTTGTGATGATGTAAGTCAGGCTGAAGTTAGATATTCTGAGTTTCTTACTGCTTTACTGTCTACTTGCAGTTCAGCCTTCATACTTAAGGACCTTTGTTCTTACCAGCTAAGTAAATTTTATTAAGTAACATGTAGCTAAAATGAAGAATTAATGCCTACATGTGTTTTTCTCCATTATCTGAGTTTAGGATTACACATAACCTTGAGATACTCCTTTTTGCAGGTTGGTGCAATGGTTGAAACCAAAATGCCTGACGGATCCTTTCAAGAAGCTGTTATCAGCAAGCTGACAGATGCTAGTTGGTATACTGTAGGTGAGCAGCCACATACTTTCATTTACGGTCTCTAATCCTTGAACGATATATTTCTAATTATAGGTAATAATGTAAGTGATTATATCTTGTATTGTAAGATCTGAAATAGATTTTGGAGGGGACTTTTTAAGTCTCATAGTTCTTATTTCCTGTTCCATTTAAAATAGGATAATAATTATTTGGTGTTCAGGGGGGCTGTTGCACAGGTAATTGCAGGGCTGAACAATCAAGTTTTATTTGGCACAATGTATGTATACTGATGTCAGTGTCACTCACTGGAATTCAGAATAATTTTTGCAGATTTTAAGATATAAACCTCGTAATTGCACTTCTAGCTGAAAACCACTGCCGTGTAATGAGTGGCTGAAATGCAAGACGCCTTTCACGATAGGCAATCTTGTACACGAGAAGAACACTGGTAGCACCACTATGCGTTTTGAAGTCATTCCTCTGTTTTGTGTAGAGTTCAGAGTTGTGTTTTGTATGAAACAATAGAAGAAAGGATTTTTCTTTTTTAAGATAGAGTTGACACATCACACCTTAAAGAGAAAAGGGGACATTCACTTATAATGTGAATAACTGTTTCCTTTAAAATAATTTTCAAATAATGATTATATCTAAAGTGAAATAGAAAACTACTTTGCTTCTCATGTTGGAGGCTCAGGCACTTTTCAGTTATTGAAATAGAAACCTCAGAATGCAGGGTCAGCAAAATTTCAATGTTGAACAAGAATTCGCTGCAAGATAAATTTCTTTATTTTGAATAATTAGAATTGCTCACTCTGATCTTTAGATTTTTCTGAAACAGCTTTAACAGAATAACAAAACAGCAACATTCAAGTAATACTAGATAAGCAAATAAAAAACGACAGTATTTGAATCAGAGCTTTGCAAGCACCTGTCCTTTTTTGCACAACTTTCTTCCAGCAGTGGAGCGTTATACTCACTAATAGTAGCATGGAGGGAACATGCTCCTCTTAATTGTCCTGTACATGCTACTCTTCAGCGTTGGTTTTGAGATTGGTACTTGTAAATTTAAACTGTTTGTTTCTTACTAGCTGCCTTGTATACCGAATGTATTCAGCTTTACTTCATATTCTTTTGTACTCTCTTGAGGAGTCCTCTATCACGTGAAGTGTCAATTATTTTGATTCATTAACCCTTTTTTTTTTAAGATATAAAGAAGATATTTTCAGTAATCCAGTATTTCCCTTGCAGTACGTGAGGTTATGTCGTCTTTGGTGGGATCAGGATAAGGCTCTCACTGCAGATAATTTGGAAGGATTTATCACTTTATGATTATTACTGTTATTGCGTGCTTTAAATATGAGCCAGTTGACTTATCAGTTGACAAAGCTCACTGCTCTTTACATTTTTCTCCAAGTTTATAACATTGCTGTAAAATTGTAGTGTATGTCAGGTCAGGGAGGAAAGGCAGGATTATTTTGGAGTGCAGAAGATTTAAAATCTGCCTGGTTTAGTGCTATGATGTGAGAAACTCAGTGAAGAACACTGAACCTTCAGCTTGGGTTTATATTGACTTAGAGGTTCACCTTTCTGATACAGAAGAGATAAGAAGCACAGTCTTGCACGAATGATGATGTGGTTTATGAATTAGCATTTCCATTTTAAAACTTAATTATTTTAATTTTAAAGTAGCATTTTTAGATAATTCTGTTTTAATTTAGACCAGAAGATTTACATCAGTAAACCAGCCCTACATACTCCTGCTTCAGTGATTTAAAAAGGCTTTAAACTATTAATTGATAAAACAAACATATTTGTCTTCTTACATTTGACAGGTGAACTTTAAATCCCCTATTTTGGGGGTGAGTTTTGTCAAGTCTTTTTTTCTTTCTTTTTTTTTTTCCCCCTCTTTTTTTCCCTTTTCTTTTGAGCAGTACACTTCTACCAAAAACCTTTACTTGATGAGCAGGTAATTTGAATGGTGAATACATGTTCTACCCTATATTAGTGGATTGTTGTTTAGATTTAACAAGTTGTTGAACTCTCCCCAATAATGTAAGAGATAAATCATGCGTGCCATGATCTTTACTTTGTACATTTACTGAAGTGCAGTTCCTCAGAAACTTGAGCCAATGGATTAATTTATTATTGTCATTTTCTTTCCCCAAAAAATATTTTTTGACAGGCAGAATAGGGAAAATAAACTCATATATTTTTCATATGCAAATGTATTAAGACTGCTAGGATTTTGTAAAAATTTGGAGCTGTGTGTGGGATTTAAGTAATCTTATGGTAAGCTAACATGCAGTCCGGTAATATGGCATGGAGAGTGTATTTACCTATGACCATGAAAATATAATCGTAACACACTGGAATTGTATTTAGGTCTTATGAACATTTTTGTGAGTGTATGTGGTGGGATGCTTATTGGCGTAGAAAGCACATGTAACATTGACCAAAGTAAGCAGATCATGAGGTTTGTGTCATAAAAAAAATGGTTATTTTACTTTTAAAACTGGGGAAGTGTTCTAGGTTGAGTACAGAAACACTGAGGTGTGAAAAATAAGCCTTATCTTTTGCCTGCTGCTTCCACTGTATCTTTGTAGAAAGTTTTTGGATAGATGTTAAGTGTATGTTTATGTAGCTGTGAAGCAGAGTTGAATTGGTTCCTTTTTAATCAATGGTGCGCCATACTACTTGGCAGTCCTACTGGCTGGTTCAATCAAAGCTAAAGAGTTGAGAGGGAAGTGGGTTAAACAGCTTTCAGGTTGCTAGAATGCCTTCCTGAATGTAGTCAGGCTTGAGATGGAAAACACAAGGGAAAGCTTGTGTTTCAGTAGTATGTGCTTTGCCTGTACTATTTATTTTCTGTGTTATGTAGCATCTCTTTCTCAGTGATCTAAAAGTAGGCTGATATGGATAGGGAAACCATTAATATATACAGACAAATATTTTTAAAGCATCAAGTACAAATATCTAAAAAATCCACCAAAATAAACTGCGTGTATGTCTCGTGAGAAGTAGTGATGTTCACTTTTGCAAATCAGGTGGTCTATTTCAGATCTCTAAGGAAGAAGAAAAGTCAGCTGAAACAACTTTGCTTTGTTCAATGAGTTGAACCAGTAGAAATGCTGTGTTGAGTTTGCTGTAGTAGGCTACTTTGCCACCAACATAGTGAAAGAGCCACAGTGATGATCAGTTAGTCTATTTTAACAGTATCTCCTGTCTATTAGTGCTGTTCATGTACCCAAAATAAATAAGGCTTTATTTTTATTGTAGCTGCCATGGAATCACTTTTTCACCTATTTTTACATAATAGTGATGTAACTGTAGCCATTTAGGCGTATTGAAATTTCAGCTGTGATTTGGAAAAACTTGAAATTACCTTTGAAATTCAGCTTTTCAGTATAAGTAGGTGAAGAAATAAAAGCTGTTTGGAGTGAAAGTGTAACAATGTCTGGAAAATGCCATTGTACACATCAGTCCTCATCTGCTCAATTGAATCTTAAAGTGGGATGACAGTAATAGCGGTTTAAGTTCTTTGGATAGCAAATGGCTCAGCTGGATGTTTTCATCTTTAAAATGCAGTTATTTAGAATGAACTTACTTAATTTTCAAATTCTAAAGTGCTACATTGATGCTTTTGAAGTGCTGAACATATTGCTGGCTGATAATTACGTAGCATTAGAATGGTCTGTCTGATCTGCTTTCAGCTGAGCCAGGTTGGCTTAGCGTACCAGCCACCTGATTGTCTGTTAACTTGTAAAATGCTTCAGGTAAATACTGAAATAATGCCTGAAATGACTAAAAAAGAAAAAAGAAGCCACAACCCAGACCACACCTTACAAAGTGCATAGTTGTATTTTCCTTCTTTCATATTCTCTCTGGCATCTTACAAGCATTACCAGAATTTCAGAAAACAAATCCTTATGTGTATGTTCTCGAAGGAAACACTTTTGTGTCACTTCTGTACAGAGCTAGAAGCGATGTAATGTCTATATAAAAGTGAGAAACAGTATTTCAATTGAACGGGCATCCAAAGAGTTGCTGTTAGAACGGCCTATTCATTGCCCCATCAAAACGCAAATGTCATCTCTCTGACAAAACTTGGGTCAATAATCGGTATGTGGTTAGATCTCGTTAAGCATATTTAATTTAACCATATCTACAACTTCAAACAAAATTAAAAAATCAAATACATTGAGCCTTGTGCCTTGTATTGTGCTAGATAAAATCATGAAAAAGTTTTCCTAAAGAGAGAAGGAGAAAAAGTATTAACTTCCGGTAATTTTTTCCTCTGAAATGAGTATGAAATAGGGAGGGAAAAACCAAAACAGTGAGAGGCATTTGCAGTTTCTAGCAGACCTTGCTGTCAACAGTAGGGCTTTATATACTGTTTAGAGTGAAAGGGAGTGTGAATCCTTATTTTGTGAGAATTAGGGCTTTCAGGCTTCATCTAGTACTTCTATGTAAGAAGACATGTCTTTCTCCTTTTAAAAGTTATCATGAAATGGCACAATATTTTAACATAAATAGTAAAGAATTTATTTTTCTCATTCTTTTCAACACTGTGTGAGTCTGCAAAGCCAACAGAGTTTTTCCTTTTCGGCTCCAGTACAGTGTTGTACATCAACATGGCCCAATTTTGGCTCTGCTGTAAGTCAGACACCACTTCTGAGACACCTCTGTGAGCCCCATACCTCTGCTTGTGCTGCTCTCCAGCCTCACGTGGTGGTAACTTCCTCCTCTTGTGTAGTCACTGTGGCAGGTTGCAAGGAATGCTGAGTGAGTGTGTGTTGAGAGGAGTGAGATACCTGAGCACTCATCCTTTTGCAAGTGAAGTTTTGGGTAGTCCACTTGAGTTGTTCTGGAAATTAAGTATAGTCTCAGCCACCAGTTGTATCACTCCGGGATACTGTGTTTAGGAGGGCAGGTGACAAAAATGAAAAGTATTAAGTGTTTGTCTCTGGTCCTTTTTCATGTTGCATGGATTTTGAAAATTCCAGTTCATAACTCTGAGAATATTTATCAGAAAATGAACCAGCAGTGATGTCCTAGGACTTTCAGGAGCAGGGTTGCTAACAGGAGCTATTTATAGTCACATTTTCCTATTTTTAAAGGAAGTTTTCTTCTTCTGAGGCTTTGTGGAGGTATCTATGCTAACAGGAAAAATTGACTTGGTTCTGGCTCCACTACAACTTTAATCTTCTAACATGTCTTATTCCTGTGTGAAGGGTGATAAAAGCTGTCAGTGTCACCCCAGTCAGTTGATTTCATCCATGCCAGAGGCTTGTTGGTTTGTCTTTATAACTTGAACAGCGCACGTTTTGTAGTATGTGTGAGGCACTAGTCATGTTTGGGTGGCTGGTTTGACCAGTTCATCCCAGCATCCTGTTGAGTTCTACATCCCAGAAGCATCACTTCATCTTCAGGATGTGCATGTGTCATCCAGGAATCCAGAACCACAAGTGTGGCAAGGGAACTGTCCAGTTGCTCCCCTTGACTGGTGCTCTATACCACCCTGACCCATCATAAATTTGTTCTTTTCGTCTTCAAAACGTTGGTTGGATGGATTTTGAGGAAACCCTATATTTGCTTGGAGTCCTTCCATGGGACATACTGTCATTTAAGTGCACCTGTGGCACATAGAAACTGTGCAGTAACTGTGTTGGTTACTTTCTGGAGAATCTAGAAAAAAAGAATAGCACCACACTTTGCTCTTGCGTGTGTTTAGGCAACGTGCAGGTAGAGGAGCAGATGTGGTGAAAAAATATATTAATTGAACCTTGTTACAAATCAGCTGGATAGTGCCTTTGGTTGTAAAACCACCTTTGTTACAATGTGGACTGAGTGTTAAATAAAAAAATGTGTACCAACAATATTGTAGGGGAAAGCAAGGAAGGTAGAATTTTTTTTCTCTAATCTATACGTAACAATAGTGAGATTACTGTAACATCTCAGAAAAAGCAGTTTCAGAGAGTAGGTTTTCGTTTGTAAGGTGGTAGTCTCCTGTGAGTAGACTCAAAGGTCGCACTTTCTGTGTTTTCAGTGATATTTCATATATGTTTCTGTAGAGGAACTGAAGCTCATTTAAAATTATTTTTTATAATATTATAAATTAATTTCTATTATATTATAATATTTTATATATAATTTTTATAATATAATATTTTATAATGTTATAAATTAATAATAATTAATAATTAATTAATTTCTTTTCCTGTACTCTCTCCAGTAGCACCATACACTGCAGTATCTTGCTCTTAAGCCCTCTCACAGTGATGAATCGGTAGTTAGTACAGTCCTTGTCTACAAGGTCATTCAACAAGTGTTGCATCACTCTTGGTACTTTCTGTATTGTTTCCACAGCTGAAAACCAAAAATCTGCAAAACTTACACACATTAATCGAGACATTCATAGATAGCATCTCTGATAGCTCACAAATCACTGCTTTGTCAGGCAGCTAGTGAAAATAATTAAGTGTGTGTAATGACACTGGAGCAGTTTTTAGTTCTTGCTATGTACTTTCATTGTCTTGGTAGATTTAAAAGTTTCTGAATGGGATGGGGAATGAGAAAAAAATGTTTATGTGCTGTGCAGTATAGAATCTCCTCCTCTGGGCAGCAACAGCAACATAACGTGTTGGATTTGAAGTTAGCAAGCAGATGCAGCCTTGAGGGTTGTTTTCCCTATTCGCTTGTCTGTTACAGGACTGCCTTGTTCTGGTAACACTGATTGCTCTGGGTATAAGTAATATCGTAACTATTATGAGGGTGTTATTGCTAGTGTGCTGCTATGTTCTCCTTTTTATTTATTTTTTTTTTTTAGTCTTAGAGATATTTATAAACAAGATATAGTTAAACCGATCTGAGTATTTAGTGGCAAGTTTCTTCATAGTTCCTAAAAATGATTTTGATCAGTCTGCTTGTTAATATTTCTTATATAAATAAATGAGAACTGATGTTGAGACAGCGTTTTTGTGAGGACAGGGTTAGTGTTATTTTTGTTAATGGCATATGTGGGCCTGCTACAGACAGGGAATGGAAGACACCAGCTTATCAATAGTGAGTTGAAAGCTGCACTGTTTAATGCACTTTTGAGGTACTGTTAATGGAGAGATTTTTTTTTCTAACTTTTGGGCAGGATTACATTAATTCCCACTGGGAAGCTTTGTTTTTCTGTCACAGCTTTGGCTTGCCTAGGCTTCCCCAAACAGAAAAAAAATCAATTCTGTTTCTTTCCTGTTATTATCGACACGGTTGGGATGCAGTGAAATGCTGAAAATTTCCCTTTTATTTTCACTGTTTAAATATGCTCTGTATGGAGCATATTGAACTCCGTTCTTGAGACTAGAACAAGCATTATGACAGAGACTGTTCCTCCAGGCTGTGCTGCTTAGTCATCTTTTTCCCCCTTCTGTCAGTGTTCATCTTCGAGCAACATATTTGGAAGAAAGGCCTCTGGCCAGCAGAATCATTGCTTTTCTTTCTGTCGCTCCTACTTTGTTATATTGACTCTTAAATAGTAGTACGTACGTTCTCAGCTAGTACGTATCATTTTTTTTCCAGAAATATTTACTGAAGTAGTCAGCTGGTACACCCTGTTTCCTCATCAAGTACGTGCCCACTGCAAGATTAGGCAATGGTAGTACTTAAAGCGCTTCTGGTTTTTCATACTTGTTTCTTTGGAAGAACAGGATTGTAAATTCCTAATCTATCATAAATACTGTGGCGCTGTAAACACATCTTTTGATCACTACCTTACATGTGGATGGGGAGATACTCCCTGTCTTCTGTACCTGTTACCTTCCTCCTTTAACACAACTGATACTGTTCGGTAAATTATTTCTTATGGAATACAACCTCCAGAATTTCTGCTGTTGGAGAATTTGGAGTTGTAACAACAGCCTATTTAAGGAATGATTAATTAATGCAAGTTTTTCAACATTAATTTAATGGGTTTTAATTTGTCTGTTTGTTAGTACTAGGCATTTTATTAGAGTTAAACAGTCTTACTTCTGGATGAGGTTAAAAAGAGGAATGAATATGCAGCACAAAGCATGTTCTAAGAGTGTATTAAGTTCTTCTGCCATGAGGGCTATCATAGTATCAAAGCATCGCATAGCCAACAAATGTGCCATCTGCCCTGCTGCTTATATTTATGAAATCCTTAATGTATGATACTGTACACTGAAAAGACATTCTCTTAAAGCCTCTGGGACTAGCATTAAAAAGTCATGCATAGGGTGGCAGTAATATGAACGGTGCTTTGGTGGAGTAGATTTTTCTTAAAAGTGAGAAGGCCTACTTAGTTTAAGAAAGGTATATATTTTTAAAGGTGCTGAGACTATCAGTGTGTGTTTCTGATTGCCCTTTCAGTAAGGTGCAAACAAGTGTTTTCCCTAGAAGAGAAGCAAGTTTAAAGTAGCTACAATTACAAAATATTTCATGCACTGGGATTAATTGGAGAGCCTTCTTACTTGGCTCCACTTCAGTAATTCAAATAATTTATATTTTTGTATGAAAAATTGTGCTATCCTTTCTCTATTGATATTTTATAAAGTGATCACTAATTTAGCTGAGGAAATCTTTCTTTTTATGCTGTTCTGTTACACACTTTGTTCTGCAAAGACGTTGCTTTGCTCTGAGTTGTGCAGCTATGCTGTCTATTGCAGGTGCTGTTGCACATGTCCACAAGATAAATTGTTGTAGAAGGAGCAGACAATTTCTTACCTATCTAAAAACTCTTACATGGTCAAAGAAAGTTTCAGTTTATCCTTGAAGCAATCAAATGACTTTGAAAGACCAAAAATACTAGTGCTTTCTGTTTCTGCCCTTCATAGTCCTTCTACCTCTACCCTTACTGGTCCCCATTAATATAGAAGATTAAATATGACCGTCACTTTTCTATTAATCATTTAAAAAAGGCAAAGTCTTTGTAGGTAATGATAATGCTATGGTATCTCCTTCTACATAACACCACTTAGTTTTTGTTATTGAGGAATTCTATTATAATTGTCTAAAAGCATTTTCTGTACTGAGCAGGTGATGTCTGCAGGGATAACCACACACAGGGTTGATAAAAGTTTTCTAGTTTTGTCATTCGTTTGTGTATATGTGTATTTACATATATTTATATGAGACTCTCAGGGGTTGGATATGTTGATTCTATCCATTCTTTTAACCTGAATGAGGGGTGAGGGGGAGAGAAACTTCAGTCCTGGAAGAAATTTACCAAGGTAAAATGAAACATATTGGACTTGATTACTTTGAAGGAATCATGCACTCTTACACCCTGCCAGGCGTTTCCTTTGCGCCAGGCAGGCCACTCTCACATGGCTGCTGAACGGAGATGTTTTCCTACACCTTCATTTAATGGTTATGCCAATTCCTTGGCCTGCTGCGGTTCAGGAAGGAGGTCTCAGAATTTGTGGTTCTCCACCTTCCTTTCCTGAAGTTGTGTGTTAACTGCCTCCTGTATGAAAGTACGTACTCTATCCTTTTGGAAAAAGTGGCTTTCCTTTTAGGGGTGGGAGAGGGGTTTCAGAAGGGGCTTTGGGGTTTTTTTGTTTTCCTTTTTGTAGTCCACTTGTTTCAGTTTTGGAAAATGTAGAGTGGCCTAGCACTTTATCCTTGCATGGCAAGGGACAAGCAGCTGCTGTAGAACAGGCCAGTTCTGTACCTTCAACTAGAGAAAACAGAGAGAAGTGGCAGGAAAAGGCTTGTAGGAAGAGGACTGCTTTTGAGGCGTGGGGTAGACTTGTCTTCATTCAGGTATGAAACTTTGAATAGGACTGAAAGCACGACTGCCAAGCCCTGAAAGCATACTCATGCTTTCGTTATTATCTCTGCGTCTGAGGAGTGATGAGGACAACTTAATTCTTCAGCATTATTTATTTTTTCTTCTGTGTTGTTTTGTCCATGGAAGTGAAATATAAATTTATGAAGTTGACGCTTCTGCAATCAAAATTACATTCTGCAATCTACAATTGCCTTATATTGGTTGGGAATAGCTAATTATGTGACTTTCAAAGCTTTAAGTTAACTTGCATGTTTGCTGTAATTGAGGAAAGGAGAATATCTCACACAGTTCTTAATTGTCATAATTTCCTTAGGTGTCTAATTTAAGTTCAGTTTAGTGTCTTTTACTAGTGTATTTTACTTAGCACTCAGCATTTTTAAGATTTTATCTTTTAGGGATTTAAAACTGACATCTGTCATCTGGTTTATGAATGGTTTGCTTGATTTCTTCCTCTACTAGTTTTAATTAAATAGGTAGGGCTTCCAAAACTGGAGATAAACTAGACTGATTTTTTTTAATTTACTGTCAAGTATTAGGTCCTGTTTGCTTTTTTTCAATAAAGTTACCATTTGTCACTTAAAATGATTATTTGTGAAAAGTTAGTACTTTGACTTTAGTTCTGTATGTGTTTGGCAAAGGATAATGATGGTAATCTGCTTTTAAGTGAGAAATGGCACACACTGTAGATGCACAGAACATTTAAAAAAACAACAAAAAACCCCAGCCAAACCACCCTAAACCTTAAAAATATGCCAATGAGATGTTGTTATCAAAGTGTACAGAGAGAGTTGATGAGTGGCCCATTCAGAGTGGGTAATTAAATGTAAACTTCAAAGGGGTGGCACAGGTTTTTTTTTTATATTAGCGTAAACCTGTGACAACACTGAACTTCAGAATGATTTTGAGTGCTCTGGTCTTTGCTGGTGCTGAATTGGTAGCGCAGAGCAGAAGAGCTCATACTTTTATGTTCCCAGTTAGTGCAAAGTGTTGCAGTGGTGGCTTCCTTGAGCTTTTAAGCTAAACTAGAAGGTTTTGAGAGTAACATGCTGACATTGGGGTTGACGGGTCTTAGTGGTATTTATATTTTTAAAGTTTTGAAAATATTATTTACTAGTACAGCTAATTAGGCATGTAGGTATCTGCCGTTCTTAAAGTACTAGGTTTTTGGAGGGGGAAAAGTTAGTTGCTTCGTCTGTACAAGTATCATAACATAAGCCATTAAGATAATTTGGTAGTGGAGCATACTACAGCAGTGTCCCTGCTCTGAAGGTGGAGGAACCTTAAAGCGCATTTTATCAAGCTTAATTAAATTTGTATTCATACCTTTTTATATAGTTATTGTTGCAGTGTTATTGCAGTCTATGGTTTTACTCTAAGATCATGAGAATGTGACTGTTCTGTTTAGTTATTTGACAAATAAAATAAGTGATATATATTTTTCATTATAAGCATGCCAAAATTATACTGATATGCACAACACTCTTGAAACTTTTTTTTTTAAAAAAAGTTCACTACTGGACAAAGCATGTTTCAAGTAGTTTAAATATAGAGTAGTATTCTGCACTTTGACCCATACAAATAAACTTTTACCGTACTCAGATGACAGACTGCAACCACCTGGTCTGCTCTTTGAAAAGGGCCTGTTCACATTGCTCAGACAGTGGGATCTGAACTGGTGGGGGGAAATAGTAACTTTTCTTTCCTCTCTTCAAGGAAGTTTTCATGAAAAGTTTTTATTTCAACTGACTAAGGAGTAGATCTTTCAGGCAAAGCTTGCAATAGCCTCACAGCATTCTAGACTTTTTCATCTCTGTATTGATGGAAATGGATGGAACTTCCTTTCACTTATACCTGTGTTGTAAGAGGAGAGGATGTCTACTAAGTACTCTTTGTAAATTGGTCAGACTTACAGTTGCAACTTTCCAGTACTCCCAGTCTGCTGGTAACACAGTATTGATAGTGCAGCAAAAACTATCACACTTGTTTATCTTTCCATTCATTTCTTTTTTTTGTGGGGTGGTTCGTAGCAAGAGGGAGGATGAAAAGGTAGCGTGAGGAAGGAATAAATGGATGCGGTAAAAAAAAAAAAATCAAAACCAAACCCAACCCTAAGATTGTTAGATAATAGTAACTGATATGCAGCCAATAGCTATGGTTTGAAATATGCAGTGTATTGATAAGAAGGATGTTTGAATTAGGCTGAGACTATTGCATCCAAAAGCCTTACTTTGTACTGGCTTGTATCTCTGTGAAAATGTTATCTGTTCTTAGGCTGGATCTTGAACACCACCCTTCATTTTACTTGTGAACAAAAGAAACATTTAAATGGGGTTTGAAAGTAATGTTTTAGAGTGTCTTGAAAGTAATGTTTTAGAGAATATTCTAAATTGTCAGATAAGTAGTAGACTTGTTTTGTCAGCTTGGTAAAGAGATCTGATCATCTTGTGCCGATGTGTTTTCTTGGCTTCATACTAGTTTTTGATGATGGTGATGAAAGGACCTTGAGACGAACTTCATTATGCTTGAAGGGAGAAAGGCACTTCGCAGAAAGTGAGGTAAGACGATGGATATGCAATGAAAACTGAGTAGTTGGGTTTTCTTTTAATAATAAGAAATTGCAGGTTAATTTTGTTTCCTCTTTTTCCATGTAGACACTTGATCAACTGCCACTAACCAATCCAGAGCACTTTGGAACTCCAGTTATTGGGAAGAAATCTAATAGAGGAAGAAGATCTTCTCTTCCTGTGTGAGTTTTGATAGTGCTCTGTTGATTTCCTTTCCTTTAGTGTCCTTTGCTAAAACTGAAGTAGTACCATCGAAGCTGTAATGGTCTGAATGCTCTGTGATGTGAGCTGTATACACAGCTTACGGAATTCAGTAATTCAGTTCATGCAGATGTGTTCATGTGTTAGCAGTGGTATGAAATTGATGGGTTTTTTCCTCGTAGTAGCCTTAAGAATATTCATACTCCTTTCATATAATAGGAACTCATGTGTCAGGAAATGTAGGATTTTTAACCTCCTTCATACTGCACAAAGTAGGGAAAAAAAAGTGCTTTTAAATTTGTGGGGTGGAGACCATTTTTGTTTGTTTCATGTCTGTGCACAATCAAATCCTGATTCATGCCTCCAATTCCAACATGAAGCTGTTGTAAAATACTACTACTTGGAAAGAATTTCTACAAAATTCCTCTTACTAAGTAAGTGCACTTAGTATTAAAGTGTATTTCAAGTAATTTCAGCTCTTGAAGTTCTGATTTTGTTTCTGAAGCTTTGCAGAACAGGAAGAAAGATCTGGTTATAAGCTGTATTTGCTTTCAAATATTAACTTCAGACGAAAACTTTAAAATATTGTGTTTTAATAACTTAGTACTGAAGATGAAAGGAAGAAGAAAGTAGTGAAGAGGAGGACGAAGATAAAAGACGTCTCAATGATGAATTGCTTGGCAAAGTTGTGAGTGTGACTTGTAATTCTGAGAAGGCAGACTGGTATCCAGCTTTGGTAAGTTGCTTAAGATGTTAACATCTCTCGTGTCACGCTACTAATAATCTTTTTAGACAAGAGTGTCATCTGACTTGTTGCATTGCTTGTACAGCAGTTTTACTGGATGGGGTGGTTTGCAAACTTCACAGCTTTTACAGCAGAGTTGTGCATACAGTCAGGCTAAGCTCTGCTGCCCATATTTGCTAAAAATACAAATATTCTACAGTATCTATGAAGAGTAGGAGAGCAAAGATTAATGTTTATGTGTAAGTTACAGTTTTATAGCTCTTAAGTCTTTCAAAACTGCACATAAAATGATTGGTATGTAACAATATTTGTCTTCTAAAAATACAGTATGTTGGGACTTGCACTCCCCGGCAATTTAAGAACAACTAGATGTATGAATTTTAATTGCAGTGGAATTTTTATCTTTTTGTATTTAATGATTGCCTTTTTCCTTAGACTTTCAGTTTTATGAAATACTAGTTTCTTTCATGCTTGCATTTACATAAATGGCCAGTTACTCTAGCAGTAGAGGTTAGTTATTATTTGTATTTGACCGTCAATATAGGATACCGCTGTTCATCGCCATTGCTGATAATAAATATGTATTAAATAAATTTCAAGTACAAGCAGACTTGTACTGTAAAGATAGACAGTTTGCAGATTCTTTATACACAGAAAAGTTTAGGGATGCATGTTAAAAGTTGCTTTCTTTGCTAAACTTTTTGGAATTATCAGACAAGCTGAATATGTGTCTTCTGTTATTCATCAGAGACATGTTTGTTGAAAAAAATTATTTGGAGCATTAAACAGGCAAGTTTGGTTCACTGATTTTTGCAGATTTTATTTACTTAACTGTATATTCCATAGTCCTTTATTTTGAGTCTTCAGGGTTAGCTGTAAGGAGCTCAGCTGTTACAATGTTCTAACTTAGTTTAACATTTTATTTCCCTGTGTGAATCCAGGATCAAAAGGTTGATCCTGGATTCACTGCACAGGCCAGAAGGAGCATTAGGGTGTAATGTAGGGTGAATAGTTGACACTGACTTATCCAGCTGTATGTATCTCAGTTTAAAATGTGAAATGTGCTGGTGTTACACTTGTTGTGATTGTTGTATATCCCTTTACTAACGGCAGATTTTAACTTAACGTGGTTCTAACTAGGGAATTAAGTTACTGGAGGCCATGTACCTGTCCTGTTCTCTGCTACCTGAGAAACAGGAATGTCTTCTCTTGATTTTTTGGGGTAAAACTTCTGACTCGTCCGAATGGGGTGGCATAGCTTCCACTGAGTCCTGTTAGACCCAGAAGTTCATCTGCATTTGACATTTTCTGTCTGTATATGGTCTAGAGCAAAATGTAAACTTGTTCTATTTGTGGTGATACAAATACTGCAAATGCACTTCTATCACCTTTTTAGACTTAGAGATGATAGTGCTTATCTCTCAGTGTGAATGCCAAGATCAGAAGCTGGTATAAAATAAGTGGGTCTGTGACTTTTTAAATAGATGCTTTAAACAGGTTTTGTATGAACAAGAGGAAAAAAAAGCAGAGTGAATAAACAGGATCCCATGATGTCACCCCAGTAGATTAGTTTTGAGTTCACAAATGAAACTGCAAACTTTTCTGGCTTGTACATAACAAGTAAAGTTAATAGTTTGAGGTAAACTGCTGCTTGAAATTGGTCATTGTTTGCCTTAGTAATATAAATTGCAGCAGGTTTCTTTTCTCAGAACTGGAAATTTTAATAGAAGAAACAGGAAAACAGCAGTTTTCCTGATGTCCATCTTTCTTTCCTTTCAAGGTCAGCTTTTTTTTTTTTTTTTTTTTTTTGCTTAAAAAAAGTGTTTTATTTGAAACTTCAGGTTGTGTCTCCCAGCTGTAATGATGACGTCACGGTGAAAAAGGACCAGTGTTTAGTTCGATCCTTTACAGATTCCAAATTGTAAGTAATAGCTTACTTTCATTGGATGTATATGGGAGAAAAATGCAAAAGTAATTACATACTACTTCTGAAAACATTATTTCTTCCAAAAAGAAAGGGTACAGTTTTGTTTAGTGTTGGTTGTACATGTTTGTCATTCATAGTCCATTTCCATTTCTACCTGCTTCTGTGCTTACTCGCCCACCTTTCTGCTGTGTGTACTGGTAAGAGTTCATTGGATTAGTAAAGTTTCTGGTGTTTCTTCATTTAAAAAAAAATCAACTACTTTGAAAAAAACCCAGGTGTTAACACTTTAGATGATTCCAGCTCTTTGAAGTGTGAGTTTTGGTTCTAATTATTTCTCTTAATATCTTAATTATTACATCTTTATGAGTCTCTGTTGTAGTAGTTTGGACATCTGATTGACTGATTACCTCCAGTGCCCAGATGTCCATGGGTGTTTAAACAGCAAAATTTAAAAGTGTTTAATCTACTTTTTTTAATAAAAAGGAGAATGTAAAGTAACTTTAATTAAAATTTTCACAGAATCTGAACCAAGATTCCTGTGAAAAGAAAGGAAGGTCCTATTAGTCCACCACCCCATCCCCTGCAAAAGGGGGAGGGGGGAGATAAGGGGGAGAGAGAGATGTGTGTCTGTCTTAAGGAGAAATATATTCAAAAGAGTATGAAGACTCTTTTTTAAAGCCATTTCCCTTTATTTCTCTTCATCCTGACTCATCTGTCTCAACATACTGTAACTAAAACTTCCTTGCCGAAGGCCAGCTGTCACCCCTCTTTCCCTCTGTCTTTCAAAGTGAACAGTTTGTGATTTTTCGTAGCTGTGATTTTGAGTAGGGTGCGAGTACTTGATTACTGAAACGTATTTCAAGAGTATGAAGACTTAATTCATTTTGGCTTCTTAATGTAGACGTGTATCATCAGCCTTCTAGATAAGTGGGGTTCTTTATATTCTGAAGGTAGAATGTTATTGGAAAAGCATGCAGACTTGCTCTGTCTTACTTTTTTTTCCCCCATAGTCTTATGGCTTTAACTTCAGCAAATGGCGGCCTCCAATTCCTGAGGTTTTACTCCAGTTTTTCTGAAATAATGAAAGAAGAAAAAAAAACCCTTATTATAATAAAACTCACTTGTAAGGCTTCCTTGCAGGTTGGTTAGCATTTCTATTGTAGTAATTCAGTAACTGAATATTCAGTATAACTTTAGAACAGAGCAAATTCCATATGTTTTGCTGTGAGAACACTTTTGTAATTTAAAAATAAAAATGAACTCTTTATCAATGCGGATATGTAAATTTGGCTTCACTGTTGTTCTGTGCTAGTAGAAATGCATTTTGAAAATAAAGGGCTTATTTCTTTCTTCTTCACTAGATTGCTATTTCGGGTAGCAACTGTTGATGATGTGAATATTTTCAATTTAGAAAATGTTTTTTGCCTGTGGTAGAGTATTTTACCTTTGCAAATTTGTGCAGGTTAAACATTTAAAATAAAGAAGTTTTACAAACTTCTCTTAATTATTTAATTACAAGGGTTCTTTTAGTGTCTGGATGTCAAAGAAAGATTGGAAACTTCCTCTGGTTTCGAATCTTGTATTAGGACCAACAATAAAAAAATGCCTTTTGCATTTAGTTATTAGAAAGGACCTTGAAAGTGAATGATAAATCTTGAAAATTTTAGAAATTGCGTTTTTTCTAAGTCAAATGCTTGCTTTACTGTGATGTAAAAATAATAACAGGACCTTATTCTTTTTCAGTTACTCAGTAGCAAGAAAAGACATTAAAGAACTAGATGTCCAAAACTTACCAAAATCTGAGTCCTCTCCTAAAAAAGGTAAATTAGAATAACTTCTACTTTTAAAAAGTAATCTTGTGCAATAGTACTTTTAAGTTATGTATTACGACCTATGAGGAACGGCTGAGGGAGCTGGGGTTGTTTAGCCTGGAGAAGAGGAGGCTCAGAGGTGACCTTAGTGCAGTCTACAACTACCTGAAGGGAGGTTGTAGTGAAGTGGGGGTCGGCCTCTTCTCCCAGGCAACTAGCGATAGGACAAGAGGACACGGCCTCAAGCTTTGCCAGGGGAGGTTCAGGTTGGACATTAGGAAGAATTTCTTTACAGAAAGGGTTATTAGACATTGGAATGGGCTGCCCAGGGAGGTGGTGGAGTCACCATCTCTGGAGGTGTTTAAGAAAAGACTGGACGTGGCACATGTGATTAGTGTTTGATTTAAAAGTGTAAGTACAGAACTTGATTTCCAGATAGATGGATGCTGTGACTACAGTAATCTGTGGTTTTAGTGAGCTTGTAAAAGGCCAGTTTCTCACTTGAATGTAAAGAATTCTTAAACTTTTAGTGTTGTTTCTCCCAATCAGACCTCAAAACACAAAATTTATTAAGGAGAAATATTTGAAGTATATAATAAAACAAAACCTAACAACAAAAACACCACACTCAACAACAGTTCCTCTGGTTTGAGTAAAGGTGTGGAACAGCTCCTTAACAAATAAAGATTTAACATGATACTCACAAATGAGAGCCTGAGGTGGTTTTGATTGATTTGTGTAATTCTTAATGATTTCTCATATGCTTTGTTCTTAATAACTATTTCACAGTACAAGAACAGCCAGAAAAATGATCAGGTGCTAGGTTTAAGATAAATGAAAGAAAATGATTTTTTTTTTTTTTGTGCAGAACGTAATTGGGTGGTGACATTTATTGCCATGAGGGAATATTGTGGAACCGAAGGGTACTAATGGTTTCAAAAAGAGGTTAGACAGATATCTGGAGGTTACTCTGTCAGCAGCTATTAAAAAGTAGTGCCTTTTCTTCTCCAGCAACACTATGCATGGTTCATTGCAGTATTATGTCCCCTTTTTGGGTATTCTTCTGATTCCTCTTTATTGAAGTCTTTTATTGTGTCTGGGGGGCATGTTTTGGGGTTATCTGGGTTTGTTTTGCATTGTTGTTTTTCCACTTTGAGCACCTCTTCAAGGAAAAGAATTTGAGGTATTCCCATTGTACAAGTGTGACTTCTCCCCATCCCATCACTCCCTTATTGACTAGTGTATTTTTCCTCTGTTCCAAACATTAATGTATCATCGCTTTAGGCAATGCTCTTAAACAAAATATTTGCATTTTTTTTTGCAATCTAAACTTTAAGTCATGAAGATATTTTGAAAAGAACAAAGTTAAGTCATGGTGCTTGATTGGACTGTGCTGGGTTTGTTTTCTTTTGAATAGATTTATTAGTGTTTGTCTCTTTCATACAGAAACAGAACAGTTCACGGTTGCACAGAATATATGTGGATAAGTATCCACATATAAGAATATGTGGATAAGGTGCTTATCTTTGGTACTGTTCACACACACAGGTGTAAATCTTCGTGGTGTTCACAGGGACCTATGCCTAGAAAACAACTGGATGCTGTGTGTGGGATTGATGTTCTCAACTCTAAAGTCCTTGAGTTACCAATACTCGATTTTTAAAATTTTACAGTCTCGAAATGTGAAGTGTATAGAGTGAGTGTTTAAAGCTGAAGTATCAGTTTTATCACATATTTCCGTTTTTGGTTTAAGTTGGCATTGTAATTTACAAGATGAAAAGGAAATTAAAAATGCTTTGTGATTCTGAATACTGCAGATGAGGTAAAACCAGGGCCCTTTCTTCTCTAGGGCTACAGGAGGCAAACACATTTCTCAACACAAAGGGTGTTCCTCGGAACTGGAAAATGGACATAAGTGAAATTCTGGAGTCCTCTAGCAGCGATGAGGAAGATAGAGCTGCTGCAGAAACTGATGAAGAGGAAGAAAAGAGAGAAGAGAAAACCGAAGAAGTAATGGTAAGTCTGGGCAATTTTAGTCATTCTTCAAAGATAATTGAATAACGTGCATTCCTAAAGATCCTGCGCTTCCCAACATTTTACTCTCAGACGTAGCTTACTCACTTCAACGTCTTTTCAGACCTGTTCATCTTCCCTTTGCTAAAGCCATCTTTATTGGGATTTGTGAGCAGTGGCAGATTGCCTCCTATTATCCAGTGCAGAAATTGGAGACAAATCTCAGAAATTAAGAATTCAGGGCAGAAAAGAATGATAGAAAGAATCTGGGTCAAAAGGAGAGACATAAAGAAAAAATTGTTGCAGAGCCAAATAGTAGCAATCCAACCTTAAGTAAAAGTAACTTTGTATTTTTCTTTTGTACTTCATATGTAGCTTAGATAAATAGTAACTTGTTTTCACAGTAGTTTGATTTTAAAAAAGGCAAACTAAACTATTGCAGCAAAAGTAGTAAGCTGACTGAAAGTATGAGCTAATGCACAGGGCCTGTTAAAGCTATTTGGTGCCTAAGACGCTATTTAAGAGCAGTGCAGGCATTACCTTTGTAAGTGGTAGTGTTTTTTTTCCCCCGGTGTTTTTTCTGCACCCTGGTATTACAGGTTGAGTGCGCTGCAGTGTGGATGGACTTTCTGTCTCATATTTACAATAATCACAGAATCACAGACTGTTTGGGGTTGGAAGGGACCTCTGGAGATCATCTGGTCCAACCCCCTACCAAAGCAGGTTCACCCAGAGCACGTTGCACAGGGTCGTGTCCAGGCAGGTTTTGAGTATCTCCAGAGAAGGAGACTTCCCCCCCCCCCCCCCCGCCCCTCCCTGGGCAGCCTGTTCCCGTGCTCTATCACCCTCAAAGTAAAGAAGTTCCTCCTCATATTGAGATGGAACTTCCCACATTTCAGTTTGTGCCCGTTGCCCCTTGTCCTGTCACTGGCCACCACTGAGAAGAGTCTGGCCCCATCCTCTTGACACCCACCCCTAAGGTATTTGTAAGCATTGATAAGATCCCCTCTCAGTCTTCTCTTCTCCAGGCTGAACAACCCCAGCTCTCTCAGCCTCTCCTCGTAAGGGAGATGCTCCAGCCCTCTGACCATCTCCATGCCCCTCTGCTGGACTCTCTCCAGTAGTTCCTGGTCTTTCTTGAACTGGGGGCCCAGCACTGCACACAGTAATAATACGTTTTTCTGCATTGGAATGCTTTGAGTGGCAAAGTTAGCCAGTTTCTTCATGTCATCCAAACTGTATTTACAGGATTTCCTTTTATTTCTGCTACTTGTTTTTAACCTTGATGTTATATTTAGAAGGAGGGGGTGTGGTTAGTTGGGGGATTTGTTTGTTGGTTTGGTTTTTTTTTCCTCATCGTGCCATTTTCATCGTACGGTCGGAAAACATTCCTTTATGTAGGAAAAAAAAAACAACAAGTGTAGTTTGTGTTTTGAGGGGAGGTCAAGCAGCGTGTCCCGGTGGCGGGCGGGTTGTGCCAGCGCCGGCACAGAATGGCCGTTCGTGCTTGGAGGCGGCCTACAGCGTTGCCGCGGCAACCGCGTGTGGGGCGGCAGTGCGCATGCGCGGGGGAGAGGCGCGGGGGGGGCCGGAGCGGAGGCTTGGCCGCCGGCCAGGGGGGGAGGCTGGCCAGATGCTTTGAAATGGGCTGTCGCTGTTCTTTGCCTTTCATGTAATGTCTGATTTTTAATTTTTTTTTATTTTTTTTTTTATACGGAAGAGAATGTAAGTAATGCCGTATAACTGCGGATGCCGTGCAGGGAGAGAGAAAGCGAGCAAATATTTGGAAGTCAGGCTTGAAATATGTCCAGGCAGTGAGCAGATTAGATAGAAAGGAAGTTAAACCATTTTACATTTGAAAGAATGCAGCTCCTAGGTAAGGATTCTGTATTTTAATCTGTAATGTTAACCTGGTTGTTAAGAATGCGGACTTAGATTTCTGATCTGGGAACTGTCTGGTGGAGCATGCAGCCAGGGTAGATCTTTCCAGGTTAGGAAAAAAAAAAGACAATAAGAATCTATTTTTAGGTGTTAATTTTATGCCTTGATGACAGTGTTCTGGAAAATGGAGTAGATGTCTGTATGAGAACAGTGGTATGATTAGATAAATATAAGGATGAATGTGTGCAGAATATAAAATCCTCTGGATTTTTTCCTCTGTTTGCAGTGAAAAGGACTGAATAGGCCACATTTTGCAGGGTGTGAACTGTTGCAGCCTGTATTGGTCTGTTTGTATTAACGTTGTTAAAATTGCAGGCTATCAGTCACTAGAAATCAAGGACTGCTATACTAGTTTTCTGGTATCCATTTTTTAATATCAGTTTTTGGTGGCTATTGCATAAAAGTGCTGTGTGTTTCAAACAAAGAAGGGGGAGGGGGGAGCTTGGTGGTTTAAAAAAAAAAAAAGGCATTCATGTAAAAGAAATAGAGGTTATTTTTAAATAGTCTAAATGTAGAGTAGTGAAGCAAAGGATTCTAGACAGGTAGATGTGCTGGTAAGAAAAGCAGTAGAATCCATTATTTCCAGGTGACAAGTAGGCATGTAAAAATAAGGTGAGCATCTTCGTGCTGAAGCTATGTAGCAGAGGATAGATTAATTAATCTTTTTAGGTTATGTCAGAGCAGAACTGTCATTCCAGCCCATTAAATCAAATTCCTGATTCAACTGTTACTATACAGATTCTTATTCTAATTGTGGGCCATGCTGGATATTACAATTAGAGAGCATTTAGGGAATTTATTGTAATTTTTTTTTCCTGTTCCCTTAGAAAGGCAGTAATACTGGTTGCAGAGAGAATCGACAAGTGAATGATATTGCCTTGTGTTTATTTGACTACAGACGTTGCAATACTCAGTTTTTGCATTTACATTTTGTAGAGTTTCTCCTTTACTAATCAAGGTCAAAATAGCTTCTGTCCGTCCTCTGCCAGAATATTCTCAGTGGACCTTTTGTTGTAGAACTGCAAATTGTTATGTTATTGGAGATGGGAGGGAGGTTTTAAAAATTCTCTTTTTCTTTTCCCCACCCCCATCTTCTGACATGCACAGCAGCTTTGCTGTCAAGGCCTGGCCAGCTGCTGACCAGCCATGATAGGCCTTCGTTAAATCAATCAAATGGGCACCTACTTAATACATAATGAGAGTATAAAGTCAGTAATAAGAGTCTTATTCTGGGAATGGAAAGGATCCTGTTTGTCTGAAGTAGGATCTTTTATAATGATAATGGAGCAGAGAGACCTACTGTAGCTGGTGATAATGGATCCTACCATTTTTCCGGTAACTGTGTTAAAATCTAACTTTGTTTTGACAGAGACTGTCTTTCAGATTGTGCTGCCTTTCATGGTATCTTAAAGAAGAATTGGTACAACAAGGTTTCCAGGCTTTACAAGGTTGTTCTTTGATGGCTTTTGTAAGCTAAGGAGTTGGGAATCAATGTGGTGATGGTGGTGAGATGCTAATCTTCCTCATTGATGGTGACCGACTTATGTGGTCCAGAGTTGACTATGAGGGAGGAAAATGTGGAAATTGCTTGTCGTTGACTTTGACAGGGATTGCAATACATTGAGTAGCTCAGCACGGTCAAATTGTTGGATTTTAGGCAATAATTGCAATATATGGTTCAACTCAGGATTGCTTTTCATTCACGGTGTGAGGTTTGAATAACAGAACAGATATTGCTTCTGTCACAAAAAGTGAAAAAATCCAGAGGTACTATAGAAAAAATGTCTTTATCAAATGAAAATTTAAAGAATCATACAGTTGGTTTGAATCCAGGTAAAAATCTGGATATTGCTTTTGGTTCTTACCCAGTTATCAGCATGTCAGGATAAGAGAGTTAACTGTGTTTTGAGGGTGCATTTGACAGTCAAAGAATGCACTGCAGCTAAAAAGAAAGAGAAGATCTAAACTCCAGTATCTCCACATAGAAATAGAAGCTTTTGGAACATTATCTGATTTTTCTTAAAAATCAGATCATATACACTACTGTATTTGCTTGTACTTAAGTTGTTCTGTCAGGGAAGAAATCATACCTATTTGTTTCTCAGGATTAAATAGTCCAATACTCCCAGTTTTACAAGGGATTGTGTAGGCAACATTTGGTTTTGCCTCTCAGTCTCCCTGTAGGCCATCCTGATTCCAGAGTAATCAAGATTTTAACATGCAGTTATTTGAAATATATTTTCAGTACGTGTTCTTGGTAGATACATTCACATAAGATCAGAGTAAAAGTAAGAAATTTATTCTTTAGAGTTTGAATTTTGCTAGTTTCAAAATTGTATCTTTTATAATATCAAGAGCTGGAAAAAAGGATTTCTATCTTACCTGTAGAACTGGTTATAACACCATCTTTGAGAGAATCTTCCAACTTACCTACATCACTTTAATAGCAGTCCTTGTTCTTTCATGTTTTTCTCCCCCTAATCAAACATGCAAAAAATGTTCAGAAAAAAATTCTAGCTAGCTGGTTTCCATGCCTCTCATTGAAGAAAGAGTTGTAGCACCTCCAGGTGTATGCTTAGAGGAATTTTCTCTTAGTCTTCATTTTGACAGTGACCTGAAGGATGTATCTGTAGTATGTTTAATAGTGTGCATTCATTTAAAGTTTTTAGGGTCAGAGTTGCTTTACATTGTTGAAAATGAATGCCAGAAGCATTTTCCAATGTACCTATTCTGCAAATAAGCCAAGGATTTCAGTTCTCACGATAAGTCATTACCATATATTTTATTAGCACTAAGTTCATAAAGGAAGGATGCGTATATGAAATCCATGATGTGTTTTAGGAAGCTTGAGATTCCTACGAATCATCAGTAGTCAACTATTAAAATATTTACATTTTGCTTCAAAGAAGTTTTGTTTCTGCGTCGTCTTTTCTCTAAGTGACTGTGGGAGACCACATAAAAAGATACCTGAATCATCCATTTCTGTTGCAACCTATGTGTATTTAAAGATACCATTGAAAAAGCTGACTCTAAAAATTAAATACAGGAATACAGTAATTTCAAAGTTAATGAAGCATGCTATCCAGAAGCAAGTGGTTTATTTACATGTATATAAAAGAAACAACTAAGCAGCTGTGATGTGTAATACACAGAATAGCCTTTAAAAAAATAGCTAAATATTGATTAGTTAATCATCATTCTCATGCATGCATTTGTTTGTACGAGTTTTGGCTACTGTGAAGCATGGCCTGCATCATGCCATGCACAAATGTTCTTCACAAAGACTTTCTTGCTCACAGTTCTATACTAACAGGTGTTCTCAGAATATTCCTCAAAGAGGAGCGAAGAAGTTGCAAACTGAGGCGCAGCTCTAGAGTGAGTCATTGTTGAGGATGGTTGAATTCCTGGTTGTTGTTGGTAGAAATTAATTTAAGACCACTGTCATCTCCACATGGTGTAAAGCTGTTAACTTGTTACAATCAGTTTAATTCTTTTCATTTCCTTAATTAGTGGTCAAACTTGGCATCAGAAAGCAAATGTGCAAGTGATGAAAATGCATTAAAGTGCTCTGAAGCAACAAAATTATGTTAACTCTAATTCTGGCAGCTTGTCTTGATCGTACACTCTTCTGAACTCCAAATCCCGTACACATTGTCGTTCCTCTTAGCTTGCATTTATTTCACAGAAGAGTTTATGGTATTGTCAGTCAATAACATAAAGATCTGTCCCTGGTACCTTAGCCCCGTATTGATTGAGTATACGGTGTACGTGCTTGTAAGTAGAGGTTCATTCTTTGTTTTGTAAAATGAACTGTTTCATCCTTTGTGCTCCCACTCAGCTCTATAGGTTAGCATCCACAGAAGCTTTAACATCTTTTTGTAGAGTAGACGATGAGTCAGCATAACAGAGCTATATTCTTGTTTAAAATCATGCTAAAGACAGAGCTAAAACTCATGGTGACTAAAGTGGCTTGAAACCAAATGAAGCAAAGCCAGTTACAAGTTTTCTGCAAGTTTCTGTGGGTTTTATGTTGTGCTTACTTGCTGGTGGTTATTCTCAAAATAATTTTACAGAGTACTTGAACACTGTTAGTATTACTTGGAAGGCAGTAAGAAATTGAGTTGGGAAGGGAGGATGTCCCTTATACAGAGATCCTGTGTTCATTGTTGATTACGTTGTTTTACAGTTTACAATTTTCTCTAACTGATGTGACCTGCTATAGTCAGAAAGGAGGGAAAAAATGTCAAACCCATAAAATTTCAACTTTTTAATTATAAGCAAAAAAGGTCATCTTGGAGAGTCTTTTAATGAAATTCAGCCTCTCACCCTGAGACAAAAAAAAAAAAAACAAACCATTTTCTCACGTTGCGTTTAGTTATGGGTATTGGATGAACAGCAGAAAGGTCTCAATTTCGAACTCCTGCCACTTAAGAATTTCATATTGTTTTGCCTTTCACTTAGACTTATCTTTGGCTACAATCTCCCTTTTTTGCAACATCTATATAGGAAAAAAATGAAATGGAGAGACAGAACTCTTAAAAAAAGAGTTCTGATTTTGAAGAGTTGTCACTGTGAACTTACTCACGTCCAGTCTAAAATGGGCCTTAGTGTCTGGATAGGAGAAGTGAGTTTTGGAGGAGAGAAATGTCGCCCCAGTGCCTGCTGAAAAGAGATGCTGAGAACTTCAGCTCTCCAGTGATGGTGATGGCAGGTTGTGGCATCAACATTTCTCAGGTGTTTTCTGCACTTTGGTTGCAGCTTTTAAGGTTGCTGGTACAGAAGCTTAAATGATGGTTGATGTATTTATAATAAAACTCAGCTCCTGGGAAGCCAGTATGTCCAGTTACATATAGATAACTGTGACAAAAATCGACCTCTCATAAAAATCAATGTATCTTAATGTTGCAATAATTGTATCTATGAAGGGTTGATCTTTCTCATTTTGACCAGTGGCAGAAAAAGATTTTGAAGTAGGTGATACATGATTTATTCCTTGGTGACAGTCGTTCAGGTCTTATTCAAGTCACCTCTCAGAAGGATTTGATGTCTACTCTGGCGTTGATACCAGTCATGGTTCAGACTCTCTGACAAGGGGTGGCAACCTGGGTCATACACCATCAACAGAGAGAAGTAGGTGCAGGGTTCAGGATGGCTCACATAAGTGGATGAATATTACAGTCAGGTTTTCTGCCCCCATCCTGTAAGTATGTAAAAGCTTTTCATCTTTTCTTCAGCTGAAGATACTTGATATCAGTGAAATGGTTAACACTCTGTCTGCAAGAGTGCTATTTCTAACCTACATTTCTGCTGTTCTGACCTACAGTTCTGGTTTGGCATTATGCCCACTTAAAAGAAATGGTTTGAATTGAGCTACTCAGAAATATTTCTGAATGTTTACTGGTATTTAGATATATTTAGTTTGCATAGTTTGAGTCGTATTGCCTTTAATCAGTAAACATTACAGGAGATGGTAGAAATTTCTCGATCTTGAAGTTGGTTCGCAGTCTAGATGGAGAGAAAAGAGCTGTGGTTTCTATAGCAATAATTCATTTGTTAACCGGGAAGAACGTAATAATTCTATAGATAACTTTATATAATCCCTATAATATGCAGTATGAGCAAATGGTAACTGATGCTGTACCATGTTGTGATTATTCATTTAATTTCCTCATGTTATTTCCCAAGAAAAAATAGGAAAATAAAAAACAGATATTGTTTCTGCCTGATTGTAGGTGATCCCTGTTGGGCTTTGAAGCTCAGAATTCACTGAAGCAGGCAGGGCTGAAATTCATTCTGATGCTGGGCAGATCGCTTTCTGGTTAACAAGGCAGCAGAGCATATACATTTACATTTTGCTGCCTGTCTTCCTGTCCTGAAGCTTAAAGTTTACAGAATGCAGAGATGACTGAAATGGAAATTGCTATTCTGGTTTCCTTCTGGAACTGCTTGTGACTTTTATGTTATTTTTAATAAAGTAGTAATAAGATTTTTTTGACACGTCCTGTACGTCTTTCCTTCAAGACAGCTGCGGTCTTCCTTATGCAAACTGCCTTACCAGCAATCCCTATGATTGCCAGGCTGGCAGGAAGAAAGTGGCATGCATAAAGCGTTACAGGGAAAAGATTTTTCTTTTTTTTTTTTTTCTGGTCTCTGCTACCATCTCAGGATTCCATGAAGTATATATAGAAATTATTTCCCTTCCCTCTATAAATGTACTTTATTTTCATGGTTTCCACCTGAATAAAATAAAATCTTTATTTCATGCTGTGGACTGCTTACCATAAAGTTCGTGTTTATCTCTGTGGATTTTAAGTTGTAAAGATAAAGCTAAGGAGTTTATAATAATAAATTATGGTAATATGTGATCAGGGAATTATGGAAGTGACTGTAAAATTGTTTCCAAATATGAGCTGCAATTGAGCTTTGGAGCTTAATCACAGAACGAATATCATCTGGAGCATCAAAAACAGGAACGGTTGGAGAAAGAATTGTTCTGCAACCTTAGCTATAGTTGGGGTTAGGAGGATGAGTTAAAAAACAAAACAAAACAACCAACCAAGCACACCCCCAAAAAAACCCCCACAAACAAACAAAACCAACCAACCCAAAAAACCTAGAGTTCCTGTGAACTGCTTCAGTCTTGTAAATAACATACCTTGTCTGTATTAGAACACTACCTAAAGTATATTAGTGTTTTCATTTTGAGGGTCACGCTTACATTCTTTCTGTCGTGGATTGAGGCTTTCCCTGACCTGCATTTTCTTTTTCTCGTCCTGAGGTGCACGCTTCAGTCTCCTGAGTAAATTTTGTTTTCTGTGTATTTCACCATTATATGGGTGCAGGGCCAAATGGGAAGTGGTTTGGGTTTTGTTCTTGCTGTTAGGCTTTTGTACAAATAAATTGTTGCTTTGCATATTTTACGTTTTCATTCTGACTGCATTTGTTTTTGCAGCCTGAGGAAGAGCTTGATCCTGAGGAGAGGGACAACTTCCTCCAACAGCTTTACAAGTTTATGGAAGACAGAGGTAACACTGAATTTTTTTTTTAATTTATTCATATCTATACATAATTTTTTTTTTAATACCTAGCCCACTTTTTAAATGGCTCTTAAAAATTGCTTTTAAATGTAATGGATGTAATTATGAGCATATTCCTACGTCAGTGAAAAAGGATAATAGCTAGTCTGGTGCAAGGAAAAACACTTCTACCCATTTTCACATGTGGCAGGTCTGCTTCCAGTACTTTGAAGCACAGTGCACAAAGGAAACTGAAATCCTCCCTGAGGTGTTTTGGTTTTGTTTTGCTTTCACAAAACCTTTTTCATGTTAACAATCCCTGTTAAATAAGCTCTTGGTTGATTTCTTGTTGTGACAGCCGTGGCTGGGAACTCTGCTGCTGTTAATCTCAGGCTGGAACCTGAGGAGGCTATTCATGGATGGTGAAATTCAACCAGCAGAGAATGGGAGATGTGCCATCTTCAAGTCTCCTTGCAGAACTGTCTTAATCATGCGCAGACGTAGCGGTGATACTCAACTGAAGAGACAACTTAAAAGATTCTACTTTGTCCAGTAGCTAGAACAAGAAAATAGCATATTTTAAATGTCTTTACAGAATTAGGTGAGACTGTTATGAATTGAAATAGTTACAGTCCTGGCATAAGACATATATTGAAAGTGCATGTGCTATGTACAGAGAGCAGGATATACCTGCTGACTTGGGAGAACTGTTGTTGCATAAGCCATTCACATTTGCTGTCGTGATGAGACTGACACTAAAATGGAAGGTTTTCTGTTCCTTGGCTGCACACACCCCCCCTGTCCATCACCCCCCCCCCCCCCCCCCTTTTTTTTTTTAGTGTATTTAAGCCTGGAAAGAGTTTTATCTTTTAGAGTATATTAGTTTTATTCATTTTACTCCTGAACTCACTATTTCAATTCAAATACTACATTCATCCTGCAGTAACATTAGTGGAGGTAGACTACAAGTGCAGCTACTGCCTTTTTAATTTTTTTCCTTTCTTTTTCCTTGACAAAAGTTACCTGAATGATATTTCCATAGCAGCATATAGTACAGTTGATGTACTTGAATTTGAAATAACCAGAACTAAGGGTAAAATGTAAAGTGCATGTAGTGTCTGAATATTCCCCCTACTTTTTTTCTTGGGTTTTAAAATTACCTTTGTAAAAGAGGCTCTGCATCCCTATGAACGAGGTGTGTGTTGTAGACCACAGAACTGTAAAAGAACAGTTCCAAGTCTGTTCAGTATTGCCAGTTCTTATCACAGATTTAAAAATCGATTATGTATTCTAGCACAGTATATTGGAGTTCATCCAATATAATTTTGAGGCCTCCTGTGTATAACCAGTGTTTCGAGGGAAGAGGAGGCTATGTTGGGGAAAAAATAATCTCTATGTTGCTGGACTAATCCACAATTTTTTCTTTTCTAGCAGCCTGATTCTTCCCCCTTTTCTGTTTTCCTCCTTCCTCACTCCCTTTCTTAAGCACTTTTAGACTACCAACCAAGTAGAAATCATGTCAGGGACTTGGAGAAGCAAAAGAAGAAAGCATTTGTGCACTGAACTTGAAGACTCAGTCCAGAAACTATACTTTAAGCTAGTATGTCAATTGAGCAACGTACAGGACTTTTTAAGGACTGGGGCTTTCACCCTGCCTGTCTACTTTTTTTTTTCTCTATCCTTATAGCAAGATTTCTGTTCCCATCAGATTTGTTCTACATCCTGTTCTCTCAATATGAATGTTTTGATTCGTGTAATCATGACAGTATTCCCCAAGTCCTATAAAATTATTTTAATGATTCCAAATATAATTGCATGAAGATGAAGGAAGATGAGAAGCAGCAGGGAAGAGGTTTGATATTCTTCCTTGCTGGGAGGAATACTTTCTGCATACAGAGCCACTTGCCTCAAGTCACTTTTGGTTTCCTCTTTTGCAGTTAATCATTGTTCTTTATATCATCGCCACTCATCTGATTTGAGTTCTTTCTTTTTCCCAGAACTGTCCCAAATATTCATGTCCTGTTAGGGTTTTGTGCTTTTTCACATTCTGACAATTTGCCTGTGTATCTTTTTCTAATCCAACATTTCTGCTTCTTCCCCATTCCTTTCAGACCACAGTGTTTTGAGTTAATCTCTTCGCACATTGCTATATTCCAGCATTCATCAGGCGTTCTGTAGAGCTTGCTGCAATTCTGGCTGTCCCCCCTGCTCAAAGAGGAACTGTGGGATGCAGCCAATTGGATGGGGGTTGTTGCACAAATCTGAAAAGGAGGTCGAGAAATCATAGTGATGGAGCAGCTGGTGTCAGTATGCTAATAAACCACCCAGAAATAAGCGATGCATTCAAAACAGGGTGAAGCCTTAATTGGTGGTTGGAAACCACTGACTTGTGACCTATCTTAGAACTATTAAATGCAGATTTTAAAATATAGAAAGATATTAGTAATGAAATGTGTGCTAAAAGGAATGGAAGAAGCAGTTTGCTGTTCTTTGTGATAACTTCTTATTTCTGGTTTTGTTTTATTCAGGTACTCCTATCAATAAACCACCTGTTCTGGGCTACAAGGACCTTAATCTCTTCAAACTTTTTAGATTGGTATATCAGCAGGGTGGGTGTGACAATGTAAGTGTTGGATGTTTCCTGAACTAAATATGTCTATTCATTAGGCTGTGGCTCGTGGCTGTGTTCGATATCATTCCTTAATGTTCTTAGTTAACAACACCTGAAAACTTCCTTTTTTTTTTTTTTTCCTTTTTTCCCAAAGATTGAGAGTGGTGCTGTATGGAAGCAAATTTATATGGACCTTGGCATTCCTATTTTGAACTCGGCTGCTTCCTACAATGTAAAAACTGCTTATAGAAAGTAAGTTCTGATTATGCAATGGTGAAAACATTTTTCCTTTTTTGTAGTAGTGTGTACAATATTCAAGCAATTTTTGATAGTTTAGTGAAACGGTAGTTGACATTCTTCAGTTAATGAACAATTCTGAGCATTTTCCAGTGCTGAGAATTGAAATGGTGGAGGAAAGGAGGGAGGGCTCAGGGCTGTGTAAGTTCCTGTTGCTCTAATACATTAGAATTCCACTCATTTTCTTATCAAGAAGCATTCACTTTCAGCATGTGATGATGCCATTTCAGAGTACAGCAATGAAATTTATAAAAAAAAGCTTTGGCAAATTCAGCTTTGCCATTTATGATGATTAACAAGAACAGACTCTGTCCTTAGTCTGTAGATGCTGCATGCAGTGAGGAGAATTTTATACCACTTTCTTTAACTTCCTGAAAAATGTTGATAGAGATAGACATGTTTCAGATTGCATATTTAAATATCATCTGTGTAAAATCTGTAGAATAATGGATTTAAGGCATAACTATGTACATTGCTATAGCGGATGTGACAGTATTAAGTAGTAAAATCACTGGTTGTAATGAAAAAATGCATAAATCTTTTTATTCTGACCCCTGGTTTTCACTTGTGTTTTGACTTTTGAAATGGAAACCTTTTAGGAATGACACTTTTCAAGCTCATTTTCTAAATAAAAATTATTTTTATTATTTATCCTCCTGGAAGTTTGACAAGAAACAATTGGGCTTTTTGAGTAAAAGGGAAGAATGAGGTTCTCTTGACTCGAACCTAAGGAAATTTGGCTGATTGAATAGGGATGACTAATGACTCAACTCATGTTAATGTTGATGAAGATGAAAATATTCAGACTATCTTCAGTGGGATTTGAACTGGGCACATATTTAAGGTCTGTATTTTACAGAGAAGAGTATCATAAAAAGAGTGATTGGTAAAGATGTTCTAAGTTGCTGTTACAGTGGAAATAATTATGTTGTATGGACACATGATAGTATGTTGTAACTTGCATATTTATTCTTTGAGGAATAAGCTATTTCATATTTCTCTCACTTCGAACTGGATTAGAGTGTGCACACAGGCAGTTACCAGAGAACAAGCTGATGCATGGCAGTTTATTACTGTGTGGTAACTTGTTTGTGGGAAGCACCTGTGTGTATTCTTTCTCACCGTTTGACTTGTGTGCATAATTGTTTCATTTCAAAATCTTCTCTGGCTTCTTATTTTTTGTTTATTTGGGTTTGTTTTCGTTTTTTTTCCATGAAGTTACTGCTCCTCTTGCTTTTCTGTGAGCAGGAGAATAGGCTTTATGCACTTCAATAAATAGAAAATAAAACATGAAATATAAACGAAACTTTATTTGTATCTGTAGGTATCTTTATGGTTTTGAAGAGTACTGCCGTTCTGCAAACATTCAGTTTAGGACCATCCATCACAATGAACCAAAAGTGGTAGAAGACATACAGAAACACGTGGAACCAATGGAGGAAAGTGTAAAAGAGGAACAAAAAATGCCCCCAACGGAAGTTAAAAAAGAAGCAGAAGAAAATTATTCCAGCAGTGAAAGCGAAAAAGAAGAAATAGAACTAAGATCCCCAAGGGTAAGTGGTTTGAACTGTTTTCTATTTTAGTACTTAACAAAATCCCTTTGTATAGTGAACAGTTTATGTAATGAGTTTTCCCTTGTGGAGTGATTGTACGTTTGAATTGTTGTACTTGTACAGGCGTAGGACAGGGTTCTGTGCACACAGAGTTGGTGTTAACTGTTAATTATGTTCTACCTGTGAATAGAATCAGTTCTGATTATTTCTCCATATTCGAAACCTTCCATGGGATTTGCTCAGGCTATGTTGGATGTCAGACATGTTTCGATTCAGGGGTGGCTTGAGAGCTTCTGAGAGCTGTATATCACCAGAACAGTCAAACTCAGCAGGACTGTCTTGCTTGTGGGTGAGAATTTCCACAGGCACGTGGAATCGAGCTTTCCAGCAAGAAGCAGGAATATCAAGAGACTGCTACAGCTTCAAGAATCAAAGGAAGACCCATTTCTCTGAGTTGTTTTTTGTCACAATATCTCTTCTTTTACTAAAAGAAACGCTGCGATTTTACACTATGTAGGTAAAAGTAGAGGGAGGAACACTGAAGTTTTGTCTTCCTTTGAATGCTGTAGAAGTGAGGGTTGTATTAGTAGTAACATAGATAAGACCAATGACCCATCAGCTAGTGGATGCTGAACCTGATGGAGAATGCAAGAATATTTTTAAGGTATTTGAATATGACTCTGTAGCACTCCTGTTAATTCTGTTGAAAGGACATTTTGTGTTCCTTAAGAGAGCATAATTACTGAAGGACAAGGAATTGCTGCTCTTTAAATTGTTCAAGTTGTAAGGATTCTGTTCAACTAAAGTGTAATTCTGTTAAAGTACTTCTTGCAAACCAGCTTTTCAAGCAAGTATATGGCCTTTTAAGTTAATAGATGAAAAGACATAGTGTAAACACAAGTTTAGATTTGTGTTACATATTCTATTTCTAACTGCAAGTGGTTTTTCCAAGTTGTTTCAGCCTTAATGAACTTCCTGGCATGACATTAGCTTTGTTGTTAGTTTGTCCATTTGTTTTTTGGTTTTGGAGAAAACTGGTGAGAGGATAAAAAAATTGAGGGATTTTTTACCATTGGCTATCTATGTTAATTTGTTAATAATTAAATATTATTTGGTTATGTATTTTATTACTTTATTAATCTAGTCACCGGCTATCTATTTCTGAATGATGATTTTTCCAAAGTATTTACCATTATACCACTGTGAGTTTTAATTATTGTAGTGCCTTCATTACTGTCATCTTTGGATGGCCTCCAGATAATTAATCTTGCATTCATAATGTATTTTAAATGTTTTGATTACAAAGCAATAACCTTATCAATAGAATTTTAGTAGTAAAATGATAAATCTGTACTAGATCCCCAAGAACCAGTTGCAGATAGTCCCAGACAGCAATTGTCTGGCTACTCAAAGGACGTTTTAAAAATGCGATATAGTTTTTCTAACACTGGCAAATTTCTGATCTGTGAAATCAGCAGGTGGCCATCAGGATTGAAGATGCTGAACAGAAGACGCCTTCTCTCAGTGTCCTATACAAGCACTTGAATTAATGCTATTGCTGTGGTTTGAGCAAGGCATTTTGGTTGGCCCTTTCTATCAGAGCAACAGACCTTACAGGTCCAAACAAATGTTTCAAAATCCTCCAGAAGTTAATCAGAAGCTCATCCTCTTTATTCTAAACCAAACAAAATGGCTTTACTTTCCTTCTTTCCTTGACCTTAAGCTATTATCTTAAGATTTTAGAATATTTTGCTTTTTTGGTGTTATCTCCAGCCTTTTTTCTGTACAGGAATAGTATGTTTCACTTTTAGCTGAGATTTGGGGAGGCTATACAGAGAAAATTGACAGGAGTCATTAAACTGGTCTTATTTCTGTTCCAGGGACGAAGAAGACTTGCCCGTGATGCAACCCCTGCTAAAAAAGATAGTGAAGAGGACAAAACACAAGACAAATTAAAAGACAGTAACAAAGAGAACAAAGATATAGAGGAAACACCTGAGAATGCAGAAAAGAAAGAAAATGAAACTCTACTAGGGAGAAAAAGTACACCAAAGCAAAAAGAGAAAAAACTTAAAAAACAGGAGGATTCTGATAAAGAGTCAGATGAAGAGGAAGAGAGGCAGAGGGAGAGGTAAATGTTAAGTTGTATCACCTTCTCATGAGCATGTCTGTGTCCTGATTGAGCCGTACTCCCAGCCAGGAGTATACACAGAGTTGGAGATCTTACCAACCAACATTTGGAAATTGGGGACCTAATTCACTCAGCCAGACAGGAAAGGGAAAATTTTATTTCAAGCTTCTAGAGTCTGCTGTACTTTATGGAAGCATCTTTTTCTGGTAGATGCCAGACAGTATTTTACACTTTCATTTTCTTGAAGGTCTTGCCAAGGTTGTGTTGGTGTTTTATCACAGTAGTATGTACAGACACCAAGTAGACCAGGCTATAAGTATGCCAGGTACTGTGTGGATGGTGTGCAACTGTTTGGGCAGATTGTTCTGGGCAGTTGAAATATAAATGGAAAAGAGAGCCCCTCTTCTCCTGTGCTTTTGTTTAAGTGCGTAGTGATGGCTGGTGAACCTGTAGTTTGCCTGTTCTTATTGTTACTTGATGTAGTGTAGGCAGGCAGGAAGGGGATCAGCTAATAAAGCAAAGGAGGAGGAGAGAGGGAGTTTGAATGAAACCTAAAGGTAGGTTGAAGAGGAATGAATGGGGAGACATGGAAGGGCAGAGGGAAAATAGCATCCAGAGACTAAGCTTGAGAAGTTGAATTGGATTTATAGTCCTGGTTACAAATGAGTTGTGACCAGGTGACTAATTTATTACCAGAGTAGACCACTTCTTAGCTAGCTTTGGGTGTGGTCAAGGGCAGTGTCTTCCCTGTTTAAGCTGGCTTTCCTACCTTGTTTTTCTTTTCCGTGTGCTAAGTGGTGTGGACACGAGTTGATACTGAATAAAGCCTGATAGGGGTACTGCATATTTTCTTCTAAAGAGCTTTGAGGAGTGCGAAAAACACACAGTTGTTTTAGAGAAAGTGTCACTATGCAGTCCAAAAAAGTTAATCTTGCAGTGCAGAAATGCCTCAAAGGAAGGTACAGCATGGGTGTGTCAGGTTGCAGGGGTATGTCAGCTGACGAAGGCATCAAAGAGTTTTCTTTAAGTGGTGCTGATGGTGCTTGTCCTCTTTCTTCTAATTGTTTGTCACAACAAGATAGTTCATCTTTCACTGAAGGCTAGCAAATATATTTCATCAAAGGCAAACCCATAGTCTTTTTCAGTATTTTCTTTCTTTGTCACTTTTTTGTAGTTTAACTTTTACATTATGCTGAATTCACCCTGAAATAGGGAGAGAAGTATAGGTAAAAATAGGTTAGATTGTAATTCTTGAAAATGTGTTTTAAGTAGAATGTTTAAATATTAGATATAGCTATAATAAGAGGTACAAATAGCTCATAAGAGCTGTGTAGACACTTTTAATCTTGGTTAAACACTGTTGTAATCAACTTTTGTTTTCAATGGAATGGTGTTTGTATCCACGAGAGGTTCACTATGATGGTGATTCAAGCGTTTGTGCACTGTTAGGAAAGGAGCCAAACAAGCTGTAGAAGAAAGATTTTTTTTATTTTTTTTTTTTTTTAAAAATAGTGTGTCAAAATCAAGTCTGTTTTAAAAACTGAAGTTACTTCTTCCTGTCTTATTTAGGAGCCAAGCACTGAGTTAAATTATTCTTCTTTCTGTGTTATCAAAATACTAGTTAAAAAAAATCTTTAAGCTTTGAGGTAGTTGTACACCTAATAAATTGTGTTTAAAAGATAATATAATTTTTCTGGATATTTTTGGCACTTACCGCTATTCTAAGTCCTGTTCCTGATTTAAAAAGCTGTGTCCAAGCTAGAGGCAGTGCAGGATGCAGAAAATGAGAAAATTTTTTCTTGCGCCTTTTTCTTTTGTAGCGGCTTGTCTACGCTAGTTAAATGTTAAAACTTTGATTGTCACTAATTAGTGGGCATTTTACATACACTTTACTGCAGGGACGAAATTGAGAACAAAGGAGAATCGGAAGGTGAAGAGGATGAGGAGGACACAGAACCCTGCCTGACTGGAACCAAAGTGAAAGTAAAATACGGACGGGGAAAGACTCAGAAAATTTATGAAGCCAGTATTAAAAGCACAGAAACTGATGATGGAGAAGTTTTATATTTAGTTCATTACTATGGTTGGAATGTAAGGTGAGGAGAACAAGTCACTTTTCATTTCTGTTTCTTAAAAGGATTATTATTTGCAAAAGAATTCTTGTTTTTAAGAAAAAAGAGCTAATTAGTGACTTGGCTCTGAACTGAATTATCAACGTGATACAGGATCTGACTCTCTTACATTTTTCAGTGTTAGTAGTTTTGTTCATGGTATGACACTATTGCATTGAAATCTCAGAATATACTTACTTGTATGTTTCCAGGTTTCCAGATCCTCACTCCTCACAGGAGTGTCCCTGTAATTTATTGTGTCAGCTAGTGTTAGTGCTATCAGACTTCTTTATTTAAGGGAGTCATTGATAGTGGTGAAGACATTTGCAATTAAGTGTATCAAGCACTGAAATTTTGGCAACAAAATTCATTCTTGTATTCAGTGTTAACTTGGATTATAAAGAACAGTTGTTACATGTAGAGAGGGTAGGAGAGGGCTAAGCAACCAAGCATTACAGGAAAAAAAATAATCAAATGCTTCTCTTAGCAGCCACGCTTTATATTCAGTACTGCTGTAGAAATGGCTTGTTGTTGTTAAGAGCATTGTGATTGTCTATATAAACAAAAATATCACAAAATTGCTGATTTTTTAAGATACGGCACTTCTGGTATGTATGTTGAGACATGCCAAATCCATATTTTTCTAAGTAAACTAAGCAAATTTCTTTATGTGGCTACATTAAGCTTATGTGTGTTGGGGGTATCCCCCCAATACTTCCATGTTTCCCTTTAAATTAATAACTCAGGAGATTTTGAGGAGCACTAGTAGTAGATCCGTGCTTTTCAGAATCTCATACAGTTTGTTGCTATATTTAAAAAACTTTTCCTATAAATAAAAAAGGTATATTTTACTGTTGACACATGGTGGGGTGAAAACTGCCTTTTGTATATCGTATGAAATGATTGACAAGCTCTATAGCTGACTGAGTCCCCTGATTTCCAGTGCTTTGCTAGCAAGAGACAGGGAAGTTTTATGTGTTAGAAATGTAATTCATCTTTCTAATGCCAGATGCTGCATGTGTTTATAAATATATGCTCTGATTTTCTACCTCTCCTTAATATTTTTTTGTAACTCAGTCTTTTAATCCTTGTATTGCAAACTACTTTATCTGAAGTACTAACAGTATGCTGTTATTTACTTTTAGATACGATGAATGGGTGAAAGCTGATCGAATTATCTGGCCTGTGGACAAAGGAGGACCAAAGAGAAAACAGAAGAAAAAAACAAAAGTAATGGTTATTTCCATGAGTTTCTTGTGGTACAATACTTATGACTACCACTGTTGGGTTTGTTTGTTTGTTTGTTTGTTTGAAGTTATTCAGTCCACAGTCTAGATTTTTGATAGAAGTGTAGAGCAAAAGGAGAAAAGGTTTGATGATCAGCAGTGAAGCATATTAATAAAAATTCATTTTTTTCCCCCCTCAGAATAAAGAAGACGGTGAAAAAGATGAGAAGAAGGATGAGGAGAAACAAAAATCAAAGCGTGGGCGACCCCCTCTGAAATCTACTCTTCCATCAAACACGTCTTGCAGTTTATCCAAAACACCTAATAGCGAAGGTAAATCAGGAGCCAGGAGTGCACGGAACAACTTGTCAGATTTCTCACCATTACCAAATGGAACAGAAGGTACATCTGGTGCACTCGTGTTCTGGCATGAAGCGCATGTAAACAGTGATGTAATGCGGTGCGTTAACATGACAACTTCAGCGAACACGGTGCTGTCAGCAGCTTTGAAGTCCTACTTAACCAGTCAGTGTTCAAGCAATAAAAAAAATTTTGGCGCAGATTTTACTCTATAAAAATTAATACTTTTGATTTTGATTTTAGCAACACCTCGCAGGCAGACGAGACGTAGCTCAGGAATGTTTGATTCTGATAGAGGATCAAACGGTGAGTGATCTCAGTCCTGTGTATGCTTTTGAGGTTTTTTCAGTACCTTTTTGAAAAGAGGTTTGATTTTTAGTTTTTACTTTTTGGTTTGTTTTGTTTTTTTTTTTTTTTTCTCCCTGTGATTTTTATTGAGGAAGTAGTTGAGCTGACACTGCTGAAGAGCACAGTTTGCTCACAGAAGAGCTATGGCATGGAAATGACTGTGCAAGTCATTTCATATTCTGTAGCCAGAGCCTTTCAATCCTAATCTTGAACAGACCAAATCTAGCAGTACAATGATAGTCTTTATTGTGGTAATTAAGTTCTCACCCTCAGTACTACACCATCCAGCAGAGCTGTTAATTAAATACAAATGACAGCAATATTTTTGGTGTTTCTAAGCCTTTGTGAACAAGAACTGAAGTGAAATCACTGTCTCCTTTTAGCACAGGTCCCCAAATAATCTTCTGGTAATGTAACAGTGCTTGCTCTGTATGTGTGTGTGATTCGTACAACAGTTTAGCAATGAAATGTCCATATTGTGGTGTGGAAGGGTTTTTTTTTCTGTTTAGGGGTGCGTGGAAGGGAGGAGGCTTGGTTTTTGCTTTTGTAATGTCAGGTGAGGGAGGCAGTATCCCCAGATAGATCATGGGAATCTGTATAATTTGTTTATATTGGCTTATTTGGGAAATATTAGAAGTACTACTACTGCTACTGTAGTTTCATAAAAATTTTGAGAAAAAATAAGAACTGTAATAAGTGTGTTGAATAACGCAGAATTTTTAAGTTTGAAATAGTTTACTATAAACTGATGTTAATACCATAGATAACTGAAAGAAAAGGGTTTGTGTGGTTGAAAGAAGAAATTGTGCTGAAATTGATGATTTAGGGGGCTGTTTCCTTCTTTTTTAAAATTTTTTGCAGACTCTGGCTCATCTGACAGTGAAGCAGATGAGTCATCTGAAAAGAATTTGAATGAAGATTTTTCTCCAGAAACTTTAGAACTGGAAAAAAGCGAAAAACTACATGATGAGAAGCTAGATGAAGAAAGCCCAAAGATTCCTCACGCATTGAAAGAAAATGACAGGACTCAAGTACAGCCACTAGAAACATTGAAACTGGAAGTTGAAGAAAGTGAACAAATTGTTCAGATTTTTGGAAATAAAACAGAACAAATAGAAGAAATCAAAAGAGAGGCTGAAAAATCACCTAAAGGAAAAGGGAGAAGGAGCAAGACAAAAGATCCCTCATTAGAGAATGCAAAGATTTCACCGGGAAGCCAAGAAGAGGTGGCAAATGAATCTCTTACAGAACCTGAAAGATTAGACACGTCTTCCTTGGACTATAAAGAAATTTCCAGCACTACTGAAAGTGAAACAGAACCTTCTACAAAAGATAAGAAGCTTTTGAAAAGGAAAACTTTGGAACAGGCATCGCCTGAGAAGAGGAATCGACGAGAGAGTGAGATGGAAGTGCCAAATATCATATCCGAAGAGAGGACCAATGAATGTACTGGAGCAGAGGAATGTAGAGGGCTGAATGCTGAAGAGTCCCTCAGAACTGAACATGAGGAAATGCCATCCCTGGTGGCAGAATCGGTTCAGCACGGTCAAGAGCTGAGGAATGAGAACTTCCAACGTCCATCTGAAGAAAATGAGAATGTTCCCTTGAAAGACGAGGATGATGCAATGCCTCAAATTGGTCCTGAAACTCTGCTCTGCCATGAAGTAGACTTGGATGACTTGGACGAAAAGGATAAGAGCAGTAATGAAGATACAATATCAGAAAAGCCAGACCTTAATGCTCCAAATTCAAATCCATCTGCCTTACCCCCTGCCATCCAGTCGAGCTTTTCAGTGGCCTCACCTCTCACTCTTAGTCAGGATGAATCGCGCAGTATCAAGAGCGAAAGCGACATGACTATTGAAGTGGACAGTGTGGCAGAAGAGTCTCAAGAAGGTCTCTGTGAAAGCGAGTCTGCTAATGGATTTGAAGCCAGTACTACATCAAGCAACTGTAGTATAGCCATGCAAGAGAGAGAGATGGGAGAGAAAGGTGAGTGTTTCCTGCGAAAAGCCATTCTCTACTGTAACGATTTCTGAAGTCTGGTGTTACTTTGCTAAGAATTGCTGGTTTGTTTTGTCTTCTGGTTTGAAATTCCTTTGTTGATTATAAAAAAAGCTTGTTAATAGCAGAAATATTTGAGGCATTTTTTTTTTTCCTTCTCATTTAGGTCAAAAAAGACCCAGTGACAGCAATAGTGGAACACTGGCAAAAAAACAAAAGCGTACTCCAAAGCGAACAAGTGCTGCAGCCAAAAATGAAAAGAATGGAACAGGTACTTTCTGGGGGGAGCAGAGGGGGAAGGTTATGCTGTCCTGTAAACATGTGTAAGGGCCCACTGTTCTCACTGTTACCTATTATTTCTGTTGGACGGGACTTCCTTGTCAGGGCTCTTCATTATTATTCATCATGATTATTGGCTGTTAACCAGAAGGCACTGACCAGCTGCGTGGTAGCAGTGTTACTGGGCAATCTCTCGGCTGTTCTTATTTACTTCATTAGGAAAAAGTTTTAATAACTGTGTATATTAGCAGTTACTAAATATTCACTGTTATGCTGATTTTTGTATATTGGGTTGGTGATGAATTTGGGAGAAGGGAGTTTGTTCTGAATAGAAACATATCCTTTAAAGTCTTAGAGTAGGTGTTTTTGATGGAAAAAAGTGCATTTATGAAGTACAGAAAAAATGTTTGATGCTAAAGAATAACTTTTCAGCAAAAGGAACCTTCTGTATTTTTATCTCAAGTACGTGACTGTTTTTTAACTTGCTATAGAAATCTGGATTTTTTGTATTTCTGTAGCTCATTTTTGGTGGTCATTGTATTGAATGAGTCAATACATTTAGGCCCTGTGGCAGTGCTGTTATAATTTTTAAGTATCAAACTAAAATATTAATTATCTGACATACAATATTCAGACATATTTAACATGCCTGTGTAAACCTTTGCAATTATTGTGGGAATCTAAAATATTTGCATATATCAGCTTAAAATTTTCTGTTACAGGTTAAAGCTTTTATGCTTTTAGTCGTGTTTCAGAGCTATTCCTTTAGATGTGTTAAAGCAATTTGGTAAATATACACAATCATGTGCTACCTACCTATATTAATACAGTTTTAATCTTTAAAAAAGGAATTCTAGTGTCTGCTTTATATTACACACACTGCCCAAAATGTGTGACTTAAGGTAGTTTATCAGTGCTCTAATATTCTTACTATAATAAGCTGCTTTATTGGTTCTGTAAAAAAATTTTACTATGGTTTTTTAACTAAAGGCCTAGTCAGCCCTCGACTTCTCCTGCCTTAACAATCAGTACACTTGAGAGTTTAGAGCATGTTGTGTCTGATAAATATATATAATGAATCTGATATGGGGTTTTTATATGCATTTTGGGATCTTCTGAACAAGAAAGAACAAGTTTTCTTCATCATTTTTCCGACGATAACTACAATTTAAAAAACGTCAAGGTTTTGTTTTGAAGTCCAAATACATTTCTCTTTCTGCAGGACAAAGTAGTGACAGTGAAGACCTTCCTGTCCTGGACAGTTCAAGTAAATGTACTCCTGTAAAACACATAAATGCTTCCAAACCACAGAAGATTTCTCGATCACCTGCAAGAGTGATTTCACCTCACATTAAAGATGGAGAGAAGGATAAACACAGAGAGAAACACCACCACCAGAATGCTTCGCCTAGAGTATACAAATGGAGTTTTCAGCTCAGTAAGAATTCTTTAAGTGACTTGATTATAGAGGGAAATTTACAAGAAAATTTGTTCTGAAAGAAAAATGTGCAAATTTGGGGATTCTAAATTAGGTACAGGCCTTTGGTGGCGTAGTTATGGAAGTGTGTTATCTGTCATGCTGCATCTTGTGTGCTCTTAAGAATTGCATTCATTTGTTTAAAATCACCTTGATGAAGCTATTTTTTTTCTCTTCCCACTTTTAAGATGAACTAGACAATATGAGCAGCACTGAAAGGATCTCCTTCTTACAAGAAAAACTACAGGAAATACGAAAATACTACATGTCCTTGAAGTCAGAAGTAGCAACCATAGACAGGAGAAGAAAACGATTAAAAAAGAAAGACAGAGAAGGTAACTTTCAGATTTGCTTTATGCTTCCCATGAGAACTTAATTTTCTTGAAAATACCTAACTCAAAGCAACTTGAGTTTAATTGACAGTATTTTTGAAAAAAGTGTTCTCATCTGTTTATCCTGTTTGTATGTATACATATTTGGAAACTTGGACGTAAACAAAAACATTCACTGACTTTTTATAACTGTGTATTAGAAACTTGGACTTCCTAGTGCAAGCTCAGTCTGAGTTTTCAGTCAGCGTAATGACTCATCTGATTTATCTTCTCCATTGATCTGTGATGCAGAAGGGGTAAGGTTACTCATCCAGTTTATGTGAATACAGCAATCAAAGCCATTGACAAAAAAATCCCTGTCAGTTTTCTGTGACCATGCCACTTCTTTTTGAGGTCTTTTAAATAACCTAATAACCAAGGAAACCTTCATTCTGACATGTAATTTGATAATCTGATGCTGATCTGTTGTTCTCTATATTCAGTGTCACATACAGGAGCATCTATGTCATCTGCTTCATCAGACACTGGGATGAGTCCGTCGTCATCTTCTCCTCCACAAAACGTGCTTGCTGTAGAATGCAGGTGATACACATTTCTCTGCCTTGCCAGCAACTTGCTGCCATGGACATAAATCCTGAAATTCAACCACAGAAAGCACTCAACTGGTTTGACATTGCCAAGTATATTCTGTACACACTTCCACTGCTGGACTGTACCTGTTCTCCCCTCCGACCCTCTCATTTTGTTTAATTTACTGTTCAGAGAAATTAAGCTCATTGTTAACTGAAGGTTTGTAGGCACAATGTGACATGCTCGTCATTGTGTTTGTTTTTGTTTTCTTTTTTTTTTTTTTAATTAATGCAGAGAAAGGGCACTTACCAAATTTGAAAAGTTATGTCCAATGAAGCATTGAGGTGTTCTAGGGAGATCTTAGAAAAGCAAGTGCACCAACCAGACATCAGAGTATTATCAAAAAGAACTGAGTAACTGCTGCACTTTCACCGAGCTGTACGTTAACTCTTGGTGAGTAGTTCCTCTTTGTGGAAGCACTTGCTATACAGAACTGCCAAAGTATGTGTTCAGCAATGTGCCCAGTTTTAAAGGTGTAAATGGGACAAAATAAATTGTGAAAGGAAGTGTAGTTGACTGAAAACTACAGTTGTAATAAGTCTTCCACTTTTTATAGGATTTTTGAGCACACAATTATGCAAATATTTTAATGTTTATTAATGTTTACAGTGGAATTGTGAATAGGTTTTCAGTGGACTATCTTATCCCTTGACAAAAATATTTTGTCTTTTTTCTATGTAATTTCAGAGTTTTTATTTTGTTACAAAAAGACGAAAAATGAAATATATAACAACAGTGAAGTTATTTAACAAGATTTCTAAAGCTGAAATTTTTGTGTAAAATAAGGTATCTTGCAACTTGTTAAATATATTTATTCAGACATTGGATGTTGTATTTTTATGTATTTTTTAAAATATTAATAAAATTGGAAAAAAAATTCTAGGTTAGTTCACTCTTTCACTAAAACATACTTACCAGTTATGGCTCTTACGGAGGTTTTATCCAGTAGCCATGCCTGTACGTCACATGGGTCTGTCTATGTATCCTCCACAACATGGATCTGTAAGCGGGCATCTGGCTTAAACGATGACTTTATTTGGAAACTTTGGCAGTCCTAGTACTTACATTGTTTTGAGGAACAAAATTTATTGGGTTGCCCTTCAGATACTTTGTCACAAGTTCTTACGTTTGCTATACTGCCGAATGAATTTATATCTCCCAAAGTTGAGATGCGACAATAAAGTAAAGCAACTGTGTATGCTTTGTCTGTGGATTGTCCCACAGGCAGATACAGTTTGTAAATAACTCTTCCAAAACCATGTATTTAAAACAGTTTGCATATACATTATGTATAAAAGTGATTTTTTTATCAATTTTTTTATTCATGTTTGTACATTGGAAGGGGTTCTTAACCCCTTTTTCTGTGTTTAATATGCTGTAGAGTAATAACATAGATGCTCTAGACTGTATATCAGGATATTCTGGTTCACACGGCAGAAAGAACGAAACGCTAGTGAAGGCGTAGCATTACTAAAATGGATGTTTCTTGAAATTTCATTTTACAACATTTGTCAACTTGTGATTCCAATTCCTTCCATTTTCGCAGAAAATTAAAGAAAAAGTACTCTTGTAAATGCACTTTTTCTGTCTTTTCTTAAGCAAAGCAGAACTATTTCAATGTAAGATAAATAATGGAGCTCACTAGACAGCATTAATAAAGGCCATGTTTTAAACATAGGCTTTATATTCTATTTTTATTTAAGTGATTGTTCTTGTAAATGTCTGGACTTACCTAAATAGGAAAATCAATCTCCATAAATTGTTGTAAAGACTTTTTTCAGAGCTAACTTTTACTGTTAATCTTATAATAGCTATGAATAAAAAGCAATACTCATTTAAAAGAAAATAACACGGGTCACATTTTCTCAGATTATCTTCCACGTTTAATATTTGCAGAAGTAAATTTTAAATTCGGTGAAATAATAGGACTAATTACACCTTGTGCAGATATCTAACTTCTGTCTACAAACTGTGTGAGATTTCAAACAGGCCCATACACACACTGGATGTGCACAGAGGATGGATGAGCTCTGAACTGCCTGTACTTTAGGGGACGTGTTCACAGTGTGACGCTGGCGCTTCTTCTCACTTAGGAACGTTTAAAATATTGTGTGGCAGACCAAAGGTATGGTTCCATGAAACATGGAAACCCTTGCTAACAGATGGTTGCTCCTTGACATAAAGAACTCACTTCCTTACTTCTTTCCATCTGCGTACCTTGCGCTAGCACTCATCAGACAGACAGACACCCACCCACGCAACGCCCCCCCAGCACCTCCTAACATCGCTGTTCTGGCAGAACACGAAATTGGCAAGAAAAGGTGGGTGACTTTCTGCCAAGCCACTGGCAAAGCCTCTAGTGTGTTACTGATTGCCTAGTTTTATCTTTCTGGCAAGAAGCGTATCTGTTAGCCAGGTTATTCAGGAGATGTTTAAAGTAGTTTCTTATGACATTTAAAAATACCATAGGGAAAAGAAGATTATAAGTGAAATCCACAAGAAGCCCTAATAGGTCTTTTATTTCTAACTTTACTATAATCCCCTTATTTCTGCTTTGGTGACATAAAATAAATTCTAAAGTGTCTTCCAATGCCTTGAATGAAAGTTTATGCTGTTGAGGACGCAGTAATTATGATTATACTGAATTGGGATTTTTTTTTATTAATAAGAGATTAGGTATCGTGTTTGCAAGAGCAATCAAAAATAAAGCACCCTCTTGGCAGGCTTCACACTGTTCTCCTGCCTTCTTATCTTTTACAGTTTTTCTCAAAATGATACGTGGTATTTCAAGCTTAGTTAGGAGGTAAAAAAAAAAACAAGATTGTGGGATCAAACACTGTTAAAACTGTTAAAAAGCACAGGGCTGTAAGAGAATTCAGACTCTGCCCCCCACCTCCTGCAATTGATATGAAGAACTGTCAGATTTCTGGCCTATTTATTATTTTTGTATAAGCATCTATCTGAAAGTTGGAAAAAACTTGAAACATTTGCATGCAAAGACATAAGGTAAGAAAAGGTTCACTTCCCTACTTGGTTTAGTTTTTACTTTCCATAAAGTATACCAGCTACATGTATACTAATGAGTTTTTATTTTCTAAGTTTAGTGACACCCAGTTAAATCACTTGTTTCTGGCTCCTCCATCAGATTTCTTGTGTTTGAGAAACCTCTTGCTCAATCGGTTTGAACAGATCAGGCAGGAGAAGCAATGATGTCGGAACAATAATAAGCCATTATTTCAACAGAGGTTAAACCGATTTACAGTAGTAATTAGTAAGTGAAAGAAAAGCATAACAAGGGCAAATAAAAGCGTGTATCTTCATGAAGCATAATGCATCCGACCTTCACGGGGAGCTGCAAAGACCTTTAATTTGAAGGACAGCAGTAGAAGATAAAAGGTGATTAAATCACTTCTTCAATGTTTGTGGTATTTTGCACAAGTTCCACTTGAATCTAATTTTTTTTAAAGGTGCAGTATTAGAATAATCTAGATAGAATATGTATCCATTTTGAAAATTTCTTATTTTATGTGTAGGGAAGCACATAGTACTGGCTACCAAAATTACCCAGGATGGCTTTGATGGGGAGCTGGGAAGGGAATCTGAATGGCAGGATTGTCAGCTCCTGTGTCTCAGTCAGACTATCCACTCTTGAGAGCGCCTTCTCTTTCCAGATAGGTTTGTCAACCAGGTAGAATTTCACATTAAAAAAAAAAAAAAAAAGAATATTCTTATAAAATGTTCTTCTTTTCCCCATTAACAATATTCTCAGATAGCTAAGGTGGCCAAATGGGTTTTCTGGGCAGCATTTACTGGAATTCTTTTACAGCAGTAAGTCTAAGAAATGCTGTTTTTAAGAAACGAATGTGTTTGGTTTGATCGCTTGAAACAAATCTAACAGATGAACCAGAAGACATTTACAAGCTGAAACAAAAGATGAGTGTGTTAACAAAAGTATGTCAAGCTGTTTACTTCACCGTGCTGTTGCGTTTTACAGCTAATGTGCACTAAAGTATTGGTTATTTTTACTTCTCTGTGCTTGGGATTTTATTATTTGCTTCAATGTGCAGGATAAAGACTACCTCTGGAGATGTAAGGAACGTAACAAAGCCAGTGGAACCAATGGGGATGTTGCCAGAGACTGACTCACTGTAATTCCAGGGCTTAGGAAAAAGACATTTTATAATTAGCTAACACTATTTATCAAGCTATTGCCCTCAAATTTTGAGAAAATCGGTCATTCTACCATATTTTCTTCCACCAAATAGGATGATTTTTTTTAAGAGTTCTCTGGGAGAGTTTAAAATCATTTACCTTTATTAGTTACCACTAAGTAGCTGGTATTTATTGGGGGGTTTTTGTTTGCTTTGGAAATCTGTGAGGTCCTCAGATTCCACAAGCATTTATTAGTCTCGTCCATTGCTTTGGAGGAATATGTAAATTCAATTTTTCGTGTTACAGTGTTATCGGTCTGAATACATGCTGCTTTTAATGCAGTTGAGTGGTGGATTTTGTGATTAGTTGCAGCCCAGTGACAAATACTGTGTTGTCATTTAAAGAAAACTGAAAAGATGAGACAATCTTAATTGTGAAAGGAGGCTGTTTCTCACCCTTTCTATGAACAGGACTGTCCTGGCTTCCTCTTTGTTTTGAATTATCTCAGCCCCATTTATGTTGCTATTCCTGTTCCTTCCCATTTGCAGAGAAATCCTACTTTCTGTTTTGGAGCAGGGCTGTGCTGGTTGGTTCTGCTTCAGGTCTGCAACTGCTGTTCGTATCACTTAGTACCTTTATGCTGTTGCTTATCCTACACCACGAGTTTTCAAAGGTAAAAAAGTGTCTGCTCTATGACACTTGGCTTTAATTCACCGGTACAGCTCACCCAGCTGAAACAAAAGATGAGTTGTGTTAACAAAAGCATGTCAAGCTGTTTACTTCACTGCGCCCCTGCGTTTTGCAGCTATTGTGCAGTAAAATCTTGGTTATTTTTGCTTCTCTGTGCTTGGGATTTTTTTATTTGGTACAATGTGCAGGATAAAGACTACCTCTGGAGATGTAAGGAACCTAAAAAAAAAACCCCACAGAAGCATTGTGACACTTTCTTTCTGTTTCATTGCTTCCCAGCAAAGAAAATCAGCACTAGAGCTCTGTTACAGCTGTGAAAACCTGCAGGTTGTTTATCAGCAGCCTGTTTGCTTAACTCTCACTCTGAGCCTGTTGGTGAGGGACACAGTCAGGTGTTATTGGCGATGTCGCTGTATTTCTCTGCTCTTCACAGTAACCCCATGTTTCCATTCCAGCCCTGTCAGTGTCTTCAGCTATTTCCAAACTCCTCCTCCTCTAATCCCTCAGCTGGGTACAGCTTGACCTAATTTGCCGTGATGCCTTAGGTAAGGAGGGGTAGGATGCAGAATTTGTATGAAATACTTTGTTATATTGCACAAGGGTGGGGTTTTTTCAACAAGCTGCTTGTTTACATATATGTGCAGCTTAGAACTGTATCTCTTGATGCTCATTCATTACTCCCCTTAGGAATGGGTAAGGTTTAAAGCTATTTAAAAGGGGGGGGGGAAAAGAAAAAGGAAGAAAAAAACCCCAAACCATTGATTCCTCCAGTTTACGTGCTGCTTCCCACCCTGCAAGTGACTATCGTGTGCCATCCCAGCACCGTCTCCATGGAGGGCTGCTTTTTACAGTCGAGTCCCCGACTGCCTGCACTAGGTCGGGTCTCACGATTGTTTTTAACACTCTTCGTTCTTTTTCCTCCTTTATTTCAGTTTATGGCCTTGTCACGGCGGTGGCTCCAGCCCTTAAAAACCTGTAAGAAACCTGCTGGGTTTTTTCTTTCCTCCACACACACGGGCTGCAGGACCCTCCCTGCCCCGGGGCACCCACGGGGGGCCGCAGCTCCGCTCGGGTGGGCGCCGCGGCTCCCCCACGCGTGAGGGGCGAGCGACCGAGGGCCCGCCCGGCCCCAGGCCGTCCCTCAGCCGCCGCTCCGCCACCGCGGCTCCTGCCCAGGCGGCGTCCCGAGGGCCAGCGCCGCCGCCGCCCCGGAATGGAGGGGCGGGAGCTCGGGGGCGGCGGCCGCCCGGGGCGCGCTGCCCTGAGGCGGGGGCGCACAACCGGCCGCTCTCGCCGCCGTCGCGCTGGGACCCGCCGCTGCGGCGGGCAGGGGGCGGCGGGCTGCGCTCTCCCGCCTCAGCGGCCGGCCCAGGCCAGGCCGCCGCGCTCCCCGCTGAGGGGACGGGCCCCCCGCGAAGGGCTGTAAGAGCCGGTGGGCCCCGGGGGAGGAGGTGGCAGGACTGAAGGCCCCCGGCTCTTCTCCTCAGGCCCCGGCGCCGTCCCCGGGGGATCCGTGTGTCCGTGGGGCACAGAGGCACTTTCTGGCAGAGATCTGCGCAGGCCCCACAGCAAACACGCGCCAGGACATGCGGCCACAGCCCCTTCCCACCGCTGGGGTGGCTGGAGCGAGCCTTGCTGCGAAGGAGGCTCCAAACCCTCTTCTCTCGGCCAGGGCTCAAACCAGGGCTCCCGGCTGGGCCCCGGGGCAGCAGCAGGCACCGCAGTCCCACAGGTGTTCGGGCAGAGGGTCCCTAATTCCCTATCCTAGTAAGGGCAGGATCTGTGAAATACAGAAATAGCCACCAACTGCATTTCTGCTTTCATTATTTGAAATTTAGATAAGCTCCCCTTCACATTACATAAACAAACGATACATCAAGTACAGTACCTTATTTACCCAGTAAGCTCCGCTCCCTCAGCAGTCCTCTCACTTTCCCTCAGATTAAAGGAGTTACAGAATAAAAAATTTTAACCAGCCATAGTCCATTCAAGCATTGTATAAGTGTAGACAATTTTTTTTTTTTATCCTAAGAGTGATTTAGGGTCTTTCACCTGCTTTTCAGTTAGATCTGTTGCTGTATGTGAGAAATCCTGGGAAAAGAGACTTGACCATCATTTTACAGTGCTGAACTACTAAAGCTTGAATGTTGAATGTTCCCTGTTGGTGTTTACAGAAAGAACCTAACACCAAAATGCTAAGGAGCATGAAGTTAAGGTAAAACATAATTTTTAAAAAATTAATATTTAGAAGAATTGTAACTTTATTTAGAATTCTTTTAATGATGTCTTCTTGAAACTTAAGGTGCAAGCACGATGCAAGTTAAGGTGCCGCAAGCTGTAATTGCTTTTACAGGTTTTAGAGTTTGGGCCAGACTCATTCAAGAAATTTTGGAGCTGAGCTTAATGGACTTCCCAAGATTTGAACTAGATTCCTCAAATGCTGTGTGCTGGCTTCCTAACCTAGCTAATAGATACTGCTTAAAAAAAAAAAAAAAAAAAAAAAAGCTGTTGCTTAAACTCCAGTTCTCAGAGTGAGGTATTTAAGAGCATAGAGGAATGCCTCCTTGCACTGAAATCACAGCCACAATCTGTATCTGGGCATTAGGTATTTAACCCACACTTCCCTTACAGAAAATGGCAGTAGCAGCCTTTCCCTGCCTTCCAACAGAGCTCAGTTAGTTGAAGCTCTCAGCAGGGGTTACAGAAATGAAGCTTTGCTCCTGTCCTTGAGAGAATTCAAGGAACCTCTATTATAATCTTCCAGATGATTGATCTGATCGCTCTGCTTTTGGTTCAAGACACTCATTTCAGAAGGAAGGATCTGCTGCAATGAACATCACCTCCAAACTAGTGTCCCTTCACTAGCTCCATTTCATCCAGCCAGTTTTTTTGGCAGGCTGCACTGCTGTTGCCTGCTCTCCCCTCCCACCTCCACTCTGGCTCACTTTGTTCACAGCTTTCTCAGTACTCCTTCCTCAGCAGCACTCCGTTTTGCACCCTTTGCTCCTCCTTCCGTTAGAACTGGTTCCATTCCTGCACCTAACCTAATACACCTCGTGAAGGGGATTCACCTACTCTCCACACACCTTATCTTAAATACTGTTGCTTTTCAGTTAGAATCAAGACTAAGCTGTATTCTTATTTTTATTCTCATTTTGGCTGTGCATTTGATTATGCCATGCAAACTTGAAGATATTTGAGAGAAGGGATGGAAAACACTCCTGATTAAGGTATGTCATGGAGGTTAGAATACTCAGCTGGGAGAGAAAACACATGGCCCAGCCTGCCTTTGTAGACATTCCCAGCTGTCACAGTGGACATCCATCCAGGCACTGTAGAAATAACAATTCTTGCATTTGCAGTTAAATATTTTTGAGAATTGGGTTTTGGGAGATCTTGCCCCAAGGAGGAAAGACCAGCTGCAACACTTTGCTGATATATGTGGATAAAACATGGATGAGAGCCACTGAAACACTTTCAGTGACAAGGATCATTCTCAACCCACAACTGCTGTTAGCAAAATCTTACAGGGTGCTATTAAGTAACTTGATTTGAGCCAGCTACTGGGACACACTAACTCCTCAAGGAAGCAAAGGTAAGTCAAAGCTCTGCAAAACAAGTTAACCTTTTAAGAAAATTTTCACTGTTGCTTTCTGCACCACCTGGATGCTTTAGTTACATGGATGCGCTTTATTTCCAAGCTAAAATAGATTTGTATCATCTTTCTTCAGTCAGTCACCTCGATTGAAAGATGGCAACATTTTTTGAGTGAAACAGCGCTAGGACAAAACTGGTTATCCAAAAGAGCGAGCCAGCGACTCCATCCTTACCTGCATCTTTGTGCAGTAGCATTGTGACTTATTTTCCACTCTGATTAGCTCTGAAATAGTCATAATTAACAGGCACATCAGTGACCAAACTACAGTCGCTGTAAGCACGCTGCTTCTGTGGAAGTCAAAAGTTTTTGTCTGGCCAGCGTCCTATCAGGGTAGCAGCTATCGACCCGATGCTCATACTTCCAGTGCCACTGTTCATCCCACCTGTTTGTTTAGTGAGCATGGGGAGAGGCAGAAGAATGTGACATCTGTTAGATTTTAAGAATACGTGTTTTCCCTGGATAACAGTGGGTTAAAGCAGCTTTAAAACAGGAGTAAAAGGAAACTGGGGAACCTGAAAGTGAGTAATTTATTAACTAAGTCCCTCTAACACTTGCTTAACCTTTAGTACAGTAAATCTGTCTTAAATATTTAAACATCTTCCTACCCCCAAATGCCCAAACACTGAAATATGAGGGAAACCTGTGATTTTTTTTTTTAATCCTCCTTCACTTCAGTCCCAAGGAGCTTTTCCCAGAAGAAATGAACATCCTCCAGTCCTGTCACTTTAACTCTTCAGTCACTTTTCTGAGCAACTGTTCTCTTTGCACACTAAGATACAGTGGAAAAATGTGATAATTTCAATCACGCAGTACTTTCAAATGTTTAACAAGAAGACTGTTTTAAAGAAAGCCTTAAATCTTTACTATGAATATATTATTTCTAATTGGCTATAACATTTGTGGCCTAATTGTAGCAAACAATCTAGACATTATTAGCCTGTTATTCCTTTGAAAAAACAGGACATGGGAGACTTGCTGCCTTATTTGGACTCTTTTTTAGCCTTTAGTGTTTTAGAGTGAGCTCTTAGCCATCTCCAAGGTAACAAGGCACAGGCTAAGTAGGAAAGAGCTGTGACAGGGCTACTACAAAACACATGTACATGAGACTGTAGGAACATACTTGTTTCTTCCACCTTTGAAAGGCCTATGAACAGATTTCTGTGGAGAACTGGGGCAGAGAAGTAGAGCAGTGTCCAGTGCACACGGCAGCTGTACTGTGCCACAGTCAGGGCCTAGTAATCCACAGCCTGGAGAGCTGAGAGTTTGAGTAGTAAAGAAAAAATAACAGGCAGGAAATCATTCTTTCAAACTGCTGCTGGAAATAAAAAGCAACAGAGAAGGTAACAACAAAAAAGCATGTGGGCAGGCTTCCTGCCATTTGTTCCTTATTGTTGCCTTTCTACCCAAGAACAGAACCTGGCAGCTGACGTGAAATAGCTTTGTTTCAGTCTTCATCGCTTGAAATCTCAAAATTGATATGGTAATCCTGATGTTCAGTTCCTTTTGTTACTGTATTTTACTAGGTAGAACTAAAGTAAAATGTGCCTGTTGGCTCTCGTTCTACTGTAAAGATCCTTTCAAAGGACTGGTGTTTTTTCTAAACCAAAACCCCAACATCGGAACAGCCACCTTCCACAAGCTTCTCTCTGTACTCATCCAGCAGCAAAAAAGCCACCGTTGTGTGCATACCTTGTACTTTCTGTTGGCATTTACACGTCTAAAGGAGAAAACTGCCAGCAAGCTCAGTGCTTAGAGTGCATCATGCTTGAGTCAGGCAAGGAAGCTGGGTCTGGAGAACCCCTGGGGTTCCCCGAGTGAAACAAGGAGTGCCTGGAAGTTGCCTTGGGCATGGGTGCTGCTAGTGACACACTCGTGTCCCTTGTAAATGACCTGGTGAAGCACGAGGCAAACATAACCTCAGGACATGCTGGCAGAGCATCCCTGCCTACCTGAACTCATTAGTTAACAGCAGCTGTCTGCCATTTATAACCACCCTTGGCTTGATGCTCTAATAATCACTGTTCAGCACTCCAGGAGAGTCAGAATGATCACAAGGCTCTGTGAGGGTAGCTCAAGAGGAGTTCTTCCCAAATTAAGAGAAATAACACATTCACAAATCCCCAGCTGCTGAAACAAAGTCCCTAATTCTGTTAATCAGCAACTTAAAGCAGCAATGAATGAACAGAACTCTATAGTAGCCAAGGAGGAATGAGACCACAGCAAACAAAACACTGCTCTCAAGTAATGTCCTAAAAAGGTATCTGTGGAAAGAACATACATACAAGTGTACAGTTCCCATTTATTTTTCTTTAATTAAATAAAAAAGTGTATTTCCCATATTACACTCTTTTTTTTTTAATCTGAACCAGTCCTAGCAGAAAGGAAGTATAACCCTCCCACCACCCTTTACATTTAAACATACCAGTCTGTGGGCCCTGGAAAAGTTTGTATCATCAATATTACTCCACTGTAGAGTGAAAAGGACCTCAGAAACAGACTCCATTGCCAGTCCACCATGACTAACTCTTTGTTTAACCCTTCATGGTTTCCACTGTCTGAACAGCATCTAGAACTCTCTTCTGAGTTGCTGGACAGACATCCTGACAGTAGAAAATCCAAATGTTCTGGATGAGTGAACCTTGGCACTGCTCATAAAGTCTGAACAGAGTGCTCTTGTCTAACGAGGTTGGCCAAGCAGTCCTGCTTTAGCTGCCAGAGCTTCGTTCTGCTGAATATGGTACTCCTGAAATCTCATGGAGATCCTTTGTGTCATTTTTAAATACTTCTGTAGGCAGTGGTCTGCGCAAGTGATCTAGAGGAAGAGGGAAACAGAAGGCTTCAAACAGGAATTAAAACACTTCCCCAAACAGGACCCAAAATATAATCATATACAGGGATAAACAATTAGGTGACTGTATCTCATATTCTGTGCTAAGCCTCAAGATGAGGGCCTAATTGTGCGTGGCCTCTCTGTGCAGTGGAAAATGTGAAGTTTAGTTTTTGAGGGAAGTCTGAAACATCTTTTAATACTCATTCTCATATGAAAGTCTTCACAGAAAACATCTCAAATCTAGGAGATATTACTGTTTCATCCTTGGGCTCCTCTTGTGAAATTAAATTCTATAAAGCATTTTATTTTGTAATAAATACTAAATCTATTAAAATCTATCTTCTTTTTTTTTTAATTCTGTTTACAAATACATACTATTTTTGACAGCCAGGTACGGTCTACTGCGTGCTAGCTCACTTTAACCTTTTTTTGACCTTGTTCATATTAGCTCTTATCAGTCTTCCTGTACGTGCTTGGTTGGTTAACCTTCACAAAGCAACCACCATTACCCTCTGAAGTTCTATCAGTCAGCTGGACAGGGAAAGAAATACCATAGCTTATTCCATATATGGTGTTATTTTTTAAATTTAGAGGGTTTCTTTTTCTTTCTTCAAGTGTAGAGAAAGAGTTATGAGATCTATTTCTGAGCAACAGTTCTACCAATTGGATATTCTGTATCATGGTTCTAAACCTTGCCATCACTGTAAAAATTAATTTTAAATAGAAAGAAAAGATGACCACTTTGCATGACTACTAGAGAACCAGAAATTGCTTCGATTCTGTTCAGTATAAAGGGATGTGAAAAGCAGAGGGGCTGAAAATGAACAAGACCAAAAAACCCCACGCAGCTACGCGCACCACCCACTGCCCGGCCCTTCTCTCTCCTTGACTTGGCATCAGCTACAGCAAAACCCATTAAGCAGGAGTTAAGTCTGACTAGGAAACAAATTCTGGAACTACCCCAAGCCTCTTCTCCTAGAGGGGGTGGTATTTGTGATATGGTGCCCCAGGAAGTCTAGACTTGCAGTGCAGACGTGCTGTAGGGAGAGAGGTCAGAAGCTTTTTTTTTTTTTCCAAAAGTAGAATCTCAAAGGAGAGTCATGGAGGTATTAATCGTAATTATTTAATAAGAAACTACAACTTTAATTTCCATACCAGATCAGACCAGTGGTCAGTCTAGACCACTGTCCTGTTTCCAGCAGGGGTGAGAGCCAGATGCTCTGCAAAAAACCCTGTAATGGATAATTATGGGCAAAACTTCCCGTAAGAATGTTTCTTCCTAGCCTCCATCATTAATAGATGGCTCCTGTACTGCCAGACATGGCCCCTTTGCAGATCACAGAAGCAAAAAGATACAGATCAGAATCTAACAATATTTTTTGTATCTAAATAATCTCTAAGTTTAATTCCCCTCCAGTGAGCATTCTTTGGTTTTGGATCCCAGGTCTCTAATGAAAGACTATCTGAACCATTATTTTTAAAGAAATTCTAGTAACACCTCGGGTAGCAGAAGAAAGTAGTGTAATCCTCTACTGGAAATCAAACACCATCCCCAAAAAGTAAAGAGGTTGTGCCGCTAATGCTTCTGTCCTGTTAACTGACACTCCTTGTACTGCTCAAGGAATTCAAAATGAGCTGGTAAAAGACAGTAACAATACCTTTTATCCAGAATAATTCCGACCTCCTGTAGTCAATAAAAATTACACTAAAGCAGATGCAGAGATGATCAGGGAAACAAGGAATCTGCCTTGGGAAGCTGAGAGCTTTGTTTAGCGCAGCAGAAAAGCTGAGAGGAGACATGATTTTTGCCTGCACTGAGGAGTTAAACTCCAAGGATGCAGAAAATGCTCAAAAACAACGGTTAGTTTAAAACTTAAGCTTTTCTTTTTCCCTGCCAGCAGAGTCAAGCAAAGGTTATTACACTTTTAACCAACAAAATTATGAGATTCTGGAACAGCCTCTCAACAGGAGAGAGGCAAAAACCATGCAACTAACCTTATTGAGAGCTTAATCTTTTTTGCAGATGACTATGTGACGGAGCTCCCTGCAATGCAGAGGAGTGGATTTACCAGCCAGAGCTTTGGAGGGCTATGTTTCTGTGACTTACTACAATGCAGGGAATGTAGGCAGGTAAACAAATATTTCAGTAGGATTCTACCTTCAAAGAACAAGATGCAGGCTGTAGGTGGGCAATTTCCATGTCCATAAAGATACCACCCATCAGAACCTGAGGCACACGAACCTCCACTGGTAGCTCAGAGAATGGAATACACAGCATTGCAATAAGCAGCCAGTACTCACATCAAGATTTGGAAGATTCCCACTGTGTGTACATACTGAAAAGATGACAATGACAAAACCTCAAGAGGTCCCAGCCCATCGTTTGTGTGTAGCTGATGATCTAACACATCAAAAGCACTTGGCGTTGGTTTCTTTTTGTAAAGAGACTGTTAGGGTGCAAAGAAGTATTTGACATCACCTTTGCACATATCTGGAGAAGCAAAACTACAGACAAGTTATTTCCCTGCCTTCTTCACTTGGAAGCCAGACACCTATACTCCACAAAAGACTGCTAACTAGCTTTTTAGCTAGTTGCAAGATCAAAGCCTTAAGTTGCTTCTGAAATTTGAATGCTACACAGCAATTCTACCAAAGGGTCATTGAAAGCAGAGGAAACATTTACCTACCTCTTCTGGTTTAACCTCTCTGCTAGTGAAATCCTTTATGCAATCCAGGAAGCAGTTTTCTGTAAGTTTATTGTATGTTCCAAGAAATTCCTTGAACTATAAATAAAAATTGAACAGACAATGAGTATTAAAAAAATTCTACATGTGTAATTTCTTACACACAGCTGCACAGGCCATCTGGTGACACTAACATTTAAAGGACAAGTCACTAGAAAAAATTACTATCAGAAGATTTCAGCACCAAATGCTGCTAGTACTCAAATCAGATACTATACTGTGTTTGTCAATGGTCAAATGTTTAAATTTTGGTTGCTACAGAACCAGTCTTAACTCAGATGGTAACTTAAATGTAACAAAGTAATACAAGATCTTCAAAGCCACCACTCATGAATACAGCATCTTACCTGCTTGATCTGATCCGATTCCGATATTTGTCCAGCCATATTCTACCACCTGTGATTCACTCACCTATGTGGAAGATAAAAGTCGAGTTTAACACAAAAAGCATCCATATGAACTGCAATATTTTACAACAGAATGGAATTTTATACGTCCCTGAGGTGTGTTTAAATGCAACTTTGCTAGCAAACTTTCAAGCCATCCACTTGAAGGAAAGTTATCTACTTGAAATGTATTCAGTTAAAAGAACATCCAAGATAATTCCAAGTATGAAACCTTCCCAGATCCACTGTTAACTGTTGTCCTTTAAGCACTTTTTAAGCATTTCAAACAGTTAAAGTGACTTTTTTTTTTTTAAAAAAAGACACTTTATAAATGCTTTCAAACTCTCAAACTAAAACAAGGGCAGGAGTGGGGGGAGAAGCAAGCAATAACATTTTCTAGCCTTATAGTTTCAGTGACTTTAGATGACATCTGTAAAAACAGTAAGGAAGAAAGGCAGGCATAGTATGGTAGCCACTCTGAAAAGATGCAGCATAAGCCAGCTTGCATCAGAGAAGCAGACACCTGGTTTCTATGTAGCTGCATTCTCACCAGACATTTAAACTAAAGCAAATGTTCTGGTCATTGAATATAATGAGTTAAATGCAAGAAAATATAGAAGAAGAGAATGGCCTTAAAGGAAGTGAAGCAGACAAAGAAAAAGGGAAGAATGAACAGCCAAGGATCCCAGAATTTAAGCAAGCATCCTCAAGGAAGACTCACATTCCTAATCCAACATGGTAAACAAGTTAAGGCTTGAAAGCATCCCTGCAGGTTTCCTAGAAGAATACTCTAAGCTAGTCTTCCTTTTCCCTTCATTTACATATTATCTAAGACCTATCACAGATGATAATGCAAGCTAATATTACACCTTGATGAGAACAAGATCCTTCAGTTTAATGCACATCAACTTGCAGAAGAAAAATTAGTACAGAAGTGTAATCACTTTGTGAAAAAAGTGCATTTAGCCCTTTAGCAAGGGCTACTTATAATTAATCTTGTATTATGCTTTGCCAAGTTTTGAGGAAGACACTCATGTTTCAGAAAACTTAAACTATTCCAGTCCCTCGGCAGAGGGGATAGGGTTAGGAAGCCTTCTAAACAAGAAGAAAAAGACATTAATAATTATTTCTACAACAGAAAGAAAACGAAGCAACTAAAAATAGCAGTACAAAGCTCTCACAAGCATGCACTCTCCCTACACCCCCTCCCAGCAGCAGAGTCATTATAACATCTGCCTCTTAAAATATGCTTTACCACTACACGGGAAGTCAATTCAGGGACTGGACATAGGTCACACAGGTTACTCTTAAGGAGAACTTACAGGATGTGGCTGCTCAGAAGAAACAAGGCATTACTCAGGTTAATGTAAACCTCTGACTTGTTTTAGGAAAGGTGGACATGACTGTCACCTGGGACAACAACTAGTGAAAATGGATAGCAACTACACTTGCTCATTTCTCAGCCTGTTAGAAGAAAAAGTCAGTTTAAGTAGATTATTAAACAGAGTTAAAAACCACAGGGAAGACTTTCGTCCTCTCCCAAGCACAGAAAACTAAAAGCTTCAACTGTCAGTGCCCTTTCCTCACACTCAGTATTGCTTCATTATACTTGTTTATAACAAACTGGATCTTTTATTCTTCTGTGACTAGTTTGGCAAGCTTAAAATTACAGATTTACCGAACTGCAGTTCCACAGCTCTGATTTAAATCAGCACAATGGCCCTATCTGATTTTAAGTGTGTGAAGCACTTGTCCCTCTACAGGTGTTTTACACTTTCCACACAGCAGGCAGTGAAATTACATGGCTCTACTGCACCTCTTCAGTAGCTATAAATCACAGGCAGTTGCCTTAACATCTAAAAATGCGCTGCCTGAATGTTCCCAGAAACGTGCATATCTGGTGTAAATGTATCATTTCAAATTTTCTTGCTGTTTGCCCCTTTCCCTCCAGCCTGTGAAACAAGCTAAAAAAAAAGAAGCAATGAAAAGAGCCCATTACCAGGCTTGGCACCTTGACTAACACACCACACAGCTTCTTACATAGCCGCTGAAACAACTCCAGCACGCTTCAGGTTTAAGCCTGCACAGCCTGGATTACTTTCATCTGGGCTAAATGTGGTTTGGAAATTCAGCACTGCACTTTTAAACATGTCACGCTGAAGGAAGCGGGTATCTCTGAATAAACCTCTGCAACAAGGACCACATGGTCTGGATGTGCTGGTTCACCAGGAAAGCAGCAAGAACCCTTCTCGAAGGGCCCTGAAGCTTTTCCAAATATGTTTTGATGTTCTAAAGAGACATTGTTTTAAGATAAGCCTCTCTGAGCAAAATTAGCAGTTAAGGATAACTTGAGGTTTTCATTTCTCATAGTCAGGCACAATGGGTTGTCCATCCTCTTTCCAAAGAGAATACAGGCTTTAGCCTGTTGAGACCTGTTCTCTACACAAGATCCTTCCCAGCCGTTTTAGGATCTGGAAAATGCCTCCAATATTGCCTTCTGCTGCAGCTGCCACTCCCATTGCCATGGAAACATGGAATCAATACAGAGTCACAGCGTTTTTTAAAAAGCTAAAGCTCATTTATTAAATAAAACCAGTGATTAGGTTAAGGATTCCTAGCTAACCTGGGACAATCATCTATCCATTTCCACAGGAGGAGGAATGGGAGCCAGAACGCTCCTAAAACTTTTATGCATGGGAATGCGGCTTCCCCAGCTGTACCTCCAGACCTTCAGGAGAAGAGGGCTCATGAACGCAGCTCCTAAGCACTAATAACTGCAACAGAGCTTTTGATTATGATAGCTGTACTGCTGTGTGTGCAAAAAGCCTGTCTCCAGTTCACAGCCTGGAGTTCTTACAGGTGAAACATGCACTGGAAACTACAGAGAGGAAGTATTTTCCACTGATGTAATCAACGTTAGTGTCTATTACCTAATCCTAAATCAACAGTCCATCCCTTCCCATGGAAACTAATCAAGCTCTGTGGTCTGGGAGGTTTTTTCAACCTTTTTGCAAGGAGCTACATTTTATTGGGGGAAGAGTCTGTGGAGAGACACCATAAATCCATCACACTTGTTATCCTGATTAACAATCTGAATTAGGTGTAGGTAGGACCTGCTCTATACATACAAGGCTGCAATTTTTTTTTAAACCTTCGTTCCCAATTGTACACACAGAACACCACGCAAGTGTTTCTGCATGTGTGTAAAAGGGCCAAAGAAGAATAAAAATATCAAGTCAAAGAAATAAAAAAACCTCACTAATTTCAAGAGCTTTTTTACTGAATCTAATCAATCAAGCTGCAACTACCTACGAAACCAGTAGGCTGCTAAACTAATCATGTAAAATTCAGGGCAAGAGGCAATTTAACACCAAACTCCCAGTGCTGTGTACCTGGGTAACCCTCCATCCAGCGCCAGCCCAGGTAGGCAGCAGAGAGGGTCCCGCTGCGGCCCCTCCACCCGGGAAGGCAGAGCCCAGCTTTCCCCGCTCCCAGAGCGGGCTCAGACACTCTCCTTCAGACTGGTGTTGGCAATGCGGTTACAGAAACATTTTCTTCTCACTCTGCAGACTGCGGCCAGCCTTCAGAGGCACGTGGTGAGATGAGACAGGGACTGGTCAGAAGGTGGCTGGATAAGAAGATGTACCTGGTGCACAGGTTATGATAATTCGTGATCTCGTGGCCATAGGCCAGACCCTGCTCTGGAGAAAAGAAGGGCACTGGTAGAAAGGGTCTCCTAACACCAAAGGTGAGTGAACATAGTAAACCTGAAACCAGACACTCCAAGAGCCTCTTTGAACAGACTGAACACACACAAGGGGGTCTGTCCTGAGAGAAAAAACATTATTTTACTATAAGTGATCTCCTGTTTAAGTTAGACTGGGCCTGGCTGATACTTGTGACACAGTAAGATCCTAACCTAGAGATAAACCAATTTCACCTTGATTTTAGTGTTTGTTTTTTTTTTTTATTATTATTTGTTTCTCCCTTTACATGCATCAGTTCTTGCTTTCAAGGGCACCTTGAGTGCCTTTTCCCGGGAAGACACTCGCTAAGCCAAGCCCCAACCCCACAGACCCAGCGGGTACCCGGGCGCGCCCCTTCCCCGCCACCCGGGCGGAGGACAAGACGCCCCGGCACCACGAAAACGCCCGACACGTTTCCTGGTTTATCTTCACCCACGAGGCCTTTTCCGCCCCTCCTGCCCTGCCCAGCGCCGCCCGCCCCGCGGCACCTCTCCCGGGAACGGCCGCACCTGACGGCTGACCCTGGCCTGCCGCCCTCACCACCCGCCAGGCCGTACCGCGCCGCCGCGGGGCCTCGCCGGGCTGCCCGCCCGCAGCGGCCCCCTCAGGAGCGCCGCCGCGCGCGCACACTCACCCGCACCGCCACGAGCCCGGAGCGCGCGGGAGGAGGCGGTCCCCGCCGATTCGCCACGCAGCGAATCAGCAAGCACGGACTCACCGACGGCTTCTCCCTCCTCCCCCGAAGCGCAGCGCTCTTATCGGCCCCCCGCGCTGCCCTACCGGAAGCGGGCGGGGCTCGGGCGCAGGTTTCCTTCCGGACCCTATTGAGGAGCGGACCGTGCGCAGGCGTAAGGAGATGCAGGAGGGCGCGGTTGCCATAGCAGCGGGCGCTTCCGGTGCGGGCGGCGGGGAGCGGGCCGGGCCGAGCCGGGCCGAGCCGAGCCGAGCCGAGCCGGGCCGGGCCGGGCCGGGCCGCGCCGCGGCGGGGCTGTCCGTCCGTCCGTCAGGCCGCCGGGCAGGGCAGGCGTGCCCGGGACCCGGGGGGGTAACATTCTCCGGAGCCCTCAGGCCGCTTTCTCTGCGCGGGGGCCGGCGGTGGGGCGGCTGCGCGGGCGGATGCTGCTGCAGCGCCCGGCCCGCGGGGACGGTGCCTGTGTCAGGGCGCTGCTTTGGGACTCCCAGAGCTGCGTGGCAAGATCTTCATGGACGCGGAAAGCAGCTCCAGCCTCAGCCAGGACTCCCTGGCCAGTCTCACGGCGGGCGACGTGCTCATTCACTCCACAGGTGTCCACAGGGAGAAGCCCATTGAAGCTGTGACAGGAGCTGGTGGCCGTACGAAAAAAGTGACGATCGCTGTCACGAAGCTGCGTGAAGTGGTTTCTCCGTGCCAGGCAGCTGACGCGGCTTCGCCTGGAGAGGGAACACCCTGCCTTCCTCCAGCCCTGTTAGCATCCAGGGCTCCGTGCCGGGCAGTGACCCGCGGTACCCCCCGCAGCGCGGCACCGGGTGCGTGATTTACCGTGGGTGGGTGCTCGGCTTAGGTTTGAGGTAAAATCGCTGTGTAGTGTTTTCAGTCCTGTAGTAGCTTTATAACTGTGGAGTTTTTCTTAAGGAGTTTTTCTATTCTGGTACTGCAAATGTCACCACTCTTTCAAAAGTGTTTAAGTGTTCAAGGCCAGGTTGGATGAGGCTTTGAGCAACCTGGTCTGGTGGAAGGTGTCCCTGCCCGTGGCAGGGGGGTTGGAACTAGATGATCTTCCAACCCAAACCATTCTGTGATTCTATGAAAAGTCGTGACTGTTTGTTTGTTTTCCCAGACATTGTTTTGCACACGAAAAGCGACTTGTGCGGGGTGAGGTGGTCAGTCAGAGCTCCGTTAACAGAAAACTCCAGTCTTGACTCCAGATTCCTAGTCCAATTAAATTAGGCAATTATCATCTTTATCAGAAAAATCATGACTCTCATTGTGATATTTCACAAATATACTAGGCAGGAGGGTTTTAAGCAGCATCAGAGGATGAAATAGTGTATGTGTGCAGCGACTAAAGAAGAAAGTTAACAAGATTGATGCCTTTCCGGTCTGTCACGATTTTTAATGCAGTTTGTAGCTCATCTTTTTAGACACCCTATGTATCTCTTCAATTTTATCCTCGAAGTATAGTCAGCAAGCAACTCTGTGCCTAACACAATACTGCTGCTGACAGACAGCTCTGATTAGTGCCAGTATTTGGGCCTTCTTTGTGTTATCATGGAATTTTGTGAATTATTTTGTGGGTTTATACTGTAAGACAGATCACAGAATCACAGAATCAACCAGGCTGGAAGAGACCTCTGGGATCATCAAGTCCAACCGTTGCCCTGACACCACCCTGTCAACTAGACCATGGCACTAAGTGCCATGTCCAGTCTTTTCTTAAACACCTCCAGAGATGGTGACTCCACCACCTCCCTGGGCAGCCCGTTGCAATGTCTAATGACCCTTTCTGAGAAGAAATGCTTCCTAATGTCCAACCTGAACCTCCCCTGGCAAAGCTTGGGGCTGTGTCGTCTTGTCCTATCGCTAGTTGCCTGGGAGAAGAGGCCGACTCCCACTCCACTACAAGCTCCCTTCAGGTAGTTGTAGACTGCAATAAGGTCACCTCTGAGCCTCCTCCAGGCTAAACACCCCCAGCTCCCTCAGCCGTTCCTCATAGGTCAGACCCTCCAGACCCTTCACTAGCATGGTGATCAGAAGTCTTCTAAACACTGCTCCTCTTTCTCTGCTTCTTTAAAGATGATTTTTTTCTGGAGAGCTTGAGCTAGTAGATGTTCAAACTATTAGCTGTACAAGCTTGCCTTTTTAAAGAAGCGTTTATTGGACACTTGGAAGGTAATAAATATCAAATGGTGGAAGTAGGCACTCCGAGAAAATCATTCAGCTCTAGTCGATTTTAATTGCAGTTTTTGTAGGTTTTTTCAGTTTCAGAGTTGGTCAGTTAAACAACTATTTAAAAACCCAAGTTCCCCTGCTAACTACCATAACTTTAAATTTTACTTGTTAAAATTATTTTTTCTTCACTTGTAGTCTTGGAAAGCAAACAAACCAACACTACTCCTCTTAACCCCACCTGCTTGACACAAACAACATATACGGGTACTGCCTGTACCGCTGAAGCTCGCAGAGCTTCATGAAATGAAAATGAAAAAAATAAATTGCATCCTTTTCTGTAACTTTTTTAAAAGACTATTTGTAGCTGTATTAAGTAAATAATGTTAAGTCTCTTTTAATAAAGTGAGACTGTAGTGAAGTACCATGTACTCTTCAAATTCAAAACACAGTCTGTACTACTTCTCTAGTCAGAATATTCCTTTTGTTTCTTTAAAATATATATGAACTATAGTCTTTGGGAGTTTGGGGAGGGGATTTTTTTAGTCTTTTTAGAGTCAAGGTTCAAACAGGTTCAAAAATGTTATTTTTATAGTGTTAGGAAGACAGACTAGTCTCTGACATAACTAAAATGTCCTCAGTATCCTTCTTCTATAAGATATGTTATCGTATAATTATAGTTGTCTCTCTAGACAAGTAACTTTCGATGTTCCTATGATCTTTACACTTGAATTTGAGCTCGATGTTGTCAATTTTTTAAATGTTTTTCAGTGACTTTTTCATATGTTCTAAAACAAGTCTACAATCCAGGCTCACAGAATTCACTAACGTTTGTAAGCTTCAGCTTGATGTCTGTGATCATTTGTGTTATTAAAGTCATTGCATTTAGATATTCAAAGATACGGGCAGAGGAAAGGTTGAGATTTAGTCTATGGGTTAGTCAAGGTACACTGAAAATGCATTAAAAAATCATTATGACCACAGTAAAACTGCTTTTATTTTAGGAGTCCCGAGTACTGAAGGATATCCAGAACGTCTGCTTTCAGTAGAAAATTCTACAGAGCCCATGTTTTTATCACAAATGGTAAGAAAAGTTAGTGTTGCTTCCTGCAATCCCAGACTAAGAGAAGAGCTTTGCTTTCAAAAAGTTGTAGCTTTTTGCTAAAAAGCTTTTTGCAAAAAAGTAAAAGCATAGCAAATCTTTGGCTCAGCTTCTGCACAATAGCTGTGCAGCTGCTTTCCTCTTTGAGTTGCTGCTCATGTGATATTAATGCTGAAGTGTTTGTAGGGGCTTTGTTTACTGTACTGCTGCCTGTTGCATGATTAGCACCAAGGCTTGTTTTTAAATTTTAGTGTAATTCTCTGAAAAGGCAGTTGCACATGGTACAATATTTGTTAAAAAACCTAAAACTTTTTGTAGATTTTTTTTTCTCTTCATATTGTAGATACTGAATTGGACATCAGTTTATGTGGAACTATTTAATACTTACAATTAAAAGGCTTATTTCCTTTTGATTTGTTTGTTGTGCCTTACCTAGAGTGGAAACTTGTCTCTAGGGCATCCATACTGTGATGAGCATGCATGAGGATAAAATTAACCTATGCTGCAAAAAGATTGCAGCAAAGTCTCTGCAGGGCTCAAAGTGGTCCTAGTGAGCTGAACAAAAGTCTCAAAACGATGATGGAGTACTTCACCATCAAATAAGGTTAAGTAAGAGGTTTTTACCTTTCTGACTTGCCTCCATGACTCCTCACAGACTTTGATTATTCATGGATTGCACTTAAAGAAAATTCAGCTCTGTCCCTTCAGTTCTACAGTCTTACGTGTGCTTAATTCTGTGTGTATGGGTAATCCTAAAGTGTTTGAGATTAGCAATTTTTATAAACTTAAATGTGTGTAGTTTCAGTACTACTTCTTTGTCCATAAACGAGGAGCATATGCTTAATCAGCACTTAGAATAGATACTTTTAGTTTGAATTGTGTTTCTAGGTTTTGTTGTCTATAAAACATCACATGAGTTCTTGACTAGAAAGTCCAGATGATTCTGCGGTAGAGGTCTTAACATGTTTTGTTCCAAGACCTTGTGTTAGTGTGTGGAGATGCTTACGTTTGTGTAGTCAGCAATTCCATCTCCTTCCAAAATTTTGGCTACTGATACCAGAGGCTTTGATGTGTGATTTTCTGCTCTCCTTGTTCTGAAGGATTATCCTAGAGAAGCTGCAGTACAAGAAGATCCTTCACTGCTACTGGAAGACAGCAGAAGACCTAAAGGTAAGACACATTGATGTACTGCTATAGCCCTTGTTTTTGTAACAAAAACTGGTTAATTAGAGGAAAAGGGAGTTTTAATTTTCTCTTAGGTATTTTTCTTCAACATAGAAATTTTTCAGTGAAAATATTCAAATGTTTCTTTGATAAAAAGACCATCATTGTGATTTATGTTCTCAAATTTTGCAGATTTTACTTCAGTCTTGCTGGCATTACACCAGTTTATGTAGCTCTTGTGATTAACTGAGAGGGACTTCTACCAGTGCACCAGAATGCTGAGATGCCTTTTGCTAATCGACCCATTCATGTCTCTGAATAGAGAATTTGTGGGGGGGACACGACATGGACACCTTGTTTGGATGCATTTTCCAGTTTTAAGTAATTGTACTACAAATGCACATTTTTCTGAAAGCAACCTGCACCATAAAAAGTATTTTTTTAATCCTTAACAATATAAGAAATCGCATTGTCGATGCCTTTAACTTCTGAATCTGACAGTCAAGTGTCAATCAGATTTGCGGAAGTGAAGACTTGTCAAAGAAAATACGTTTCTGCAGGTTTCTTGGATATCTGTGGCTGTGTAGAGGAAAGAAACACAAATCAATACCCCTGTTTAAGGCCAAAAAGCAATACTTTAGTTTCCTCTTTTACGCTCACAGATGCAGCAGTTAGCTGGTTTATCAGCATGTGTGTACTAGCCGTGTGTAATTAGCAGTAGTGAAACACCAAACCTGCCACGTCTTGGGTTGTTACCTCTGCCCGGCAAACAGTGGATGAAAGAGCGTGCAATCCTTTTAGCATGATTTAAAGCTATTAAGAAAATTTGTTGTAATTTGTGATGACTGTGGGGAAATATTCATATCACAGTTCTATTTTTTTTAATTAAAATTTTTTCAGGTTAGAATTTGCAGTGTTTTATTGAATGGGTTGTCTGAGCTCAAGTTACCATTTATATTGCATTTTTCCCCAAATTTTATGAAGATAAGGTATTGTCATTTTCACAGCATACCAAAATAGATTTTATTGATACCAACATTCAATGTTATATAAAAGTATGATCACTCTCATCGTGATTTAAGTCTGCTACTTGGTGAAGGGAAACAATTTGTTATTACAACAGACAATGTGGTTTGTGCAGGCAACAGATTCTTTGCAGCAAAATTGTACATGTGGAAATAACTTTGTGCCTGCCTCTAAAATAAGACATTTTGTATCAGTTAACCCGACAAAGTATATTTTATGTCCTTCCCCACAGATGATGTTTTTATTTCTCAGTATGCTGCTGGTCAGAAAGAGGCTGTGAGAGCAGTGTTAAAGCAAAAGTAAGTATATGTTGTTGTTAGTGTCTCAGCTGTTCTGTTTCTGTACAGGTATACTAGTATACTACTACTTTGGTTTCTGCCAAAATACATAGCTGGTGGAGGAAAAAGTATTCTTTGTCGTTCTCTGTTAGAATTCTTTTTCTGTCTGTGAAGGTGTTTTCAGTTTATTTCATCATTCAAAGCTCACTGGAGTATCTTGTTTATTTTACATATTCTTGGTAATGCATTTAGACTATTTGAATTAATGCTTTCATGATACAAGAGTCATGCAAGATCTGTTCTGATAGATAATTCATTTCATGCCAAAAAAGTATGATATTTTTAAAGACAGAGAAGGACACATGCTGTTTATCTATAGGCTGGAAATCTTGAAGATCAGAAATTTAGTTGGACTTTGCTACTAGTACATTGAACGTTGCAAAATACAGCCTGTAAACGTATTCTTTGTTGTGGTTGCAGTCCGGTCACAGGGAAATGGCTTTTATGTAAATTTGTAACATAATCCTGAGAAATTTCTACGTGTCACGCTAGAAATGAGAATTGTTTTCTTAGGTGTCAAGAGCTTCAAGTAGAAATCCTTATATAAGTAGTGATATCAATGCTACATGTGGGAAATGATTTGCTTGGAGGGGATATGGAGAAAACAATGCCATTTACAGACACTTGTTTATTTTCATAGAACTCAAAATACTCCTGTACTTAAGGAGGTGAAGGTACAGCTCTTAGGAAATGCCTCCACAGAAAAAAAGGAAAATGTTGGTCACGACACCAGGTCAGCAGCACACAGGGAAGTTGATTCTGCAACAACCGTCGCAGCAGCAACTGCTGCTGCAATTGCTACTACAGCTCCACTTCTTAAAGTGAGTAAGTAGTTTGTGGTAATATTGTTTCTTTGTCCCCTGAAAGATCATTGGTAGCAACCCAGAGAGACTGAATGTGTCATGCTTTACTGTTTTCTGTGTGTTAGTCATCTCAGACTTACTGACCAGAGAGAACTAATTTGGATTTGGCTCAATGGGCAAATGGACAGAGACCATTTGATTTGTCTTTTAGAAGAATTTAATAGTATTGCTAAACCACCAAACATTAGGGCTAACTAGTATTTTATTTGTGTCTTTTGAGAAGCAAATCATTCCGTGGTGATGAGAAGGATGTTTTGTTCTCTTCATGCTTGCACCTGTTTTGCAGTAAGGTTTTTTCCCTTCTCTCTTCCCCCCCGCTCCCCCTCTTTTGCAGGTTCAAAATGATTTGGAAGCAAAAGTTAACTCAGTTTCAGCATTACTTCATAAACTACAGGAGACAGACAGACAACTGCAGCGTGTTGCTGAACAGCAAACATATACGAAGACTCAACATGAGAAGCCCCACTGTCATGAAAGAGTCAGTGAGCTTGAAAAACAGATGAACGCTTTCATGGCACAACGGATTCAGCATTTAGAAAAGTTACAGGAGCAACAAATGAATATTCAGGTACCTAATTAACAATGCAGAAGCTTTAGCTTAATCATTTATTCTGTATCTCAGTGTTAATGTTACAATAATTTGGATTATATCTTAGTATTAGAAAGACAGAAAGATCCAGTGGCCAGCACATGAGCTTAGAGCTTTCTGGGAAGAGTTTTATTTCTGGTTCTGTCCCAGATATCTGCTCCCCTCCCCACCCTAATTTTTGTATCTGTGGAAAGTAAATGCAAAAATTGTGAAATGTTCTCGTTGCCACTGAGAGATTGTTTAGACCTTTGTTAATTGAAGAAACTTTCATTTAATAAGTAGCCAGTCAGAGTAAACATCTAAGACAGGTTTTATAAATTGTTTCTTTGGAGAGTCTTCCATGCGTTTTTGAAAGGCAGAATAATGTCCAAGCACGTCTGTGTTCTGAGGTTGTTGTAAACTACTTTTCTCACAAAATCCAATTAATATGATTACATGGCGAGTATCCATGTTTAGAGTTTTACTTGGGAAACTAACGCATATTTCAGAAATACTTTGTAATTTTGTCTCTTAGTCTCATCTCATTAGCTCTGCAGTCAACACGAGGGGCTTACAGCAAATTCACTTACCTTCCTCCAGTCTTATGACAAAACAATCTGAGAAGCCGGAACAGCAATTGCTTACTAACGAAGTATCTTCCTGTCAGAGGGGTTTATTTCCTACCAGTGGTCCACCTGCCCAAGGGTGAAGACAAATTCTTATATCTTACTTCCAAGTTAGTTTGCATTATTTTGTTTCCATTAATATTGGATTGTACAGGACATCACTAATGAGGAGAAAACATTTCTTCTGTGTAATTGATTTTATTGCCTAATATACTATAGAACATATACCACTTATTCTGAAAATGGTCCAGTTTAAATTAAAGTGAGAGTTTGGTGTTTCCTAACTGCTTAATCTGTACCAGAAGAGAGGCCTAAAAACTTACCTAAAATAATCTTACTGAGAAATGATCTATGTGGAAGCTTGTAATGAACTAGCTCATACTATGATTGGGGGCTTTTTGATCCCCTTGTAGTATGAAACTTTCTTCCTGTTTACTTTTTTGACTAGTTCTGTAATGTTTTGAATTTTTGTGAAAAATTCATAATGTTGGCATTGATTTTGTTTCTAGATTTGTTTTCCTGTGAAGAAAATTGTTAACATTTAAATGATGTTATTTTTTTTTTTTCCTGAAGCATATTCAAGCCAATTTCAAAGTTGTGGGATTCATACACAAAAATCTCCTCTAAAGACACCAGTTCCTCGGAGATGTGCTCCAGAACCTGTATCAAAAAGTGTGAAAATCTCAAAGAAAGAAAACCCTGTAACAGAAAAGGAAAATATTCTCAAATGCACAAGTGAAGGTATTGTGAGTAAGACACCCCTGCCCTCCACTGGCATGAGTAGTACAGCCTGGGGGTTACTTTGTGTGGTCCTCACCTAATCTGAGCTGTTGGGTTGCTGACGCTTAAATATATATATTCAGAATATTTGAAAGTATGTTTGGGAAGCATTAGTTTTGTGGATAAGTCACTCAACTATTGCTCACTGAAACGTTTTCTCTGATGAAAAATTGAGTGATCTTTCATTGTCACGTTTAAGGAAGATTATATAGAATAATGAGAAACTTGGGATCTACTCAATAACTTAGTCATAATAATTGGTTGAGTTGAATTTTATTTTCACAAAAACATGCATTCATAGGGTCTCTAGGCCTTTGTGACGAAAATAACGTGTAAAGCAAAGGAAGTAATTTTCTTTTACTGCTTTTGTTCAGTTTAGTGACATGAAACTCAGTTTTGAAGATTTCGTCAAAAAATAAATCGTCTTTTTTAGCTGTTGTGTTTAGATTGCTTGAGTATCTAAAACTGAGGAGAACATTTGAAAGATCCAGCCATTGTGCTCTATCACGGACAAAATGCCTGTTTGTGTCTTTATCACATCCTTCTCAGACTGCTGCTTCTATCTCTTTTTTTACAAAGCTGTCGCGTATTCCTGTTGTTCCTTGAGTCCGAGAATAAATTAAATGGGACAAAGGAAGAAGAACAAATCTGTGACATTATGGACAGAATGTTTCTCGGTGACTCAGTTAATTGCCGTCACAGTTTCATTCATCTGTTTTCTGACTTTGCCAATGTAAAGCAGTCATAGTAAGATAGATTAGTGTGAGTGGTTTTATGCAACTTGCCCTATCTGAAGTAAATCTGTATTTTTAAAATCTAAAAATTTTTTTTACTATCCTTGGTGTGTATTATATAATGGTGAAATATCTGGAAAGGAAAAGAAAGTATTAAATATATTGAACAAACTTAACTTTCTTTTTTCTGGCTTAGGTGAAGGGGGACTTCTTGAGCATATTCTGAATTCTCAAGAAATGCCACTGAGGCAAAGTGAGCCTTCAGAGAAGACAGCATTAAACAGTAATAAAATGAGCTGGCATTCTGAGAGAGACAGGTAAATAAACGTAACAATCCAAAGTTGAGGAAGATCTTTTGTTTGTTTTAATGAAATTGGGAAAGGTGTATTACATAGCGACAGTGTAATAGAGTCACTGGCATGGTCCTTGATTCTGACAAAGCTGTGCTTGAAGTAAAACCCTGGAGCGCTGGTATTTCTATGCTACTTTTGCATTTTGGTCGTGCTGAAGGTAGATGAAGGCTTGTTGTTAAGGATAGCTCATAACATCTTTCTTAGAGGTCAGTGGGTGTCACTTGGAGTGCGTTTCTGTTTTCTGAGCATTTTTATTTTATTGCAGCAACTTGTGGAGTAGTGTTAGGAAGCCAAATATACAGGTGTAAATGTGGAATTACCCTTGTCAGTGAGACTCCAAGCTGCCTGCTTATGGGAGCTGCATGAGAACACTGTGTTGGGAAGGAGCAGCATCAGCCTAACAATTTCTAAGCTTTAGAGTGGGTGAGGAAATGTTCTTAGCTGTCCAGTCTGAAACATATTTTCCCCAGGCAATAATTTGATGTCATATTTCCACTAATACAGTGAGAAACAGCTACATATATACTGTCTTATTTATGAGAGTATGGACAAAAGTATTAATTGCTTCAAATGGAAAGGTATCCAAAGTTTAAATGTCACTCTCTTAGATCTGAGATTTAGATGTAGTTTCACTGTTCAAAAGATAGGGATACAGCTCAAGGTACTGAGTGGTAAACAGAGAAAACCCAATATCCTGTCTTTATCCTCAGGTGAAAAAGCAAATTCCATTTTATATAAAGGTTTGGTATTCTTACACTTCAAATTCATACTCAGTTTCAAAGTTGACTACTTTCTTGGGCCACATGAGGGGCCATGAGACTTCTAATCAAGAGTGTTTCTCCCATCAGACACACTGCTTTGCGTACAGACTCCTTCCCTGCTTTTGAAAGCTCCTTCCAAAATTGCAGTTCAGTTGAGAAAACAGTGAAAAAAGCAGATGATTTACTTCAAGATCTTGGCCAGTTGAGAAGAGAAATGCACGACATGCTGCAGGTAAAGTCCATGTTACCAGAATGACTGAGAGTTTGAATAAGGAGCATAAAAAATGTGGACTGGTATCAGTAAAAGTGTTGCCCTTGCTTCTGCCTTTGTAAAAAGACTGACATTTGTTTACAATGACTTGAAATATTGCAGTCGTTGTGTGTGCGAGGGCTCTAAACCTGAGTGATGTCTCAATGAATATGTAATCGACTAGACTGTAGAGGCTCTTGCTGCCATTCTACCAAACATAAAACAGGTTAAAAAAAAGTGTTTTATTTATTTGTTTGTTTTAAGTTCTCAGATATTTTCAGTACCTATTTTCTGCTTGCTCTCTGCCTGTGATACTGGAGCTACAGAGCTGACGTAACATTCCCATTTGGGAAAGAACAGTCTTCTGTTTATCTGCAGTCAACTTTAGGGACGACTTAAGCTACTTCCTTTCTTATTTTGCCATTTCTTTTTGTAAAGACTGCTATTTCTAAAGAGTTACCTGGTATACATCATTGTATTGTTTCTCATGCTAATGATTTTGTACGTTTGGTGCTAGAATGGTTCTGTGCTGGCAACATGTAGCTTGTCTCTGGCTTTTGACAATTGAGGCTTTTATCTGGTTGTTAACCTGGTTGCATGTGGAAGCAAGGTACACCTGGTCACTTAGCCTGTCTGCTGTGGTCCTCTCTGTTCTTGTAAATATAAGTGGTGGGAAAGAAGAATAGCTAATGCCTTGTTCATAGATTTTGTAAGGTATTAGTGGACTGTGTTTAACTGTTTGTCCTAGTAAAAGAACAGATGCCATGTGCCCCATTTATGTTGCAAACATTTGCTTACCACTATTGCTAAAACCTCAATTGAGTAACATATCTTAGTATAGGCAACAGAACAGGATGAGGTGGAAGAAGGAATGGCAGGTGGGAAAGACACAGTTGACAGAAATGGTTTCAAATCTCTTCTTTCTTATGAAAGAGGTCAATAGGAAGACAGAAGTGATGATAATGGGCACAAACTGAAACATGGGAAGTTCCATCTGAGTATGAGGAGGAAGTTCTTTACTTTGAGGGTGGCAGAGCACTGGAACAGGCGGCCCAGGGAGGGTGGGGAGTCTCCTCTGGAGATATTCAAAACCCACCTGGACGCGACCCTGTGCGACATGCTCTAGGTGAACCTGCTTTGGCAGGGGGTTGGACTAGATGATCTCCAGAGGTCCCTTCCAACCCCAACCATTCTGTGATTCTCTGACTTCAGCAAATGTGGAGTTGTGTCAGTTATATACTTAGCTATTGACTTCTCATCATTGAGAGATTTGTGGAGTGAGAAAATAAATGCTTGGGATAAGTAACTGCTAGCTTTGTCATACAAGCAAAGGCAAGGCCTGAATTAACTGAGATGGGTTGAGATGGAACAGAAGGTGGTGCTCTAATCCAAAAGAAGTGTGCAGTGAGATGTAGTAGTTCACGAGGAATTCATTGTGCCCATTTAAATTGATCAAATATCTACTCTAGATTTTACCTTGACAGATCTGTCGTTAGATAAGTTTCAACAGCTGTTCTTCTGTCTTTTTAGGAAGCAAATTCATGGAAATCAGACATGAATGATCTTATTAAGGTATACCTTGAATTTATTTTTTTTTTAAATACTGTAATATTGAAACAGTTTTGAATATGCTTGCAATGAAATAACACTACAGTAACTATTGCATACCTGTATTTTTTTGAAAAAGTTGCTATTATGTACAGATTACATTACTCAAAGTAAGATTTAATTTGTTCTTTGACTTGTCTTATTCAATCTTAGTGAACTACCTTGAGGGAATAATACAAATGTCAGGCAGAAAGCTGCTGCCTCAAATGGACATAGTGTGGACTGCTAATATAATTATTTCATGATCTGGGTCTAATTGGCAAGTCTATATCATTTTACAGTTGAACATGTATCTGTATTTCTTACGTTTTCTCACAAATTTCACCTGTCTTATTGAGCTAGTATTTGTCAAAAAGTTTCATTTTAAAATGAAAACCTATATAAAATTGGTAAATAATTTGGTATATTGTCCTTTTCTCACCAGGCAAAACCAAAATCATGGAATCAGTGTGTTGATTTCTACTTTGTTATGTCCGTTGTGCTTTGGCAGTACACGTGTTAGAACATAAACTTTTGTTTAATTTTGATTTGGTAAAAGAGTAGCCTTAAAGCCAAAACTGATTTGTGATCTGTGAGATTTTTTTCATTCATTCAGTTGATACTCAAGTTTGGGTATTTTGTTTTTTATTTGGGGTTTCTTTTTCTTTACGTAAATTTATAACTTTTTAAATTTTTTGCTTCCTTTCTGGAAAATGAAACACTCTATTTTTAGGCCTCTGGGTTTCATGAGGAGTGTGAGAATGAATGTGAGAACTATAGTTGTATGGCTCCTTGTTTCCTGTGTGCTTGTGTCCCTTCCTTTTGTGTTTAGCAGCTAATATATGCTCGATTTTTTTATCTCTGTAAAAGGGTTCCGCAAAGTAAAAGGCTAATAGTTGCTTCATTGTTTCTTATGAAAAGTAAAAATCCGTGGAAGGGGGATCATGGTGCTGTTGAGGGGTTTATTTTATTGTTGTTAAAACTTAAGTATATTGCTTGGTGTTTCTTGGGAAAGATTGATGCCAAATGAGTGCATTTGTTTTTTATTATGCATTTAATTATATTTAAATACAGTTACATGGAGAGATTTACATGTGATACCTACTTCATGTATCTAATTGCCATCTTTTCACATGCTTATTTGCTTTGTTAGCGTTGCTTCTCATGCATTACATCATTTAGCATTTGAGATCTTTTGGATGTCTTTCCATTTGCTTGACTTTTAAGTATATTTGCAACATACTGAATGTTCTTGAGGTACTGAAGTTGATGATGGTACATGTGGACAGTATTTCATATACTGGGCCTTGATTTGATAGTAGATTAATAGGAATTCTGATCAATGTGTAGAAAATTGAAGGTACGATCTCTAATTAAAAGCTAGCGGTTCTGTTTCAATTCTAGTCAAAAAACCCTGCTGTTGCATCTGATCTTCAAATACATCATCAGCTCAATAAACCATCTATCCTTCAAAATGTTAAAGTGCCAAAATCCATACTGAGGGATGCTGAAAGGATTTTGAGAGGAGTTCAAAACAATAAAAAAGTTCTTGAAGAAAATTTGGAAGCTGTTATTCGCGCAAAAGATGGGGATGCCGTGTATACTTTTATTAACGCCTTGACTACAAACAGGTTAGACCCTATTATTCAACACTTTGTGTGACTACTCATTGTATGTACTCACCTTTTATCACATCTTTCTAAATTTTTTTAATTCCGTGCATTGAAGAACTAGTGCAGTTCCCTGAAAAAAGTTATTTATTGACTCTTCTTAGCAGTCATGAGATGATTCTCTTGAATTTCAAATATTTTTTGACCCTCCTCATGTGAATTGAATTTTTTGACAGGTACCTGTTACTTCTTGATAAATCTGAATTCTGAGACTGTATCATCTGGACAAACTGCTCATGACAAGGGGGCTTTTGGCTTTTTGTAGACAAACTTGCATTAATAGGAAAATTAAAGAGTAATTTAATCATTTGGAACAGAAGAGGCTTCATAAGCCTGTGAATGTTACAGAATTAGTCATCCCACAGCAGATCTTTGGCTTTTGAATTTTTGCTTCTTTAGTTGTGTTAAATACTCATGCTTGAATCATAATGAAAGTTTTCCTATTAAAAAATACAACTTAATCTTGGAAGGTAACTATTCTCTTCATGTAGAGATTTTTTCAGGCATGATATCTGCTATCATCTTTTAGAGGAAGTGGTAATTTTTGTCATCTGCTTTTTGTCTTTTGAGTTGGAATATTTTTGTTGCCTTGTTTTTTCAATTTTTGATCAAAATAGGAACTGATACATGGCTGCCACTTATTCGTAGATGTTTGTAATAGTGTTAGTCCTTACCAGCGGGGAGTGGGATGGGCTTTGCAGGTGGCATTGTGTAAGAATGGATTTAGGTTTGGGAAACTCAGATAGGGTATGCTTAGTGCCTTTTGGAGACTGTAGAGGTACATAATCTTACTGCCTCTGTGTTTTGGTTTTCTCTTTATAGTGTTTATAGGTCACTACTTTCCCAGGAACAAATCTGTGCAATTTAAGAAGCACTGACCTAAAATAGTTCTTTCTTCTATTTCAGAGATGTTTCGGAAGAGATTCGTATCAGAAAGACTGTGGATGAGTGGATTAAGGCAATCAGCGTAGAAATCCAGGTATGGCTGGAAAAAATGAGTACAGGTTTTTGCATTATATTTTTCCACCTTACGTTGTTCTTTCATGTCAATAATTAAACGTGATTCACTCACACCTTGAAAAGATGAGAAAACTGCTTGTTATTACTAGCATGTAGTATGCTATAATAAAATGTTTACCTCTATTTTAAAACTGTCGTTGCTTAATGAAAATCACTGGTCACAGTTGCTGGCTAACATGAAAAACAGGCCATTTCTCAGAACTTCAAAGTTATCCACAGACTCTTCTGATAGCCTTGAAGATAAAATCTCCTTTATTACATTTATGTTTTATCTTTAGGCTGAAATGGCAAGAAATGATTCAGAACAAGTGAAATATGATCAAAAGGTCCCATGGATCGAGAGAGCCCAAAACATCAAGGATATGAGGACCAATAAAGAAATTAAAGCAAAAACTCAAAAAATCCAAAGATGCTCGACAAAGAAGCCTTTATCTGCAGCTAAGCCATTGCAGAAGCAAGCAGAAGATAACACAAGCAAACAGAAGTTTAGAAATTACTTTTCTTCTGAAAGTTTGCAGAGGAAAGAAAAAAGGGCAGATGTGAGTTCCCAGGTAGTTGGTTCTTTTTTGTTAATGAGTGCTATGCTTTAGATTTGCTGTATTCATGTGAAAAATTGTTTTTTTGTGTAACCATAATAATTTTAAATGAAAGTGGTAGCTCTGCCCTGTGGATTTCTGTTGTCAGAATTGTCCTTGTTTTCCTGTGCTGTAGAAGCCTAAGCTAAGTGTGTATAACAACGTAGAATTCATTGTCGTGTTACGAATGTCTTACCCAGTACCTGCTATGTTATTCACCTGCTGGTAAGCTTCTTGTATGCATTCTGTATGCATAAGTTTTCATTGTTCTTGCAATATGTACTCTTTGTTGCAGAACTTCTTACTTTTTTTCCCCTAGACTTTTGCAACACTATGGATGTATTCAAATTTTCATACATAAAGAATTAATTGTAAACTGCTTTTTTTTTTGTATGTTTGTCAGGGTCCTGTGAGTGGAAGTACAATGGTACAAAACGAAGACTATCTGTGCCAAGTTTATGGGAAACCAATTTACCAGGGCCATCGTAGCACGCTTAAAAAAGCACCATATCTGAGATTCAACTCTCCCTCTCCCAAATCTAAGCATCAAAGACCCAGGGTGATAGAGTGTGTTAGAGGTAAGTAATACTTTGATGGCAACAAGGTGTTCCTTTCCAGTTTTTCTATTAGAAATTCCTTGTATAAATGAAACTAATTGTAGATCACCTGCTTTTCAATTTAAAGCTTAAGCAACTGCAGTAGTGTTAAAAGATGTTCTTTTGAAAACTAGAAAATACCATTAGGTTTTCAGATTTGCTTAGTGTATATCTCACTTACTTTAGATTGTCAAATTCATACTTATTTCTAAATTTAATAAACAGTATATATTTATTGTTGCCCAGCTCTTAAAGAGCTGAATTGCTGGAAGTAACAACATAAGCACCTAAAAACTTAAGTGTGTTGAAAAACTAACTCAGCTTTTGATAAAGGTTACTGAGATGTATTCTTCGTGTCAGGTTTATCCAGTCATGTCATTTAAATGATTGATTCATTCAGAGTTAAGAAATCTACTGAGATTTAAAAAATTAAGGAATCGTGGTATTTCTTTTCCCACCTCTAAAACATTAATTGAAATATGAAAATTTAAATTGATGGGTGTGAAGATGACATCTATTAACTTGAAAATATTGAAAGATATATTAATTGGAAGTGTTGGTTCAGTTCACTGAATGCAGGTAACCCTTTTGTTAGTCAGATCAGGGTTAAATGTGGAGTATAACTGTTTTTGTGCTAACTTGTTAACAGTTATTTAATTGATTGATAAAGGTTATTAGTTGATTAATAATTAATTCCATTAATTAGTTTTGTAGGCAAACTGTTAAGATCAGATTCTAGTTTTTAAACCTGTTAAAAATGTGTAAAAAAATAATAATTAGGAAGTGAAACTGTATGATATCTGACATAAGATAAAGTTTATCTACACTTACCTGAGTTAGTAGAAGGTAATGTTTGCTCTACTGGAATTCATATTAATGGATGTAATTATAAGGCATAAAGACAAATAATGGTCAAAATGGATTATTTTCCCTGTTCTGAAGTAGATTAAATTCATAACACGCTCTAGTTTTAAATCAGTCCACCCTGACAGTAGTGGTAATTCTTTCAAAGTACTGTCTCAAAGAGAAGTAAAAAAAAGGAAGAAAAAAGAAAAGTACCAACCAACACATTTATGTGAAATAAGCAATGTGTGTGTGTGTGTGTGTGGCACTGCTATGATGTTTATGAAAGCTATGGAAAGCCATTTTCCATCAGGATTAAAACATACACTGATATCCATCTGTGTGGAACTTGTATGGGAAAACAAGTGCTGTTCAAAGGCACAGTCTTTGTCTTATTTCTGTTTTAAAAATGAGTGTTTTTAAGAACAGACCAGTTCAGTGTTTGCCTAGGTGCTTCTGCTGGAGGTATGGAAACTGTAGGATTGCATTTGAAGTGGGTTTGCAGAAGAACATAAGTTCTGATTTTTTTTCTCTATTTTTGTGGCCTTTTGCTCTAAATTTTCTTACAGTTGTTATGTCTTGGAATTTTCTTGGTAATTTTTGTTATCTTTCACAGCTCATGAACAGTTTGAAATAGTGTATTTTAGATTTTTCTGTTTTAATTGGAACTTTTTTATTTCCTCGTATCTTTTCAAAACTTAGTGATTCTTAATACAGAATCTAGGATTAATCTTTAATTGATCTGCCAAAAAAACTAATGTTTTTTGTAGGAGTTAATATAGGATTATGGGGAAATTTAGATGTCATTGCTACTGTTACTTTTGATAACTAGAAATGCTTGCCATTGAGGATGATGTTTGGTCAAAGAAATTTTATATATAAAACAATATATGTTTTTGAAGAGAAGCATTGCTGTGTTTTGGTTTTGGGTTTTGTTTTTGTTTTTTTTTTTGGCATTATGATGTACGTCCACAGTGGCAAATCCTCAAAATAGTACAAGAACCTACTGTTAAGCTTAGTGTAGTCTTTGTGCCATTTCCTGGCACTTTCTTACCAGTGCTCTGGAGCCCAGTGGTGAGCCATGAGGAAAAAGTGTTACTGGTAGAAAGTATTTGCAATTCTCATAACCATCCTGGAAAATGTGAGTTATAGTCCTGGCAAAAATCTAGAAGATTTTTCAAAACTTACTTTAAGAAGGTAAAAACTTGGTATATGAAAACTGCTGGTCTTGTTGCTTATATTTTTTATTTGACCTCCTTTCAACCACTTCTTTTTTTTTTTGTGAAAAATGCCAGTATACTCATTTGAAGGACCAGCATGATATATCACTCTTTTAGTGTGATATAGACTACTGGCTATGCTGCAGACCTGTAATTTAGTTTATTCTGTACAGATTTTTTTGAATAAAATGTGTGCTAGTAAGCACTTAGTGTAGCAATAGCAATGATACAGTGACCTCTAAGATTTGGATTGAGAACAGACACTTCTTTAAAAGTATTTAATCAGCAGTTCTGCTTTTTTTTTGAGTCCTAAATGGCATTTTTCTTCTATATTTATTGGGCTCTTGTCCTTTATAGAAGGTCACAACCTTTCCAGGGAGGCCAGTTTCATCATTCCAGAAACAATGCCTTGTAAAGACGCAGAAAAAGTGCCCCCTCCAATCTAACTATAATAAGTAGGTCATTTGATCATTTGATACTAACTGTTTTCTACCATTAATGTGTTTAAATCAGTAGTGTCAGTGAAATGTAAAGGTTGCATGCAGTTGCAATGAGCTGCTCCTGCTCTTTAGCTTGTTTCCTGTTGGAGGTGACTAGAAATGAAAAAGAAAACTGTGTCCTGGATCCATGCTGCATTCCATCTTCCAGAACTCCTGCGTGTGACAAATACAGTTTAAAAGCTATTTGCTTGAAAGCAGAATGAACTCTGGATAGCCTTTACCCAAAGTGATTCTCTTCCAAGTCATTAAGTCATACTAGAGCAGTACAGCAACATATATGTTTGCAATAATAAAGCCGCCATAAAATTAGTTTTTCTATTTCACATCAGACTGCAGTTACAGAAAGTTATGTTTTTGTCTCTGTCTTGACAATAAGTAAAATAAGACACTCCCTTATATCTTATCTAAGGGAAGAAAGGAAAAATATGGAATTTTTTGCATGGCACTCACAAGAATAGCGCTTCAATTAATGTGTCCTATTTCCAAGTTTTATGATTTTAATGGCTTTAGACTGAGGTCAGCCTTTGATACTGACATTACTTGTCTTGGACTTTTCTTATAAGGCAGTTGGTCAAGCTGCTTGATTTTTGTGCTTTCCTACATCTTGCCAATAAAATGGAAAAGTAATACTTCTGTATTTCACATGGGTCTCATGAAGACAAAATAGTTAAATGTTTTTGAGGGCTGCTATTCTGAAAGATGCTGTTATAGCGGGAAAGTATAAATAATAAAATTAGAAACAGATCTGTACTCCCCTATAGCAGGAGTGTAAATAAAGTGAAACAAAGTTGAATGAGCATTTTAAAGCACCAGGTTCTTAAAAAAAGAAAGAAAGAAATCTTGCTCGCATTAGGCATGGTTAGTTCTTTCCTTCACGCATCTGCAGGCACAGATTCCCTTCCTGACCTTGAAGTACCAGGTGATAAAGGCTTAAAAATTATTGGAAGTCGTTGGCCTTGAGTTTGATTGGCTGGAAAATCCAGACTTATTAAATGACTCTATTTTGTTAGAGCAGTCCACTGAGCTTGTTTTAAATTAGTGTTAGAATAAAGATGTTTATTTAAGACTGAAATGGCCATCTGGAGAGTCTCTTTTCAGTCATTTTATAACTTTCTCAACCATTTTCTTTACAAATAAACTGTAGTGACTAATACTTGGTTCCTTCTGGAAGAAAAAAACCTGACTAACACTTTTATGAGTAAGAGAGCATTTCTAAAAAAAAAAGTTGGAGTTGCTTTCTTGCATAATTTGAAGTGATAAATATATGTAGAAAATGAGTTTTTTTAAAAGCTAAGTTTAATTAAATATCTAGTTTCTGCCCAATGCAAATAAACTTTTCAGGGGGAAATGAAAAGTTGAAAGCAATTAAAACGAGGTGCTGTGTGTATATAGTACTTAATCATTCTTACTGTGAGAACCTTGTTTTTACAAGTTGGCGGTATTACAGATATGTTGCCAATTTCTGCTTTTACTCAAAAGTTCAAGGCCAGGGGGGACTGTTAGATCATGTGGTATGACCTCTTCTAAATCACAAGCCACTGAACTGTATCTATTTATGTTACTGAGTCCAGTAATTTGTCTTTGACTAAAGAACATTTTTTTCTGGCTAACCTATGCTTTGCAGAAAGGCATGTGCTCATCAGTTAAAGACATCAGAAATTCTGCCCTTAATTACTTCTTCCCATGGCTGGATACCTTATGGTTCAGAAGTAAATGGGACACTTCAAATTTAGTTTCTGATTTACAGTGAGTTTTTGGGTTCAGTTTACTGCTACTTCAGTTTCCAGGTGATTCTCCTTAAAAAATGAAGACGGCCTTTTAGTGTCCAATCTATTTTAATATGTACAGAGATACAGAGTTAGAACTGAATGCAGTATTATCATATATGGAAGTTTTCTCCTGCTCCACCTCACTGACATCCAGTTGAGACATCTGAGGATTACGTTTATCCCTTTGACCACAGCATTGTATTGTGATTTCTCATTGCATTGCACATCCAACATGACCTTAAAGCCTTTTTCAGACACTTCTTTCTGACCTGTATTTTCTCACTGAAGAGTTATGACTTGCTGTTCTTGTTTCTAGGCTTATAACCCGTAATTTGTGTGTACAAAAATACCACTTCTTGAGAGGATTGCATTGCTTGTCTGTGTTGTTAAAAGTCACGTTATCAATCTTTATTATCCCTAAATTTTATAATCGTTGACTTTTATTCTTCAATTAATTAGGAAGCGATTAAATGTGAACAGAGCTAAGAAGTGCTTGTTGCCATGTGTTAACTGGCTGTTAATACAGGAAGGGTGATGATTAGAAACAATGTAGGAGTACGATAACATTTTTCAGCTGTAGTGAAGATACGGAGTTGGTTACTAATGTGATTCTTTCCAGGTTCGTTTTCCTAATGCCTACAGAACAGGAGTAGAAGCACTTCTGTTTGATTCACAATTGTTGACTCCTTTTTTGGGGGGATGTTTCAAGCAGTTTTTATGCATTTAGATTAAAGTTAATAAGTTCCCTAATAATGTCCATTGTTTGCAAAGAATATAGGTTGAATAAGACCTTGCATGACTGCATAGTGAGAAATGCAACACTGCAACGGACATTCTCCTCTGCTATATGCTTAGGCATTGTTATATACAAATTACTTCTGGTTGGCTGTTTAACAATACATTTACAAAATTGGACCAAAAATTCAGTGCTCCCTTAACGCTGCAAGTCAAGACTTATGGGTATTAGTTACGGCTTTATTTTCGAGTGGCAGTGAGTAGTTGTTAAACTAGGAATTTGTAGATGATACCTGTTCCTTTGAGTACCTGTCAATGTTGTGGCTGGAGACAAACTGCATGTTTATAAGATTGAGGCAGTTAATAAGATGAACAAGAGATCAGTTTGGCTGTATTCTATGTCCTGTCTATTTTTTATGCCAGGCTTGAGCGCTGTTCTAATGCTGTATTTCAAACCTAAATCATGGATTTCTTCTTACCTGCTAAACCGCACGTTTCATTCCAACCTGCTACCATCCTTGTGTCCTTTTCTTCACATTCCTGTGCCTTTATTTGCTAGATTCAGCTGTTCAAAAATTGTGATTTTAATTCCTTCATTGCTGCCAATACTGAGACACCTACTTTTTAGATTCCACCCTTCCTGTCTTGCTCCCTTGCTCCCTCCATCTCACGCAAAAATTTAACTGTTTCACTTGAAGGGCTTAAATTAGTGTGTGATATTATTCTGTTTGTACATTTATTGATGATGTGTGGTTTATCTGCCCTTGTTTCAGGTACAAAGGTAAAGTCAGCAAGAACACAGACTTCTTGCATACAGAAGGTAGTAACCAGCCCTAGGAACCAGCATCCTTTATATGCACTTACCCAAGAAAATCAGTATCTCTTTAGTCCAAGTCGAGATGTTCCTGCGGTCTGCAGTCCACTTGAAGGTCACCTAATTCCTATGGCTATACCACTGGGTAGGAGCAAATAACCTGTAGAAGGGATGTGTGAGGGTTAATTACTGCTACTTCATGGAAATACAACTTACATCTTCTTAAGTCAGTGATTTGCCCTGGGCCATGAGATTTGCAGCTGCTCTTCTAATGTGAAATCTACATAGGAGAACAGTTTAAAATGTTCTGGTTCTCTTCATTCTTCATGTTGGATGGCTGGTGACACCTGGACAGAGCAATTACGTGCTGTACATGCCTCCTTTGGTACACTTTACATTTCTAGGGTTCTTGTTCTGGCTTTTAAGTTTGGTATCCGTGTAAGCAGGAACTGAATCATTGGCCCTTGGAGTCAACATTTATGATGACTTCAGCCCAACGATTTCAGTAGGATTGTGCCAAACACACTAAATTCATTGTCATGGCTTCTGTATTTTTGGACCTTCAATAGAACCTTTACATAGGTGTTGTTTTGGGAAGGGTTAATATTATATTTGCATTTAAAGAAGATAATTATTAAAAAAAAGGGTGTCTCAAAAATTTGTGGGATGCTATACTAAATGTAATAATATTTTGAGTATGGTTAAGAAAATGTGAGGTGGGGGAAGCATGGGCTAATTTTTGAACGGCAAATACAATGTAGTTATTCTCATTTTCATCAGTAGGTGTCACCGTAGTCAAGAAAAATGAATAATTTCAAACAATTGCAATGTTGAGTTTACACTTTCTGCTGGAAAAGCCTTAAAATTACCTGGGGAAGCACTATACTTTAGCTGCTGTTCATAAGGGACTTTTTAATTGGTCTGTAATTGCACAGTGTGTCTCATGTGAAATACAGACACCCAGAACTGACTTTTAATTAATTTATTAACTTACTGACTTTGGAGATTTATATATATCTTTAAATATATTTAAACTGTCCTTAGGTCAAACCCAAATTAACGACATCCCACTGCAGCCTGCTGGAGTAATTATAGGTAAACCACACCCTGTTACAATTACAACCTCTCTTCCTCGAGTGCCACCAAAACCACCGGATGAGGTAAAAAAACCAAACATAGCTGTAATAGAGATGAGATCAGAGAAGAAGGATCCACCTCAGCTGTCTGTGCAGGTACGTGTCAAGAGTGATGATTATTTGTTTGTTTATTTTAATAAATACTAACTAAAGACAGTCTCATCCATCAGTAACTTTGACATCAGTAGACTGTATTCAGTAGGCATTAGAAACATGTAGAATGGAGGGACCAAAAAGTTGTCATGCTATGCTAATATTTTTATTCATATTTTAACAATTACCTTTACTATTTAACCAAAATAGAAGACTATTTCTTCCGTAAGTCACCTATGCAGGGTGTTTGTAAAATAGTTCTGTGTCATGTTTTCTTTTTTTAAAATGAGATTTTTGAGTTAGAACGAACTTGGAATAAAAAAAGTATTAAAATAAATGTCAGTTTTCTTGGATGAATGTTTTAGCCTTTAAGATTTCTGTTTCAAGCATGATAGTCAACTCAAGAATTTCACTCCTGATTAATCAACCATTGCAGTCCTTGCCTAGTGGGTTAGTTGGTTTTTGTCTCTTTTTTTTTTTTTTTAATTTTTTTACACCAGTCTGTTGTCAAGGAGGTTAATGGTTCTTCCATGTTCATTATTTTGGATTTGAATTGTTGAGAATATAAACACTCCTACACACATCTTTCAGATACAAATGATTCATGGAACTCAAAAGTTAAATACAGGTAAAGTATGTGGTTTGTTCCCTTGCTGTATCACTTGTTTTCCACTCACATGCATTTTGCTGTTACTTCATCCAGTTCTTAAATGTTTAAGGTTAATTTTTTTTTCCCCTCAAAAGAATTAAGCAAGCATTTAAATCTTTGTTCTTAAAAAAAACATGTTTTGATGCTCTAATAAACATGCCTTTATTACATGCTATATTGTAATACAATTATCCCTTTATTTTACTATACCAGATGTATGACAACATGAAGCCAATAACCAGCCTACACAGTACCTTGTAGGCCAACATAGTGTAAACGAACTGCAAGTCAAACACACATGTGCTATATAAATAGTTATTACTCACATTTTATCACGTGCAAGACAAAGTATCAGGGAATTAGAGAACAGGAGAAGTCAGGTACCACAAGAAAAGAGGTGAATATTTCTGGAGTTAGTTTTTGTGCATTACAGTATTTTGTTTTTCAGAACCAAGTTATAATCAGACACAGATGTGCGAAAAGGAGGTCACTGAAGTTTAGTGGCTCAGTAGCAAGTGGAAGAGAGAATCTAGAAAGTTCAGCGATAGCAGCTGAGCTAATACATAGATTTTCAGACTGGCACTTTTTTCTGTCCTAGGTGTTACCAAACATAGATATTGACAGTATTTCAAGTGACAGTGTGAGTGTAAACCACGTTCTTCCAGGCTCCGAACCGGCACTTCTTCCTGTCGATGCCGTAATACAGGTATTGATTGGTCTATATGTCTGTGAATTCAAATTTCTTAAAGAAGATATGTTAAATTACTCCAGAGTTATCTTATTACCTTGTTTCAGTTAGAGAAATTAGACAGTTCCAGGAAAAATTCTGTAATCATTCTGAAGAATTAATAATATGAGGTATAGTGAGGCACTGGAACAGGTTGCCCAGAGAAGCTGTGGCTGCCCCTCTCCCTGGCAGTGTTTAAATCCAGGTTGGATGGGGCTTTGAGCAACCTGGTCTGGTGGAAGGTCCCCTTGCCTGTGGCAGGGGGGTTGGAACTGGATGATGTTTAAGGTCCCTTCCAACCCAAGCCATTCTATGGTTCTATGATTTGTTTAAGAAAATGAAAAATTGCAGCAAGATGCTGTTCTTCCAAGATTAAATAATCACCATAGGAAAGCTCTAAGAAAAACAGCATTTCTCTGTCCTGTTAATACTTGTAATCCCTTATTGGCCCATGTCTGACTTATTTATACTGGCTTCAGTGTTGTGGCCTGAAGACTAAGGATGTTCTTCATTCCTCCATCTGCTCCTTGGTTGTGCTTGAGTGGTTAGTGGCATGTATGTGTAGCCTGTTCGCTGGTAGCCTGGTGTGTGTGGAGCTGGCCGGTTTACTCTGTTCTCTTTGCATATAACTTTTCAGAAGTGATTTTAATCTAATCTAAGCAGTAATGAAAGTTTTTGTGTGACTAAAAGGTTAACTGCTGCAGTCGGAATGATAAGGCACATGTTTACAGGATGGCATATTGTTTCTTCCAGTGGACTTCTGTCTTGTGTGTTGCACAGACTGGACATTCTGAAGGCACGGTGAATCAGTGGTTATTTTTGTGTAGTTCTTGTACCCTCTCTTTTCCCTGTGTGTTAGCTGCTATTCTGACTTAAGGAGTTAGGTCCTTCAAAGTCCTGTGGACAAGTGTGGTATTCACCAAATAAGCAGAGACTGATTACTAAAATAGTGATTATTATTTAAAAATGATATTATTAAAGATCATTTAATTACCCATAAGTAAATTGCTTAAGACACTTCTAGACTCCTGTGCTATGTTTTACAATATTTTGTCTTACTGATTTTTTAAACAAGAGTTACAAGTATTGCCCTAGAACTTCTGATGTTGAGATGTTCCATTAGATTTGGTAACAGCAGGTTTTAGTTGTCAGCATACAAGAAAAAGGTCTAATAATCTCTTTTTCTGCTATGCAGAGAAATTCCTCCTAACTTTTAAGGTATCCTGGGCTGCATCAAAAGCAGTGTGGCCAGCAGGTCGAGGGAGGTGATTCTCCCCCTCTGCTCTGCTCTCGTGAGACGCCACCTGGAGTACTGCATCCAGCTCTGGGGCCCTCAACATAAGAAGGACATGGAGCTGTTGGAATGAGCCCAGAGGAGGCCACGAAGATGCTCAGAGGGCTGGAGCACCTCTGCTATGAGGACAGGCTGAGAGAGCTGGGGCTGTTCAGCCTGGAGAAGAGAAGGCTCCGGGGAGATCTAGCACCTTCCAGTACCTGAAGGGGCTACAGGAAAGCTGGAGAGGGGCTTTTTACAAGGGCATGGAGTGATAGGACGAGGGGGAACGGTTTTAAACTGAAAGAGGGGAGATTTAGATTAGATATTAGGAAGAAATTTTTTTCCTGTGAGGGTGGTGAGACACTGGCCCAGGTTGCCCAGAGAAGCTGTGGCTGCCCCCTCCCTGGCAGTGTTTAAGGCCAGGTTGGATGGGGCTCTGAGCAACCTGGTCTAGTGGAAGGTGTCCCTGCCTGTGGCAGGGGGGTTGGAACTAGATGATCTTTAAGGTCCCTTCCAACCCAAGCCATTCTATGGTTCAATGATTCTATAAAGCATTTTTTCTGGATTCAGGCTATTGAAGTGAGTGGTGATTTGATTGCATTCTTGTAATGAGTGTTTCTGCTAATGCATTTTTCCCCCCCAATATGAAATACCTAACAACTTCAGTCTGTCTTTATCAGACTCCAGAAGATATACATAGTGAGGAGGAAGACACAAAGTTTCCGGGAACTAATTTCATTGATGTTACTGATGTCATGCAGGTAATTATATTGCAAAGGTGTCCATTCCTTTTAAATGTTTTTATATTTGTTTTATATTATTCTGTCATACCTGAAAACACAATATAGAAAATTAGTTTGCTTTACTAGCAACTTTAAAAATACACATTGTGAGCAATACTGAACTGTTTACAGTGCTATAAACAATATTAGAAATTACTGTGTGTTAGTAAGTAAAGGACCTTTGAAGAATTACAATAAAAAACTAAAATTAGCTTTTATGTGGATGTGTTAGAATCCAGTAGAAATAAAAGTAGTCCTCTAAAATCAGCAGTGATTATAGGCACTTAGCTTCACAATTTCAGCCTCTAAATGTAATGCCTATATAAGCTGCTCTTACAGATTTTAAGTATGGTGAACCTGTATTTTAAAATGTGAAAGTATTTTCTGAGGGTTGTATATGCTTTGAGGTCCTAAAACGCTTTAGCGTAATATCTCCATTTCAGTCAAACATGTAATTTTTTTTAAAAAAAAAGACAATCAGTGTATGTGAGTTATGTGTACAACATGTACTACTCATCTCATGGATCCCATTAAGACTTTATAAAATTTTGTTTTGCTGGATGCCTTGTTAGTGTGTCTGTGCACGCTTAACAACATTGTTGTTTCTGGATTATGATAACATGGGTTTATTTGAGGTACTCTTCTACAGTTGAATTTTTTTAGGTAGCAAGTCCTTTGCTGACCTCTCGTCAGTCAGAGTGGGGGCTGACAAGCACTCAGGGTTGGTGAAGCAGCCTGTATTTCACTTCTCCAGATTAAGAGCACAAGCAGACACTCATAGTAGCTGGGAAAGGCTGTCTGTGAAGGAAGCAAGATGCTGCCACCCAGCTGTTGTGGAGTATCTTTCCTCTGTGGAAGAGGGCAGCTTCCACCTCCTGCTGCATTTAAGACCCAGTAAATATCACAAGCTTGAAATTGGTGTTGCTGGCTAGTATTTATCTTGAAATGCATTTCTCAAGCTTCTTTCCAGTGAGCTGGACTTGCTGTGTGCATATCAAAATCTACCCAAAAATAGTATTCTTTTTACCTGTTCTGTGTGGTCCTCATCCCAGGATTAGAGTGTGCATCAGATATTCACTCTATAGCCTACAGGTCAGGATGGTAGATTTATTTTTAAAATGAATTCATCATTTATCAGTTAGTTAAAACAGTCCTAAAGGGGTGGTTTACATATCAAAAGTGGGGAAATGCTTTATTCATTTTTAGTTTCAGTTTTACCTTGTGTTATTGGAGGGGAGGAGTTAAAAATATTTGGACAACTTTCTTTGTGTTTGCACAAAAAGCTTTATTTATAAAAATAATAGGAAAGCTATTTAAGAAATCAGTTATGAACTAACAAAAAATGCTGCAATGTTAAATTTTTTATATGTGAATAATAGTCATTCATCTTTTCTTTTTTCATATTTCTCCTGGATTGCTTTTATCTTTTATTTTTGGCAATGGGATATATTTTAACCACAATACCAAAAAATGTTCCAAGTGAAACATATGTTTGGCCTGTGACCACACAATATTCTTAAAAACGTGGAAGACAAACACAATGTGGAAGCATAAAATCAACCTCTGGAGTGGCAGGGATATTTAAGACATCAAAAGAAAGCAAAGTTATTGTTATAAAAGAGGCTTCAGATTCATGAAAAAATATGCATAAAATGCTCTACAGGAAAATAGCGTATTGTTGTCTTCCCCCCACACCCCTTTTATTATGAAAGCTTAGTTCTGTTAGAACTGAAGAGGATAAGTATTTGTGTGAAATGGCCTTTTTTTTTTTTTTCCCCCCGTGGGGGATGTTGCAAAAAGGCTTCAGGACCCTGGCCCTGGCATTTCCTTTTCCTGGGATTTGCTTTACCTTTTCTGCTAGTCTGGAAGTGCTTCTACAAATATGTAGCAGATGCATATTTAAGAGATAGTTAGGAGTTGAAATGCTAGTTGTTAGCGTTGGTAGCCCAACAGAGGCAAGGTTGCCACAGCTGCCTGTTCCCAGGTCCAGCCCGTGGTGGGGCTGAGCATGTATTGCCAATAGGCACACATACAAGCACACGTGTGTAATACACATATACATATGTGTACATGAGTGGCTGCACAGATCAGCACTCAAACAGCACCAACGTGCTGATCCTGTTCCCCTCTCTGGCAGTTCAGGATGGAGGTCTGGGATATACATGTGCTTGTGTGTATGTACATGTATGTGTGTGTATACATGTATGTACACAGGCATACACACATGCAGTGTGGATCCCTTCAGTGTCTGTCATTAGACAGTCTGTCCCGTAGCTGGCCTTGGGTCCTTGCCCTCCCCAGCTCTGGCGCCTGGATGTGCAAGCCCCTGAAAGCTCAGGAAAATAGTTGGAAATGGTATTTAGTGACTGCATTGACCAGGCATAGGGCAAGGACAGGCCAGCATGCTGACCAGCCTCTTGTTTACGTGCAACCAGCCTCTTTTGTCCCCTTATCCCTCTATTTTCCCACACTTGGACCTCTCCAAACCACCTTGGTCCTTCCCTTTCCACACCTCTGGTTCCTCACGGTAAACACCACATAAAAAGCGTACCATCCCAAAATACTCTTCCCTACATCCCATAAGAAGTCATCGTGTCATCAGCTCATCCAAATGCACCTGCCCAACCTTAAGAAAGGTGCTTTCTAAGAAAGCACCTTAAGAGAGTCTTTCTATGGGCTCATCTTGCTGGGTTTCACTCCTGGACGCTGGGGCTGAGCCCTCTCCTGTGAGAACCCTGGGTGCTCAGTTGTCATATTAGGTTATTCTCCCACCTGTTGTCATTCCTCTGTGCTCCTTTGTGTGGGTGGAGACAAACTTTTTATCACATAACCTCAAGTAATTTGTTTTAACTGTTTTGTGGACTAATGCAACCTGTCCCAACTTGTAAAACACAAGCCCTGCCATAGGAGGAGGAGCTGTGCCTTGTTCTCCCATTGCAACTTTGCCGTCTAGTGTCTAAAGACCCAGAGCTCCAGCTTCCAAAACAGTTGAGTTAGGTGCCCTTACTTCACAATAAGAAAATTCATATGTGGAATACAAGCAGAAAAAGGCTGTTACAGCTTTGATTTTACACGCTTCTTTACTTTTGATCAATGGTTGCACCTACAACAAAGTAGGTTCAGACTTTCTGAACAGAAGAGGTTTCGTAAGGCCAGCCCTTGCATGGACCCTGCCTTATTCAAGAGTGAGAAACTTGCTCAGCTGACATAAACCCAGAAGGGACTCTCAGATTTATTGAGTCTACTCTCCAACTCTTATGAGCAGCCACATCCTGCAATACTTTTAACAAAGGTACTAGGATTTAAGATTAGAGACACTTACCCTAATTGCAAGGTGGGGACATGTTTCTCAGAATTTTTGCTTCCATTTTGAATACCACCACAAATATGTAACCTGCAGGGATCAGAGTAAACGTATTTTCCTCAGCCCTGGTTTCCCATAGATGCTCTTTGGGGCAGTGATTTTTTTGTATGATTTTTTTGCATGTATAACTCTTCAGACAAACGTTCACAGGTGGCACCTGCAATACAGCCTGACCTTGCCTGTGAAAATTGCTTTAGAAATCTGTCAAGAAGAAATCCATGACTAAGTTTTGGATGGCTTTATTAAAAGACTATGCATATACATGTTTGGTTAATAGAACAAAATTAAGCTATACCACCCAATAATTTCAAACATTCTTTTAATTATCTGAATGTAATTTGGGAAATAGAATACTTATAAAGTACATATATATGTATAATAAAATACAAGAATAGAATGCTTGATACTTTATGATAAAGTACAATGATTAATATTCCAGTCATATCTGAAAGACTTTCTAATTCATGCCATATTTTGATTGGGAGTCATGATAGATATTTTCAAGAGTCTCCAGGGAGATAAAATGCAGAATGGAGTGCAGATTATTCAGGATTGGTCTACAAAGTGATATATGTGCAAGTTCAATCTGTATAATTAAATTCTGACTATTATGTTGGGTTTTTTATTTCAGCAGAGATAATATATCACCCTAAAATGAAAATAATTTTGGATTTGTGCACTATTAAATATAAAATACTTTTGCACATAATTTAGAAACGCAGAACTGCAAAAGTTTGTCAGAAGTTACTAAATATATGTAAGATTTATTGTATGCACTTGGTTTATTTAATCCAGATGTTTGTATTTTGCATACTTTCAGAAAAGATCATATTCAATAGGCAACATCAAAGAAAATTTATGGAGTAATGCAGTCAGAAGAAAATGCGTAATGAAACACTGGACAAAGACATCTTTACATTTGCTGTCAGAATGAATTATGGTTATGAATACATATACCCTAACAGAACGAACTGCATATCAGCTTGTAAGGCATCCAGTGCCATTCTGAGTTTAACTTTGCTGTCTTAATTCTATGCCTAGATTGGTTTAGAGGTCTTTGTTTGTCACCCAGATATACATAGTCCGCTTTGGCTGCTTTGTAAGTTACAGTTTTTCTTTGAAGAATTATTATTTAAGGATCCAGAAAATCCCACTCCCCAATAGCTATTGGTTTTAATACCCATTGTGGACCTGTCAGACTTTTCCAGTTCTTTAAAGTACATTAAGGTAGGAGAGAAGTATTAAGCTGGGGTGGGGAAGGAGACAGGAAAATATTACTGTCTTTTTTTTCCCTTCTCTGTTCTTTCTGTTTTTTAGTGATTTGTTCTTTTGTTCATAGAAAATATATAGTGTTTTTTTTTATTTTATGGGTTAAAGTAAATTTAATTTATATAAGGGAAAAGAAGACTTTTTTTCTCCTTTCACTGTGTTGGAGATTAATCTAGTAAATGTAGGTTTACAGTGAGCTCTTTTATGCAACATCCACATATTTCTCACTGGTAATTCAGGGCTCAGCTCTTCATCTCTTTCTGGCATGCCAAATTTTCTTCTTAGAGAATCATATTACTATTAGAGACATTTGGTTTTAATATTATGAGTGAAGGATGCAAGTTCTTATCCATCAGGCGACATTTCTGAAGTGTTACATTGTGATATGATGGGTTGGTGACTGCTTTTTGGGACTTCATGCTGTGTATGTGCTCAGGGGGGAGAGGAGGGTGGCATCTTTGGAAACAGTCAGACATTATAACGCACACTGAGTAACTTTCATAACTTTTAGAAATAGCACATTAAGGTTAAATTCAAAGTGTCTGTGAGGATCTTGTGAATTGATTACCCAGAAATACCTTTTAACATTAACAGCTGAAGTTAGTGAAAGTGTGAACATACGTGTAACGTGTCAGCTATTAACGTCTAGTCTTCAGTGATGACAACTTTATTAGAATTTTGACTGACTGCATGCTCGTTAACTTTTGGGAATGTATCTTTTCAGGCAGGAGACTTTAAAGTAAAAGTTTAATTTCTAAAACAAAACCCAACAAACAAAAACCACACAAAAAACCTAACCCAACAAGTAACCATAGGAAGTTTCCTAACCTTTTTTTTTTCTAAGGAAGAGCATTTCTGGAGTATATATTAAAAAAAAATGACTTATGTCACAAGTAGATTTCTCAAGTATTACCGTTACCATTGGCTCCCTGCCCTGTGCAGCAGAGGCAGGAAATGTGAGCCAAATCATGTTTTACTTAACAGTTCCTATAGCCTTATACCTCTACAGATTTATGATTTGCTAAGTTTAGAATTGTATCAATTAACTACAACATACTGAGAAGGGAGAGTGTGGTTTGTGTGCCGTGACACATCTACAAATGTTTCTCAAAGAAAAAAAATCTGACGGTTACCTCAATGACATTGCCTTCCAGAAACGCACCATAACTTAATTTACTACTTATTTATTAGGATCAAGAAGAGGAGAGGGATGAAATTCCAGATTTCTTTTGAGCCTCTTCTGGAGCTTAATGGACCAGTTTAAAAGTTTCCTCGCCAAATACAATGGTCCTTTGTTTCCTCCAGTGGCTTCTGCTCCTCAGCAGTCTTCTGATGTTTTGGATGAACTGATTCAAAGGAGAGAAACTATAGAAAACAGGTTGATAAATTGGTGAGTTGCAATATAACAAAGTGGCGAGAGAATATATATGGAAGAAGGAATGACTCCATAAGAATGCCTTCCCTTTCTTTCTCCTCCCTCCCTTCCCTTCTCCCCTTTCTTTTGAGCTGCCATGCATTTTATGTCAAGAATACTCTTTTGTATACTTTTAGGTGTCTTGGTGTTTGCTGATATTTAAACAGGTTTTATTCTACTAGGGTGGAACAAGAAATAATGGCAAAAATTATCAGTGGGATGTACCCGGTTCAGAAAGAAACAGTGCCCAGTGTTAGCACCTCAGAGAGTGAAGACAGTGAGACTGTAACCTCTGACATTGGTAAGTAGGAGTTATTGTTCTCAGCAGATGGATTATCTCAATTTTCAGCTAATTTTAACAAGCTGTGTGGGTAGCTGTTGCCTGAGTGTAAGAGTGGATAATGCTGAACCAGTGATACTATAAAGTGCAAAAGTGCATGCTTTAATTTATGTTGAGACAGAGCAAGTATTATAAGGCCATTGAAATAAATTATCTAAAAAAAAAAAAAAGAAAAAGAACACATAAAACACACCACTGTGCAAATCAACTTCTGTTACTGGCTGTCTAAATCAGATTTGGCATTTTGCTAAGCCTGTAATGTTTGTTTGCCTTTCCTTTGTTAATAGATATGGCAAAAATTACCTCCCTTATAAACGTGTGAGAATGGGAGACAAATGCATTTCTCCTGTGATGTCACTGCCCTTCTCTGCTCCCTTCTTTTATGATCCTGAATTGCTTCTCTACTGTTGTTTCTTTATCTGTAAAATTAAAAAAATCACTTTTTGCAAGGGAATGTTTAAAAGTTCATGGAGAATAAAGTACGTGGCTGCAGTACAGTACATGCATTGTAAGAAGTCAGACCTGGATGTGTGCTTTGCATTTCTTCATTTTCAGTTGAAGTTGCAGGTGGTGGAGGATTTCAACTCTTTATCAATGCTGGTGTGCCTGTGGACTCAGAAATGATAAGTCATTTCGTAAATGAAGCTCTCAGTGAGACAGTTGCGACCATGCTGGGTAACAAGCAGGCCCAGAAAGCAGTTCCTGCTACAAATGTTCTTCCAAGTACAACGATTACGATGGTAAGAGACCATTTTATTTAAGCTTTCCTACTGAAGTTCTGAGGGATAATTTCTTCATGGCATGATGGTGTTCAACTGTGTGTGAGACAAAGATGACTGAAAAAGACTGATGAACTGAATGTGCATGATTTGCATTTTTTTGTTTATTCCTTATTATACCCCAGCAAGCAACAAGATTAAATCTATTTCACTTTAAAAAAAAAAAAGAAAAAAAAATTCCTTTGTGCTTCATGCAACGTGCTTTATTTATTTATTTTAAGGCTGAGCACAAACCTGATTTCTAAGGGAAAGATTTGGTACTTAATTTCATGCTGTCAAAAGACAGCTCATGTTATCTGCAACAAAAATATCTATGCTACTTTCTTGTGAAGAAATGAAATATGAAGCAACTCATTTCTTTATATAATAAGAAATAGAAGCTGAGAGCGATATTATTTGTGGTCTTACGGGCTTGCAGCCATTCTTTAATATCTGTAAAAATGAGTATTAATTCTTTCTAAGTTTTGAGTTCAGTAGTTTTCAGTAAATGCTTAAATGATTAGTAGAGCTTCCTGTAATACAGGATAATTTCCTCTGTTCCCTTTGATAATCAAATGACAGCTGGCTCTTATTTTGATAATAACATGCCTGTGCTACAGTCTGGTGTTGTATAATGTCTTTGGGATGAATGTGGAAATTGCTGTGCTTAGAAATCTAACTGTTCAAAGCTTTGTGGAAAGTGAGATCAATTATTCTATTCTGCTACAGCGCATATAGACTGAAATACCACCTAGTGCCTGCTGTAAGTGACAGAGTATTCTGTAGTCAAAAGTAATCATTTCACTGCTGTAGGCTTAAATACAGCCATCCTGCATCTAAAGAGCTCTTCCCCACTCCATCAGAGATTAAGGAGAGTATGATGTTAAAGAGGACTGTTCTTTGTAGTTTGTTCTTCTGATACTTAGAAACCTCTTCTGATAACCCTTCTACGTTTACTAATGGCCCTCTTAAGCCTTCTTGTTTCTGTACCAGCTTAAATGGAAAGGTCCTTAGGCTGAAATGGTTGTTTTCTCCTTACTATATATACTCATTTGCACACTTCAAGAGATTAGTTTTATCCTTTTTGGCCTTTGTTTGATTAAGCTAAATAAAGCAATCATCCATAGGTGTACCATTTTTTGACTGTTGCTGATGGGCAGCACTTTTATGTTTTCCACTTTAGATTGGTCTTGACCACAGGTAACACTAATATGCTAATAGACATTTTTAATAGTAATGTAGTATGCAAGATAAGGTTTCCTCAGTGCCTTGTGCTATAGTGATACTCTCCTGCCTTTATTGGAATCTCAGGTAGCTAATTATGTTTTTTTTAAAGTCTTTCCACATCTGTGGCTAACAGTTATCCTTTGGATAACTTGTGCAGTTGTAAGTTTTTTGGTTTTTTTTTCCTTCTCCTTTTTCCATTTCTGCTCAGCTTATAGTGGAAGTTCTTGAATATGTAGTTTATGCATTCTTGATCTACCCCTTCTCACCATGAAGTTTCCTATCTAGAACTTCAACTGCCCAGTTACCAAGTTCTTTGGTGTTCACAATGTCACGCAGTTGTGTGTGAGCTGCCAAATGTGTTAGCGTGTTCCACTTCCCGTGAGAGTTTTTAATAAAAGTCATCAGTCTGAGGATTTATTCTTCACAAACTAGCCTGGAAGCCTTCCTTTAGCCCCATTATCTTGTTTTCTTTATGAAATGTCAGAGAATAAGACTGGAAAAAACCTGGAAAGGTTCATCATATTCCTCCATAGCAGGCTAAATGACAACCATCATACTTGCTTGTCAGATTTGGCTCCATTACTGTCATTTTTTAAGGAACATCACAGCTGTGTGCTTATTTTAGTGCTTTACTGTCTTGACTATTGCTTTGTTTGTAATCTTCTCTTTAGCTGATTCTCTCACCATAAAATTATCATACTGACTCAATTTTATCAATGTCACAAATTATTTTCTTGCTTAACATTGTATCAAGTACTTTATTAAAATTCATATAATCATAGAATTTGTATTTCGACTGGACATTAGGAAGCATTTCTTTACCAAGAGAATGGTCAAACACTGGAACAGGCTTCCCAGAGAGCTGGTCGATGCCCCAAGCCTGGCAGTGTTTAAGAGGCATTTGGACAATGCCCTTAACAACATGCTTTAACTTTTGGTCAGCCCTGAATTGGTCAGGCAGTTGGAATACATGATAGTTGTAGGACCTTTCCAACTGCAATATTCTATTCTGTTTTATTCTATTCTATTCTATACGTAATGATTTCCAAATGTAATACTTCTAATGCATAATTTACTGGTTTTTAATTTATTTTGTCCAGGCATACCATTTAGCCTGGTGCAGCTTTGTTTAGGTGGAGGAGTTAGGCCCATGAAGCATGTATATAAGCAACAACTGTTCCTGTTCTGTGATAACCTGCCTTTCTCAGCTATCTTCAGGGATACTTGGAAGATAGGAATTTTGCATTGAGATAATAACTGTGGTTACGATTTTTTTTTCCCTCAGGAGTCTCTTGTGCCTACTCCATTGCCAACACCCCAGGCCACACCACCACAAACACCACCTTCAGAAAAAGAATTGCCTCCGGTCAAAACTCCAGAGTCTTCTCTGTCTCTTACAGAAATGAGTGGGGATGTTCAAGAACACGAAAAAATTAAAGAAACAGGTAGTGAAAATAATAATTGACATTTAGAAGTACCAAATATGCTTTAATCTACTGCCTTTAATTTTCTTCTTCAAAGACATATTATCTCTCAGGATAAATATTCTTGAGGCTATAATTCAAGTGGGAACTCATGTAGTACAAAAATTATGGGCTAATTCATATAAAAAGCAAACATCTTCCTTTTGGTAACAGTTCTGTTTTCAAACTTAATGCACATTTTTATGGTCTGTGTGATTTCTACCCCTCCCAGCCCCTCCACACTTTTTCACATCAGAAACATAGCTGTCTTCTGCTTCTTCCTGTGTTTCTAATGTTAATTAAGCCAAATTTACACTCTCCAAGTAAAGCAGCTTAGTTTTTAAAATGCAGAGCAGTCTCCCTTATTAAAGGAAATAAGCAATAGAGGTTTTATTCTAGCTCCTTCAGATGCCAACACTGTACTTAAAAGAAACTAGTCAATCTAGTCTTGTCTCCATAACTATCAAAAGGTGTCACAAACATTACAAGGGCTTAGTGGAACCGACTAACTCTCTGTCTGAGATTTACTTCCTGCTTTCCTTTCTGATCTGAAATTTGTCTTCACACACGCAGGAGTTGACATTCCACCTGCCACTACTCGTGTTGGCACAGCTGTGGTTACCCCTGTCAATACGCCTCCTAGGACAACCACACCAAGCCCTCCTGCCTTAGAATGGGTCTCCGAAACTGCAAAAATGGCAAGTCCAAAGCCTCCAAACCCATGGAATGATGCAGAACTTCCTCTGGAAGAAGAGAAACCCAGTCCTTTAACTGAAGAACAATTCCATCCCAAGGCTGTGTGAGTTGAACAGGCTGCACAGTTTTTTCATTTCTTAAAAAAATATTATTTCTACATATATCCTCAAAAAGTCAGTAGAGAAGTTTTTAATGTGAATATCAGGAGGCATTGAGATAAGCCAGGATTCTTTTTTTTCAAATTGCTTGACTTATATTTTGAAGAAAAATGTGAAATCAGGACCTTCCTCAGAGTTTATTGGTCCTTATTCATTGTGCTGTTGAACGTTGTACTTAGTAAAAAGGTATTGTTACACCTGCCAGTAATAAATGTAGCAACAATGAAATATTGTATTATTAGCATTTTATTTTTTTCTGTTACCTCAGTGGGAATACGCCTGGTAATTTTTAGTTATAACCAGAAATTCATTAATAATGTTATGTAAGCATGTTGGTTTTTGAACTGTTCTGTAAAATTCTGTGCTCTTTCATTTGAAAAAATACCTGCAAATTAATTTCTTTTCAGTGTTGATTTAAGGCTTTAGTCTATTTTGTTCAATGTATTTTGTTGTATTCACAATGCATATTCTTACGTTATAGTGAGATGTCAGTGGCTAATGATGAGGAACCAGAGGCCTTGATTTTACCATCTCAGCAGTCGGCAGCGAGGCCTTTCGAATCGCTCCCTTGCAATCCACAGGTTCCATCACCTGTGCCTACAGTTAGTTCTGGGCAGTCCACACAGGAAAGCAGCTCTGCCCTCACAGAAACAGAAACAGAAACGGAAACTGCAGACAGACACATCTCAGAAGGGGAGGTGCTCTTCAGCTATGGACAGGTGGTGGCTGCAAGAGGTAACTAACTAGACAAATTTGTAGAAATTAGGATTTGGATTATTTTTTTTTATTTATAAAATTCTCTTCCAGTCTACTGAAGTTATATTTCATACATTTTCTGATAAAACTGCAAGCATTATCCTGGTCCTTAATTTTCAGTTTATAGTTTTGGATTTAAGAGACCTCATTGCTCTCTTTGTTTTCTCTGAACAAAATGCTTCTGCTTACTAACGAAAAGAGATTAAATCTGCTCTTTTGTCATAATGTCATTGGGACTGTCTTGCACAAGTACCATGTGGTACGACGTACTAAGTTTTTACTGAAAGAGAAGTATAAGAGTAATTTTCTTGGAAGCTGAAAATATGGCTTTGTAATACACATCCGGTAGTAGGAATTTCCAGCTTTACTAAAGCACTGTGTTGCAATTATTAAAGAATGTGGCCTTGGCCTTCTTTAACATAACTTGCATGTTTTTTAATATCTGTAACTTAAAATATTTTTCAGCATTAGCAGAAGGAGGACTGTCTCTTCCAAACCTCACTGAAAGCTTAAAGAGTACTTTACAAGATGCCAATGAAATGGTAAGGAAATGTTTCACAAGGAAATGGAGTTAGTGTGGTATTCTACCTTGAGCATCTTGATAAATTGGATGCACTTTAAGCATTTTCACTTATAAACTTTTTAAATTTACGCTTTTAAACTGTACACTTACAAAGAATGTTAGAATTTCAGAGCTCCAAAGAAAAAAACCACATTATACAAACTAACTTATATTAAAAAAGAGTTGAATGATTTAATATACTTCTGTAGGTGAGAGATAGCTAATACCCATTTTCATCTCTTTATTGTTTTCAGTTTTAAGACATCTTAAACAGAATAGAATGTTGTTGTGCTCTGAGCTGTTTCAGCTTTGAGCTATCTTTTAATTGCTTGTATGCTTAAATTATTAAAGTAGGTTAGCTGAGGCTGGAGTTAAAGCTGCTTAAAACACAGAATCACAGAATGTTAGGGATTGGAAGGGACCTGGAAAGATCATCTAGTCCAATCCCCCTGCCGGGGCAGGATTGCCTAGACCATATCACACAGGAACGCGTCCAGGCGGGTTTTCAATGTCTCCAGAGAAGGCGACTCCACAATCTCTCTGGGCAGCCCGTTCCAGGGTTCAGCGGTCACCCTCACCGTAAAGAAGTTATTCCTCATATTTATGCGGAACCTCCTGTGTTCCAGCTTGCACCCATTGGCCCCTTTTAGGGAAAATTTGGGGGGTTTTTTGGTGGGGGGTCTGTCAAGGGATGTCCTGAGAAGAGCCTGGCTCCATCACCTCATGACACTTGCCCTTACATTATTTATAAACATTAATGAGGTCACCCTCAGTCTCCTACTCCTTCTGTAAGCTAAAGAGACCCAGCTCCCTCAGGTGCCTCTTCCTGCATAAGGGAGTAGATTGTTCCACTCCCTTAATCATCTTTGTGTCCGCTGCGCGGGACTCTCTCCTAGCAGTTCCCTGTCCTTCTGTGAACTGAGAGGCCCAGAACTGGACACAATATTCCAGATGCGGCCTCAGCAGGGCAGAGTAGAGGGGGAAGAGAACCTCTCTTGACCTGCTAACCACACCCCTTCTAATACAGCCCTGGATGCCATTGGCCTTCTTGGCCACAAGGGCACATTCCTGGCTCATGGTCATCCTGCTGTCCACTAGGACCCCCAGGTCCCTTTCCCCTATGCTGCTCTCCAACAGGTCTGTCCCCAACTTGTACTGATACATGGGGTTGTTCTTGCCCAGATGCAGGACTCTACACTTGCCCTTGTTATATTTCATTAAATTTCTCCCCGCCCAACTCTCCAGCCTGTCTAGGTCCCTCTGAATGGCTGCGCAGCCTTCTGGCGCGTCAGCCACTCCTCCCAGTTTTGTGTCATCAGCGAACTTGCTGACAGTGCACTCTATTCCCTCATCCAAGTCATTAATGAATATATTGAATAGTACTGGTCCCAGTACCGACCCTTGAGGGACTCCGCTAGACACAGGCCTCCAACTGGACTCAGTCCCATTGACCACCACTCTCTGGCTTCTTTCCTTCAGCCAGTTCACAATCCACCTCACTACCTGATCATCCAGACCACACTTCCTCCGTTTAGCTGCGAGGATGCTGTGGGAGACCGTGTCAAACGCTTTACTGAAATCGAGATAGACCACATCCACAGCTTTACCATCATCTATCCACCGGGTTATGTCCTCATAAAAGGCTATCAAGTTGGTTGAGCAAGACTTCCCGTTGGTGAAGCCATGCTGAGTGTCCCTAATGATCCCCCTATCCTTGATGTGCCTAGAGACAGCACCAAGGACAAGTTGCTCCATCACCTTTCCGGGGATGGAGGTGAGGCTGACCGGTCTATAGTTCCCCGGGTCCTCCTTCTTGCCCTTTTTGAAGACTGGAGTGACATTCGCTTTCCTCCAGTCCTCAGGCACCTCTCCCGTTGCCCACGACTTAGCAAAGATGATGGAGAGTGGCCTAGCAATGACTTCCGCCAGCTCCCTCAGCACCCGCGGGTGCATCCCATCAGGGCCCATGGATTTATGGACGTCCAGATTGTTTAATTGGTCCCTGACCCAGCCCTCATCTCCCAAGACAGATTCCTCCTCTATCCTGACTTCTGGGGCCTCAGGGGTCCGGGGCTCCTCAGGACAGCCTCCAGCAGTATAGACAGAGGCAAAGAAGGCCTAAACTTCAGTATAGTTTTTTTATCTGATGTCTACTTTAGTCCATTGTCCTGGAAGCCTCCCAAGTCAAGGTATTCTCCATTCCCTTTCTCTGTTAACACTTTTCCTAAAATGCCTGGACTTTCTCTCTGTGTAATGCCTGTTGGTTGGACATAGCTGCCATATAAATGATAGTATCGGGTAGAGTAATACTATGCTTAAACCAAACTGTTTTCTTTATGAAAGAATAAAAAAATTGATAGTGAAGTTGTAATAGTGTTGGTTGGAAGGGACCTCCAGAGGGATTTCTAAAACCTTCCTGGGCTGCCTGCACAATGCTGTACGGCTCTTCTGGAAGATGTCCAGATAGTTGAAATCTGCCATGAGGATGAAGACCTGCAGTCATCAGACCCCTGTTAATGTTTTGTAGAAAGCTTCCTCTTACTTTCTGTTGGTCAGATGGTCTGAAGCAGACCCTGCCCACAAACACCCCCAGTGTTCCTTTCTCCTCTCATCCTATCTCCAACCATCAGTGGGCACATGGAGGTCTGTGAATTCAAGGAGTGATTTGACCTGGGACTGAAAACTGGCTGAGCTACTGGGCTGAAAGTGTTGTGGTTGGTGGCACAAAGTCCAGCTGGAGACCAGTCACTAGTGGTGTATGCAGGGGTCAATACTAGCACCAGTGCTGTTTAACGTATTCAGTAATGACTAAGATGATGGGACAGACTGCATCATCAGTGAGTTTGCAGATGATACAAAACTGGTTGATACACCAGAGGGTGTGCCATTCATTCAGAGGGACTTCACTGGGCTGGAGAAATGGGCTGACAGGAATCTCATTAAGATTAACAAGGGGAAATGTCATGTCCCGCATCTGAGGAGGAGCAACTCCATGCACAAGTACATGCTGGGGGCTGACCAGCTGGAAAGCAGTGTTGCAGAAAAGAACCTGGGGATCCTGGTGGACAAGTGGAACATGGACCAGCAATATGCCCTTATGGCAAAGAAGGCTGTCATCCTTTGCTGCATTAGGAAGAGCATTGCCAGCAGGTCAAGGGAGGTGGTCCTTCCCCTTTAATCAGTACTGGTGAGATAGCATTTGGAGTATTGTGTCCAGTTATGAGCTCTCCAGTACAAGACAGATAAGGATTTACTGGAGTGAGTCCAGCAAAGGGCTACAAAAATGATAAAAAGGTTGGTGCATCTGTCATATGGGGAACGACTGAGAGACTCTGGGTCATTTAGCCTGGAGAAGAGAAGGCTTGGGGAGGGGATCTTATCAATGTGTATAAATACTTGGTGGGAAGGAGTAAGGAAGACAGAGCCGGACTCTTCTGAGTGGTGCCCAGTGAAAAGCCAGGAAGTAGTGGACACAGCCTGAAATTCAGGAAATTCTGTTTAAACATAAGAAATGTTTTTAATGGGCGTGGCCAAACACTGGAAGAGGTGCAGCCTTGTGCAGTCAGGTTGGTCTAGACAATCTCCAGAGGTACCTTCCAACCTCAGTAATGCAAAGTTTGAATGCCCTAGAGAGGAGCCCTCTTTTCTTCTCCCTGCCTATCCTTCCTAAACATTTCTACCCATACATGGCCATACTCCACTTGTGCATACTTTCCCATCGAATATCCATGATTTCATTCATGTCATAGTTGTGGGACTGTGCCCTGAACTTGCATATCTTTCTGTCTGTTGTCCAGACTCTGCCATTGGAGTGTATAGGCACATGAGGAGAATGCCCTCCCTCTTGATCAAGATAGCAAAAGTTCCCTTTGTGGGCTTCCCTTTGAATACCTCCTCTGTCTGCTGCACTTACTCTCTTAAACTCTGTTATCAGGTCAGCCTAACTTAAAGTTCTCTTCCTCAGGTTAGAAAGCTTGCCTGTGAAGGCATTCTTCCTTCTCTTTGTCAACTGGATCACAACTCTTTCCAATAGTCCTCCATCCTCAAACTAGGCTCTCTAGCTGGGCTTATCCTTGCTCCTGAGAGCAGCTCTGCAGCCAGATCGTTGCTGGCAACCAATATGTGTGAGGATTTAACTGTTTCCCTGAACTCTGGAGGCCTAAAAGACCTTGTTCTTCACTAAGTATTGCAGTCATATATCAAATAAACACTGTGCATGTCTGTGAGTAAAAGGAGAAAGCAGCATGTCATCAGTTTGCTTATTTTTAAATGCCTAGATTTTCATGACGCAAGTTCTCAGTGTGGGAACTGGAACAACTTACTATAAAAGAAAAAAGCTTAATTGTGAACTAAAGTAAGAATGATTCGAGTTCCTACAAAAACCAGTTTTGGATCATGGATTATGTGGATTTTGTTTCTTTGTTTTAGGATTATGATCCTCCCAGTGAAGGGCAAGTGGTGAGAAGGCTGCATAAAGGCTACCACAGGGATCCTGTCCTGACTCTTTTAGCCAAATTAAATCAAGCACCTGTTGCTGCAGAAGAAGGAATGTACCATTTGGAGGTAAATTACAGCCCTTTTCCTTCCAATACAGTAGTTTTGAAGTGATACTTTCTTACTCAAAAGTAGATAAAATATTTCAAGCTTATCCTTCCTGTTGGCTGTAGAACAGGTTCATACGCTTCATTCCCTGCTGGAAGTGATCCCACTTCTCTTGGCTATGTTTGTGTGAGACGTTTTAAAAACACTGAAGGTTAAGTGGTATTACAAACAAGTTGGCTGTACATGGTGTCACACGTACCTAGTTTTCAAGGTGTGTATGTGACTGTTCCCAGTGTACCAGATTTGTCCTGTCATTTTGAACACCAGGGAAGTTTTCTGTCACTTCAGCTATATAGGTGGTATGTTTAGCAGTACAAGTTCACTGCACTTAACAGCCATACGAGTGTTTTAGGAAGGTATGAAGAATTACTCGGCAAATGTTTACATGCACTTTTGCACATGCTGTTGATACTGATCTTGGAACAAAACGTCAAAATGTACATATTCAGTTGGCAGAAGAAACAGACTAGCAGAAAAATATAACTATCTGCATCACAAAGGACAAAAGTCATTTTTTGTCATGCATCTATTTTCTATGTGGAAGATAGTTTGGACTGGATGTCTATTCTAACTGACACAGCTGGAGAAATGTTTAAAGGAAATGAACTTTGAAGACTGCTATATGGGTCGTGAACACCTTTATTTATGGCAGATCTTGCTTTGTGTGGTTTTATTGATGCATATGCAGTTTCTTCCTTCTGTCTTGGTCACTTTAGTCTAAATAATTACTAACTTCACTCGCCACCTTAACTGCTCCTTTGTCTGTCTGTATTTTGCTTAATGAGCTCTGGTGGATGGACTTAGTGAAAAGCTTTCTACAGTGTCAGCTCTGAGTCTGAGTGTAATTGTAGTGACATTTTCTCATCAGCACTGCCAATTACAAATGCATCTCTAATTTGCTTTTTCCCTTGCCCCATAGTCACAGACTGCTCAGTCTGTCCATACGAGACACTAATAGACTCCCCCCCAGATTCTGGCAAGGTGTGTGCAAGCATACCTTCTTGTTTATAAGAGAAAGAATATTCTCCTGGATGTTACTAGCATTGCCTTAGAATGATACTGTGCACATGTGTGTATGTGTATTCAACCTGTTTTCCTGCACAGAAGCAAACTGTTTCTTCTCTGCAGCGTTGAAAGTCAGAATCCAGAGAACCATCCCTATTTTAAGTGCCATCCAAAGCTACTTAAAAATTGAACTTCTTATCTGACATGCTATACAACAGAGAGCTTTTAGATGCTTACAATGTTACAAGGTCAGGTAGTCAACAATGGCCATATGTGTAACATTAAAGACTTCATGTGCTAAAAGTATAACTTAGGTTCTGATCATGTTGGGATACCACTATCAAAATAAGTGATGTTCTTTGTCTGTAAGTGATTCTTTTCTGTCCAGCACTGACAAATGTAGATCCTGCTTTCAAACCCAGTTAGGTGATATCTCTTCAGTTTCAGTTTTCTATATTCAATGCTAATAGTATAGGCTTAAGTTTATGTATGCTGTAAAGGTTAATGTAATTAGATAGCAATGCCTGGTTTTGGAAGAAATACATTGGGTTTTTTTTATAACTGCTGTTCTGATGACGCTGTTCCATGTAGGATTCTGATGATAGTGTCGGGGAGCTCAGTGAAGGTCAAAGACCGAGGCTGACCAGAGCAGCAGAGAGAATCCTAATGGGACATTCAGTTTATATGGACCATCCAACTGCTCGGACTTCTGAGAACCAGGGTTTCCGTTCTCCATCGCCAGGGCAGCTTGCTCACATTGGAGGTACAATTAGACTGTTACTTCTTCTCTGTGATATTTATGTGGATTCTGAGTGTTTTCTATAACAGTAAAATAATTTCAGAGAGTATGTTCAAAATCCAATATTAAAAATTCACAGGCAATTGCTGCAATGAAATGATTAGCATTCCTATTCTGAGAACTGGATTTAATTCAAGCTGTGTCTTCACTCTTCTTTGTCTATAATATTCTACGATTTGAACAAAAACTGTGCCAAATATCCACTTGCCTATCGAAAAGTTGATTGTAAAGTATGTATTTTATTCTTTTAAGTCAAATTCAGTTCTCAAAAACACTTAGTTTGACCATTCTTAAAGTTGGTTTCCTTAGGACGGGTATTAACACCAGCAGTTCAAGCTGCTTCTCTCTGTCCCCTTACACAGCACTCCTCCTCATTGATTTTATCACTCCATCAAGGTGATACTGCAGTGTCTCGTAATTGGTAATATATTTTAGCTTCATATATTGCTGTAACAATATAGAAGTTCTTTTTTTCCCAAATGGGTAGCTGAGGCGCACACATAATGGCTTGTACTAAGTAGTGCAGGAATATGTTGCTGTGGTAATTAATTTCACTAGTTTCTTTTCAACTAGTTTCTTTTCTTTGAAACTAGTGCTGTAACCTCTGGCCCATCCTTCCTCTCCCCTATCTTTTTATCCCAGTTTCTCTACTGTTATCTGAAAGTGTACTTCTATACTTGATTAATTAAACTGCTGCAAGCTCATAGAAACTCTTTTTGTTGAGTGTGATTTTAAATATGATTAAACTAAACTGAAATCATTATTAAGCTGTCAAAACATAAATGTGGTTGCAGTGATTCATAAAAGTTCTGTAAACTAAAGTGATCAAACAGCTATTTTTCTGTCCTTTTAATTTTCACGTTTGTGAATTTGACAAGAGAAGCATATCTCACATTATCAGCCCTTGACCAGTAGGAAGTGGCTTGAAATTGAACGTGTTCAACATGTGGCAAAAATTTTCTCAGACAAATAAGAGTATTTATTTATTTTTGAACTGATTCACATTTGAACTGGTTATACAGAGAGTAAGCTTTTTAAGGTAGGTGTTACCTGACGTTTTGGACCAGCTACACCACTGTCAGCCTTGAAAATACATTCTAGTACATTACATATTATCAAACTTTTACTTGAAAGTATTTTGTTGAATGTTGTTTGGAGATTGGTTACGTTAGGCTTCCTGGCAAAGGACTAGGTAATGCTACTATCCCTTTCTCTGAGTCACTTCTTTAACTCTATGTTGTTAGAGTACAGTCAGCATTAAGAACACTGATGTGGGAATACATCAGTGATCTAGATCAATCTGCTCTAAGTCTCTGATAGTGCTCAGGACCATATAGAGAGTTAGAGGCAAGGTAATGTGAAGACCTGTCTACTAGGGATATTTCTTTCTTACCCAGACTGTCCATAGCTGTGTCTGGCATAACATGTTTGTATCTTCTCTCTCTTTTTAAAATCTATTTAATTTCATTTAGGATGCTGTTTGCCTGTCCTGTAAATACTAACACTTTGCAAAACCACCTCCTGCGTGTAGTGGTAATCTAACAGCAGTGTGTTTCTCTATTAATTTTTTATGTTCGTCTCTCTAAATCTTGTACTATTGTTTCTGTTGTAGTATTTTCTTAGAGGAGGCAAGGGACCTGAACATACAACCATAGGAGAATGCCCTGTGCTTTTACACAATCCATACTAATCCCAGACTGAGTTTTTATTGCATTCTGATGATTTTTAACTTAGCTTCCCTCCCTCCCCACCTCTGAACACACAGCACAGTATTCATTGACATTGCTAAGGAAACAACATTGTCTAACAGCTAGGATCTGCTTTAGAGACAAGAGTGTTTTCGTATCAGGGAGGAACACAAAATCTTGTTTCCAAATCCTTTTGATAACAAAGTCAACACTGAATAGGAAACAATCTGTTCTTGGGGGGGAGGTGGAAGGAGAGAAGGAATGATCTGTGGTTGTTTCCACTTTTCTTCCAAATCTTTTGTATCTGTCCACTGGTATGTGAGATTGCATGTCCTTCAGTCTGTTGCAAGTCAGGATGAAGCGCTGTTTCCTGATAGCCACAACAATTGCAATGTAGGTCCATCATTTTATTTCAGAATTATTTTTAGAGGTAAAATTAAATAATTATTACATCAATGGGTGTAAAAGTTCATATCTTTCAGGGTGTATATCTCTGTACATGTAACCTTGCAGTGGATACTCAGTTCCTCTGTCAGAATGAGTCACTCACAGATACATCTGTGAGAATTCTGGAGATTGTGTGTCTATGGGTATCTTCAGTTTTTGTGACCAGTTTTTATCTGTATTATGGAAACGTGATGTCTGTTTGTAGGATGGAGAAGGTATTGCTTATGTAGGTATATAACAGCATCTTGATGATCAGTCTTTCATTTATAAATCCTTGTTTTCAGTGCTTAAAGTCGTGGATACAAAAACCAACATGCAAATGAAATGTAGCACATGTAGTCTTAAAGTGAACAATAATTACATTAATTAAGCAATAATTATAATTAATTAGGCTTAAAATTCATTCTTTGGCTCTGTATTATAGCAGAAGGCTAAAGTTAGTTGATGAGCTGTCAGTACACTTTTCATAAAGGTGCTTTACACACTTGCAGGCTGCAAAAGCATGATAAATACTGGATTATATAGCAAATTATCCCTTTAAAAAAGACTATATACAGGTTTCTTTTCATTCATACAACAGTGAAACATTTTCATGAAGAAACCTTTCCAATCTCTTTACAATACATGTGATAAAGCTCATTAAGCATATAATGGTATGATGAACTGTACAGCTTTGAAGCTATCATAAATGCTTGCCACGTTAGAAATCTACAGATGATAAAACTGATTTATTTTTTTCAATTTCCACAGGCATGTATTTCTTATTTCTTTTTTCCCCACAAGAACAATTTAGGGGATATACAATGAGCCATGTAAGGAGGAAATAATTCTCTTTAACATTGCATGTCCCAGTGTTGAATCTTGAAAGGCTCCACATCCTGCCATATGAGTTGACCGGGAGATTATTGCTCCAGTTCATCAAGGAATTTTTTTCTCTTTATTTTTGTCTCTCAGCAGAAATTCTTGGAAATGCAGATACAAGTCGTGGTCCAATGCTTATGGCCGAACTGGAATCGCAACCAGTTTCAAATCCTGTTGTGCAAGCAGCCCAGCCAAGCTGCAGAGTGACATCTCTCTCAGAGGACCTGTCCCAGGTAAAGTCAAAGGATCTTTTCTATGACTAGTCAGAAAGTGCAAACTCAAACCTAGGAAAATAAATTTTCCTGTTTCACTGTGATGACTGACATCACAGAACCAGTGCATTTAAAGTGACACATTCAGCTGAGAAACTGAAGTAAAAACTACATGTGTGTAATAAAAATGATTGTGTTTACTGTGATGGAATCCTTACAATATGTTTTCTGTTAGGCTCAGACCTTCTCTTACCTTTTCTGCACTTCCTCATAGCTTCACTGGTCTCACAGGATCTAATACTACACAAACTCAGTTCAGATGGGGCATTCCAATGTTTTAGGGGCACAGTGCTTCAAATACAGAAGAATAACATTATGGATATATGGGAGAAGAAGCAACAATAGAGGTTTGGCCTCACCAATTGTAACCCACTGATTCAGCATTTCAGGAGCTTCAGTTCACAGAATCACAGAATGTTAGGGATTGGAAGGGACCTGGAAAGATCATCTAGTCCAATCCCCCTGCCGGGGCAGGATTGCCTAGACCATATCACACAGGAACGCGTCCAGGCGGGTTTTCAATGTCTCCAGAGAAGGAGACTCCACAATCTCTCTGGGCAGCCCGTTCCAGTGTTCGGTCACCCTCACCGTAAAGAAGTTTTTCCTCATATTTATGCGGAACCTCCTGTGTTCCAGCTTGCACCCATTGCCCCTTGTCCTGTCAAGGGATGTCACTGAGAAGAGCCTGGCTCCATCCTCATGACACTTGCCCTTTACATATTTATAAACATTAATGAGGTCACCCCTCAGTCTCCTCTTCTGTAAGCTAAAGAGACCCAGCTCCCTCAGCCTCTCCTCATAAGGGAGATGTTCCACTCCCTTAATCATCTTTGTGTCTCTGCGCTGGACTCTCTCTAGCAGTTCCCTGTCCTTCTTGAACTGAGAGGCCCAGAACTGGACACAATATTCCAGATGCGGCCTCAGCAGGGCAGAGTAGAGGGGGAAGAGAACCTCTCTTGACCTGCTAACCACACCCCTTCTAATCCACCCCAGGATGCCATTGGCCTTCTTGGCCACAAGGGCACATTCCTGGCTCATGGTCATCCTGCTGTGCACTAGGACCCCCAGGTCCCTTTCCCCTACGCTGGTCTCCAACAGGTCTGTCCCCAACTTGTACTGGTACATGGGGTTGTTCTTGCCCAGATGCAGGACTCTACACTTGCCCTTGTTATATTTCATTAAATTTCTCCCCGCCCAACTCTCCAGCCTGTCTAGGTCTCTCTGAATGGCTGCGCAGCCTTCCCGTGTGTCAGCCACTCCTCCCAGTTTTGTGTCATCAGCGAACTTGCTGACAGTGCACTCTATTCCCTCATCCAAGTCATTAATGAATATATTGAATAGTACTGGTCCCAGTACCGACCCTTGAGGGACTCCACCGGGTTATATCCTCATAAAAGGCTATCAAGTTGGTTAAGCATGACTTCCCCTTGGTGAAGCCATGTTGAGTGCCCCTAATGATCCCCCTATCCTTGATGTGCCTAGAGACAGCACCAAGGACAAGTTGTTCCATCACCTTTCCGGGGATGGAGGTGAGGCTGACCGGTCTATAGTTCCCCGGGTCCTCCTTCTTGCCCTTTTTGAAGACCGGAGTGACATTCGCTTTCCTCCAGTCCTCAGGCACCTCTCCCGTTGCCCACGACTTAGCAAAGATGATGGAGAGTGGCCTAGCAATGACTTCCGCCAGCTCCCTCAGCACCCGCGGGTGCATCCCATCAGGGCCCATGGATTTATGGACGTCCAGATTGTTTAATTGGTCCCTGACGCAGCCCTCATCTCCCAAGACAGATTCCTCCTCTATCCTGACTTCTTCTGGGGCCTCAGGGGTCCGGGGCTCCTCAGGACAGCCTCCAGCAGTATAGACAGAGGCAAAGAAGGCATTCAGTAACTCTGCCTTCTTTTTATCCTCTGTCTCCAGGGCCCCCACCTCATTCATCAGTGGGCCTACATTGCCTCTAGTGTTGGCTTTACCTGCAATGTATTTGAAGAAGCCCTTTCTGTTGTCCTTGACCTCTCTTGCAAGGTTTAATTCCAAGGAGGCCTTAGCTTTCCTAGTTGCCTCCCTACATCCTCTGACAATAGACTTATATTCCTCCCAAGTGGCCAGCCCCTCCTTCCGTGATCTGTACACCCTCTTCTTCCACTTGAGTTTGCCCAGCAGTTCCCTGTTTAACCATGCAGGTCTCCTGGTACCCTTCCTTGACTTCCTACCTGCTGGGATGCTCTGATCTTGAGCTCGGAAGAAGCAGTCCTTGAATGCTAACCAACTATCTTGGGCCCCCTTACCTTCTAGTACCCTGTCCCATGGGATTTCCCCTAGCAATTGCTTGAAAAGGCCAAAGTTGGCCCTCCTGAAGTCCAGGGTTGTGATTCTGCTAGCTATTCTGTTCCTGCCACATGAGATCCTGAACTCTACCATCTCATGGTCACTACAACCAAGGCTGCCCTCAGCCTTCACTGCTTCAACCAGACCCTCCTTGTTAGTGAGGATAAGATCCAGCAGCGCTCCTCTTCTAGTTGGCTCATCCACCATTTGCATCAGAAAGTTATCATCAATGCACTGGAGGAACCTCCTGGACTGAGGATAGCTGGCTGAGTAGGCCTCCCAGCAAATATCAGGGTAGTTGAAATCCCCCATGACAACCAGGCCCTGTTGTCATTATAGGGGCAGGGTTGGAAAGACAGTAATGATGTACCTCAGAATACTTGAAGGCAGAGGAAGATCCTGTTGATCTCTGCCTGAAACCTATAGAGTTAATCCATTGCTACTTCATTAGTATGTGCTGTTACCTAGAGATGATGGTTTACTGGCTAACTAAAGATAAATTCAAATAGCGAGTGGCAAAAGCTAAAAATGAGGTGGCAGATTGCTCTTTAATATGTTAAGCTTCACAGTGTGTTTGAAAGTAATACTATACTTACCATGGTTGCTATGTTCCTGGATGCATTCTGTCCTTCCCTGATGTTCTATATTAAAAATAACCTGAAGTATCTTTGGTTTTATGTTTTTGAGCCTTGGTGTGTATCATGCCATTGGTGTCTGAGTAGTTCTTAAGTAAGTATGTCATGTGAAGCGATGTGTTGCACCTTCAAAGAGGATTTTAAATGTTATACCTCTCACTCTGAGATCTCCAGAACATATTATTTCGTAGAATGATTGTTCACAGGCAAGACTGGATTCTGTTGGGGTGAAGCTCGTATCCTTGTTACCATTTCACTAGCCAAAAATAAAAGGGACAGAGAGGGTAAAATGTGTTTCCTTCTTTTAGCACCATTAGCTGTGATGAAGAACCCAGTGATACCTGCATCTCATGCTCTGGAGAATTAGCTGATGGGGTTAGGATTGATTTTTGTCTGCCTGGGTTACAGGCAAATGATAATGTACCGTGTGTAAGATTACTCATGTACATAGTCTTACCTATGTAAGAAATGTAAGGTGATCTGACATAGTGTCTTTCATAGAAAATATACTAATAGTTATATATTATCTTATCTTTAATATCAGATAGTTATATATTATCTTTAGAAACTTTTTCTTGCATCTGAACCCTTAGTGTGGGTTTTTTTGCCTGCTGGCATGCAAAACTCACCCTCCCTCCAAACCAAACAAACCAACCCTCAGACTTTGTGTGTGTGATATTGTTTGTTTTGTTTTTTTCCCCAAAACAAAATAACCTCTTCCTGTACGTGGGTGTTCCCGATGTAAGACTCTAAATCACTCTTTCTCACAGGTTAACTTTTTAGCTTTTCCATGACATGACCATACCTATAAGCAATAACCACAGTAAACATCTATCCTGGATGGGGCAAAGCTGTGCTCCATAAGATCCTCTGCTAGATCTATACATCCTTCTCTGGAAAAAAAAAAATCCCTGTACCAGGTGATTTGAAAGCTTGCTTTGACAGCATCTATCTACCATGTGACAATGATGAGCCTTTCCCCTAGTTTCAATTAGGGATGGCATCTGTATTCACATCCACGGCTGGATCTGCTTTGTCACCTGCCTGTAGGAAACAGATTTTCTGGTAACATAATATCAGCTAAGAGAGCAAGAGACGCTCAAGCTTTCAGAATGATTCATTCTATGCAATGTTTAAGACGATAATCACTTTAAAATTCTTAGAAGTTTTCCTCCCAGGTTAGTCACTGACTCTCACATCAGTTGTTTCACATCTTGTTTTTCATCTCTAGGCAGTGTTTGCCTTCATTGAAACAAAACTCTATCAGCTACGTACAAAGCAAGAAGATGAATCTATTTAGGAGCAAAACTAGGCTTTTCGTGGTGTTTGCTGAGAGACCTGAGAAAATACACTGTATTTCAGATGGTGTCCAGCTGGGCCTTGGGTTTGGTAGAGTTTTGTTCTGATTTAACTGGGAATGATCCTCCTGGATGTTAGGGTTTGTTATGGCAAAGCTTGGGAGGTTTCTGTAATCTGTCTGAACAGGATCCTCGTTTCAGGGATGTTGTGGGCAGTGATATGGAGCTGCCATATATGTACCACTTGTTTGCTCCCTGGCACCAGTGTGTAGATCAGATTTTCACCAACAGAAGGAACATTGTCTTTTCATTTAGGGCAATGTAGAGCAACTGCTTTTTAGCCATGAAGAGTGAAGTCTGTGTGATCACTCACTCCAAAACAAATGGCTTAAGTCATACAGGAATTTCTTATCTACCCAAATTCCTTGGCTGCTCCTCCATTTCTGGCATTCGATTTTTTTGAGATTTATATATGCTTTTAGCCACTGTTAGACAGAATGCCAGACTAAATGCATCTTCAGTTTGACCCCTTCTCTCCATTCTTGTGCAACAGTACAGCAATTAACTGTTATTTGTGGCCACTTTGCCCCTGTGCTCTTAGCTCTAAGAAGCAAGAGATGACTAGGAGGAAGCTGGGCTTTTCCTATTCTAGATAAATCATTTTGATCATGGGAGGGACATGAACATTGAAAGTCTCATTTGTGTGGCTAAACATTTCAAAGATGGTAAATCTAAATAATTTGAAGCCCCAAATGCATTGTTAAAATCTTAGAAAATCAGTGAGTTGCAAAATATTTTCATAATGTTCTTATATAAGTATGAATGTTTTTATACAATCAACATTTTTTAAGTGGGATTGTCACTTTGATATTCTCATTAGCTTTCATTTTTAATATTTCAAAAGACATTTTTTTTTAATCTTCCAGGAATGCATAATTGTAGGTTATGAATCTGTGTGTTATCTCAACTTCTGTTTGCACCTCAGTTCAGTTTAAACTGTTTTTTTGGTTTGTCTTATTAAAAATCCAAAACAAAATGAAAACCCACTTCAAATGGACTCCTGAGTATCCTGTTATGCTGCTTACATTTAATGTTCTGTAACACTGGCAGCCTTCGATCACATTTCCATGAGAACTTCCTGCTTTCAGAGAACCATCTCAACTCTTTCTTATCTTGTCAGCTTTAAACAATGAACGGAGTTGGTCAACATCATGGTGTGTAGAAGTGGCCGAGTTAGTGCCAATCCTGACTAGTCTATCCATGCACCTAGTGCCTTGTGAAGATGCCAGCTTCATCTCAGATGCACGCATATTCACTCTCGTCAGCTTAAGCTCACTGCAGTGCTGGTGAGGTTGTGTTGGTGCGTGTTAGAGATGACATGCTATCTACTAGTGTAGCCCTCTCTATGCTTTGTTCACTGGGGAATGTAAACTGTCGTGCAGCCATTGAGGATAAGACAGTGACTGAATGGCTTATCTTTTTGTTCCTTCTGATTTTTGCAACACTGGCTTAAATGATCATTAAGTACATGAGAAGCGGTATCATTACTGTTGAGATTCCTGTTGTAGGAGACAGTTGTTAGCTGGAAGAAATGGGAAGCCCTGATTGCGTTGGTGGCACCATGCTCATTGTTTGCCAGACATACAAATTTTATTGTTTTCATCTATATTTTTGGCTGTTTGTTTCACTTGTGGCCTCCACAGTAGTGGAGGATTTCTCTTACAGAACTGAAGTGTACTTTCCTTTTCTTCCTTTTTAGCTTTTTTGGCTAGCAAAATACCACTGGTACTTTGTCATCAGATCTTCAAGAGAATATCCGTGCCATCGCTTCCCAGGGCATATAATTTTCCAAGAAGTCATACAGCAGTTCTGTCTGTAGACTCCCAATGCTGTGCGACATGCAAATGGTTATGATCTTTTCTTGTGTTCCTCCTTCTTTAAGAATCTTCATTAAAAAACTTCTATTCATCTATGGGGTCAACAGAATAAGCGATGAAATCAAATTTATTTGTCTTAGAGAATGCTTAAGTCTTCTAGGTCTCCATGACTCTGTCTTGCACTTTTCATGTTTCCTGCCTACATGTAGTGGAATGTCCTTGGGCCACAATTCCTGTTCCAGTTAACACATAAGATAACAAGTGTACTTGACAAATACGATGTCTCCCTTTTTAACATGCAGAGCGTTTGTTGCCTCTAAGAAACTGTTTTCCCATAGGCATTGTTGCAGACCTAGGTCTTGAAGAGAATTTCAGGAGGAGCAGAAAATGCTTTTAAAAACATGGTCAAGGAAATGAATTCTATACTTGGCATGGGCTTTCCGACCTGCGTGCTGAAATTTTTATTTTTTAACTTTCCCTTTTTACTCAGGAGCATAATACCTAGGGAGAAGTCTTGGGTATTGAAGAAAGCCAGAGAAATCTTACGTTCTTTCCACCACGTGCTTTGAGTAGAAATCGAGGGTCTCCTATGTCTTCAGATCTAAATGGCACTTTGCCATACCTAGTGCTCCCAGGAGGTTCATCTAGGGGAAATTGCATTGCAATAGGCTAAATCAGATCTGAATTCTTTTGAAGTCAAAAGGAAGGAGAACAAGTGCATATCCTTTAATGAATCTTTAAAAACCTCTTTGGATGTTTCTTGAAGCTCCACATAATTTTACTGTGCTTTTATATCAAAAGTCAGATTGCTAATACGATTTTAATATATGATATGTAGGAGGAAAACGAAGGAGCTGCGCAAGTTGAGACTGTGAGACCCCGAGTTATTCATGTGAGAAGGAAGTCTGAAGACATGCAACAAGAAGGTAAATCAATGTCAATAAGCAAACATAGTTCTTCCAGTTAAGCACATCACTTTTCAACGTTGCTGTATGTTCATGTATAATAAAATTCTGGTTTTCTTTAAATTGTTTTCATTACTACCAAATTCCCCAAATTTCTGAACATTTATATATGTGTGTATAAATCTGTGTACATAGTTATACTGTTGGGGTGCACTAAAAGGCTTGGAAATGCATCTGTATGTAAGTCATCAGAATCCTTGCAATTAAGTATTTATTTAAATTTTTATTTGCCAAGAGCATTACAATGTGCACGTTATGTAGTCAACTGAATCTTAATTGCTTTATAGCATGCTGTTCAGCCAGCAAAATATTCATAATGTTGTGATAGATGGCAGTGGTTCATAAGTGTGAGAAAATGCAGGGGTACTAGAGGAGAACTGAAAGATAATACAGAGTTAAGATCATGCAAATGTGAAAAAAATAGAGATTTTCAATATTAAAATGGCCTGGTTTGAGATGGGCTTCAAGCTAGTGTGTAACAGATAGTGATACTCTTTTGTGAAGGACCCTGTGTATTAGCTATGTATAACCATGCTATTTTGGAGATTACTTAACAGTGTTTGTTAAAAGTGTTAAGGATATTGCATGAGAGGGAGAGAATATTTTTTGTTGTAGTTCAAGTCAGTGTTAGAATAACTTAAACTCTGCATATTACTGGCATATTAAATTGTTTTAGCAGATAATAAGTTCGCGGAGGTGGTAGAGTGAGATATGGAGCGGTTCTAATCTTACATGCTAAGAACAGGAATCTAAAGACCTGCATGTCTACAATATATGCAATTATAATTGCTCCACCCTAGTAGAGAAAAATTCTTCCTTCAAGCCCTTTTTAAAATAATTCTTTGAACTTCTTCCATTTAATTTTTTTGAAACAGCTAATCGAATTATAATTCTGATGGAATTATTTTGTTTCAGCTATTTATAAGTGGTAAGAAAAGCCCTAGGCCAATGTTATTGGTCGTGGGACTTGGAACCTAATTTCAAAACCATGGCTTACATATGAAGAAAGTTATGAATAACCTAAAGCTAAGCTTCTATGGACAATTAATGGAAAAGCTGACAGAACTGAAGTGGCACACCATCATGCATGTATTGTTTTGTTGTAGGGACATTTAGCAACACATGTTTTTAAAGTTGGTAAATAAAGGCTTAGTATATTAAAAAATGGAGGTTAGCTCTTTTATTTAATATAGGTGGAAAATGTTGCAATGATTTTTTCTCGTAGGAAGAACGGTATTTTTCCTCTGGTGTTCAGAAAATCCAAATTGCTTAGGGAGAGTGAATTTCCAGTAAGTTGAGTATGACCTCTAAATCACCAAAAAGGAAGTTATGTGCCTTGCAGGATCAACTTATTCCCGACTTTAAAAGCAGTTTCGCTTAATAGTGGTTATAGGAATCTTCCTTTTCTTCTTCTTCTGCAACATGTCCTATTAAGCATGAGAGAGAAGGTGGAAAGGGGGGATACCCTTCCTAACGCTCCATGCTTTTACACCTCAGCTTTGTCTCAAAGTGTTAACAAGACAGCACTTCCAGCCTGTAGCATCGAGTAAGGTGTTAGAGAGGGATGGAAATGCAGTAAAATATTTTTTGTCCGATCTGTTGTTTTCTGGAATATTTATCTTTAAAAAACAATAATTTACCTATACTGTCATACAAGGTATCTGGGCACAGTCCAGCTCTGTCTGTATGTCAGATGAGAATGTTTGACCGCGAGATGGCAGTAGTCAATTTTCTTTGAGAGGAACAAAAAAGATGATGATTTATATACCAAGATAATTTAAATCTCATTTAAAGTATACATATTTAATGAGCCAATAAAAATCTAGAGGATTTGCAAATGGAAACAATAGTCTGTCAGTTTTAACCAGAACGTCTCGTCTCTATAAGCTTCACCACAGTGAACTTAATCAGTCAAAAAGTTGAGGGTAAAAATTAATAAGAATCATTTGAAGGAAAAATGAAACTTGCAACATGATAAGTACACGTGGATTTAAGTAAATACAACGTTTTAAAATTAAGCACATATGTTGCTGTAAGTTCAAAGCAGCCTGCTGATAAAAACTTCATGTCAAATGGTTGCCTGTACTGAGATAGCAAGGGACGATGAGTACTTGCCTGAAAATGGCGAAGCATTTCAGAGGCAGGATCATTTAGGTATTTTTTCAGAGTTTAAAGGGTAAGTGATTGTATTGGTAGTAGAGCTTAGAAAATCTGGAGCCCTGAAGTGTGAATTCAGCGTGTTGGGAGAAAAGGGAGATTGTTTTGGACTTAGAGTTGGATGTAAAAAAAGACTTATTTAATTGATAAATACATGACAATTGATTCCTCTTTTGACTATAGTCGTAAATATTATATATATGGTAGAGCTTTCTTCTGTTATTTAAAAAATTTTTGTGGTTTACAGTGAACATGTGTTTTTACTGAAAGAAAGTTGATTGATGTCTTCTAATGAAAGTTGAAGTTCAGTAGGACTGTTAAAGTATCATGCCTGAAAGGGTAATGTCTCCTGAAAGTTAGAGCTGAAAATAAAGCCTGGATGTATTCATTAATTGAAATGTGTGCCTTCTCTAGACATAGTGGAGACAGTGGTTTGAAAACATATATTTGTAGTATATAATATACATGCATATATATTTTTGGCTTTGTAATACCCTTTAATCTTTGTACCATTTTTTCATATATCTTCATAAATTTAATATGATAATAATTGTTGTGGTTGGTGAATGCACATATTTCCAGAATACAAGCATTTTCAGGCTCACATTAACATGATTCAGAATTTTTAAATTAAAATGAAAGAACAGGTGGCAATGCTTGACTGCAGAGCGTTTTTAAACTTTAATATGAGCAGCTCAGAACCAAGAGCTAGGTGTATCTTCACTTAATTATTTTTCTACATTACAGACTCCCAAAATGTGACCTAGAGACCACAACTTCATGATAGTAATTCCTTTTTTATCTCCAGCTAGTGAATTATATTCAGGCAGCCATAAGTACATGGGAAAGTAATATTGGGACACTAAGCAATTGGCTTTGTTGCCACAGAGAGATTGCACGATTGCTTGTGGGAGGAGATGTTCTGTGCTATAAACGAATAAGAGGGCAAGAAGCCCATAAAACAATCTCTATAAAAAAAAAAAAAGCTTCCAGAGTCCCTGTTTGGTATTGAAAATAAGCTACTTCTGTGTTAACATTGACATTATGCTGTATTGAAAACTGTAATATTGAAAATACAGATACAACTAAATACTTCTTTGCCTCTCTTCTTCAGCCAGAAATTGCTCTGAGTTAGGTTTTGGGTTATTTTTTCTTAAAACTATTGTGGCATGAGGCAAATCTCTAACAGATGCTTCAAGGAAGGAAGAAGATTAGGATAAGGCCAAAGGTCTTTATTTTTTTTCTTGGAACTGGAACTGTTTTGGTCAAACTCCTAACAACGATTCTACTGAAAGTTTACTTTCTCCTTAATATCCTACTGTTTCTTATTTTTGGACTGAATTTCACTAAAGGCTTTTGCTAAAGACTGTCCATACCACCCTGAAAACAGCAACTAGCGAAGCAAAACAGCGATTCTTTCACACTATAGAGAGTACCACCACAACCTGAGAGGTAGGAATAGCTTGCGTAGCCTGCATTGCTCCTTGAATTTGGTTAATTTCTGAGAGAAGATCTTGGAAATTGAAGTAATGAAATCACTTAGCTATAATTATGGCATTTTCCAAGCAAATATCCTATTACGGGTTTATGTAAGTTTTTCGGTGCTTCTTCAGAACTCTTATTTTTAGTCTATTTTGACTCTGTTTTTTCTATGCAGTTACCTCCCTGTGATATCAGATGGCTCATTGACATAATTCAGTGAATATATTTTACATTTGGGCAAGTCAGGAAATGCAAAGCTGCGTTTCCCACAGAAACTCTGTCATTTCTATAAGTAGTCATTGGCTTTTAGGTGCTCCAAGTGGTTTAGAACACCAGTTCTCAAAGAGTTTTCGTGTGCTTTTTCTGCACGTGTGACCATAGCAGTTACATGATAGCTCATGCATTAGAAAACATGCATCTGAGTACTAAGAATGCATTTTTCATAATATCTCCACATAAAATCCTGTGTAGCTACACTTGAGAGTTTCTAGTTTGAATTACTGTAAGTCAGTATTTAGCTGTGTTACAGTACATTTGGAACAGGAGTTTTGAATTTCTTGACTTTTGTAAATACTATCTGTTAAGAAGTGTCATTTATATCTATGGTTGCTTTTTTCTCCACTGAGTTACTTCAGTTATTTTTCAGACAAAATGTTAAAACAGAACTTAGATTTTTTCATAGCCTAAGGCAAAGTCTTGTGTAGAATTGTTATTGTAGACAATGATGTCCTTCCGCTGTGGGTGTGTTCTGCTGCTTCAAGTCTGAGTCCTGGGAAACCGAGCACCAGGAACTGCTGTGGGTTTCGTGGGACTGTGCACGTCCTGGCACCCATTCCCAAAAGATCTCTTTCTGGGGAATGGTCCTCCGGTCTCCTAGACCTTTCTTTCCCTTGCTTATTCATGCAAAATGAGTGCTCAAGAGGAACTACTAACAAGTTCAGAGAGCAGGTGAAGCACAAATCTCCCTGGTATTTTTAGACTCCTTGAATGTCATTTGATTTTTTAAGGCATCTTAATTAATTGAAATCCAAGTAATCAGATGAAGTGAAAAACCAAAAAACCCAGTTTATACTTAAAGAAAACTGTACCAAGCAGGCTCATATTGCCTTGCAGTTGGAGGATTTTCTACGGACTGGCATGCTTGGGTAGAAGTCATTCTCCTCTGTAGTCTGGTTCCGTACCATGTATTACCTGGCCCTTTTCTTACTGATCTACATGCATTAGGGTTTTGTTGTCTTGGCAATTTTCTTCAACTTCTAAGAGGCTGAGAGTTAGTTCTCCTCTTACTGCATGCCTCCTTAAATGGCACAGAGGGATACAGTGCTCTCTCACTCACTGCTGCAGCATTGTCAAGACATTTCTCTGATCTTGTGCTGTGGCTTTTGCTGTGTGAGGTATGTGCAAAGGCAGAAACCTTCCCCTTTTAGTCTTCCCATGGTGCCTATACAGATGATGCTTTACACCCATCATGAAATCTGCACGGCTTTGTATATGTTCAGCTTCCCCTTGTACAGTCCACATGAGAATCAGCTTCTGCTCTGTGCTGGATGTGTGTGTGGTTAATCTTTGGAAGGAAGGTATTTTGCACTTTTCATATAGTAAAAAGAAGAAAGCAGGAAACCTTCCAGTGTGGGCTTAAGGAGTGTTTCTGCTCAGAAGTTTTAAGTTCAGGGGGTGAGACTGGCATCTATAGCCCCATTGCTTGAGCAGGTGAAAGCAGTTCACAGTTGCTTCTTTCTCCCTTTTGATCAGATCTTTGTGTTTAAAGTACACTTATTTTGGTAAGGTTCAGGCTGTATTCCTGTACCAAGATCCTCCTTTGGTCTGTATACAGCAGCAGGGATTTTAACTGAAATTCCAGCACCAGTTGGGTTTTTTTCTGGGGAAAGGGAAAGAAAAACTTATTCAATAACTGACATGATCACTACTTAAAGGATTACTTCTTATGGAGACTGTCAAATACTTGGATTTTTACTTGTCCTTTTTCAGATTTACTGGGGCTCAAGGTAAATATCCAGAAATCTCATATGATTCTTTCAAGCCTAGATTTTAAAGGATTGCAAGTGATCTAATCCAGTGACTATAGCATCCCTCAGAGTGCATTTTGTATATCATAAACCTAAAGTTCAGGGCAGTGACAAAATAAAGCCTGGTATTTCACTCATACGTGGGGGTTGTAATGTGAAGTAATGTGGGACTAGTCCCTTTTTCATACTGGTAAGCTAAAAACCCATGGTGCTGCTGCATCAACATCCAAGGTACCTTCTGGAGTTTGTATGGCCTTTTTGCCTCAAAATATCGTGTGGTGCCCAGTATGCCTGCCTGCTGAGCACCAGCTGTCTGTATCACACTGCACAGACACCAGAGGGTTCTGAGGATCTTCTGTTCTTAAGTATATCTTAATCATGTAAAGGATTTTACTTCCAAATTTATCAGAATGTCTTAAAAAAATTTGATTCATAATTGAATTTGCTTTTCAAACACTTGTGACTACCTGCTGGAACCAAAGCAGTCCAGGCTGCCAGGCAGTTCTGCTAAGCTGCATGCGACACCATTGACTCATCCCTGCAATGTGGATTTCTCCATGTTTTCCCTTTTTTTTTTTTTCCCTTTTTACCAGTTTGGGAGTTTTTTTCAATGGTTTGTTTTTGTTTTTGTTTTTTTTGTAGCTTGTGTCTCTACTGGCGAGGCATTTTCTAGGCAGAGTTCTCATTGAAAGTACCTCTTGCTGCTGCATATCCACCCTTAAGAGTCGGAATGTACTAGCTGAGAGCCCTAAATTGCTATTTCCACTTTGGCAGTGTACCTTTACTCTTTTATCAGTTCCAGTTATATAAATCCACCTATTGTCAGCCTGTCTGGGGGCCAAGCTAGAATGTGATGCTTTTTCTTTTGTGCGAGTTTCTCGTGGGGTGGTGAATGAGCTGGAGTCACTGTGCATTGCAAGCAGGGTATGGTCTTGATAGCAAGTGTTAAATCCAGTCTCAGATCTTCTGGACACTAACACACTCCTCTCCTCACCAGTCTATCCGAATTGTCGTGCCAAAGCAGTCTTTCTCACAGGCTGTGTAGGATTTGTAAACACGCTAGGATCTGACTGAAGCAGCTTTGTATTGTGTATTATGATTTGTATGCACTTTTACAAACTTACAGTAATTGCTGTTGCCTTCATTGTAAAGAGCAAAAAAATAAACACACACAATAAACCCCCTAAATGGGCACTGATCCCACTGGCACTGATCTTGAGTAACTCTGAATAAAAGCAGATGGTAGGAAGCTGACTAGGCTGACCTGCTTTCCCCTTTCATGTAAACATTGCTTATATAAATGGGGGACACACACACAAAAAATTAATGGGCTTGGGCAAGCCACCTAAGGACAGAGACTCCCCCTGTACTTAATGCTTACATCAGCCCGAGGGCTGTTTCCAGTTAGCTCTTCTCTGGAGGGAGAAGTTTCTCACAAATTAGTGGTTCCACAGCTCTGAGCCCATGGTTTAATAAGAAAGAACTGATGTGCATCTAGAAAGTAAGTGTGCTTAGCTGTTCTGTGGCCTGTGTGTTGTGGTAGGTCATGGAAAAGGATCAGAATAGTCTCTCCTGAACGTGCTACTCATTTATATACATATAATTGAGTCTGAAGTCCCTTTACACATCATCTTCTGTCATAACGTTGTAAAGAGGCATTCGATTTTTATGGTCTTGTACTACTTTAATTTGCATGCCTGTTTGTTAGCAGTGATGGGGAATGAATTCAAATTGAGATTTCTAGTTGTTCTAAACGATGTTCCTCAGTGTGTCAGTATAACAAGATGTGTTGTAAGAAATAGCATTGTCTTTTTCTTATTCAGCAGAGCATTTGGTTGGAGTTACTACCTCCAGGAGTATACTACAGCCTCTGCCAGAGATTACAGCCTGCAGAGGCAGTTTCCTGAATAAGGTGTATTTACACTCCTCAGTCCCTATCGTTTTCAGCCTGGTACATCAATGCCAGCTAAGCTGGAGTCAGGAACCATTCCAGCTGTCTCAGGTAGACCTGCTGCCGACTGCCTGTTAGCTCAGTTGGCAGACGCACTATAGGATCTTTTAGGATGATCATCCTTTCTTGGATTAACAGTCATTTAAGTAAGCCTCTTATCTCACATTTCTTTTTTAGTGTGAAAGTTGCATTTCTTTTATAAAAAGCATCAGTATCAGACCAGGAAGTCTTGATGCCTTTGGGTGCTGGTAACACATTGCCTGGATACTGTATGGTGACACAAGGTGAAGACAAGCAGTATTACAAACACATATTTCAACTTGGATCAACATTTATAGCACTGCGATAGGAGAAACGCAGGCTTTCTGTCTTCAGTATGTGCTGGGTTGTTTTATATTTCTGGTTGGCAGGGAAGGCAGATGTTGCCCTTTATAATTCAGTGGCTTGTGCATGTCTGAGAGCAATGCAACAGAAGGAACAGCCTCTGCTTTTCCTGCTGTGTTGGTTTTCGTGATCCTTGGGCAGAGGCAGCTGGACTCCCTTCAGCTTTACCTGTTGTTAAGAGCTTTTAGTCCAGCTTTTTAAAGCACTACATAAAAACTGGAAAGAGCCAGCTGTTTGTGTGGGGAGTGGCTGGGTAGAAGAGAAATTACTAGGACAAAAGTGTATATGCTGAGTGGAGGGAGCTTAATGTGCGTGATGAATAACCCACAGATTCTGACTGTCTGCCCCCAAACCTCTTTTATAAAGGGGCTGGGGAATTTACAAAAGCTGTCATTCTCAGCCATTAAACTTTTTTCTTTTTCTTTTTTAATGCTTTGTAAATTTTTGCACTGCTAGCAGAGGCGAGGCATAGCTGTAAAGTTATTAATAAAACCTAACTAGCCAATAAAGACAGATATTTAGATGATTGGTGCTCACAGTCAAATTGTAATGTTATTTTTTAAATTTTACTGCTTATTATACAGTGAGAGGGCTTGATTTATGGGCAGTTTTCATGCTCTTGAACAGTGTTGTTACCTAGGTACTTTATTTGCTTATTTTTCTAGATACTTTAGGAGTAAACAGACCTTCTTCTTATGCACTGAAGAGAGGCCAGGTTTTTCCAGCACCATCTTCTCAATACAATGACACAAAGACTGCCTATAATTAAATATAAATATATGTTTCCAGTACCCACGTGATTCATTTCTTAAGACTAGGAGCCCAGGAACCTTTCAAATAAGGTGACAGCATGGAGTAAATGTTATCTAGGATGTCTTCTAAGTGAAGAATACTGTACAAATAATGGTAACACTGCTCTTTGATAACATGCTGATTTTGAAAAATGTGGTCTGCGGAAGTAGCTTTCTTCTTAAAAATAGGGTAAGGACCGGTGAGTGAAGATTAAAGTTGTCATGCATGACCTGTTGCTCACCGCTGAGGTTGCATGTGGGGCTGCATTTCGTAATAGTGTTGGATAACGTGCAAATGTAAAACTTGGTTCAAAAGGTTTTCATCTTCCATAAAACTAATTTTGAAAGTAAAATACAACGAATCCTCATCTCTGAAACAGCAGTTGCAAATGTGCTTTTGGTGACTGCATTTGCAAGGAACAGTAGTAAATGATGGAGATGCGTTAAATTTTTTCTGTGGACTACAGAGTTCTGTTTTTTATCATGAATACTGTCATTCAGGAAAAAAAAACAACGTACACCTAGAAAAACTTAATTTAGATTTAGAACCCTTTTTATCTGTGTTGTCATTCTTCTCTAATTTAAAACTTACATTTTGCTTTTAAAGAAGGAAGAACTGTTTTTAAGCACAGTTCTAAACAACCTGAGTGAAAGTTGTTCAGTGTGACACCACAAAATATGGAGCAGTTCTGTAAAATGCATTTTTTTCCCCCAATGCTTTGGCCACAGGGAGGTAACTGTTGCTCTTTGTGTATGGCTTGACTTTGACTTTCTATTAACTCTTTCTTTTTTAATGTCAGATAGGCATGTAGTTTTAATACAAAATAATAAATCATCGACTATATGTGAGCAATGAAAATGTGTATCTCACATTTTCTGGGTCTGGTAGAATTACATTTATGTTTTGGCTCAAAATGACGCAATCAAAGCAGGTTAGATTTAATATGGCATGATCTGCTGACCTCCATCCTAACTCAGGTTGTTACAGTAAAGTAATAATCTCAGGGTTGCATATCGTGGCCTTATTTTATGCACTGTACATATTGCAAGAGCTAGACAGAGCCGTGTTTGTTTAAAAACAGTATAACAGCTGCAGTTTCTGTTCTTGTCAGGCTGTTATATCTTCAGTAGAAGTAAAAAGCATGGAATTTGCTGGCTGTTGCTTAATTTCTGTTTTTTTCCATTTGTTTTTATAATCCTAAAACCATAATTACAGATCTTGAGAAAATTGTTTTATTTACTTAACAGCTGCCATTGTGTCCTGTTACTTAAATCAAAATTATAAATGGGAAATATTTACTAGTTTGAGTTACAGTGTAAATACATGATTAACTTCTTAAAAGTGCATGTTGCTTATTTCAGTAATTGGACCTGCTCCGAGAGACAGGCAAGCAGGGAGATTACACAGGGAATGCTTGTTTCTGAAGATGAAGCTTCCTTCCTGATTAGAAAAAAAGGAGAAAAGGGGGGAGCAGTTTCCTGTTGGAGCCCTCACTTTAAGGGAGGACTGCAGCCGTGCCTCCCCCTGCTCCAGCTGGCCTTTCCACGTTGTCCTTTGTGGAGGTGTTCTCTGATGAACGAGGTCCAAAACCATTTTTAGAAGAGCAATTGGGGTTTGCCTGTACAGGCAGATCTGGGATTTAAAGAGGTTTTTGCTCCTCTCTCAGCTGCTTTTAAATGCAAGGCTACGAGAGCCAGTATCTCTGAGGTTAAGGCTTGATAAAGGCTGTTCTGTTCCTAAGATTCGTGATCTTCTAGAAACAGCCTAACGAAGACACTCAACCCAAAATTTCAGCAGTATGTAAAAAATATGTTCTGACCTCAATATATACGATGTGAAAAATGAATAACAGCAGCACTACAGGCAAAAATCTTCTCTGCTACGATGTGACAACCCACCCCTTTATCGAGGTTTCAAGAATTTGGCTGCGCTTTTGGAAATAAGCCTCATGATTCTGCCGGAGAGATGTTTTAGCTCAGACAGAGCGCAGCACACAACGGCTTTGTTGGAGTGTTGGCTCTGTGCTTATAGCAGGAAACTGCAGTAAAAACCTTACTTTTCTACCTACAGTATGTGGTGGTTGTTTTGAATGCAGCCAAGGCTGTGTTTTAGTCTTCTTTTTTTGAAGTAAAACCATGCTCACAGGCTTGAGCACCCCAGCAGCTAAAAGCTAGAACCACTTAAGATGACAGTTAAGGCCCTGACTCTATACTTCCTTAATTCAGTAGGTCTTTTTCTTTATTTAAGGACAAACTCTGTCTGTCTGTCTGTCCAGGGTGGGCTGTTAAATGAGCCGTACATTCAGTTCTTTAACCCAGCTGCCTCTTGCAAGTCTGCATGGAAAGTGAAGCGCTTACAAAGAGTAGTAGACTTCATATGTGCCCATCATAGGTCCAGGTGCTGTGTTTAGATGTTTACATCATGCAACACGGCTTGGAAATCACTGAAGCTCCTGAAGCAGTGAAGCTCAGGGGACGTGTGGTGGTGTCCTGAAGCTGATGGGTCCCAGGACGATGTGATTTCATAACGCATCCAGGACATCTGCGTGTCACTGTGTTTTGTAGACATACTTGCTTGGGTACCGGAGTATGTGACTGTCTTTCAGAATGTGCCATCCAACCATTCACACTCGTGGAGAGCACTGCAGTGCAGAGCCTGCCAGAGGGAATATTTTGAAGTATATGAAAAGAAAGTTCAGATGTTTTTAGTCTGAGAGTGAAATTGCAGAAGGCCCTTAGAGGTCTGACTTATTGTGCAATCTCTGTAAGTAATTTGTAATCAAAATACCTTTGCACATGTCACTTTTATATTTCCTGTAATAAAACAGCAAGAGCAATTAAGATTTTGGACCATAATCTTCTACAAGCTTCTAAAAATGAATGGGTTGGGGATTTTTTGAGTTACGACTGAAATAGCCAATTTTTAAGTTTTTGATTGCTTCAAAAAAGTTTGGTAATAGCTATTTTAATAGATTTTTAACTGGAGCCTGACAAACAAAACTGTTATGTGGTAACATAATTGATCTGAAGTTTACTTCTGAAAAAAGTTAAGTAAGAAACCAGAACTCTTCACAAAACTGGAAGACATCTGTACTCCGGTAACCCAGCATGTGACCTACTGGGCTTTATGCATTTCAAATCAAAAAGAATCAGTAAATATACTGCCATATGCATGCAGATGTGTCTAATAACACACTGTGTGCTGTGTATCTGCAATGTTGTTCTGACACGGTTCAGAAAGTTGTCTGTGGTCTTGGCATTCTTCAGGAAACATTAATATAGCTGCCTTTGTCATGTAATTTCTTTCTTGTTTAAGTAGGTGTGTGAAGGCTGGTGCTACATAAATGAATTATACGGAAGACTTTGGAGGAAGAGTGAGCTTGTAAACGAGACTGAATTTAATGAATATAAGAATTAGAAATCAAAACTTTATGTTTAGTCTGAGGAGAAACAATTCCTTAAACCGTAACCACATGGCTGTTTCTTGTTTGCATCAACTCTGGTTGACTGTTATTGTCTTCTGTTAATTCTCTGGGGCAGTGGCCTGACTTTGTTGAATGAGCCAATTGTTTTCCTTTGTGTTGCCCATCAAGTAAGTCCCCATCTGGTTTGTATCAGACTGTTTTCACAGCCAACAACTGCTGCCTTTTCTATATCCTGACACTTAAGGGCCCCATGCTATCAAAGCATTGCTGTGATAGCCTGTCTGGCTGGGCCCGTACAGCTGTGCCTTGCAGCTTGAAACTATTACCCAAGTAATGGTAACTTAGAACTTGAACGGGCTCTTATTCCCATTGGTGTCGTGTGTACAGTGAACAGAATACATTTTTGTTGAACTCCATGTTCAACAAAAAATTCTTTAAAGCTCTCATTTTAATTTATATGATTGGTTAGTTTTTATTCTCCAGCAGCTTCCTGTATCTAGAGGCAGTTTTGTGTTCTTCTAAAACATTAATGAGTGCAAGACAAGCAATATTTATTTAAGGCACTGTTGTTATTACTTACTTTTATGGTACATTAAAGCTCAATGAGTGAAAATTAAACAAGCAAATGATTCTTAGTGAGGATCTTTCTTGTCAGATTTAGAATACATTTCCAGGAAACTTTGTGTGCGTGATAAGCATAGGGTGTGTGAATAATGCTACACCTTGGCTACTACGGTACTCACTTCCCAAGTAGCTATCTAAAACTACAGAGCAATGGACAATGAGTCTGCATTAACCTGTTTATTTCTCCTCTGAAGGAATAGGGAAGGATTGGATAACTCTGTAACCTGGGCAGTAAAACTGTATTATGGTTTGCATCGCAGAATCACTGAGAGGCCCCAGGCGTGATCCAGGCCCCTTTCTGCCACGCTTCCTACATGGTAGGAGACAGTCCTGTTCCGAGAGACCTTGCAACATGTGCGTTCTCTCCCTCAAAGATTTAAAAAACCCCAACATTACGTCAAATAACAGTGACATTCAAATGTTGTCTTGTATAAAGAAAGATGATTTTCAAGCATTTGTTCTCTTCTGCTCTTGTGTAGGCCATGTAGCCATGTAACTCAGTGACAGAGTAATGAGGAGGGGAAACACATTCCCCAGCTTGTATATGTATTGAAATTTAAGTATATTCTGGACTCAGTTCTTTCATGATATTTAAGAGAGGGAAAGAAAGAAGATAATGGATAATGCATTTTAAATTTCTGGTCTTGCTGTGAGCGGGTGCAAGAAACTGCCAGAAAGCAGACTGATTTATCTAATACTTGCAGAGTAAGTGTTCCTGAACTTGGGAGTGCATGTGTGTGTATATAAAGTGAATGAATTTGCTTCAAGTAAAATACTGGGGAGCCGTTATATTCCATAAGACACATGAGGTAGGATTTTTTTGCCTTTGTGCTTTTCATGCTGGTACATACTGGATGTCTTTGTGGCAGATTAGGATTCTGCTAAATAATTGGGTCTATGTCATTGTCAGGTATATGGAAGGTTTGCAAAACGTGCTTTCTTAAGGACCTTTCCATAATTGCTCTTCCTATGAACCCTATATAAATTCAGGAGTTGCAGTGTGTGCTCTAGAGCAGTGAACAGAGCCAGGCATCTGTGCCGTTCACCTGCACGGGTTATGTCCCATCAGCACGCAGCAGCCCACATCTCTGCGAGGAAACTGCTCCCTCACATGCTGACTGGATTTCTGTACACGCTCCCTTCCAGTGCAGATTTCCCTGTGCTGTGGCCAGGAATATTTAAACCCCAGACAACTGATAAAAGAATTTCATTCAGGCTGCTTACAAGCTATATCAATCATGCTTGTGGCCCAAAGCAATGAAGAAAGCTATTGATGAACGAAGTGCAAACCAGGTTTGGCACCAACAGCTTGAACTAGGAAGAGTGAATGTCAAAGAGCTGCAATGCTTTCTAAAATAAGTTGGCAGTAGTTAATGCAGCCAGTATTCAAAATTTCAACTTGTGAGTGTGTACGCAGCTTCAGAGGTAAAGAACACCTGCCCAAATGAGAACCTAATGTAAACGAGTATGTTCAGTGTCTCAGGAGGCACTGCTTGACTGCTGCTCCAAGATTTACACAGGGCAGCTCCTGGGTTGCAAACAACAGTTGTTGGTTTCACTGTTGCTGCTGTGGAACCGTTGGTCAGTAGTGAAATCTTCGAGAGGCACGGTGTTGCTGGGAGCAGTTGGCAGTGTTTTCCCTGCTTTTTATAGTGGGTAGTGGAGATGGAGGCGTGCGGCATATTAAAATAAGTAGCGATGTGCATAAGAGAGAGTTAAGAAGGTAGTGTAGTGTGCTGAGTATGTAGCATAGATGTAGAGCAATACGTTTTTGCAATTCGTTTATTCTACTGATTTAGAGCTCAGATTTACCCAAATATTGCAATGGAATTTTGGTTTTGCTCTTTCCCATGTAACAGGCCAAGGTTCTTGGATTGTGTGTTTGGTTTTTTTTTTAAACAAGGAGGAATGCTTATCTGTATTGCACAAAGTTTAAACATTTTACATTTTAACAAACTTTAAAATAGCACAGGATAAAAACATATATTTACTGTCAAACCTTTCCAAGCCTCTCGTCCCAGGCATTAAATTGTCGAGGCAGTGTTACTTGTCATCACACTGGGTACTCATTTCAAGAGAAGGCTTAAACAGTCTTTGGCAGAATAGGGTCTGGACACTTAAATAATGGCTGTCTCCCAGCAGATCTTCCATTAAAGACATTTAATATTTTCCTTATTTTAACGTATGCTTACTTTTGTAGATTACTACGGTATTCTTTCTGAGCTAATAGAAAAATTGCTAGCCTCTCTAAACTTCTTAGGATTGCTTATTCATAATGCATTTTTTAAAGTTAATTGATATGCACAAATGGTAAGACCTTTAATGGCCATCTTCTGGTCTTTAACAAATGTCTTTAGAGGAAGGCTTTTTAACAAGTTTGTCTGCATGTATGCTAGAAATGTGCGTAGAAACATCCTGCTGTTTATTAGAATGCATCACTGGAAAATGCTCACTGTATAGGGCTGGTTTTGTTCTCCTTGTTTTGTTTTTTTTTTCCTGGGGAAAATGTTCAGAATCTCCTTTTCAAAAGGTGTAATTACAAAAATTGAGTCATTGTGCTGTAGGTATAAGCATTTTAATATGCCAGTTCTTTGTAATGGTAGTACAGTAATAGGAGTCTTGGCAAACTGTTTCCATATGGAGAATTCCATGTCTTTGGAAGTGAAAATCATCAAAACAAATCAATAGGGTCATGTGAATATTTAGAATTTAGAAGTATTCAGAATAGAGAAATAGAGCAATTTTGTTTGTGATCATCTAGAAAAACACTTGTTATTTGAACAGGTTTTTATTTTTAGTATATCCTATCAATTTTTATTATAAGACTGCATTTAGTGACTCCATTATATGTGAAGAGTGACTTGCAATGAGAAAATTCTGCCCTGCAGCACTGCCTCAGGAGCCATGCAGTACAGGAGGTTTTCTGTTTTCTTCCTGATGCCCATCCCTTAGCCTTCATTCAAATCTGGGTGCAGAGTGCTGCCCTGGCTGGAGGGTATGTAACCTCCTTGCCCAGGAAACCCTCTTGTCTGTTCGAGGGAGAGCCCATCAAGGTCTCCCATCACACTTTTAAGTGATAGAAAGTAGCTTGTGGCTTCTTATGCTGATTCACTGAAAGTTGTCCTCTTACATTCCTAACAATTTTTTTAATAGTCACGTAGCCGAGGAGTTGATAGGGCTGGATGGTGTGCGGTGCTTAGTAAGCATATGCAGCGCAAGCATCGCTGCAGATAACATGCTCGGTCTTGACCTGCAACATACTGAACCTGTCTGAGAAGTAGAGATTGTCATATGTGCATCCCAAGTGGTACGAACAGCCACACATCACAGACTGCGTAAGAGCAGCAAGTTGGAGTAACTGTTGGTAAGTTAACTGCCTGGGCCAAACTGATCAGAAGGCAGGAGGCAACTCCAGAGGAACCCAGTGTGTATCTTGGCTGGTACGCTAACTTACAAAAGAACATCATGTGCTTAGGGGATCCCCTTGCTGGGACACCCATCTTCATTTTAAGTGTGAACTGGAAAGATGTTGATTTTGAATCCCACTGCAACACTAATTTATGATGAAACATCATTGAATTTGTTTGTTCAACTTTAATTACTTGTGTAAATGATTTTTTAATTATTTTTAAATAAAAACAGGCCATGTAACTTTTAAGAATTAAAAAGATGCTTTGATTCTTTTTTTTACTTGGCACTCTCCATGTAGGCTATGCATGCTATTATGTCTAGCACCGTCGTACGATGTAGATAAGCTGGAGGCAGTATTGCTGCAATTAATATTGTTAAGATACGAGGTCTCAGTGGAGCCAGTCCTACTGCTGGGATTGCAGGAGGGGAGTCTGCATAACTTTACCTTAGAATTTAGTGTGAATTCCCACTATGAATCATTTGAGTTGGTTTTTTTTTTGAGCTTCTTTATTTTTCTTCAGATACTGGCATTAAAATGTCTTTTGGATCCCTAAACACGAAGGTGTGAATAACAGAGCTGAATATATTATCCAAGCTTACTTTTACAATTACATTCCTGTCCACTTGCCTGTTAGATTTTGCAAAAAATGAGAAAAAGATTGATATGTAGGGTGATATTTAGTTCTACTGAATAAATAAAATATTAATTACACAATTAGATATGCAGGTTTTTAATTATCACTTGTCAGATTCTCCTGATTCCACCAGCTGTTTACCTAGGTTGTCTCCTGTGGATTTAGAGATTACTCCTCCCCCCAGCCCTTGCACGAGATGCACATTTTCCTGGTGTTTTTCAAAGACTCTGGACCAGTAATGAACCAACTGCTTCTCCTTTTTTACTCTGAAATAAAAGCTGCTGCTTCAAGGTTTACTGCAGACTCCTCATCTCAGTTCTCCTTAAGAAAATGGTTGCAGTCAAGAAACAGCAGTGCTTGAAAGTTAAGAAAAGACTATTTATTTCTAGCCAATTGCACATCCAAAAATCATAGGCATCTGTACGGAAAAATCAAATTGACTTTTAATATTTCTTCTTAGTATTAATAATTATTGTAGCTATTTGGAAAGAGCATTACACATCTTTTGGAAGTGATTTGCTGGGAAACATCAGCAAGAGTTGTGGCCAGGGAACGAACTTGTTAAGCAATGGAATATTCTGCAGAGCAAAATATGCCAGATCTAGAGGAGCAGAGTAGATTTTAGGCACCGAAAGGAAATATTTATTTAGTAAACTCTGCAATCTCATTCCTAGATGTTTTTGGAGCTGCTTTCTGTCTGCCCTTCCCTACCGGTCTCTGTGTTAGGATTTTGAAAAATCTGGTTCTAGTTTATTTTATGTATTTCTAGTTTTTGTTCTGTTTAGTGTTACTGTTGGTGGGAATATAACATGTTTTGGAAAACCACTGAACCTTGAACTCAGACCTGAGAGGAGGAAAAATAATTTTCAAATATTCTGCTTTGAAAAATTTGTTAGCTGCCAAGCCTGTGTCCCACCCTCCTTCACTGATTTGGGATCTGGATTTATTTTCTTTTCAGAAATATTTACAGCTAGGATATACATTAGGGTTTAAACAAACAAACAAAAAAAAGAGAAGCATGTGTGTATGCATGTTTATTTTCTGTGTGCTTGTATGCGGAGTTTCTGTAAGTACATTACACCACGTGAAGATGGAATTTGCCAAGTTTAGGTCAAAACTTGAACTGAACTCTTTCTATATAGTTTTGTGTCTCCACTGATGTCTATGGCCCACTTATGGAGGTTTATGAGTTGGCTGAAGCCTTTGAGAATGAAACTGTGTTTTTTCAGCTCAAGCAGTAGGCTCATGCTTTTAAATCCAGACATTTTTGGCTCAAGTCCTACAGATGTCAGTCCATTTCTGTAAAACAACTGAAGTGTTTTAATTGTAAGTCTATCCCTTTCATGTAACTCAGCCCTAGAAATTTGGCCTAAGTTTGCCTGGAGTCTTTTCTGTTTGCCATGAAACCGGCTAAGTTAGGGGCAGCCTGGTTTTGAGTTACGAAAACAGAACTGCGTACGTTTGCAGAGCATCTTGTTCTTGCTTTCTGTATTCGTGCCTTAGCGGAATTTCTAATGAATGGAGAATAATTTTGTCCAAATTATTGGACTGAGAAACTGTTGATGGTCCTGCTTATTCCTGAGAGCGTTGTATTCTTTACCATCTCGAGGCCATGTGGCTAGTTCCTTACCATGCCCACTTTCAACTGTATAAGCCATTAAATTCCAGAAGCATTGAATTGTGTAGCCAATATGCAGTGTATAGCTAGACATCAGTCTGAACTGGAAATACTGTATATAATCACACTTAGTAACATGACTGACATTGCAGTGTATTTTCTCCTTTCAGTGTAGCCTTCAGAATTGCTTACATCAAAATATGGATGTTTCTTATCAGTATGTGTTAGCCCAGCAGGTCTGGAATAATTTCGGTTTTGCCGAAAATCACAGACTCACAGAATCAATCAGGTTGGAAGAGACCTCTGGGATCATAGAGTCCAACCGTTGCCCTGACACCACCATGTCAACTAGACCATGGCACTAAGTGCCATGCCCAGTCTTTTTTTAAACACCTCCAGAGATGGTGACTCCACCACCTCCCTGGGCAGCCCGTTCCAATGTCTAATGACCCTTTCTGAGAAGAAATTCTTCCTAATGTCCAACCTGAACCTCCCCTGGCAAAGCTTGAGGCTATGTCCTCTTGTCCTATCACTAGTTGCCCGGGAGAAGAGGCCGACTCCCACTGCACTACAACCTCCCTTCAGGTAGTTGTAGACTGCACTAAGGTCACCTCTGAGCCTCCTCTTCTCCAGGCTAAACAACCCCAGCTCCCTCAGCCATTCCTCATAAATGCTACTTCTTGGGTTGCTATACTTGGGAAATTGCCTGTACAACCATGTATGAAAATGAGCGAATTTTTCTTTGGTACCCTACAGATATCCATGGAGACATGGATCGGACACACATTGGCACAAATACGTATCTCGCATCTTTACTTACAGCTAAGAGGAGCAGATTAAGTGTTTCTGCTGATAGTGGTTCTGTTACCTTTGGGCTTGTAGGTATCCTTCTACTTTACAGTCATTACTGTAAAGAATTTCTGACAACTCTGTTTCCCTGCTAACGGTCTTTGTAACTATATCCCAGATGTAAATCTTTTTTTTTAGGGAAAAAACAAAATGGGGGAATGACACAGAAAAAAAAAAGGCACTTTCACTGAAGATTTTAAGATGCTGAGTTATAGATCTGCAGGTGCTGTGCTATCCCCAGTGCTCTGAACACTTGAGATAATGCCATCTGGAGGAAGTTATTTGTTGGGACAGGACAGTGTTTTAAACTTTGAAGTCAGTAATAAACAAAGTGAAGCAGCTGGAATCTGGCAGAAGAAGAAACAAGCCATTCATATCAACCCGTGCTATTAAAGGAATGAGAGTACTGCACTGGAGTTGTTTTTACATATGCTTGGAAGTTTATTCTTGCTCTAGAAGTTAGCTGCTTCAGCTGTTACGTTAGAGGGCAGAGGGAGGATTGCTGGGGGCTGATGGTTGGTTTTACGTTTTGGGAAGTTATATGTAGGTAATTACCATCATTATGGTTCTGGTTTTATACTGAACCAATAACCTGGGTCCTGATCCTTCAAACCCCTCCCTATTTATTGTCCTGGAGATAGCTCTTTTCACTTTTAAGATATGGGTCTGGTTTACCTCCGGATAGATTAAAAATAGAAGTTTTATTTAATGTATGGACACCGGCTTGAAGGAGTTAAAGCATATGGGTTTTATTTGGCTTAAAAGTCAGACTTGTTTAGTCTTTTTATTTTGCCAAATAGAAAAATTTAAAAGGAAAGATTTAAACATTTTCCTTTGTTCTTATTGTTGCCATATGCTATTAGTAACAAAACCTCCCTTCGGTGTGTGTAATTCCTTTTCCATTTGGCATACATTCGTGGTAAACTTGCATATAGCATACGCTGGGTGTGATGGTACCTCTTAGAGAAAAACTCCCTTCACAGGTCACCGGATGGTTGACACACCATTAATTTTTATGCTTCTGTTAAACAAAGATCTGGAAATTTAGTAATGTACATGAATTTGTTATAGATTGCCAAGAACAGGAAAAATCTCTAATCTGAAATCTGACCTTTTCCATCAGTGGGTCACTAAGATGTTTTCAGTTGCTGTTGAGTTTCTACCAGTCAAGGACCCTTACACACCTATTAAGAGTGTCAGTTTTCACAGCTTCTATGGATGTATTCTGTTAGACGGTGACAATGAATTTGGAGAACTGTAGGTCACCTCAGGTCACACATTCCATTTATTGGATTTTAACAAGGAAAATTTTTATAAATACATCTAAGTACATGATTACAAAATTGTCCTGAGTACTTTCAGAGCCTCTAAAGAGGGGAAAAAAAGAGCTGTGAAGATTACCTGCCTTCCTGCCCTGCACTGCTTTGTAAATGGAGGAATTTTTCCATTCCATTTTTATGGCATATCAGAAAATTATAAGCACCATTCCAATTCGCGTATTTGTGGCGGTGAAGAGCTCAATGTTTAAGAGGAGACCATCTTAGTATTGGTTATGAGCTGTTCTCTGATGGGAGGAAGAAATAAAATGGACTATCACATTGTTAAAGAAGGAGTTGGCCAGGGACTATACAAGCGCTATCACCAGTGTACAGCAAAAGGCAGATACAGACATTAGTAACTAAGTATGCCTAAAAACATCTATGTGAGCAGGAATACAAGCATTTAAACCTGGGTGCTTGTATTTGTGTATTTATTCACATCCCCATCCCTGTATTAGTGTATATGAATGTGTTTTATGCAGTGTGCATGCACAAGGTTAGATTAAGTGAGAGGTGATAACGATAAAGCACACGTGAGAGTAACTTAGTAGTTGTATCTTTGGGCCAATGCAGAGTCTCAGGAGTAGTAGCTTTCTATCCTGGAAAGTTACAGTCGTGGAGCAGACTCTCCCATGTAGCTGGAATAGGATAGCCATAGGATTTTTGCAGTTAAAATGCTGAAAATCCAGGTTCTGTATTTTCTGCGTGCATCTAACAAAGTCAAAGACTTCAGATTTCTCTCTTAAAAAAAAGGGAAACGTTTACTTCAGTTTTTTTAAGCTTGTCTTTAAGGATAATTAGATATCTGACTTGGGACCTGGTAACTTTTCTGTTGAGCAAGTAGATGGAATTATTCTTTTAATTTTTCATTCCTTTTAGCATTTTAGATCTATCATAAAATTGAACTATAGTATGTCTGTAAAATATATTAGAGTATGTGTTAGGAAGAATGTAGACTAATATGATTCTTTCACCACCCCAGAATCAAATACTTGAGAAGTTACTACGGAGCCTTGGGATAAGGGAATATTCTCCCCCACCCCCTGCCCCCATTATTTCCTTTCTTTTTTTTTTTTTTAACAAACCTGAAAACAGCTGTTGAAACAATGACATCATGGAATGTGACATGACTGTGGAAATTATTAATAAAGTCAACCTTTGAAAGCATCAAACTACATATAGTGTTGGAGAGTTGCTTTAGCATCTAGGATGATTTACAGAGTTTCCTCAGGCATTACACATTCACGTCTTTACTGTGTGTCAGCTTCACGTCTAACCAAATAACCACTTTGCTTTTCTTCAGTTCCCCTTCTGAATAACCTATTTTTATCATGCAAACATGGCTACAGACTAAGCTCATGAAAGTACTTCTGGAAAAACAAAACTCGTATGTTGTTTGCACATCTTTGTGGCGTTACGTTAAATGTGCTTTTGAATCATGTTCAGACGATGTAGAATTTTTCATGTCTTCTTGCTGCTCCTGTGTTAGGTTTGCTCAGGCCCGTGTCAACCTGAACTTCAGCAGCTGTGCTTTATAGAGGGATTCGGGCTGGGGGTGACGAAGGCTGTCCAGCCAGTGAGGATAGTCTAGTGAAACTAAACTATGGGCGTTGCTTCTTGCAAAGTATGTAAGCAGCTGTGGCGGGGAGGTGATGGGTTGATTCCCTGGGGACACAAAAAATGCTCTCGTGCTCTTGCTACCTCTCCAGACCCCTGCCTTCCCGAGGGGCAGGGCGCTTGGCTGGCACCGGTTGCTCCATGGACTGGCTTTACTGTCTTTGGCCTCGTTCGTGTTTGACTTCCTAGGCTGTTGGCAGCTGTTCTAGCCTGAAAAACACTGGATGAAGTTTTATTTTAGCAGTGGGTTTTTGTTGTTTTAATTAGCCATTTCAAGCGTGCTTTGCTACAAGTCAGATGAAAGCAGATTACTACTACAGTGACATACTAGATAATTAACTGGGGTGAAAGAAAGCCTAACTTCTGGCTTTGTTGGGAAAATAGTGTTTTAATTACCTAGTCTATCACAGAGGAAGGGAGAATTGTTACAGCTTATTGGCATAAGAACAAACTCCAAGAGAGCCTTTGCCGTTGTACTCAGACTCATATATATTTGTTTTGCTTGTAGCTGCTGCACTTAAAATAAATATTCCAAGGACAACTGAAATCTCAAAATGCTGTTTCTGTAGTTTTGTGCATGTTGTACTGTTCTTCCAATGCCATTTCTACTGTCCTCCTCCATTCTGTGTCTGTAGCCTGAATCATGTCTTGCTCCTCCTGCTCCATGAATTGATTCATCTTGTCTCCTTCCTCTGGCTAAATATAGTAACTCTTCCCCATGACCCTTCTCCCTTCCCATCTCTGGTGTCTGGCTACAGGTTGTTTTCTGTCCCTCCAGTGGTTCCCAGACAAGGGGACTTTTCAGCACTGCAGTGATCTTTCACAGCTGCTTAGTGGCCAGTGCTGCTGGAAACTGTGGGACATGTCCCCCTCCCTTGCAGGGGCTGCTGGCACGGCAGTGGCTGGGCTGTGCGGGGTCTTGTCCCTCCTCCCACATTTTGCAGGGTCAGATCGCAAGAATGGGAAGTGGCCAGGTGCTATCTTGGGCTTGCTGGAAGATGAACGTGGGTTGTAAAGTCCTGCAAGCCACATCTCTGGGGGGAGGCTGTGTACGTTTTCTCTGGAGTCTGTCAGAGAACAAAAGAAGGGAGATAAACCACAAAGGAGCAGCAAGAAGGACCCTTAATGAGTCAGGGAAAAGGGTTGGAGATAGGGAAGAGCTAAAACAACTTCTCACTTGTGTTTTGGGCAGCTGAAGCATGGATAGGGTGTTTTTCTCTGTAGGACTTGTAGCCAATGGCTTCAACTTGGATTGCTTTGCTTTTTATGATTGTATATAGATATGTGGTATTGAACAACCTGAATGTTTTCTAAATGTTTGATGCAAACAGACATACACCTACAGATGGAATTTAGAAATACTGTTAGTATCTGCAGATCTCATTTCATTTCTGTGGAAAACACCAGTACACATATTTGAAATTATTCTGGGCCTACTGGAGGTTATATATGTACGTGTGTGCGTGTCTATGTATGGTGGGTCTGTGTGTAAATACAACCGAGTTTATATATGCACAGAAATTTATCCCTTTGTTACCTGATAAAGAGAACTCTGATGGCTAAGACCACTCTTTGAAATGCCTCAAAGCTGTGGACAGTCGGGGTGTCTGTGCCTGTGTATTTCCATGGACTGGTGCAATATGGAGGTGACTTCAGTACAGTTTAGTTGTTTGTCACAGACAGCAAATAATGTGCCTTGTTCTGCTTTTTATTTTTTTTAGGAGCGGATGCTGCCCCACATTTAAATTCACATGTTTCTGCGGCAAAGGTGTCAGTGGAGCTGCCTTCCATGAATATAGATAACCAAACAGAGAGTGTGAGTAGTATACATGGCGATTCAGATTCTTCAGGGACAGATACGTTTTAAAGCTTATGGCTTTTTATGACAGATTTAGTCATTGGTACATTTGTCTGCCTAGTGTGATAGTCTGGATGTTTCATCAAAATACCGTTTTTTCAGTACTGTTTATTTTCTACTATATTTCTTATTATTTTGTTATGATTATAAATTTAGGCAATGATTCTGTTTGTGAATATATCGAATATTTTTAAGCAAATAAAATGCAATTCTTTCAGAATTGTTGTGCGTTTAAGTTAATAAAAGTGAAGGCCATTTAACCATTTATTGTATGTACAGATGAACGTGGAAGTAGTTGGTATTAACATCCATGGCAAAAGGCTGCCTCACTGATGGAAAAAAATGCTTGGCTCAATATAACGTCACTACTGTCGAAATGTGGGGCCAGAGGAAAATATATTTGAAACCAAAGTTTCAAAATCATGTTCCTAGATATCTTCAAAGCATGTTCATCCTTAGAAGACTCCTATCACAAGACAGTAATTCAAATTGTATGTAAACCAGGGTTTTTATTGTTATTATGATGAATTTTTTTTTTAGAATTATAAGAATTTTTCATCATTTTGATGTTTATTTCCCTAAAGATTTTTCACATTTTGAAACATGTCTGAATGAGAGGTTGTGTGGGTAAGGTTTACATTTTTACGTGTTTACATTTTTAAATGTAAATTCCTCCTCCTCATGAGATAGAGCTCGTTACTGCAGTCTCAACCCTTCAGAAGCCAAATAATCTGTAGTCACCCTCCCAGGGATTGCTCAGTTTTTTAGTGCCTCAATCAGGACAATGTGGTCGACCCAGCAGGGGCTGGGGAGGAAGGTGGGATCATCTGTCCCAAGCAGCATCCAAGCGAAATAAAAAAGAGGAATTCAAACATGTTCCAGTAGGAAAACTAGGAAAGAAGCTCTTCTCCAAGCAGGGCAAACATAGCTTTTGCTCTATTCTTCATCCAGTCTGAGCTTTTCGTGGGATATCTGTGGAAAATAGGAGATACTGTGGCACTTTCAAAGACATAGAAAGCATCTCTCAAAAGCTAGGAAAAAATACTCTTTTTTGGTTGACTTGTACCTTGTTGTGACAGCAGAGCATATAACTTCATCTGCACAGCTTCGCTGCATCACTTAATGGGAGGCACTTTATTGTTATAGATACTTATAGCCATGAACAGCTCCCATTACTCTTATTTTATGGAGCCTGCGCTGATCTAATCTCTCCCTAATAGAGAAAGATTAGAAGTTCCTCTTGGTTTTATTTTGATCTCATTGTCCACAAGGTTCAGTTGATTTGCTGCAGAATCTGCAAGGGTAAAGGGAAAAAGAAAGAACTTCAACCATTCAAGGTCAGTAATATCCAGAGGTTTCAACTTTAAAGGTAGTGTTTTTAGCATGTTGTAGAGTTGATTTCTCATCTGTTTTGACAGACATGTAAAAAGCAGATTTGGGTGGGGGGTAAAAGCGTGGCAGGCCTTATGCAAAATGCAACACCACTTAAAAAAAAGAAAAAGTACAAATCAGCATTACTGGGAGCTGGTTTCCAGCATATGATGCCACCAACATTGTCTAAAGCTGATTCTAGACTTCTTACACTGTGACAAGCCACCAACAGAGGAGAGTATCTGTGAGGTTGTGCTGATGCTGCTGTCTGTGCTATAAATCAGACTATTGACACAATCGATGCTTTAAAAAACAGGAGCCTTTTTTGGGAAGGTGGAGATGTTCTTTTACCCTGCATCAATTTGCTACAGCAAGGCATTGGGTGGTTGCACTAGAACAACTGACAGGATAATGAAATGCAGCGGGGAGAGCAAGAGCTTCTTAAACCAGCTTTCCTGCAAGAGAAAACCTTCATGAAACGATATTCCAAGGGCTCTGTCAATCTGCTAGGTTTTTTAGGGTGCTAATACATAATTTAGGTCCCCTTTGTTGCAGTGTAAATAGCAAATGAGCTGTACTGTTCTTGCGCCCAGAGCTGTAGGCCTGGATCAGGACTGCGCTTTGCTAAACAAAGTTCAGTAATTGAAACGAGACCATGCAGGCAGGTGACAAACTAAGGATGAGCCAGGACACAGCAGATGGGTACCCAGGCAAGGAGAGTGTGCAGGAAAGGATGAGAGCCCTGGCTGGTGGGAGAGACAGTCATCTCCTCATACCAGGAAAATAACTGTGTCAGGTTTTACTGTCTGTGGTGCTGAGCATCACACATTTTGCTCTGATTCTCTTCTTGGGAACAAATGCATTTAAGTCAAAGGTGCTGTCATTGTCATTGACTGGATCCTATAGAAAAGAGCTGTGTTTTTAGGAAAATATGTCAGAAAATGCCCAGTGAAGACCCTTTTCAATCAGTTTTGAAAATTCCCCATAGAGTTATGTTCTCTCCCAACTTGACGTGACTGATCTTTTTGGAAGCTTCTGGGTGCACTGTGCTGCAAAGATCTGCTGCTGGTGGGGATTGCACTGCAGCAGTGGGACGTGCTAATTGTTCATCCCCACTGCAGCCTTTGCTGTTCCCATTCAAAAAGAATTTTGGAGAGGTGAAAAAAGTGCAAACTATTTGCTTTTCCTTCTCCAAAGCTTCCCCAAAACAAAGTATACTGCCACATAAACATAAGGGGATCTCTGTAAATCTGGCACCCGGTGCATAGATCGTATTACAAGTATTTATATTCCTAGGAAAAGCTAAAGGCTGGAGGGGGAGGTTTGCTTTGGTTTTAATCAGAGTCTCCATTTCTCCTTTGAAATGGGAAAAAAAAAAAAGTATCTTCCAGAAATTTATCTATTTCTTACTTTTGGATTCAGTGTTGCATTTCATATTCCTGTAAATAGTTTTCCGGAGTTTGAAATGGTAAGCACATGTTCTGTGAACACAGCCAAGCCGTGATAAGGAATTCGTCTGTCTGCGTCTCCAAGTTCCATTTTGTTTCTACAGCTTTTATGATTGAAAATGCACATTTCTCCTGGGCACTCACAGAACTGAAACAGCATGATTTGCAAGCTTGCTAAATGGATTTCTTCCAAGCAAGTCATTGGGGTATGTCATCAAAGCTTAACAGCATCAAATAGAATTCCATCCAGGAAAAGTATTAAAAACCCACCTCTGTACAGCTATATTTTTCAGTTAATTCTCAGCAGCAGAGAGGTGGGGTGGGGGAGAGGGGTGTTATTGGATTTCAGGATTGTAGTGTGGAAACCAAAACCCTGGCTTTATTTTTTGGTTTGACTGAATTCCTGGTGAGACTTGCTTGTGCCTTACATTAGGAAAGCCCTAAAACAAGGGTATTTGTTCATGGATTGGACTTGCAGTATATGGAAGTGCAAAACTGAAATGTCAGAAGTGTTTATATTTGCAGAGCATCTTTTTCTGACTTTGGCAAATAAAATCTGGCCATTTGGAAGTGAGGTGCTCAAAATCCAGGGTGGTTTGTTTTTTTTTTTTTCTCCTCCTGAAGAAAAAAAGAGAGATGTTGTGTGGCGAGGGTGGTAGCAATAAAGAGAATGGGTGGAGCTACGGGGACATCATGCAATTCCTGGTGCAGGCGGGGAACCCCGCTCCCAGGCCAGCACAGGCTCTTGGGACAGGACTCCAGCCATAAGCTGGTAGGGAATTTGTCTGATGCCAGTGTCGGCCTTCCCCTGTTTGGAGGAGTTACCTTGGTTTTCAGTATAGGAAGCAGAAAATGTCATGTGCACGCTTAATCTTATCTGAATTGTGGGAAATCGGATAAAGTGAGTTTTTTGTTATTCCTGTTCACTTTCATAGCTCAGAGATGGAAGCTGTCAAAATTAGCTGCTAAAAGCATATGCTAACCTTCCAGGGTGCTTTACGAGTCACTACAGGATAACCTTTCTGTCCTGACTGGGTAGAGATGTATGTGCCAGCCTCCTCCCTGTGAACTGAGTACTCAGATGTTTAAAATTACACATGTGCAAAAATTTGCTGGATACCAGTGTGAAACGTAGCCATTGAGGAGGTGGAACCCTGCAGTGTTTTGACAGCTTGCTGTTAACACTTGACACGAGAGTTTAAGGCAGAAGGGCGAGAGGATTGCATCGTATGGAACTGATGTGACCTGAGAAGTTCATCCTTTCTATAGGTGTCCGACAGTGTTTTGTGTGTGGGTCTGGAAGCTATTGTAGAAGCACTGTGATATTTGTACTGGTTGGCAGGCGTGTTCCTATGGAGCTCTCTTTTCTCCTCTTCTGCTGCACTCCTGATTTAGATACATGTCTTTCATAAGTTACCTCTAAAATACTCGTCATTATGATTGTGTGTTGATGCCTCCCCCAACCTTCCAGGACTTGGATGTGATTTTGCTTCTTTGAATCCTGCAAATGTGGCCAGATCATTTATCCAAATCTTGACGTTGAGGCATCCTTGAGCCAGGTGAGGGAACCGCAACAGAAGCTTTTTCCAGGAATCTCAAAAAAAACCCCCAAAATCTCACTACGGTGATGTAGCCAACTGAGCAGAGGCCATAATAATGCCCTGGGCCCAGCTCCTGTGATGGCAATAATACAAAGCCACAATCCTGTGTCCACATCTAGAGCTTTTGTTATATTTGGGGTAGAATGTGAATCCCACTTTTGCCTTTTGCTCTCATCCTCTGCCTTGAGAGGTGAGTGCAGAAAGTCAACTCATGTAGTTCAGGGGTTATTTTTTCTTCCTTATGCATTGCTTCATATTTAGGTTAGAAAGCAGAAGGTAAGAGAAGAGTCAAATCAGAAGTGTAATCAGAAGCCTGTAAGGTGCTTTGTTCACGGAATAGGTCATTCTCCAATATTTCCAGTTCAAGAAAGGGCTGTTTTGGGAAGAGGTGCTTTTTCACCCATCTGTAGAACTTGCTTGGGGCAGAGAAGCATCATTGTTCTGATCAGACTTCACCTCCAAGGCCTGTAGGTCTTCCATGCTGATGGGTCCTGCACTGAAGCCGTTGAGTACCTTGAAGAGGTATGTGAAGCCCCTGAAATGGCTTGAACTAAAAGCCAGTGGGGTTCTTGCCTGTGTAGTTGCCATTTCAGGTCTAGGGTAGTTCTCAGGAAAATAGTTGGGAAAAAGAGAAATGCAAAAATCAATTGTCTGAAGAGTTGAGCAGGTCCTGAGGAAAGAACTTTACTAAAACTCAAAAAACTAAAACCAACTAGGAAAGTAGCAATCCTGCTACTGCTCTCTGCTTTGCCAATGAGCTGGAAGCCCATCAGAGGGGGAGGTTCGGAAGGCAGTGACCGCTGCCGGCAGCAGGCCGGGCACTGCCAGTCTTCATCCTACCTGCCCTGGGCAGGCAAGGCAGCAGCTCTGACTCTTGAGGCCCTCTCTCAGCTCCATCTTGTCCAGGCAGGAGTTCCCAGCCCTGCAAATTATAGAATCATAGAATCGTTTTGGTTAGAAAGGACCTTTAAGATCATCAAGTTGCTAACAGTTCATTTTGCCTTGAACTGGCTGCAAGCAGAACCCTCTGTGCAGGGACATGCTGCGGTCGTATCGGTGGGGTTCTTCCCAGTTTTACCATCTCAGCACACTGATTTCTTACTGTTAGCTGAAAAAAATGTCCCCTGGTTGGTGCTTGTTCCTTAATATACGTACAGTTGTACTTACCCTGAAGCCTGTTATCACCTGGGTAGCCGCCTGATCACCATGTAAAAATTTTGCCACTGAAATGATGACTTGGAGCTTACTTTTAATGGGTTCTGGGAGACGCTTCTTGCAGTGGCTGGGGATTTTGCTGGGTGAGTGGCATCCTGTCATTTTTTTCCCCCCTTCTTTTTATTCTGACAGTCTTGGAAATTGTGCTCTTCCTGCGTGACGTGCCCTTGGAGAAGGGCATTCAGCATCCTGCATCTGTCACAGAAATACCGTTTTCCCTTCCGTGCTGCAGAGTCATGGCTCCTTCCCTGCTGCGTTTCCTTAATCAGCACCTATGGCAAAGCAGCGGGCACCGAGCCACGGATCAAACCTGGTACTTGCTGTGAAACCCAGCATCTGCTTAAATAGCACTTAGGTCTGTTAACGCTGATTGTTTAATGCAGCTTTCTAGGCAGTACGGTGCCAGGTGCTGTAGAGTAAGGGATTCCTCTGGCTTTGCAGCTCAAGACTGAAGAGGATTTCCCGTTCTGTGCTCGGGCTGCTGTGCCATTGCCTCTTTCGATGCCAAACTTTGAACAGCTGATTTTGTTTTGCTTTGTTTTGTTTCCCCGGATCAATTAACTAAAGCAATCTCTGCAATAAGTATTTTCTTTTTAAAAGCAACCACGCTCTTGCCTCCTCTAGTTTACATGAGGATGTTGTGCAAGGCAGGGGATGCCAGTGGGTTTGTTTAGATTCTTATAGATCTTTATAGGGACAACAGTGGCTGGTTCCTGCAACTCCTGCTAAAACCAGGAGGGATGAGATGGGGCCCACACCACAAAGAGTCATCCTTATGGAAAACACAGAGCAGGAGGGTGGGCTGGAGGGTGACAGATCCCTCTTTCGTGCTTGTAGGAACAGTTTTGCCTCTTCTTGTTGTACTGTTTGACAGGTAAAGATCCTTTAGGGAGGAACATTTCTTTCTCTGCACTGGGCCAATAAATAACAGCAAAGAACTGCTCATCCCTGCCTACCTCTGGACTATTTTTGTTGTTATCTTAATTGCTTCATTCTCACAACTCACGCTCAATCGTTTCAGAAAATTGGAGCCTTGAAATTCATTCAAAGATCTTGAGGAAAACTCGCGCCTCCCTACCATTTCCCAGCCTCTCTCATCTACGAGAACAAACCCTATCTCTCCCCTCCTGATGTAGTCTGAATTTCCTCAGGGATTATCTAAACAGAGCCCACGTGATCCATTTCTCTCAACCCCTCTACAAATGGGAAAACATAAATCATGGGTCCCTACAAATAAACACAACTGGCAAGATGTTGTTTTTCTCTGTCTGAAGTAACACCAGTTCTTTAATCTGCCGCCTCCTGGAAGCATGTCTGTTCAGAGAAACTACAACCGTTACCATGTATACACAATGTTCTTCTGCCACTTCTCCTTGCAAGCTATAATGGGAACCCTACACTAGAAACATGGAAAGGAATGCGGCCAAGCGAATACCTCTTGTGTTTTCATTTCTTCAACTTGGCTTTGAAACCAGAAAGCATTCTTGCTTGTAAAGAAAGGAACAGCCAGCTAGGAGAGGGGAAAATCCTGACCGTGAAATCCTGCTGCAGCTTAATTTTCAGACTTGTGACTTTCGTTCAAGTGTCATGTTATAGTTGGGGGAGGTGTTGGGACATCATTAATTCTGCAAATATTCTTTGTAAACTGAAGAAAGGGTAAGTTCTTGCTGTAACGAAAACAACTCCGAGCTGAACGCTTAAAAGTGCTACAAAAACTGGAGATGTTTTTACAGTTAAACCTCGTCTGGAGTTCATTTAGAATAATAATGTTTACATGGAGGTGAATTAGTGTGCTGAGCTCTGCCAATGCCTCACTGCAGTTAAAAGTACACGGCCAAGAATTACAACCCTGGTAATTCAGTCCCTGGGTGCTGTACTCTGGGGTGTGTGCAAGAACCCAGAAAGGCCAGTCTGGGTTGGGGACCAAAATCACTTTAATCAGTGATGAAGCTCATAGGAATATTCCGGGGGCAATAAGTGCTGGGTCCATGCTTTGCCTTTCAGTACAAACCAACTATTTCTGTGTATGCCTGTACAGAGGTCCTATTGCCGTGTCTCTGCTGAGGGTGGGATTCAGTTTGCTGGGCAATGAAGGTGTCCACATCTCTGCTCGGCCTCTGCACCTCCTTATGGTTTTTGGAACAGGTTCTCTAGGAGGCGAGTCATCTCTGCTCTTGGAGACACCTGCTTTGGGGTAAGGCGGCTCTTTCCCTTCAGAGACCCTGGATGGCAAGGATCAGGGGGTGGTAGAGATGAACCCACCCCAAGGGTAATTTTCCAATAGCACCGTTGGCCTGAGAGCCTCCAAGTGAGCAGACCTCATCTTCTAACCTTTCTTTGAGGAGTGTTGGCTGCTAAATGTGTCTTTGGAGTTAGCAGTGACCTGGATGGGTCCCTGCAAACGTCTCACTGTTCTACTCCTGCCCTTCAGTTCAGCTACGCCCATTTTAAGGGCTGTTTGCTTGAGAGTAAAATGTACTTGCGAAAAGCATTTCGCATCTGATACGTGTGTATAATACCTGGGAATGTCTCTGACACGTCTGTGCTGTGTGGTCCTTCCAGGAGCCTGAGAAAGCGTTTCTCACTAAGATTTTGAGCGGCAGGATTACTTCCCAGCTAAGATCTGTGAGCAATTGCAGAGAGCAAAGCTTTTCGGTTTTGCTTTGATGGTCAAAAATGCAGTTGCCTTGAGTGTCGGCTGATATGAGAAGGAGTTTTATTTCAGGCAGCCTCTGCTGTTTTCAGCTAATGGAAGCTCGTGCTTGTTGCAAGCCCTCTCCTGACCCTCAGCTCGTTTCCTATCTCCTCTGCTGCTATTGAGCTGTTCCTGGAGGTGCTGTTCCTGCCTGGGCTCTCAGCCTGCTCCTGGAGATGCTCTTCCTGCTCAGCCTGGTCCTGGCAGACTGGACCTGTCCTTGCCAGGCTGCGTGTCAGCAGGGACACGTGGCCTGGCAGCTGCTCCATGCTGGAAACCCGGGTGTTGCTGTCTTCCTTGTTACTGCACCCTGTGCTGGCCCGGCAACGTCAGCCACGGGGCTGCCAGCTAGGGCTGTGCGCAACCGCCCACGTCGCTGTGTACGTGCACCCCGAAGAGAAAGGGAGGTGTAGGGGAAAAGGGAGATGACAAGAAGCAGGGTTACAAATCATACCGAGGGAGGTGCAAAGGAGATCGGGACAAGCAGAGGATGTGTGTTGGGAGCAGATGGGCTCTGTGCTGGTTGCTCACTCATTTTGGTTTGAGTGAGTTTCTCCAAGTGGAGCTAGGCTGGAGATGAGATCAAAGGGAGATAATTTTATTACAGCAGCTTGCAAGTTCCTTTTTTTGTGGGTATTATTGCTGCTTAATGTAGGGGATCAAATTCATAGCTGATAGAAATCGGCGTGTAGCTCCACTGACTTTTATGGCTCTGCAGCCACTTACTGCATCGTGTGATTTACTGGGTCTGCGTTAGCGCCTGGCTCGGGCGGTTCCTGAGCTGTCTGCAGACGACTGGAGTCACAACCACGGGTATGTGGCCCTCCGTTGGGTGTTTGCAATCCTCTCCAGAGCATCTTCCCTTAAAGACTTAGTAATTAGACCTCTTTGTATTCCACAATAAATTTTGTATGTTGACAGCAGTCTGTGGTCCAAAAGCTACGGTCACCACTGCTCTAAATGCTCCTCACTAATTCATTAGCTTTTAATTTGTGTAAATAAACATTCTTATTACTTTTTTTTTTTCTTGTGAGGCTGGGGAAGCTGTTTGCCAGCAGCTTTGCCCAGAGATGTGTTTCTCCAGATAACAAATCTTGTGACCAGCAGCTGAACCATGGCATGCTGCCATTTTAATGAACTGTAAATTTAGAGCATCTTAGCACACTTGGAAAAAGTATAAATCATAGGTTGCTTCTGATTTCTTTTTTTTTTTTGTTTCAAAAGTGAACAAGTAGCCAACCATTAGGTTTCTTTCAACAGTGACGGGCTAATTGTTTCAAAATGGGGCCACGTAATAGGTTGAGTGCTGCAATGTGGGATCAGCTGGAACATCTGTTCCTGAAGAACGTCGTGTAGGAACATCACTTCAGAACAGAGATAAGCCGGTTCGAACAGGATATGAGGGAACTTCGCAAAGCTGAGAAAATCACTGTCATGACAGCTGTAAAACCAAAAACCTTTTGGAAATGCAGCCTGGGAATGCTACTCTTAAACAGAAGCAGAGAAAAACTGATGTGGGTTTCCAGGCAGGGCGCTGCGTCGCGGGGAAGCACCGGCCTCTTGCAAAGCCTTTACTGGTGTTAAGATGTTCCTTCCCGGTTCCTGTCTGCAAGAGCATTTCGTAGGCTGTGAGATGGCTCAGGAGGCCAGTTCTCATACGAGGTAATTAGCTGGAAATTCAAATTGTTTTCAGCAAATGTGAGACAATTGCCACAGATTTTATTTTTCCTGCACTGTGGGCATCTGCTGGTGGCCACCACCAGAAGCACAACACAAAATGAGATGGATGCAGTATAGCTGTTACGCTTCATCTGTTATGTTTACACCTATTGCAGTATCTTGCTACGTATCTTTGTTGGGGAAAAGGTTGGTTTGTGTTGGGTTTTTTTTCCTAAAGGTGTTTGGTGTAATGGGAATTTGTAGCTGTGATACTGAACTTTTGTGTGGTAATTGAAACATCTGAAGGAAATGGTGCTCAGAAATTGGATAGTTGAAGGGGTGCAAAGCTGAACTCTTGCAGCAAGGAATAAATAAGAATAAAGGTAATGCATAAATTTCTGCCGCAGCCCAAGTACCTGATCGAATGCTGTTTTACTGTGACTTTGTCCCTGGGCGTATTTGAATCGTTTGGTAAAACTGACACAGTATCCACACCAAATGGAAAATATTAACGTGCAAAGGTTTTGAGCGACTCAACAGAAGCTCTGAAAGGAGCAGGGCTGGGGACAAGCTTAGAAACGTGAAAGTATTTTGGATTCCTGCGCCCAAGCCTCAATTCCACAAGATATTTAAAACACATGCCTATGTTTAAGCATATGAATACTTGTACCGGCTTCAATGAGACCCTCCTCTTGGGTAAACTTAGGCACAGGCTCAGATGTCTCGCTGAACAAGAAACGTAGAAAGACTCTGCGTACTTCCTTCTCAAAGCCCAAAAAGTGACAACTCCGAGTAAATCCCAGTTGAGTACATAGAGCAGATGAGTGCAAAAACCACTGTGATCAATCCTCTACCAGTTCTTAAATCTTGCTGATCTTTAATCTGGTAACTCTTCCTCCCCGGGTACACTGATGGGTATAGTGTTTCAGCTCTCAGACCGCATGCCGGTGTGCGTGGATGTATTACGTGCCATGTCTCAGGGCAGCGAGCGTATGCAGAAATTAGGAATTTGGGTTGTTCAATTAGAAATAGACAGTTTTTAATCTGTCTTTCATTAAGTTCATTATTTAACAGAGAACTTTCTTGCTCAGCCAGGAAACACTTCTTTAGAGATGCTGTTGCTTCAAGGCCAGTTTACACACGGATTCCTGATGTTCGCAGCGGAAATTAAATAAAATCATTTCTCCTGCTGCTCCCTGTCCTCTGCTGCTGTCCCAGCCGAGGGATTTGCTCCAGATGGCAGCTGTGGGGGGGCAGCGCTCTGTTCTGGGGGACAAGGAGGGAGGTGTGCTCCGTTCCCTGTGCACCCCTCACGGGCGATGTCTGGAGGATGAACGTGCCAAAGCCCCACCATCATCTGCTCCAGATGAGCTGAGAAATGGCTGCGAAAGGACCTCCCGCTCCTGTCTCCCCACCAGCATCGTCTGGTCCTTCCCTGCATCCTTCAGGCATCACCGGAGGTAATGGGGAATGATTGAAAATCCCTGGGTTTGTGCTCTGTCAGAGGATGGAGCAAACCATCCTATTTCCTGCCTGATGCACCCATGGCTACCCCCTTGTACCCTGGACTGCGCGGGTCCGTGCTGCTGCATATCACCCTGCATGGCAGGGCTGGCGGCCAGCCTGGCTCCGAGCCCCAGTGGGAATATCCTTCTCCATTTGAAAACAACTTTTTAAAATAATATTTTAAATTTCAGAGCTCCTGATCAAAGGTATTGGAGACGTGATGGATCAGGTCAGCAGAGCAGCTCCCAGATGAGCTCCAGCATCCCATCGAGAGGTACCGTGGCTCCGGGAGCTGATGGCTATCTGGGGATGACGCCAGCTCTCGGCTGGGGTGTGGCCCAGAGTTTCCAAAAGTAAGAGGAAAGTTGAAAGCAAAGCCGCTCTATTGATTTCAGCCGGGAGAGGCCGAGGACGGGCAGGCGGCTGCCGACGCTCACAGCCTGGCACAGCCGGCGTGGGAAAGGCGCGGCAGCCACGAGGCCCTGCTCCTTTCCCTGCTGCAGAGGAGAGGGCAACTGGCTGTGAAAACAGTCAGAGGGGAACATTAGGAGAGCTTTAAACAGAGCAGGTCCCCAGATGTGAAAAGTTCCCTGCTGGCCGGAGCATTAGGGATCTCCTGCAGACTGTGCTGATGCCAGCGCTGTGTCACCATTACCTGCCAGCCCGGATACCTGTGGAGCGATAAATACGGGCTCTCACAAGGTGACCAGCTCAGCCTGTTTTACTGCTGCTCACCATCACCTCTGCCCTCCCGTGCTGGTGCTCCCGGGGCCCTTTGCCCAGCGTTGGGGTGCTCAGACTGGCCCGAGCCTTCCTTCACACTGGTTCGGGGTTTCATGCTCCTGTGTCCTCTCAGGTTGGGTTGGGCTGCTCTGTCCTCTGCAGGCTGGGGCTGCAGTTAGCTGGTGCAGCACAGCCTCCTTTAAATCTCAAATATCCTCCTTTTTGAGGGTGATGGGTGTACAGACAGCAGCATCAGGAGGAGTTTCAAAGCCTGTTCTTCAGCAAGGTGCATTGAAGTCACCAGTATTATGTTTGCTCTTACTGATGAAGACTGGCTGCAATGCCAAAATGTCTATATAAATCAAAAGAATTTATTTTTTGCTAGCTAGGCTTGATGCTCCCACTGAGAGGAGGAGTTTCGCATGAGCTTCTGGAATAGTGGAGCTTCATGCAGCAGCAGAGCCTGTTCCTGGTGCCTTCTTTTTGGGAAGAACATTTCAGAAGAGCCGTGGCTCCTGCAGCCAAAAAGCAGTGATACAGGAGCTTTGTGTAAAAGCTGATTTAAAACCTTTTGTTTGGTTACAGGTTAATAAAGGCAAAATAGAGCTGCTGCTTGGGGCATCGGATGTTGAATTCCCTGTGTAGAAGCTCAGGAACTGAACTGAAGTCCCAACTTGGAAGACATCCCTCCATCAAGGGTGAGAGCTACTGGCACAAAAACCTCTGTTCGTGCCTTCATGTATGTCTTTAGTAGGATATTGCGGTGCTCTCTCTGCTCTCTGCCATGCAAGTGCCCTCCAAGTACCACAGTGATTTGGGTGCCTTGATTTTTATGTTGGGTTCCTCCTCGCACAGTGAGGAGGTAAGATCAGCCTTGATTCCAGCCCTGTTTTCTGGCCACGTTTTCTAAGTGCTGCTTTTGACCCCGGCGGTCTGTCGTTTCCAAAGCCCTCACTAACTGGCCAGGCTGGGGCTGCTCACGTATCCCTATCGATCCGCTCCCATGTCCAGCTGAGTTCATTTGACTGCTCTGGTTATTTCGTCGATCTCCACATTAACCTGCCTTCAGACTCCTCTTTCAGCCACTTTGCAGCTTCTCAGCAGCTTTGCCTGGAGCGGGAACATATTTTTCATCTTCCTGCAGAATTTACTCGAGGTGAATTTAGAGAGCTGCCAATGCCTGTGAGCTCCCCGGACTGCAGCAGCAGCGTCGCTGCCTTTCAGCAAAAACCCAAGGCTGAATTGGTTTTCTCTCGTTTCGCTAATTGGCTCAGTGCTGTGGCTGGTATTTATTGCTGTTGTGCTGGTCCTTGATTTCTATGTGTCTCTGTCATATTATGCCATTCCCATGAAACATGGGGATATCACTCTCTCCCTGGGTTACGCCAACAACTCGGGAAGGGAGCGAGTGTAACCAACAGATTTCCCACCTTTGGGAGCAGGGAAATCGCTGAACTGATGCCTGCCTTTTGTTAAGCACGTGAGCTGCTGTATAAATCATACTTACTGCGTTTATTTCTCCAAAGAGAGCCAGCAGAGAGAGACGTCTGCCTCCATCGTGCTGTAGATCCAGGCACTTTGCTTGGTTCACGGGGAGTCAGTTGAAAGGGGTTGTCCTTGCCTTGTCCTCTGCCAATCCACTCCTTGCTTCTGAACAAAGAAAGAGACCTTGTTCCTCCAGAAGAAGTGTTTTTAAGTGGTTATGAGGCTATAAAAAAAAAGAAAAACACTGGGAGAAATTTTGCAGAACCTCTGATGATGCATCTGTGACCAGCGATGGAAAAATGCACTTGGGCTGCTCTTCTGAAGCTTTTGCCAGGCGTTCACTTCTGGCAAAGTCTACCTTCAGTCAGGCTGGTATCAGTGGCAGTGCAGCCATACTTGCACGGAGGTCCCTGAACCCCCCCGCCCCCAGATCCTTTGCAGAAAGGGAACAAACAATTTCTGATATTTTTCTTTGTAACTCAGTTTCTTTGTAACTTAGTCGGCCTCTTCTCCCAGGCAACTAGCGCTAGGACTAGAGGACACAGCCTCAAGCTTCGCCAGGGGAGGTTCAGGTTGGACATTAGGAAGCATTTCTTCTCAGCAAGGGTCATTAGCCATTGGAAGGGGCTGCCCAGGGAGGGGGTGGAGTCACCATCTCTGGAGGTGTTTAAGAAAAGACTGGACATGGCACTTAGTGCCATGGTCTAGTTGACATGGTGGTGTCAGGGCAATGGTTGGACTCGATGATCCCAGAGGTCTCCTCCAACCTGATTGATTGATTGATTCTGTAACTCTTTAATTTGCTCTTGGCAAACATGGAGCAGGAAGAGAGAGGGGAACGGTTGGGTGCACAACTGGAGGTGACGGCGCGATTGATCATGTGCCCGCATCTGTTGCTAAATCGAGCCTTTTGAAGCCATCCTTGAGTGGAAGTCAACGTGCAGCAGATCCTTTGGAGGGGGGAAGGTGGAGGCTGCGTGGCCATGGCGGGGGCACGGTGGTGTTTTGGGGCAGGTGAAGGCAGGAGCGATGGAGCCGAGCTGCCTGTTTTGGCATTTTCCCCCAGGCTCAGCTGCCCTGAGTTCATCAGGAGAGCGCTGGGGAAGCTCTTGCCTTTCTTACCCGCTTGATTCCTCCTTGTGCTTTAAAGCGAGGGCTTTTTCCCCACGGCGCAGCTGTAAAAAGTAGAGTTTAACAGCAGCCTCTTTATAACTTTTTATGCAGCCACATTCTAATTAAAAAACAAAACTCGTCAGAAATTGCTTTCCAAGGGACCTGCCCCAAGTGGGGATTGACGGCATTTGCCGTACAGCAGCCAAAACTTTTAAAAATGTTTGTTTTAGAGTGCAGCCATTTCAGCACATGGGAATGAGCTATTCCAGCTCATGGGAATTGGGTGTTCCCCACCGGGGAGCCCTGAACGGTGCTTTGCTGAGGACAAAAAAGCCTTAAACAAGTACAAAAATCCCCTTTAGCTCAAGGACTCAGTGGATGGTCATGCTGGGGGAGCACCAGCGGGGAAAGTTGCTGCTTGATGTTTTAGTTGAACGTTGGCATTTTGGAGACTCAGTCATCTCGTGGGATTCATCCCATGTGCACAGTCCGTATCCTCCTGGATCCTAAAGACATTATGACACTTACTCCTTGGTGACCGTCCAGATCTCCTATATAATAAAAAAAGCAAGAAATAGGGTATCACCCCAGAAATAACAACTGAAAAAAACTGCGTGAGGCCAGGATAAGAAAATCCCTATGGAAGGACAGGATTGCTCGTGCTTCTCATTTGTTTCTGGCATTGCAGGTCTAGGGACCAATGTGCTTCCAGTGTTTTTTCACCCCACAATCATGAGAGCCAAAGACTTGCTTTGTTTTGTTAACGGGAGCTGGTGTGATGTGATCCGAGGCCGGCAGGTGATACTTTAGAGCTATGCTAAATACAGTGACTAAGTACCGTGACATTTTTTGATGGCACCGAGTGACTCAGGATGTTCTTTGTGGCCAGTGGCTGGTGGGATGTGGTGACAATATGGTCCTGGGTCTGGGCACTTCATTAAGGGCATAGTGGCACCTAAGCGACATAGTTTTGAAGGGTTTTGTGAATGTCCTGAGCCCTTTACTCAAATTCTATGCCAGGTTTTAACATTTTAAAATATCAGGGTTTAGCATGGTGCAGTCTCTCTAAGCTTTTTCTTAGCTTAATTCAACCATCCACATCTATGGCAGAACTTCCCCATTCCCAGGACAGAGATGCTGGACTCCAAATTTGCTACTATTCCCAAAGTAATGTCAAAACCCCAGCACTCCAGGTCGGGCTTCTTTCCAAACCCTGCCCGTTCATAGATGAGTTGCCACATTGTTCACTTTGAAATGCTTGTACCGAGACCCTGCTTGTGAATGCTGGGGCTGTGGTGCCGCAGCGGAGACCCTGCTTCCAGCAAGCAGGGAAGGCTTCCAAGGCAGTGCAGCAACTTAAGACCTTAACCCTGACTTTGAAATGCCTTCCAATTCAGGGCGAGGGAGGGAGAAGTTTGAGGTGGGGGGTGATGTGGGACCATGCCCTTGGATACCCACGTCTTAGGGAGTCTCAGGGCACCACTTCTATATAGATATATATAAAAATGTATATATACATGTATATATGTGTATTATATATTGCAATCAGTCTGCCCGCAGACGTGGGCAGTCCATCTCTCCCCTGGGAGGGAAAAATGAGCCAGAGTCTGCCGAGAAAAGAGAGAAGGATATTGACGTCAACTAAGAAAATTAAGGAAAAAAAAACCAAGGACTGATCTGCAGCTGGAGATGTGGGGGCACAAACTGGTTTTCTCTTTGTTTTTCCCCCATTCCCCCACCTGCCCGTCTGCCTGGCCAAATTCTTGCCCACTCTTGCTGCCAACTTGCTTTCCTGCAGCCTGTTGCACTTCTCCGGTGCCTGGGAGCCTTCTGCAAAGCCTCTGCATGGCCGCGGCAGGAGAGTGATGGGTTTGACAGTGCCGCTGGCAAGGAGCCGGCCGTGGAAAAAAAACAGTTGCAGATTTTTCTTGAGCCCCAAAGCCCTCCTGCTCCTCCCTCCCGCAACTGTTCACATAAATCTCCCCTCCTGCTCACAGAGAGGGCTTGTCTCCTCTTGCTGCCCCCTCCCGCGCTCCGGAAAGGGAGATGGCGATCAGCTGGGCTGCAGCTCTCTCTGTTTCGGGATGTGATATCAGACAGTGAGTTTTGATGCAATTGACTGAAAAAAGCCTGGAGAGATGCAGAACCGAGTTGCAATGGTGGAGGTGAAGTTGCCTGTAATAACTATAGTAAAGCTGTGAGCATCTGTAACCTCCGTGCCCCGTCCCCAACAGGGACTGCCTTTGGCAAAGAGCCCCCGCAGAGATGCTGGGTGCTGGGAAGCATCCTCTGGGCACGCTTGGGGCCATGCAGAAATCACCGAATCACAGACTGGTTGGGGTTGGAAGGGACCTCTGGAGATCATCTAGTCCAACCCCCTGCCAAAGCAGGGTCACACAGAGCACGTTGCACAGGGTTGTGTCCAGGTGGGGTTTGAATATCTCCAGAGAAGGAGACTCCACAACCTCTCTGGGCAGCCTGTTCCCGTGCTCTGCCACCTTCAAAGTAAAGAAGTTTTTCCTCATATTCAGGTGGAACTTCCCACATTTCAGTTTGTGCCTGTTGCCCCTTGTTGTGTCACTGGGCACCACTGAGAAGAGTCTGGTCCCCTCCTCTTGACACCCACCCCTAAGGTATTTGTAAGTGTTGATAAGATCCCCCCTCAGTCTTCTCTTCTTCAGGCTGAACAGCCCCAGCTTCCTCAGCCTCTCCTCATAAGGGAGATGCTCCAGTCCTCTGATCATCTTTGTAGTCCTCCACTGGACTCTCCAGCAGTTCCTTGTCTTTCTTGAACTGGGGGAAATGCTCCAAAGCTCTTTAAAACTGGACCCTGCTTCCTGCACAGGTTAGAAACAAGTGGTTTGGTATTTCTTTTTTCTCAGGGGCTATTTCCCTGCCTTGCCTTTCTGTGTGACACAGCGTCGCCTCTTCTCGGCAGCCAGACACGGAGGGGTGTGGATGAACGTGAGGGCTTGCAGGGGCCATGAGGCTGCTGGGGTGCTTACTCCCAAAATGGGGCGATGAGAGGTATTCCCCCCACAGCCCAGGCTGTCAGCTCAGAGCCCCCTCACCAGGGGTTTAAACTGAATTTTTTTATTGAAAACTTGTGTTTTCCTTGCAATGGAAGCATTTTTGCTTTAAAAAAAAAAGAAAATAGCTGTAAACTACCTTTTATTTTCCACTCCCCCACCTAGAAAAAGTTAGAGAAATCTCATTTTGAAAATGAAATTGTGGGGAAATGATGTGTCTAAGCGGTACACACATGTTTTTAATGCTCTGAGGGTTCATCACAACAAGCACCTTTCGTATCCTGATCTATTTATAAGGAGAAGCCCTGGTAAGTGTCTGCCTTGAGTTAAGGCCAGAATGTGGGGAAAAAACCTTCCCTTTTTTTAAACCTCACCCATACTTTGAAGAAGGCAGCATTGCTCCTGCTGAGTTTGTTTTCAAACCAGGACAAGGCAGGGCCGCAGCCGAGTTACCGGGGACCTCGTCCTACCGTAGAATTATTCATTTTCTTTCAAAACTGTTCATTATCTTCCCTTTTTGTTTTAGGGCACTTTTTCCCCTGTGCTATTGGCTCAGCATCATCAGGCCCGTGCATAAGACCAATGCCACATTTTTGTTCTGGTCACCGAAATTTAATAGTCTGGGGCTCAGACGGAGCATTAACAGCCACCTCTGCGCAGGGGACACATGCCGTCGGGTTTATTGTGGTGCGGAGGGAAATGCCTCGCGTGCTGCTGGGTTATACGGTTCCCCCATCAGATCTATTATTAAAGATGCTCCTGCCACTGAGCTCATTAAGAAACACATTCCCCAGCTCCTTCTCGCTTGGCCCTGCCTCTTTTAAAATGGAACCTTTTGATTTGAATGAACCTTTAATTTGATTCTGTCTCCTTTCGTGCTCTCCCTAGAAAGAGCGATTCCCCAGGCTCCTCACGACGAGGAGTTTATTTGGTCAGGTTTAAATGCGCATGTGTAGCCGTGGAATTGATCTAATTTTGTTGGTGCGCTGCAGGATTTTATTGCCTGCTTGTAGCGGGGATGTGTAATCATAGAAGAGCGAGAGAGTGGGAAGTCCTGGTGTTTCTGGGCCTGCACTGCTCATCTCCAATGGGTTTAGCACATGGGGCAGTGAAGGGAAGGGCTCGCTCCTGGGTTGGTTTCCCTGTTTTCTCGGGGGGATGCTTCATTTTCAGCTGTGCATTTCTTTGTGCTGGAGCTCTCCATGCAGTAGGATGCTGGGAGGAAGGGGGAGCAGGGGGGGAGTGTTTAGCAACAAAAATTAATCCGTGGGGACTTTTAGGGGGGGTTGATGGCTACTTTTTAGGTCTTGATCCTATTTCTATAAAGGCCACAGGGCTTGAGCCTTTTGTGTCCGGAGTTGGGGAGCGGAGCCAAGCTCTGTATTTGTGGGCTTTTGGTTTTGACTACGGGTTCGACATCCAGCTGGGGAGCATGTTGGGTAACCGCAGGGCAGTGACGCCATGGCAATTAAACGCACACGGCTGCAAGCCCGGTCCGGGCAAAGCATGGTCTGATCCCAGCAAACCATCAGCGGGGCCTGATGTGCCGCAGCGTGGTGTGATCAGGATGAAATCCCTTTCCTGCCCAGACCACAGCTCCTTCCTGCAAACCCTCTCTTGTCTGACAGTGGAGATGGAGGAGGTGGTTGCAGCTGATAAACGGGAAAGCCTGCCTGTTCCCTTCCTTCCTCTCGCCAGGCTCTCCTAGATGTCTCGTAACCACAACACAGTGTTCGTCAAACCCATGTACAGAAAAGCATCTTCACTGCTTCTCGTCACCTCTGGACAAACGGCACGGCACAGAGCCTGTCTCTGCTCCCGCGGCCCTGCCGACGGCGGTGGATGCACCCCTGATTTACACCACTGGAGGTGAGATCTGGGCCCCTTCACACCAAAACAACAAAAGTCATCTCAGCTCCAGGCTCCTGCCCTCTGCAGCACCCCCAGCCTGCTCCACTTCCCAAAATGCTCAAGCCTTTCCTTAAAATCTCCTCCACGGAGTGTTTTCCCCAAGAAGCCCTGCCCGGGTGTGTGTCTCTGGGGACCAGGCCAGCAGTGAGGTGCCTGTGAACAGCCCCTGGGCAAGCGGGAGCTGCTTTTAATGCCCCGCCACGATTTCTCCATCCTTCGCAGCTGCCAGACCCACCCTCTCCCCGCTCCCTCCCGGACGGGTGGTGCAATGGGGTTTGCGGGAGCAATCCCTTTTTGGGGCACAGCACGGCCCAGTTGCATCAGGTCTCTCTCCCCCAGAATGCCTTCCAGTACCTGAAGGGGCTACAGGAAAGCTGGAGAGGGGCTTTTTACAAGGGCAAGTAGTGATAGGACGAGGGGGAATGATTTTAAACTGAAAGAAGGGGGATTTAGGCAAGATATTAGGAAGAAATTATTTCCTGTGAGGGTGGTGAGACACTGGCCCAGGTTGCCCAGAGAAGCTGTGGCTGCCCCCTCCCTGGCAGTGTTTAAGGCCAGGTTGGATGGGGCTCTGAGCAACCTGGTCTAGTGGAAGGTGTCCCTGCCTGTGGTAGGGGGGTTAGAACTAGATGATCTTTAAGGTCCCTTCCAACCCAAACCATTCTGTGATTCTATGCCAACCCTTCGCCCCTCTGCACCAGCACAGCTGGGGTCCAGGGGTTGCTCCAGGTCCACTGTGCCACTGTAGCTTGGTCTGGGAGGCTCTGGCTTGTGGCAGAGCTGATGTCATTTGGCCCCTGTCACCCCTTGCCTCTGCCGTGGGGTCTGTGCCACATGTCTCCCATCAGGCAGAAGGACTCCTACAGACAATGGCTGTGGTGGGCTGTGGGTATGGGCTTCACGTTTCTGCCCATTCAGGCACTAAACCACCCTGAAAACTCCCTTTAGCTGGCATCAGAGCACGCTACAGGCAAGATAAACCACCATCACCAGCCTCAACCTTGTGGAGCTGGGCAAGGGGATGGACTTCCTAGAAGGTGGCTGTGACTGTATCCCATAGGGGTGCACCCAAAACCAGCCCTGGGCTTCAGAAAACCTCCCAGGTGCTCCCTGCATCCCCACGCTCCTCGAGGAGAGCCGTGACCAAGCTGCGGGGCTTTGCCTTCAGTTCACCCAGCTCCCCAGGAGCAGCATCAGGGCACAGACAAGTCCCAGCTGCCTGAGCCCCCCCCCCACTTGCTGGGACTAGCAGCATTTGCACCCCACGTGGGAGGACACAGCAGGATTGCTCCCAATGGACACAGACCATGCCGCTTTGGGAGACTAAAACTAGCCCTAAGCCCCAGGCCTGGCTTTGTGCATGAATCTTGTGAGAACCCTCATCTGCTGAAGAGCTTATTTCCCGTCCAGGGTAGGTGGACAGCACAGTGGAAAAAAAAAAAAATGCAGCTTTTGTGCTACTGGATCCAAATCTCCATCTGTGTTTAAGAGCTCTGCTACTATAAACGCGGGCGGTGGAACCTGGTTAACCCGTGCTTGGGGTCTCTGGGAGCGCTGAAACGTGCACGTGGTTGTGCTGGTCCTGGCTCTGGGGGTGGGAGGACGGAGGTGCTCTGGGCTCCTTTGTTTTTAGGTGCCATCGATACAGATAAAACCAGACTTTGTGGCTGATTTAGGTGAAATTTGACCAGCAACACCATTCCCAGCCTGATTTTATACCTCCTTTCCTCTCCCCCTGTACTCCCCCCTTCAAATGTTTTATGGATTATGCAGCTCCTGCCAAAGGATTTGAGTTTGAAACCATACTATATTTTGGCCTGTAAAGATGTTGAATGAACGATTTAAAACTCTGAGTCATTAAAACTGTCCAGGAGAACCTAATGAATGTTATTTACTGTGCTTCCCAGCTCAGCTGAAATCCAGCTTTTTCTTCTGCTTCTTTCTATACTTTTATTTTAAAAACAGCAGCCAAAATCATCTGGAAAGCATTCCTTGCTAGAGACAAACAGGATCAGTAAGTGGAAATGTCAGTTTTTAAGAATCTCCACTGCTGCTTTGAAGTAACTTCATTTTTTTTGTTTGATTGCTCTAATTCAAAAGCTTTATCTTCTAGGCTATCTCTTAAAAAAGGAAATTTAGTGGCTGCAGCTAACATAAGGGGAAAAAAAGCTGCCAAATCCTGATCTTTTGATGATAGTCTCTTCAGAAGGCTGCCTAGGTGGGCTGGCTCCTGGGCTCCCGCGCTGGCTGGGCAGCACTGCTGAGCTCAACGCAGTTACTCCCCATTCCTGTGACGCCGGAGAGGTCAGAATAGGACCCCCACCCCCACCTCTTTAATTTCTGTTTGTGTTGCCGAGCTTAGCCTTGGAAATGGAAATCTGACTTGAAAAGAAGCTACTTGCGATTAGAGGCTGTGAAAAAAAAATAATCTAATGAGTTGCTGCTTTTAATTCCACATCTGAAAGGCAATCTATTACTGTCTTTTATCACTTCTGTCTCCTATTAGAGAAGCAATCTCATGCTGGGACTCTTTCAACACCCAGGCAGTTAATATACATTATAATTATTGCCTAATGTATGAATAGCCTGGTGTGCCCAAGTTCTCTGTTCATTTTTACTTGTCTCCTGGAAAGCCCGTGCAGTACGTAAGCAGGGCTGGAGTAAGGATCTCATGAGTCTGATGAAGGTTTTATTTTAAATTATTTATTTTTTGCATTGCCCTATCGCCTCAGAGGCTCTCTTTGAGAACAAATGGAGAATACTCATGAAGGAAAAGATGGTTCCTGCCCCAGAGAGGTTACGGAGAGACGGATAGCAGGGGGAAAGGAAGGGGAGAAGACCCAAGAGATCAGCAGGGGATGGTACTGAGGACATCCGCCAGCTGGGAGCTCGGGAGGTCTGGGTTTATGGTGGACTTCCCAGTGCTGTTAGAAAACAAAAAGGAAAAAAAAAATGATTCAATTTTAAGAAGGAAAGCATTCCCAAAATTTCATACAACCCGAGTAAAAATATTTTTTTGTCCTTGATGTATAAATCTGTACTCGTTTTCAGGGTATTTAGACAGTTTTAAAGCAAAAAGTAGAAGCAAAAAGGCTAGTATTTTCAAAGCAGGCAGACTGTCAAAACGAAACCTTCCCCCCCCACTCACAGAGGGGTTTGATTTCCCCCTGCATCCCCCAGTTGTGGTCTTGCGCTCAGGACCAGCACGGGGTTGGTGCTCGGTGCCCTGACCGACGAGCGACACAGCCATTAAGCCCCAACCCCTCCGTGACCCGGCACGTGGGTTTTCAGACAAGCCAGAAGCTCACAGCGGGTTGTGAAAATCCTTTATTCCTCACCACATGTTGGAGACAGCTTGATGCAACGATGTATTTTTGGTGCAGCAACGAGCACTGGGGCAGCGTGGCATAGTTTTGTCCCTTGAGTCTTCATTTGAACCTTCTCTCAAGGCTATTTGTGAACTCCTGCTTCTCCCTTTTCCCCATGGCAGCTTCTCTGCGGACTATCCACACCCAAGGATGATGTGAACCCCAGACCTAGTTGATAAACCACCCTATGGAGCACCATTGCTGGGGGACCAAGGTCTGGGCTATTCCTTCCACCCTGCAGGGAGCTCAGCTCATCTCTGCCAGGAGCCTGTGTTGGTCACAACACCAGGGCCAGCTGGAGCAGCCCAAACCCACATGATAACTTATTTGCCCCTTCCTAAAACTCTTAGAATGCAGTTAATTATTTACAAGCCTTAACACTTACGGCCACGCAGACCCAAGGATAGAAGGGCATTAAAATTCCACTTGATGCTCACCAGGCCTGACTAAAAAAATAATGTCCAACAAGGACATCAATTAGCCACCGATTCGCCAACGCTTTGCAAGGCTAATGACAGCTGGAGCGAGGAATGTGAAACCCGAGTCATTTCTCCAGCCTGCACCGGGGTGCCGGGGATAAAAGGTTAGTCATGTGTACCAAATGCAGCACGAGCTCCTCCATTATTTATGTGCGTCAAACAGACATGGCGCGTTTCAATGCCTGCAGTCACTCTACGGTAATTTGTATTATACAAACAGATATAATCTGGTCATTAATACACATAATTCTGAGTGATCTGACAGTAATGAATCTGGAGTGTATTATTCCATTGCTCGTTCCCTTGCTAAATAACAGTCTGTATTAATAAGACACATATATTGTAGCCAGCAGCACCCAGGAGCATGGTGGGGGTTTGTGGTTGTACGTAGCTTTGCTCTTCGCTTTTTGTCCTAAAGTTTTCGGCCAGGCCCTAGCTATAAACCGATGGGATTTAGACTCCTCTTTCACCAGGCCAGCTCTCTTCTGTTTACTGGCTCAGGACTGCTCACATTGCATCAATCGCTGCTTGGCACTGCACGCCCCACATCGCTGGCTCTGGTAAGTCGGGTTGGGCTCATCGGCTTTCCTGTTCCTTCCCACCTCTCGGAAGAATGCTTTCATTAATAGTTAATAACTGAGGGGGGGAGGTTGTAGTGGTGTAACAGGCATTTTCTGGGAAAGTGGAGGTAGGTGTGTATGGACATTGTTTAGAGACTTGTCTTGCCATGGCTGCACAAATAGATCGGATCGGTGCTGCTCTCCGTAGATGTGCTTCTTTCTTAAGACACTGGAAGTTGAAGATACTAACTGGTACCCACCTCTGCACGTGCACCATGAGTGGGGCGGCTCAGCTATTGACTGTTGAGCCAACAGTGGCCCATGGGGTATGTTTACATGGGCTGATATCCATGCAGCTGCAGTGGAAATGGGGACAGCTTTGTGGGTCAATAGCAGGATGGCCACCATCACCCAGCAGTGTCATGAAGCATCAGTCCCCCTGTCTTGAAAAGAGGGTCTGGCTAACTGCGGTGGGAAGGTGGTCAGCATGGGCTCCATCAGGGAGGTAGAGACCAGAGCGGTGCCTTGTCCTGGAAATGAGCCTGGCCACATGCTCATCGAGCTGTCCTGGGCTCACCCTTCCTCTGGATCTGTGTCCATCAGTAAAAGGTTTCAGTGACTAACGCTGCCTTTCCGGCAGCTCTGAGAATGTTTTGGGAGCTCCCTGGAGGGCTGCAGCTCTGCTAAATAGCAGGAAAGAGGCTGAGGATTATTTATACAGAGTTTCTAAATCATCTTTGCAATAAACAATCTCTGTTAACAAACCCAGATGAGGTGGGTTTGGGAGTGTCCAGCTGGAAAGGCAAATACTTGATCCCACAGTGAGTCTCAAGCCCAGGAGCTGTAGGGGAGTGTCAGCAAGATCCTGTCCCACCCAATGCCCTGGTCCTTCTTGCTGCTCCGAGGGCAGTGTCCAGCAACAACAGCACAGGCTCCTCAGGAGATTTAATCTCTGGGATCCAGGAAGCAAACCCCACTGCTCTTTATGAGGACAGGAAAGATCTGATTGCCAATGGTACAACTGGCTTGTATCTACTGGTGGAGATACGGGAGAGGTTTACCGTAAGGCTACTCCCAGTGTTTTAGATGTTGCATTAGCTATTCTTACCTCACATACTTCTTGGCCATGCCTCTGCATGGAAACTCCCAGCGTTGGTCGTGTCAACAAAGCAGCAATGGGAAGTTTCAAGGTAAAAGCCCAGCACAGACGGTGCTGCCCAGCTGCATGTTGTACAAACCCGGTTATCTAAAGATATCTAGCCTCTGTCTAATGATCACCCTAGTTACCACTGGAGTGAAAAGATGTCATCAGCCCCATATGATGTAACCTTACCATCTGGCTATTTTCAAAGGACACACACCAAAAATGTTGCTTCTACGTTGCTGCCTTTTCTGCAGGGTTATTGCCCCCCACATGGAAAACAAGAAGTTTCCCTGTACTTAAAAAGAAATGCTGCAATTGCCCTAATTCTCTTGGCTGTCTCCTGCCTCCTGTGCCCTTCTGTTTCCCGTATGGATGATCTATAGATCCTACCCTCCAATTTGTATTCATTGCCATCGGCTCCCCTTTTCCCCGTTTGTTTCATAAAGGATATTTGTATTTTCCTCTTGGTGAAGAAGGGGTTGTTGTTTTAACCACTATAATAGTTTCCCAGTTGTTGGGTTGTGGCTTTTGGTCAGTATAGAGAAATGTTCTTCGATATTCCCCAATTATAATTCCTGGGGTTTTTTTTCTGTTTAAATTCTTTCTCTGAAGTGAATTGGCTCATGATTGTTTTTGTGTTTGTAACAGCAGCCTGGGAGAGCAGCAAGGCAATATCTTACTGCGTTTGATTTTATTCTGTCTGCATGTAACAAATGTTTTCAAGTGGCAATCACTTCCTACCTAAGCTACTGTGCGTTTTTAGTCCTGTGATCACATTCTCTGTATCTGCCAAGAAAAAAAGGTCTAATATACAATTCTCCCCGGCTGGATGTGTGAGTTCTTTTGAGATAGGAAATAATCACCATCATCTTTACAAACACAGAGGCTGTTTCAGCGCTGGAGGCAGCTTTCCTGTAGAATTTGCTCCATTTGAAGTTTCGCTGTGACAATCTGGCCCTTTTCCCCTCCTTGCCTTTGGCAGCTGCTCAGGGAGGTGTTTAGATGGTTCGCAGGTTTGATTTTGTGCTCCGCTGAAGATACTGGTTGGTGTATTTTGTGCTTTCTATTTCAGATTATTTGAGCCATCAATTTTCAGATGAATTTACTACTGAGTCCAATGACCTGGGTGCTCATGATCCTATTTCTAACAGTTCTTCATCTTGTCCCCACTTCAGCCTTCCTAAAAGCCATGATTTTAACACTCCAATCAGCTTTCCACCAGGTTTCCATCTTTCTAGCTAGGCCAAATTTTTGCCTGTACAATAGTTATTCCTGTTTATTAGCCAGGACCTACCTTTGGTGGATAGGTGATGAAAGAACTTCTTTTCCACTTCCTTCTTTGCTTTGATTAATGTTCTCAGCACCTTCATTATGTGCTAAATGAGTTTCCATTTGTTCCCTCTTTGCACCTTTCCCTTTTGTTGTTAGTCTAACACCTCCCTGCCTAAGGCAGCCTGTCTTTGCCTCAGAAAATTGGTTTCCAATTTGGGAAGGAAGCTACGAAAATCCTCCAAACCCTCTCATGGAGAGGCGAGATAAGTGCTTTGCAAATGACACCCATCTTGCCACTTCCATGGTCAGCTTTCCCATCCAACGCCTGTTTTTCTTCATCTATAGGAGAGGAGGGATCTCTGAAATCTCCTTTTGGACACCTTTTCAGCATCCTTTCAAGTGGTGCAGCCTAGAAAACATGGAGAGGCTGTGATTCAGGGACCCTGGTGCTGATATCGAGCTGCAGCTGGGCTCCTGGCTTCCCATCTCAGTGGTGTACCTGCTGGAGCCATCACAAGGTAGCTGTGGCTTTGGTTTGGAATGGATCCGACCCCTTGGAAAGCTGGTTTGGCTTGTTAAAATAGCAGAAAACTAAGCTGGGGGAAAAAAAAAAAGGAAAAGATTGTGCACTGCTGGGCTAGGGAGAGGATGGGACTCTGCAGTGAGGAGAGGAAGAGAGGGAAAAAAGGAATGATGTTCCTTCTGCAGCTTGGTCACCACAGAAAGCCCAGCCTGGGTCCTTCCGGTGACTAGCCTTCTTGCAGGATCCAGCCATCTTCCTGGGACAGCTGAAAACCTCTTTGTAGGCAGGCTGGATTTACTTAGTTTTGATTTATAATTTAAATGCAATTAATTTCACTGTATTTGTGCTGTCACCTCTGTCCCAGCTGTGCCCTGTGCATAGGATGAGTCCTGCCAGCCCCTCCAGTGCACTTCATCACCTGCAAGTGCAGAGAGAGATTTTGTTGCTTTCATACTAAGAACTTAAAAACAGCAGGGTAGTCCTCATGACACTGAGTTTCTCGTTGTCTTTTTTTCCTCTGGAAAGTCATTTCCTCTCTTCTGGACAGAAACGATAACATGGGATGATCCCAACTGATGATCCCGTTGATTATGACTGCCATTCAGAAAAATGCGTCCTCCGCCTCCCAGACTGTAAGCATCTGTAAGCATCCTCCTCATCAACAAACACTCCAGCAGATGCAAAGCATCCCTTGGAAGCCACGGTGAGAGCTGCACACATGCTTAGGTGCTCCTCTGAACTGGGGCCTCTCTAAACAAGAAGAGACCATTAGTTTTGCCTCATTAGCCTAACCGAGATGACTTTTAAATCCCACTCCTCCTGCCACTTTCTGTAAAATAAACTTAGAAATGAGCCATCTTTGCAGCTGTGACTAGTAATAAATCCAATTAATTTCCATGTCTTTAGTGTTAATATATGCATTAGACATGTCAGCTCTGTCTTTTTCCTTCCTTCATGGAAAAGCTCGTCTTAAGAGATTCCATTCTAATTAGAATGGGATTTGCTCCTTTGTGGATATATTCCTCCAGGAAGCCGCTTACTGAGATGCAGCATCTTCAGTCCCAGGGAGTGGTGTTACTGTTTGTTTGGGTTTTTTTTAAAAGTGCATATGACAATTAGTATCACAACAAATTCATACTTCCTCTGCTAATTTAAGGGTTAAGGAAAAGCCTCCACTTTGTCCTGTGAAGATGTCACCAAACAAAGCAGAAACCAAAGCCACAGATGCATTTCTCTTTGAAATCTGCGTAGTAATTACTGTTTACCCTCCTTCCTCCTTCATTGATGACTCCAATACAAAGGGGACAGTAAACAGCCATGTGGGATTCATGGTCAGATCCATTAGCAGAATCAAGTATTTTGGCTGAGTGCAAGTCTCATGCCAGTCCTTTAAGACTGGATAACAAGCTGAGAGGAAAACCACACAGGTCAGGGCTCTCTAGCAAAGTCTTTTAGAAAGCATTGCTGGTAGTGCTCCTCTTGGTTACAGAGAGATCAGAGCCCCAGCACAGAGGAGGGACAAAGTGCACAGGCTTCAGCAAAGCCTTTGAAAGTTTATTAGCCCTTGTACTCCAAAAACTGCCCATAGGTGCCTCGTATCTGTATGTTAAAGAGCGTAGCCCACTCAAAAGGAGCATCCAAGACTGCTGGTGCAGACCTCAAGGCACCGTGTGCTCTGTAGATAGAAGAGGAAGCTGGAACTTGAGTTCAGTGCGGAAGCAACTTTTAATTGTATCATATCCAAGAGAAAATCAGCCCAGAAGCCAAATTTACATGAACAAACTCTGCTCCCAACCTCCTTTCCTCCTCCCGCTGCCCCACGACTAACCTTTCTTCTCCACCCTTACGAATAATGCAAACTCCCAGCTTCATTTGCTGAGATTTCCCAGAGCTCTGTGGATGCTTTTCTTTCTGCCTATCTCTTGTGTTACATCCAGGAATGGCTATTTCTCCGTGCAAAGGTTATCTATGTTTGAAGCCTCCTCACCACGGACAGAATCATAAGGTCTCTGACGAGGAACAGCAGGTCTTTGTTCATCCTCAGTGCGTGGGACTGTAAATCATCTGAGGGTGACCAGAGAAACCAAGAGTTGCTGCCCTCATAAATCTCCCAGGGTGGCTGCTGCAGCCATCGCGTGCTCTCCAAGGGCTGCAGGTTTCTGATGGTCTCTGCAATTGTAGGATAGAAAATGAGGCAGTGTATGTACTAGGGGACAGGAAGAAAAGATGGGGTTTGGTCACTTTAGTTAAGTCTCCTGGATAAGCTGCTGGGGCTGGTTGGGAACAACAAGAGAGTGTAACAGCCTTTGGAGCTTTTCCCCTGCTTCTTGGCTAGGCCAGTGTTGATGATCTGGGCTTTGCATCGCCCTTTGTGCGTTAAGCTGGAAGTGCTGGCAAAACACCTGCTGTGGTAAACCTAGGGTTGCACCCACATTTAGGGTTGGTGCACCCACTTGGAAGTGACCTGTGATGTGGGAAGTGGTGTGGGAGATCTGAGCACACCAGCACAATCCAGCCAGCACCCTATGGTCTGGATGTGGTTCTTTTGGGCTGGGTCCATCCTCTCCTCACTTTTTAACTTGCTCTGGCTTCAGAGCAGGATGGGAGAGGACAGGGGATGGCTCTAGGGCAATGAGTGATACCCAGGAGCCAAACCCTTGTTATCGTACCAAAACTAGCCTTCCACTCCTTTCCAACACTGTGGCCCTCTCAAATATGCTGTGGTTAGTGCCTTCACATACCTGCCCATGAAAGATAAAGCTCTTGCCTCATCACAACAGTGCAGGGTGCTGTGTTTGTCTCTTGCAATGCAGTGGGGTAATTTTGAGAGCTCGTTGCACCAGGACGTCATCCATTTGCAAAGGCTGGGAAATCATCTGCTGAGCCAGTGCACCTCGGCATCACGACCGCCAATGCAGAGAGGCGGCTGACAGCACTGCTCCCCGGCGACACGGCTGAGCCCAGCCGAGCGTGACAAGCTCTCAAAGTGCTGCTGGGCTGCAAAGAGTTGTTCCTTTTTTTTTTTTTTTCCTTCAAGTTTTCCAAGTCTGATCTTTCCCAGGAGGAATCCCTGCTTAACTGTGTCATCCACCAGTGTGACGGAGCCTGATCTTGTGGCAGTAGCGCCAGATGGCGACTAGTAAGATATGTGTGTACGTGCCAGCTCTGTTCTCATCTCTGTGTCTTAACTTGGGCAGGTGATTTGTCTCCCCATCTCTTCTTCCCGCTTGGTGAGATGGGGAATTTACTGCAGTGCAGCCTCTTTATCTGCCACCCAAATGAAGGATGCTCGGTGTCTCCAGCCCACGTGTTTTTGTTCAGAGCAGGTATAGTGGAAAGCCAATTAACAGGGCAGGATTAAGGCAGGTGTTGCCCACAAGGCTGTTGTCATGTCTGTCTCTCCTCATTACTTGTCTCACATTTAGTCTTTGTGCCAGACTCCCCTTGAGTCTAGATGCCTGGGAAGCACAAGAGCTGTTTTTCTGGATGTCTGTCAGTCCCCAGCAATAGTGGAGGGAAGCCTGAGTGAACCAATCCCTCCAGCTGCTCTGATTTCCCTGGTGTTCTCACTGCAGTGACCAACAAGGAAGGGCCCACTGCATCCCTGCTTTTTTTGTTGCTCAAAGTGACAGCCTCCTTATGGGCTCTATAGCCCTTGGCTGGATGCTCCTTCCTCCTCTTGTCCTTCTGGCAACCATTTAACAAGCAAACCCTCCAGTAATGCTCTTCCCAGCAGGCCCACGATGCAGCTATTTGAATTCTGCCATTTCTTTTTAACCAGGTTCATTTTCTTCCTCCTCCAGGCAATTGGTAATGCCTATGGGACAGCTCTCTCATCCTCCTGCTGCCTTAGATGTCTTCGTACCACTTCCCCTGCTCGCCCAGGCAATTGGCAGTCTATTTGTTGTCAGTCTCCCTGGAACAAGTCTGGCCTTTTATTTCGTAGCTTTATTCTGCCCTGCCAGCAGCCCTGGAGCTCCCTTGCCAAAGCAAGAGAGGAGAAGAGTTGAGCTCCACACGCTGAGATGCGACTGGCACTGGTGTGAGACGGGAAGCGGGCCACGGGATTTGGCCACGTGGCCCAGATGTTTTTGTTTTGATTTCTTTATTTGTTTGCTCCTTTTCCTGATGCCTGCTGCTTCTCTCTGGAGGATCTCAGCTTGTGTTACAAACATATCAAAATTTAAAAAAAAAAACACAAACGGAAAAAAGAAGGTGTCGGAGGAAGCAGTGACATTTGGAAATGTGCGCAAAGCAATGTGGTGACGTTTGCCTCAGCCTGCCAAAAGCTGGAAACACCAGCTTGGAGGCGGATGGAGGCTCTCCCTCTTGGCTGTCAGTCCCTGTCCTCGGCTGCAGCCCCCGGCAGGCTCACAGCATGCGGGGCTTGCTCCCTCCGCGCTTTCCCTCTGCGACCGCTAAGTGAATGCTATGTGGTGTTTTAATAATAACCGAAGTCTGAGGATTTCACATGACTCTGGGAGTTGGGCTACAGAGCTGGGCTCTGGCGGGTTTAAATTTTTGGAAGAGCAGCTCTGCAAACCCTGCACGTTCCTAGGGTGAGCATCCGCACACTATACTCTGAGGTGGTGCCTCGGTTTTGCATCTCAGTTAGGTGGAGCTGGGGAAAGCATCATCAATTTAAACATTGCACAGAAACATGGTTTAACAGCTCCCTGCCTGCATTTCAATCCCTTTAATGAACATAGATCAGAGTGAGGCGCAAGCTGAAAAATTCAGATCCCAGTCCAACATGTGAATGTGCCAGCATTTGGGTGTGTAGGTCTGGAGCTGGAATCTGACTCACTTGCAAATAGGGACCCTTTGCAAAACATGGATCGAGGCTCAAATTCCTGTCCCTCCTCCAAAATTAAATAAAGGTTGAAGAAATTCTGAGAACTCAGTGTTTTGGTTCTGGGCCATCTAAGAGGGGCGAAGTATGTGCTTAAGTGCTTTGTTGAATAGGAAGACTTGAGCGTGTGCTTAATGTTATTAAGTGCTTAGCTGGTTTTGTTGAATCAGGGCCCCTGGCTTTTAAAGGCAATGCTAACCCCTTAGGCTGCATCTGAAAGGACTGGGAAAAGAAGTGGCATCCAGGTACTGTGGGATGTTTGACTGCTGAGCTCTGCATTCCTGCTTTGAAGGCTTGTTCCTCTAAGTCTGCTCTCTTTGCTATTCCAAACCATCTAAATGACTTGTCCCTGGCCACCAGGTGATTACGCAAGGGAGCAGGGGAACTTATGGGCATTTAACACAGCTCCCGGAGAAGTTCAGCTGTCCTGCAGTTTCCATTGGTGATCTCAAGGCAGCACGGTAATACCGGGATGTCAAAGCGTGACGCTGTTTTGCTGGCCCAACTGAAGAGACACGCTGCAAGCCTTCTGACGTCCTCTTTTGGTGGCTGCTGTGCTGCTCCTTGTAACCAGCTTCTCCTTGTTGTGAGAGCCCCTGAAGTCAGTTTGGTTCAAAGGAGTGGGTGAGCATGAGCTAAGCTATCTCCCTGGGGGTGACGTGGGTTAGGGAGTGATCAGAGGAACACAGCTGGCTGATCCATCACCAGCAGCAGGGAACAGAGAGTAGCTGCAGGCAGTGAAGTTTTCAGCCAACATAGATGCTGCTGGAAAGGAGGTGTCCCCAAAAGTCTGCAACAAGAGGGTGGGTGTGAACCTCAGCCCCTGAAATAGCGTTTTGGTGGCACAAGAGCTGGAACTGGCAAGCAGTGTCTGCAAGAAATGAGACTCCATAGGGAAAATAGCAACTTCTCCTGCTTTACAGGTAAAAGAGTGGCTGAGACCAGGATGGAAATAGATGGAAAACTTAAGCACAGATGAAAGGCTTGAAATTAAATACATTATGCATGAGGCTAACAGTTGGAGTCTGAGAGCCACTTGGAGGTAATCATCTGAAAAGCGGGAATGGTTCTAGGCAACAATTTCAGCCTATTGCAGAGGCACCAGAAACTAGGCTTCCTTTTAAAGGAAAGACAAAGTTAAAATCGCAGGACTGGAGTGGCCATCTCCGGACAAACCAGACACAGCCCTCACTCCCCTCTGTCCTCTGCCAGGCCTGGAGGGACAGGCAGCCTGGCTGCTGAGTCTGTCCTGGGATGGGGCTGGCAGTACGGTCCCATGACTAGCAGTGCCACATGTGGGACAGACTTTGATTTGCAATGCCAACATCTTTTGAAACAAAATATCTTCCCAGTGCTCTCTTGCTGTTGAAGGCTATTTTTCTAAAAAAAAAATGTTCCTGTTTGCACATCTGATACTAATATGGCAAATGGTAACACAAAGATGCAGCTTGTCCTGTATCAACAGTTCAGCTGTGGGATTCAGATTAAAGTTTTGGGCCAATAATTTCTGGAAATTGAAATGCCATTCTTTTCTTTTGCATGTTTGCAGATGCTGGGATGATAGAAGATGTGTTCTTCCAGGACAATGCCTGCATTAAAAAGATTAAAAAGTGATATTTCTTCTGAAGCCAACGTTAATAAGAAGCTCAACACTCAAAAAGTGGTGGAATAATGAAAGCAACAGAGATTCAGGTACCATTGCGGGTCACTTTGCACCTGAATTCAAAGCCAGCCTTTTGTGTGTGGCAGTTTTTCAGCTCAGGTTTTAAGTTAAGGCTCAGAGACTGACAGCAAGTCCCTCCGGAGTCCCATCTGTTCTGATTCAGATCCTGCTGTTTACGTGTCGCAGGCTCCATGACTGCACACCTGACCTTCCAAGTTTTATGGGACTCACTGATGCAAAACCTGGAGCCAGTGACACCTCCCTTCCTCCAGGCACGTGCCTTAAGCAACAGCAAGAGATCTGTGTTTGTTCTCCCCAGTACAGTGGAAAGGGAATTATTTCAGGCAAAGAGATTTATGTTGGTTTTTTTTTTTTTTTTTAGTGGTTCCTTGACCTGTTGTTATACACTAAATGAGACTCACTCTTGTTAACCCTCTAAACATGGAAAGCCAGCAGGGAGACAATGTGTGGAGATAAAGCTGAAAACTTTAGGTTAAGTAAGTTCTTAAATGCAAAATTAAGTTCTTGGATGCAAAGAACGGGAGGGTGAGATAGTGAGAGCAAAGTGATGCACTGAGGACCGCCTAGCAGACTGGTACTACCACAAGGTCTTCTGAGCCTTCTTCCTTCACACATGACGTCTCCTGGTTTAAAGGGAGGGCCCCAATGACAGAGCATGGTACACCTAATCTCTTCTGCCTCTGTCACTGAAGTCTTGTGACCTTGGTTGAGTTATTTAGCCCGCCTCAGCTTGCCTATATGTAGAAGAAGGTTAAAAGCCAGCTCATAAAATGCGCAGTTCGGTGCAAACAAGATACATGCAGGTTGCCTCTGATTCGTATTCAAGGGCCACTTTTCAGTGGCAGTGGAGCTGATGTAAAGGGGCCTTTGTCCAAATGAGCATCAGCTGAAACTGAACGAACTCCTTTAAAGGCTGTAGGGTTAGAGTTTTCTGAGGAAAAAAAAAAACATAAGTCCTTGCTGTTGCTGTCAGATTTGTATGAACTAAAATGTGTTGCAGGTGCAGTTTGATCTTGCTCAGCTTGCCACAGCATGCAGCTGGGCTGGACTGGAAAGCCTTCCCAGGAGCATTTCTGCCCAGCTCCAGGCTCCCATCGCATGGCCTGCTTCAGCCGAGGGTCCCGCGGCTGTCCAGAGAGCACCACTGCAGCCAGCCCTGCCTTCATCGCAGGCAGTTTGAACGCAAATTGTACTGCAAATGGTGTCCTTTCTTCTGGGAGGGGCTGACTACTTCAAGCAGGAACCTCCCCCGTCCTGGGTTGAATGCTGAGCTGTGGCTGTTTATGCATGTGTGGTGAGGTAGGTGCAATGATTCAGCTCTGTATAAGCCTGTTTGGGACAAAACATTTTGGGCCGTGCTGCTGTCATTATTGCTACACCTTCATCACTGACCATACATTAACTGGCGAGGTTAGCCCTGTATGGAGGAAGTGTCCGCACAGGCTGAAACGGTGCTACACTACTGCGTAACGAGAGAGCTGTTGCTATATAATTAAGCAGCAACGTTACCATGGTTTTACAGTGTCCCCAAAGCAGCGCTGGCCCCAGCGTTGCCTCTCTTGCCCTGCTGCACTTCGCCTCCCTCCTCCCTACCCCTACATGGATGTCTCTCTGCTGCAGCCCAGGGAAAAAGAAGGGCTGAAGGTGAGACCCACTCTGCCCTTCCTCCTCTTGGCAGAGAGCTGGAGCAGAGCAGGGCTGCTGGGCACGTGGGGCTGAGGGGAACACTGATGGGTTCTGCTGGGGGAGCAGAAGGTCTTAGCAACGTCAAGGAGCAAGGGAAGGCTCAGCAGCACGAGTGGTCCTCTGTGCAGCAGCAATGGGCAGGTCTCTGAAGGCTAGATCAGGGGCATTGGTGATGGCAGGAGGGAGAGATCTCTTTGTAGCCAAGCACAGGTATGGTGGGACTCCATTTCCTGGTTAGCAAGGATGTATGGTTCTCTAGGGCACATCGAGTGCTGAAGGCAGAGGGAGAGGAGAAGGGAAGGCAGCCAGTGGAAGGACTGGGTCTGGCCTTTGCATGGACTGCCTGCCATTGGAGCCTACGTTAATGTGGGACCTGAAGAGCATAAGCTCATGCTCAATGCGTTGTTGTCCCTTGAAGAGTCTTGATCCTGACGTATCCGTGTGTAACCTTTTGTCAAAGACATACTATGATTGAGAAGCTTTTTCCTCCTCAGGCTGTTCCAGTTCCTTCTGTTGGGAGTTTTTCCCAGGCTGTCTCAGTCTGAAGCTGTAATTTAAGCCCATCATTTCTGTTCTTCCACTGCCGGTGGCTGATTATTCACAGTTTAATGGATATTCTTCTGCAAAGGCAATGCTGGTGAGGGTTGTTCCCAGCCTGATGTGCTGAGATGAACACCGGCAGCATGGGTGCAAGAAGGCATTAAACTAGGCAGATGTCCGTGTCACCAAAGGTCAAACATTTTTAAGGTTAAGCATTTTTAAATGTAAATATGAAACCCAGGCCAGGAGAAGAAAAGGAGTCAAGGTACAAGAACATCAGACAAGATATTGTAAGGATGAATCAAAAGTCATTGCAACAGAACTCAACTGACATCATGTGCTTGGTGATGAGGGAGAAATTAAAAAAAAAAAAGTGAGAAAGAAAGTGTCATTTTGAGTAGTCCAGCTCTGACTTCATTTGGACAGTGTCCATGAGCCTGGGGAGGGAATGCAGTCCACATCAGTTAGCATTAAGACATGATATATTAGGTGATTTGCTAAAATGCTGGTGAAGTTTCTTTAGAGTGAACAATGAGAGGGGTAGCTTCAGGCTCTGCTTCTTGTCAGCTGTGAACATCATGAGTGACACTGGTTTGTTTAACTCCATGTTCCCCCTCCCCATGTTGTCCTTATCAGACCCTCTTTTATCCTTAAAACAGAGGTAGAAATGGAGCTGATCTTGCCTGGCTTTCCACCCTTTCCATCCAATTCTCTTGCACGTCTTCCCTAATCTAGGGACTAGAAGCAAGTTTTGCATCTTCTTTGCCAGTTTGACACCTGGTGCAGGAAGAAGGCATTGCTGGGGCAGCCCTGCGATACCTCGCTGGGCTGCGGGCTCACCAGCTCTCCAGAGGTTCTGCACTGCTCTGGCTCATTGGCTAAGCAGAAATGGGTCTTTCATGGCCTTGGGGAGCACCACACCATTTGAGGCAGCAATGGATGATTCAAAATCAGTTCTCTTCCTGGCTCAACAGATGGGCTGCTGCCTGCAAAAAGGAAATTAATGTCTTTGCACAGCTCGTGGTCTGACAGGAATGTCTGGAGAAGCTCTAACGTCGCTTCCCCACAAGCAGCTGTCTTGTGCATCCTCTTCCATGGCTTCCTGCATGACTTCTTGTTTTGCAAACATTCCATCCTTCCTTCCACATTCCCTCTGGATGGAGCTTTTTGCTGGAGGGTTTCCTGCTCCTGTCTCTTCTGTAGAGTTCTGCCTTTTCAGTTGTCCCAGTGCAACTGCTGACGCTTAAAAGTGGATCGCTGAAATATTTGGGTTAACAAAAAGGAAAAAAAGGTTATTTTTTTAACTCAGATCAGGGTAGTGATATGTTTTCCAGCCATGGTCCCTGCACAGCTGGAGAGATAATGATCTGCAGCAGAGGAATAGCTAAATGTAGGAAATGCCCAAGCTAACAGTCGGGAGCAGGGAAAGGGACAGCATCGCTCTCCTTCCCGGTTCCAGCGCGTGTTCCCCTCTTGTACGTCAGATCGGGGGAGTCAGATCATTGCAGTGACCCCACGGGAAATGTCTGTCCCTTTACCTGACACATGGGCAGTGGCACTGGGGGTGAGGGAAAGTGGGACTGTGTCTTTTGACAGGAGACCACAGTCAGATCAGATTAGAGTAAGGGGAAATTGGACCCTTGAGGGACATAATGAAGTTGTCAGTGGTTCCTGGTGTAGCAGTCACTAGCAGTTTTTGCCATAACAATACAGACACGGTAATGTTTTGACAGGCTGGGGTAGTGCTTGTTATCTGAATATCATGAGGCTGTGTTAAAGACCCTATTCCATGTTTAAGGAATTTGGCCTCTGCGTCTTGTTGACAGCATGGAAATGTTTCAACGCTGTACAAACGCACAGAAGTGAATGTAGGCTGGAGGAGTCTGAGTAAAATACATCACAGGTATGCTGCATTACCTATCACCCAGAGAAATTGGTTTTGTTTGACAAGAAATGGAAACACTGCCAGGATATTTTGCTTCAGTTTAGGTTATTTGCTAGAATTGTTTGCGGTTAGTAACGAGCACAAGGTTCACTTGTAATAATAATGTAACCATGGTAATAGGATAACACAAACCGATGTCAGTCTGATTTGCCGATAAGATTTATACCCTATTATATTAGCCAATGCAATTAAGAAATGCTTAGAAAATTGACATCAGGATAGATTAAAATAAAGTATCAGAGGCGTAGTGACAGCTGTGGGTCTTAAGCAGAGTCCCCAGGTGGATGTTTCCAGGTAACGCATCACCCTGCCTCCGAAGGGCTGTGTTACAGTAAGCAAGGAAAGCCATTGCTTTCATCTTACAAACAGGGAATTGCAATGTTCCTCTTAATTTTTGCAATTTCCTACCCTCATTTTAGTGTGACTGGTCAGAAGCGAACCTAGGAGAAGTAAGGAGTGTTAATTGGCCTCATTTAATCTAAACTGAATTTAATGATCAGCAGGGGCGGAAGAGGGAAAGACAAATGTGTGCATTTGGGATGTAGGGGTTCGCTCCCAGTGGGAAGGAAATTAATGGTGAGATGGGGGTCAGACGCTCTTGCCCCTTGCCTATGTGTTTTGGATTCACTGCCCATCATGCCAGCCACCACTTTCTGAGAGCTCCTTTTATATTACCAGTGGCAACTACCTGCTATTTCTTGTAAGCTCTGTGGGGCAGAGACCATCTCTTTATTCCCTGTATATGAAATGCAAAGGGAACGCAGCATCTCTACCACCTAATAATGTAATCATAAGAGATGAGCCAGGATAATCATAAAAGATGAGCCATTTCATAACCGCCTCTGTACCAGACAGAATTACACCTCTCATGACATCCTAGCAACAGAGCTCCTCAATCATCATCTCTTCTCCTTCCCTGCAGATAACTCACTGCCTCCCTCCTTGCAGTTTCTGTGTTCGAGTTCAGGATGGGGAACCTGGGATTATTTGTTTTTGGAGAATTTCAGCTGATTGGAATAGCAACTTTACAAAGGAGTGTGAGAGCAAGTCCTTCAGCTGATGCCACAAGCCAGGAGAGGAATGGAAGACAGTTTAGGACTCAGAGATTTTTTTTCATGTGGGAGTCCTATTACTCAGCCCTTGCTAGGAGTTTTGAGATGTTTGGTTTGCTGAGATAGAGGCCTCCAAAGGTTGTCCAGTCAGAGCTAATCTGGGGACTGGGGCCTCCCTCTTATCTCAGACTAGTTTTTCACTGGGGTGATCAACTGCAGTGTAACTGAGAGGGAAGAAACCAGTCTTAGCCTCTTGTTCCTTCTGTGCTTAAAATACCTCTTTTACTTGAGGACGATACCTAGCAAAGGCACCCTTTTCTCCATCTTCTCACCTCACTGTCTTCTTCTGGTTCTGTCTTTCATCTGTATTCCACCACCTATGGCTGGACTTTTTGTCTTGCTGCTTATGGACTCTTTACTTGTTGTTTTCTGAACAGTGTCTTCCTGAGCAAATTAGAGGGGTTGTATCTTATGCTCATTCTCCTTGTTTTTTCTGCTGCCTTCAAATCCTGCCTTCCTGGGCTCTCCCTCCCTTGTCTCCATGACCTACACTCTGCTGAGCTTCATCCTAGTTCTTGAGTACTCTTCCGTGGACCTTCTCTCACTCTTGGTGTCTTAGATCACATCTTGTTTTCCTTCTATTATTCACATAATTCGACATTTCTTGCTGGCTGCTCACTCGCACATCTCCTTTTCTCATGCGGTCCAGCCTCCTAATGGCCACTGCTTCTCTGGCACCTTATTATTCCTTCATCTATGGGGTGAAACCTAAGCTCCTCTTCTTCAGACTCCCCTTCCCTTCCTCTTTGCTGATCCTAGCCGCACAGTGAGTCTTGTTCAGTCGAAGCTGCATTCTCCTATTCACGTGATGTAGGCAGTTGACTGTTTTGGCAGTTCTTGTGTTTCTTTTCCTTCCTGGAACCGATGCACTGCGAAGGATGAACACAGAAATGTCAGCACGGAGCACAGGAGACTGGCAGCATCTGAGACTCTTCAGGGTGGAAGAGGTGATTTAGGGGGAGGAATCAGGCTGAAATCTACCAAATGATAAGTGGCAAAATAAATAAATCTGAACATGAAGACAGATTTTATTAGCGCTGTAGTTTATTTTTGAAGCAATGTCTACATTGCACAGTGCACAACAGCACAGAAAGAGCTGAAATAGCTTTGCATAAATATTGCATGAAGTTTTGGGTACAAAAGCACACAAGGCACAGAGCTACATGCAAAATCTGGCTAAAAAGGGTGAAGGAAAATGTGAGAACTCTCTGCTTCCATATCTGGAGAGCTTCTGGTGCCCGCTTGGGAAAGTATCTCTGCATTGCAACAGAGCTTTCAGTACAAACATGCTCAGAGGGTGCTGTGTGCAAAGCTCCACGCAGGAGAGAAAGCCATGGAGCAGGTTTTTAGGTCAGCAGTGGTGGCCTATAGGTTGTGGGACAGGGACCAAACCTAATTCTGGGCCTTTTATGGGCCCAGACACATAAAATAGAGACAGCGGACCAGTATGGGTCTTGGTTTTTATTTCCAGTTTTGCTTAGCAACCTCAGTCAACCCCTTGCCCTTGGGCCATCCCTTGTCCTTTCAGTGTTTGTCAGTTCTCTCTGAGGCTGCAATTTCATGGTCTCTCGGATCTGGCAGGAGTGATATTGCTCCCCAAAGCAGCGGCCCTGCCTTCTCTGGCTTATTCCTGCGCTGCTTCGCTTTTGCTGGCACATACACATACATCTACATTAGCAGCCAGGACAGCACATCAGGCATGGATTTACCGAGCAGTGTGGCTGTGCTGAGGACCTGCCATCCACGCTGTACGTATTTCAAGGGTGTTACTTTGGGTTAGTCGTGTTCTCGCCCCGCAGACTGAATGCCCATTAATGAACACCCGTCAGTGGTTGGGGTGCTGTAGGTGTGCTCCCTTCTTCTGCTTTTGTTTTACCCCAAAGCATCTCAGTTCATTTGTTCTCAAATCCCTCTGCAATGTGAATCGCAGCATGGTAAACCGGAATGATCCAGAGAGTTGGTTCAAAAAAGGCACTTGTAATCCAAACTAAAATATTGACATAGATGCACTGTGCTGACACGGCTGCGTGGTGAACCGGCTCTGGGAAGACATCAAAAGCAAAAAGAAATTGAGTTAGTTTTAGCTTTGACCATCCTCTGAGTTGATGCATGTGGCCTCACTGACATTTGGGCCAGCATTTGGGAGGGAGTGAGGGCTGGTTATAAGCTGCAGGAGGAAAATGGATCTCCTTTTTAGAAAGCACTTTACATGGGTTTAAAAAGACTGTGAAATAATGATCGGTATCAGCTGCAGGGTCTCGGAACAAGGACCCACACCTACAATGGATAAAGTAGGTGTACGGCACACCGCAATAGATTGTCTACTGCAAACGGCATGGGAGTGGGGAGATGAATTTCATCGGAGACCTTTCAGTACCACAAACAATCATCATCTTCTGAGGAACAGAGGGAGAGCAGGAAGAGCATTTCATTATGCTCATAATGTTCGTGAGAGCCGCTGTACGGCCGGCTCACATCTTTCCAAACAAACCCCATATTGTGAAGGGCTCCCTCAATGCCTTCTTATTCCTCTTCCATTCTCCCCCCGCCCCCGAACATGTCTGGAACTCAGTTTTTGCTCTATTTCGATACTAACATTTTCCTTTTTTTTCTTCAGCATCTGCATTTCCCTCCCTCCCTCTTTCCATTGAAAACCTAATTGCAGATCCCTTGCTGCAATTAGTCTACGTGCTGTTATGAAGTTCACTTCATTATGGCTTTTTTGGCTAGTCGTCTCAAACGGGCTTTGAAGCAACACCTCGCTGGTGCTTTGATCTTCGTGCTTATGCCGTGGTCAGCTCCCTGGTGCAAGGACTGCCATGTTCTCCTCTGCTTCCCACCTTTGCCTCCTTGCTCCTGACACCCTCATGCCTTCACGCCAGGATGTTTTGTCCCCAGGGGCATCGTTTATGCTCCCGTTTTGGACCCGTCGGGCTGTATAAGCTACACAGCACCGCAACGTGCTGCCGATGGCCCGTGACTACGCCGTGCGTGGGCTCCAGAGGTCATCGCTGGAGTTTTTGGAGAGGTCAGTGGGTAGCAGTCCCGCGTACCCCACCTCCCCACACCCCGCCGGGGGGACCGTGGAGGCGCGGGGCGGGAGGAGGAGGAGGAGGAGGAGGAGGCAGGGGACCGCGGGCGTGGACCCGCCGCCGGGCGGGGAGGGAGGGAAGGAGGGAGGGAGGGGAGGCGGGCGCGGGGCGGCGGTGGGCGGGCGCGGCGGCAGCCGGGGAGGGAGCCGGGCGCCCCGCGGCCCATTCGCGACCGGCGGCGGCCTGCGGGCGGCGGCAGCGCGGGGTACGGCGGCGCTTGGCCCCCCGCGGGCAGGGCCTGTCAGCGGCGGCCGCCCCCTCCCCTGCGATGAAGGCGAGCCCCGCGGCAGCCGCCGCCGCGGCGGGGCCGGGGCCGGGGCCGGGGCCGGGGCAGGCGGGGGGGCCGCGGGAGCCCGATGCGCGCTGGAGGGAGAAGGGCGAAGCGGAGGCGGAGCGGCAGCGCACCCGGGAGCGGCTGGAGGCCACACTGGCCGGGCTGGGCGAGCTGGAGTACCTGAGGCAGCGGCAGGAGCTGCTGGTGAAGAGCCTCCTGCTGCGGCGGCCGGCGGGCGCGGTGCCCAGGGCGCAGGGCGGCCGCGGGGAGCCGCCGGGCGAGGGGCCGCCGCCGCGCAGCCTGGAGGAGAAGTTCCTGGAGGAGAACATCCTCCTCCTGCGGAGGCAGCTGGTGAGCGGCGGGGGGCGGCTGGGGGGCGCCGGGGATGCGGGCGGGTGTCGCCGGGGATGCGGGCGGGTGTCGCCGGGGGATGCGGGCGGGTGTCGCCGGGGGATGCGCGTCTGTCGCCGGGGGATGCGCGGCTGTGGCCGGTCCCCGCGGGGCGGTGTGACCGGCGGGTAGCTCCTCGCGGAGGGACGAGGAAGGGGGTAGGGACGGCCCCGGTGCCCCGAGGGGTGCCCACGCCGCTGTCACGCCGGCACAGAGTCCCGGCCGCCCGCCCGGGGGACGGGCCTCGGTGGGCTCTAGGCGAAGCGGTGACACATCGTCGGCGGCCGGATTTCACCGGCGTTTTGCTGGTGGCTGCACGGTTCCCCCTCGGTTTCCAGAGCCAGGCCGGCGGTCCCGACTTCCATTCAAGGCAAAAGAGGCGCTGCCGTTGCCTTGAATGGAAGTTGGGAGCGAGCTCCTGGGTCGCAACCCCGAGAGGAGGTAACGAGCGCTCCGGCACGGGCAGGATCGGGCCCCTTAAAATAAGGGATGCTTTTGTTGAAGGACGCGCTTTGTAGCTGGTGTGGGAAGAGATGGAGGGCGGCATGAAGCGGCAGATCATTTTTCAATGAAAATAGCGTACAGCTGTGCCTGGCGGTCTTTGTGCACGGCTCAGCATTTGCTTTCACCCAGGGAGAAGTTGGATTGCGTGATTTATTTGCCTAATTTCTTCTCCCCCCCCCCCTTTTTTTTTTCCTTTTTTTTTTCTTGTTAGCCTTTTGATTTAGTTAATTTAGGATTCTTTCCTTCTTTAAAAGACAAAAATAAATGATTTTTCTGCTGAGAAGGGGCTGGATGCCAAAGAACCCTAGTGAAGGACCAGGGAATCATTACTCGGAAAAAAAAAAATAAAAACCCGGGGATTTGTGGTAGCACTTTAATTTGTGCACTTGACATTGCAGATTGGAACCAGATGGGCTGCTCGCTGGGGGAGGGGGGACACTGGTGGCAGTAGGCGGAGCAGTGAGTTACCCTTGAACCCATTGCCTCTGCCAGCCTGGCTTCCAGCCAGCTCCCCGCTCCCGTCAGAGATGTGGTGGAAGACTTGGGATCGCCCCTTTGGTTCTCCAAGGATGGTGTCACATGCCAGCGCATCTTCAAACAGCCTCGCTAATGCTATTAGCCTTTGCTTTCCCTTTGCCCAAGGACTGGCCCACCCCAGGGGAAAGGTTGTCCTGGATTTAATGGGTTTAGAACTAGTCCAGTTACGAGCATCAAAACTCTGCGATGAGCGTATCAGAGCACGTCTGGGCGCTCATCAAGTGATGCACTTAAAGAAATAAACCTTTCTCCTGCCTCCCCCACTTTCCCCAAAGCCAGAACAATTAAAGGGTATGAAGCTGAACAGATGATGGATAAGCAGCATTATAATACACACAGGGAAACTGATTGCATTGACCGTGGGTTAATGAGTGCCTTACAAAATCATTTCTTATTGCTAATTTTTTGCCATCAAATTACCTTCATAAATAGCCTTAAAATTCATCTCACTGCAATTTCATACAATTATAATGGGAGAAGAGGAAGAATTACTCTTCCTTCCTGCTGCACTGTGAAACTAATAAAAGGGCCCTAGGAATCTTGCTGTCTATACAGTAGACTATAGGCTCATAATGTGCAGCAGAACAAGGCGGTTCCCACACTACAGGCACTTGTTGGCAGAGCTGTTTCGTCCCATTGTGTGAACAGATGTGATCTTTGACTAACATCACTGTGGTGGTGAACGTCCCCTATTACACTGGCAAAGCTGTCCTTTCACCGAAGTAGCCCATTTCATGTGCACAGGTTTGGTTTGACCATATCATACAATACAACTTTGTTGTCACAGCTGTGGTCCTGCAAAGGAGTGCTTTGCCAACGTAGCGTGTTGGTCTTCCTAAACTGTGGAGTGTGCTCCTTATGTGGAACTGGCTGGAAGAGGCTGGAATGAAGTGCCTGAATAATTCTTCAGTTAAGTATTTATCCAGAGTGTCTATCTAGAATTTCAGGGCTTTGTTCTGTTTTTTTTTTTTTTAATAAAAGAATATCGACAAGGTATTTCCACGATGCTCAGATGGAGAAGGCTGATTGTCTTTGGAGCCGCTTCATGTCTGCCTCACGGAAGGAGCTGATGTTGTTTCTCTTCTTGTTTTCCAGAACTGCTTGAGGAGGAGGGACGCCGGCCTACTAAATCAGTTACAAGAGCTAGATAAGCAAATAAGCGATCTCCGCCTGGACGTGGAAAAAACGACAGATGAACACCTTGAGACAGACAGTCGTCCAAGTTCAGGTAAGGCCAATATTCAGCAAAATGGAGCCTCCCTTGGCACCTGGAATGAAACTGGCTGTAGCTTTCAGTACTACAACAGTAAACGTCTATACCACATTGACACTGATAATTAATGCCTGTGAGCAAAGTTCACCTACCACTGGAAAGGTTGCTGTTTGTAGACAATATATTCAGAGGAGCATTTCAAGCTTAATTAGATTTTTTTTTCAAGGCCATCCACAAATTTGTTCAAAAAGTTCTAATCCTCCTGCATATTAGGAAGGCGGTTGCAAGAAAAATGGTGAAAGGAAGCACCAACAGCAGGAGTAAGATGTCAAAGTTGATCTCACAGCCAGAAGGGAACACTGAATCAAACAATTTGATACCCCATATATTGAATTTCATCCCATTCTAACTGTGTTGAAACCAGTAAGTGGTATTTAACTCTGGGGAACCTTTCCTAGAGGAACCTAGACTTGTTCTGAAGATACTAAAAAGTGGAGAGTCCACCAACTTGCAATTGTTAAAACCGTTGCTAATTTCTACTCTGAATGTGACTTGTCCCAGCACTGATTTTTTATACCCTTTTCTCCCATAGACTAAGGTCTTTTCTAGTACTCAGCTTTTTCTCCTCTTGGAGGTGCTATACAGTATAATTCCTGACTTTTCTTGATGAGCTAAACAGGTCAAGTTCATTAAGTCATTTGTTTTAAGGCATTTTTCCAAGCTCTTAAATGGCTTTATGGCCACTTTCCAATTTTTCAGCTTTGTTTTAAGCATGCTGGAGTTGAGGACTAGGCACACCGTTCCAATGTCTTTCTTACCAGTGCTGTATAGACTGCTGAAGTCATTTCCCTACTGCTATTCATTAGTCTCTTTGTACATCCAACAATCTCATTAGCTTTTTTTGCCACATCATTAAGCTTGATTGAGCTGCTTTTCCACACTGACTAAGTCCTTTTCAGGATTATTGTTTTCCAGGATGCATCCCCGTTCTGTAGACATGCCCTGGATTCCTTATTCCTAAATGTACAATTTAAATTTTGATTATGGTATGTCATATTTTCCTTGTGTAGTCCCAATTTACCAGGAAATTAAATTTTGTGTCTGCGCATTATTTACCATTTTCCTTCTTTCGTGTCATCCACACATATTATATTTATCTCCAGGCCTTTGAGGGAAATAATGGATAGCATTGGGCCCAACACTTGGTAAAAATTTTGTAGTCAAGTGGCTAGTCTCTCTTGGAAGTATAATACACTATGAAATGAGTGGGCTGTCAAACACAGCCTGGATTCTTCTTGCTAAAAACTAAAAGCCCTGTAAAGGGTAAAACCCCAACCCCTGTAAAGGTTAAAAAAAAAGTTCAAAATTTCATATGCTAAGTAAAGTTCTGCTTTTTCACTTTTAAATGCTTTACTTTTAAACTGAATCCTTTATAGTAATAAGGATATTACTAAATTGTGCACTGTTTTTTGAGTGACTGAAATCCCATAACTAATTGCAATAGAGTAAGCCAACATAAACATGAGCTTGACTGCCTTTCTAGGGACACAAATGGTAACTTTGTGTAGACATAACTAATATAAATCCAAACTCTTATTTTTATAGGGTTTTATGAGCTGAGTGATGGAGCTTCTGGATCACTCTCCAATTCATCTAACTCTGTCTTCAGTGAGTGTTTATCCAGTTGCCATTCTAGCACTTGCTTTTGCAGCCCTTTGGAGGCAACACTGAATATCTCAGATGGACGCCCTAAATCTGCAGGTATAGTAAAAGCAGGTCGAATACATCATACTCCAGGAGGTGGCTTTGGCTTTGGAAATACTGCCTCAGGAGTATCTGGGTTGGCTTAACCCTTCTTCCTTTCATTTGACGTATTCTGCTCTGAAAAGATTCCAGTGCCTATCACGTACATGGGTCATGAGGCAGGACTGTTTGCCCTCCCCTAGTCTAGCCTTACATGTGAATATGTCACGCTAAACACATGAAAAGACCATGTGGAAATCTGCCAGCTGCTCTACCCAGCAGAGGGCAGTGGTACCTATACACATAAACACGTTAGCTGATTTCTCATGGTTTCCTTTAGAGAAGCGTTTTTACTAAATAGCAATAATTAGAGATACCTCAACAGCCACGTCTTCATTAAAGTGACAGAGTAAGGAGCTAGCTACAGGTTTTAGGAGGTCAGAGTGTTTGTAGCCGTCATTTTGTCAGTTCTGATGGTACTCAACCCCCAGGTGACCATGCTGAGGTGTGTCCTGCATTTATATACTATAGATAAATAGACATCATGAACATGGAAAAAGATGATTAGAGGACTAATTAGAGGACATCTTTACAAAGATGATTAGAGGACTGGAGCATCTCTCTTATGAGGAAAGGCTGAGGGAGCTGGGTCTGTTCAGCCTGGAGAAGAGAAGACTGAGGGGGGATCTTATCAATACTTACAAATACCTTAAGGGTATTTGTCAAGAGGATGGGGCCAGACTCTTCTCAGTGGTGCCCAGTGACAGGACAAGGGGCAACAGGCACAAACTGAAACATGGGAAATTCCATCTCAAAATGAGGAAAAACTTCATTACTTTGAGGTTGACAGAGCAATGGAACAGGCTGCCCAGGACGGCTGTGAAATTTCCTCTGGAGATATTCCAAACCCGCCTAGACGTGACCCTGTGCAACATGCTCTAGGCGAACCTGCTTTGGCAGAGAGTTGGACTAGATGATCTCCAGAGGTCCCTTCCAACCCCAACCATTCTGTGATTCTGTCTCTTTGACAGAGAGCTGCTGAATTTCCTTGGACACTAGGCTGAAGATGCAAGCCTTAATATGTGGGATGGTTAAATAACAGAATCACAGAATCATTTTGGTTGTAAAGGACCTTTAAGATCATCGAGTCCAACCATTAACCTAATGCTACCAAGTCAACCACTAAACAATAACCCTAAGCACTACATCTACTCATCTTCTAAATCCCTCCAGGGATGGTGACTCCACCACTTCCCTGGACAGCCTGTTTCAATGCTTGATAACCCTTTCCATGAAGAAGTTTTTCCTAATATCCAATCTAAACCTCCCCTGGCACAACTTGAGGCCCTTTCCTCTCGTCCTATTGCTTGTTACCTGGGAGAAGAGACCAACACCCACCTCGCTACAGTCTCCTTTCAGGTACTTGTAGAGAATGATAAGGTCTCCCCTCAGCCTCCTTTTCTCCAGGCTAAACAATCCCAGTTCCCTCAGCCGATCCTCATAACACTTGTTCTCCAGACCCTTCACCAGCTTTGTTGCCCTTCTTTGGACTCTAAAATAAATAGGAAGGCCTCCTCTGTCTGTTGTCCAGGAAGACCACTTCAGTAGGACTTTTGTGATCAAGTGTTATTGGTTGCAGCCGTACTCATTCAAAAGCCTTAGTTCATTCTGGGTTGTGGAGGATACTCCTAACCATAGTATTTCCAATTTCCATTCTGCTTTTTAAGGTTAACTTATAACGATTTGTTGTGAATCCAGGACAAAATAATTCAAGTTCTTCTGACTGCAGTGGGAAGATAGAGCCTGGTATACATTAATTCTGAGATGCTGAGAAGTCCTCTCAGTTAGCATTTGATCAGCTTGAGGTAATTTAATGTTCCCTGTTGTAAGGTGTATGCGATCTTCAACAACCATACATAAAAAGAAAAACATACACAAGGACTTCCAGCAGATTGCATTGCTGTTTGTTTTCTGTATACATCATGAAAACCTAAAACTCTCATTAATCATACTGTCTCACTTTTAGAGCTGAAATGTCACAAACTGGCATGCTTCGAAGAAGTATTTTTGGCAACATTTCCTGACTCTGACATAGAATTTAGGAAATTTGGGAAAACTGTGAGGTGACCTGGAGGAAGTTCCTGCTCGTAAATGCCCTATTCTTCCTCTCCTGCCCACACAGGAACATCATCTCTATCAGCTAATTTCATCAAAGTCTATGAGACCTCTTTTGAAATAAGCCTTAGATAAGTGATGAGAGCTGAGCATTCAAATCTGAGTACCCTGGCTGAAGTTTCTAGCCCAAGGGTAGAAAACAGGACTGACAATGATGTGGAGGGATCATTTAGATGGTACCCCTGCATTTAGATTGTACCCCTACATTAGATTGTACCCCTGCCCAAGAAGACAAGGGCAACATAAGCTTAAGAAAATAATAATCTTAGGTGCTTGGATTGAAGACCTGCTCCTAAGGTCACTTACATCCTAAGGAAGTGCCTTAGCCATTAAATCTGACTCATGCATCTTGAAACGCACTGGATTTCTCTTACGGAACTCTCTTTGCAGAGCCAAGGCTAGGATGTCAGCTGGATTGACCTGCACTCCTTGTACTTGTGTGGAAAGATGAGCCTGTTTCCCATTCTTGAATCCTTTATTGCTCAAAAGAAGCATCTGGTTTTATTATTATTATCATTATTATAATTGTAAAATAATTATGATGATAATAATATTAGTAACGGTAACAATAACAATAAAATTAAATCTGTATTTTTTTTGGATGCATGATATACTTGGAAAAATCTGGAAGTGAAATTTGTCAATAAGCTAAAAGCAATTAATTGTTCTCTTGTCTATATTTTTTTGTTTCCCTTTGGATTTAGCAGAGTAAAATATAAAATTCTTATGTGCTGAGGCCTGTAGTGAGTTTTACAGGTGACTGTGTAACATACAAACATAAGAGACCCTTACAGGCTTCTGGGTGGCTTGGGTGTAAAATAGGAAGCTCAGAGCAACCTAGGCACAGGTTCAAAACCAAAGTAAATGTTCTCATTAGGGCTGTGATTTTTAGTTTTTTAATCACATAGTCATATTGGGGCAAATCTTACATAGATGCAGTTACAAAGAGACCCACGGAAGAACAGTGCTGCTTTGATATCGCCTAAACGGCATCCCTGGTTGCAAGGGTGCTGCTGTAGTGTAAGCATTACACCGTGTGTGTAGATGGGACCGGCGTCCTTGGCGGCACGTGAAAAACGTAGCAGAAATGTCCCTGGCAGGTTCTCTAAACTCTTCTAAAATGCCTTTCAGATCTCATAGGCTGGATGGACTGTAATAAGGAAGGCCAGCATGAGGACCAGACCGCAGGCTCTGTCTGTCGCTCTTTGTCCACACCGCACTCAAATTCCCTCGATGTCGTTGCAGATGTACATCCAAAGTACCAGTGCGATCTGGTGTCTAAAAACGGGAACGACGTCTACCGGTACCCCAGCCCACTCCATGCAGTAGCTGTGCAGAGTCCCATGTTTCTTCTCCCCGTGACTGAAAACCCCCAGCGAGAAGAGGAGAGGCTTGGTTGCAATATTAGCGATGTTTGCGCCGGATCTGAAACGGACTCAGGAAAATCCGCCAATGCTTTTGTCCCACAAAGCTCCTGGCCGGCGCCGTGCCCTTCCACCAGCAAGAGGATAGACGGTTACATCTTAAGCCTGGTTCAGAAAAAGACTCACGCGGTAAGGACTAACAAACCCAGGACGAGTCTCAACGCCGATCCCACCAAAGGGATCTTGAGGCATGGCAGCATGTGCGTCAGGCAGCCTGTAGGGGTGGTGGCTCATGGTAACGTCATGAACCTCAAGAGCTCCAAGCAAGCATGCTTGCCTTCTGGTGGGACCACTGCTCTGGACCACGCAGCACCCTCCCCGTTAAAGCAGAGGCCGAGGGAGCCAGCTGGTGAGCAGCTGGAGAGTAGGAAGGCACCTTTGCCGGCAGCTTTCTCGCCCTCCACGGTGAGTGAACTTCAGAGCAAGCACCTGCCACGGGGTGTCAAACCGGCGCCTCCGGAGCTCAACCGCAATGCAGTGGCCACGGTGGGGGATGTCCCCAAGGAGAATGGCCAGGTCTTTGCCGCCTCTCCCAAAGAGAGCCCAGGGAAGCCCGTGGTGCTGCAGCCAGAGAACAGGGTCAGCCAGCCTTCCAAAAAAATCCTGCTGAAGAGCAGCTTGCAGGCGGCTCGCTCCGCGTCACCTGCCGTCGAGGAGAGGCCAGCGCTGGATTTCAAAAGCGAGGGCTCTTCCTCCCAGAGCCTGGATGATGGGTTGATGGTGAACGCCCAGTACATACCGGCCCAGCAGCAAAGCGTGAAGCTTCACAAAGGCACCCGAAACGTCAAGATTTTGAAAAGCTCCGCAATGAAACACAGGCCCCACCTTGCCAACGGGCTGGAAAACGGTTCGCAGACCTTGCGGGAGAAAGCCAAGCCGGTCGGCAAGAAGTGCCGCTTTCCCGAGGAGTTGGATACAAATAAGAAACTGAAAAAGCCTTCCTCGCGGGGGAAGAGGGGCGGCGGCTTGCAGCCCGAGTCGGGCCTCCAGAGTCGGCAGGCTGGCCTCCACAAATCCGCCGTGCGATCCCACGGGCACGGCCGAGAGGTTGTGGTGGCCAAGCCTAAACACAAGCGGGCTGACTACCGCCGGTGGAAGTCGTCGGCGGAGATTTCCTACGAGGAGGCCTTACGGAGGGCGAGGAGGAACCGGCGGGAAGGTGTGGGGGTCTACTCACAAGTCCCCCTGCCCTACGTCAGCCCGTACGCCTACGTGGCCAGCGACTCGGAGTACTCAGCAGAGTGCGAGTCCTTGTTCCACTCCACCGTGGTAGACACGAGCGAGGACGAGCAGAGCAACTACACGACGAACTGCTTTGGCGACAGCGAGTCGAGCCTGAGTGAGGTGGAGTTCGTAGGGGAGAGCACGACCACCAGTGACTCTGATGAGAGCGGGGGCCTGATTTGGTCTCAGTTTGTCCAGACGCTCCCCATCCAAACGGTGACGGCGCCGGAGCTGCATGAAAATGCGACGAAGGCCTTTGTCAAAATCAAAGCTTCCCATAACCTCAAGAAGAAAATCCTTCGCTTTCGGTCAGGCTCTCTGAAGCTCATGACAACCGTCTAGTGAGGTGACTTGGTGGAATGTATCTGCTTCTGCTTTCAGAAGCAAGGTGCTTTTGTGTACATATTTCCACAGATTTTTTTTTTTAATACAAATATTTAAAACTTAAGGTAAATTATGTCACTTGTCTTCAGAACTTGGGTGGATACTAGTGCCTTTTACATGGAAATAAAAGACCATTATACTCGTTTAAAAAAACCCCCACATAACACTGCCATTTCAGTGGTGAACAGCCTCCAGTGCATGGTATCAGAAGGCTTCGAAAAAAGGCTAATGTTTCTGGAAATGGATCTTCCTTGCTTAGTTTTGCCAGTTCTGGGTCTTATAGAAGATATTGACAGCTTAAGGTCACAAGGGGATACGGGGTAGGGAGTGTGAGTGGTCTTCATGTTTTTACTTGTCCTTTTCTGCTGCTCCTGTTGCCCCATCTTGAACTTCTTCCTCCTGGTAGTCTGGTCTGTTTTTTTTTTTCTTTTCTTGTTGATTCTCTTCTTGAAACTCACCCGTGTCCTCCCCCAGCCTTCCCCCACCACGAAAGGGCTCCTGTTCAATCTGTCTCCAAGGTTAAGTCGCCTTCTCTGGAGTGCACTCTGCTCCGATCTCCTGGGAGTCCTGCTGTGGATGGCAGTGGTGTTCAGAGTAAACTGTTGGAACAGCTGACCCAGGCTTAGTAACTTCAGTATATTGTGTAAAGCCGCTTTTGAAAAAGGAAAAAAGAAAACATATGCATGTCACGTGCATGAGTATCAGTAGTTTTAATATTCCTGTTGATGTCCAATTTACTGTACATCATCAATGGCTGTTTTTATATATCTATCATTGTGTAAATTAATATAACACATCATATGCTGTAATAAACAGTCTGTTTTAATACTTTTTTAAAGTTTGTTACATTGGTGCAGACCCAGTGAATGGTTTTATATTGGCATTGTCAACACTTAGATGTCTCTTTGATGTGACCTGTTAATGTTCCCTGCATTTAGCCATGCAGGAAATGGAACAAGTTTAAAATGGTGCTGTGGATGTGACTTGTGCTTTGAGGGAACTAGATTGTCATGGTTCCTCTTGTTCTTCCCATAACTTGCATTTTTTTTTAAGGGCAAGGTGGGATTGTTGCTTATGGGCAGCTCATGTTGTGGAGCAGATGGAAATGTAATATTAATCCTCCTCGCTGTAAGGGTGCTTGCAGACTTTGGTTGGTACAACACAGGGGCAGATGGTAGGTTTCTGTAACCAAATAGATCTCCAGGTGACCCTCTGAAATGTCCAGTAAACGAATACCCAAAAGCTGTGTGCTCTGGGAGCTGGGCTGGGTGGAGAAGAGCATAGACTTGCTGTCCCTGGTACCCTCTTTAGGTATGGTAACTGGCTGTATCGCAACCCTGATGAGGTTATGGAAAGAAGTGACAATAGTGTCAACCACCGGTCTCTGTCTCAGTCTCTTTCTTCCCATAGGACTGGAGGTGAGTCTCTGCCAGCAAAGGAGAAAGGAGCTAACAGTAGACAGCACTGCTTCCCTTTGCAGCAACAGCTTTGAAGCTGCCTGGTGGGAAGGCTGGAGGTTTATGGTGCATGCATGTCTGATGGAGCAGGCCCAGGGGATGAGCTGGTTTCTGCATGTTCACCTTCTGCTCTGGCACCTGTAAAGTGGTGGACATACAACTGGCATGGATGCTGTGACTGGTATGAATTTCAGGGATGTGTGTGCAGCCTGTCCATTTCATAGCAAGATCTGCTGAGCAGACACCTTCCTTTGTGTTCCCTCTCTGTCCTTCCCACTGTCACCCACCTGAAAGGCAGAGCAGTTTTTTTCTCAGGTTTCCGTGCATTGCAAATGTAGGAAGGAGAGATCCACCCAGAACTAAATGTCTCTGGGAGCAGCTTCTGAGACAGTGGTAACACTTTTTCTAAGTGGCAGATTTGATTTTTAATTCTGCAGTGTAGTAAATCTCTACCTATAAAATGTCTCTCTCTCATTATTGTTTTCCTTTTTTTTTAATAAAGGAATGTCAGTTTCTGTAAGGGGTCTTGCAGTACGGTTACAAGGTTCTGGATTCAGTGACCCAGAAAGTCCTTGCACTTACATCTCCCATGATACAGGAAAAGCTGTAACTCGCCTTACCTGGTCATAACTCTCACATGGAAGAGCAGCTTATGTGTGTATATATATATATATATATGCATATGTATAAAAATTTTATATATCAATATAGAATAATTCGTCCAGCAGTAACTGGACAATGTGTGCCACTGCAGAGAGGGGAGAGAAGTAATGTTTGTTATTAAACATGGCATTACTAAGGCTAAGCAGCAGCTTAATGCGTTCCTATTAATAACTGATGAGTGTTAAACAAAGAGAATGTCAAAGGAGCTTGTCAAAGCTAGTAGTTTCTTTCCTAGAATATCTCTTAATCATGCCACATAATCTCTCTTTGAGTGAGAAAAACACGTGCAAATCCCTGTAAATCTCCTCAAAGGTGTAGCAGAGTAGATCTTCAGATGTGCACTCTGTCTCTCTGGCTGTAAAGGAGCCACTGGTGAGAAGACAAACCGACCTGTGGCTTTGGGATGATGAGTTTTTAATTGCAGGGCTGTAGCAGATTGTCTCGTACCAGGTGAGGGAGGCTGGTTTTCAAAAGTGAGCTGCTGAATAATTTCTTTTTAGATAATTGAGTAAAAGAAAAAAAGAAAATAACTGCCTAAATATCACTAAGACTGTATCACCTGCAACCATGGTAATTCTGCAGTACTCTTGCTGAATAGCATAATACCAGACAGGGAAACGGGCTGATGCTATCTCCATCTTAATTGCATCTGAGTCTTTTCAGTTTGGGGAAGAAATTTTCCTTTTCTTACACGATTCAGGTGAGCATCCAGAATTCTTTAAACAGGCCTAGATTTTTCTCTCTACATCCCCCTCCCTCCTCCCCCCCCCTTTTTTTTTTTTAAATAAAAGACCTTACAGTGCTGGAAAAGTACTTGATATCGTCCCAATACACAACACACATTCTCTTCTCTGGTTCTGATTTAGGAAACACACCGAAGTTACTAAGTCTTTGTAACATTAGTTTGAAAAACATCTGCTAATCTTGGAGACCAGTTAAATATCTGGCACTTCTTTAAGCTACCTGGCTTTCCAGCTCCACAGCCTTGAGTCCTTGCCCGTGTATTTTTCATAATGTTCATGTTTTAATTATCCCAGTGTTTATGGTAGCCGTTGGAAGTCTGAAGCAGGAACATTTCATAGAATCATAGAATCATAGAATGGTTTCAGTTGGAAGAGATCTTAAAGATCATCAAGTTCCAACCCCCCAATTTCTCCTCATTGCAATGGAGCCTATTTCAAGGTGGAGGCAGGTTGTGGTGGGGAGGTTTGGGATTAACTGCCTCCATGCTCCATATATGAGTGCAGGAAAGTACAGAAGCGTGTGCTTAACATGAAGAACAAGAGCAGACCCCTTTAGCCAGATTCCTTGTGGTTCACGTTAAATAGTGTTGCTGCGCATCTCCAAAGTGCTGTCTGTCCCAGTGCAGGCACCAGCATAGCACATGCTCTGAGGTGCTGTCATCTGAAAGGGATGATGGTGTCACTGGACTGTCTGCCTTCCAGCAGGCTTTTTGGGTCTGTCTGCTGCTCCCTAACCCCAACCACCAGCTGTAGGTCAGCAGATCACAAAGCAAGCTTTGTCTGGTGTGTGTGGTGTTGGAGAGAGGCCCTGGCATTGTGCCTAGATGTCCCAACTGTGTGGGGCCCTTGTTGTGGATATCAGGCTTATCGTGAGAAATTCTATGTGGTGCGAGGATTTGGATAGCTTGGTCTGAAGGAAGGTGGCAATGGAGAGCCCCATAAATGGAGTGGTCTGATCCTGATCCATCTGAATTTACAGGAGAGGCTGAAAGAGGAGGTGTTTGAGTGTAATGCCTAGCTCAGTAAGTTGGACTGGGCTAAACAAAGGCGTCTGAGGGACTCTGCCTCATTTCTTCCAGTACTCTTTAAATGATCAAGGCCAGTATCAGCACTGCCAGTTGCTGAGGTGCTTTAACCATCTGACCAAGTCCTGCAAGAGCCTTACTGGGACAAGTGATAAGCTCCTGTCCCCCAAGTCTGTTTTTGACCTTCCATAGCACAATCCCTGCTTGCAGAGAGCCTGTAGGTCCCAGCTCTTTACAGCTTTCCCTGTCCTTCCTTCAGAAGGAATCTGTCCATACCTTAAAGGTTTTCTAGTTTTCTTCTGGCTTGGGGTTCATCCTGGACAAGGACTTGACAACAGATTCCCTACAAGAGTCCTCTCCCTTCACAAATCCTCAGTCTATCTGTTTGTTGGCTCTGAGAAAGGTCAGGCGCTCCTCAGGTGGCAGCCAGCACAGCCATCCCTAAGGGACCTGCATCCCTTTCTTCCACAAAGGGCAGCAGAGCCTTTTATTAGCTGTGATTGCCACTCAGCAGATGACTCACCACACCGGGCATGGCTCTCCTTCAGCATGTGTTTTTTCTCAAGGTAACAAGGTAACAAGGACATGAACATTTTGAGGATGCAGAAACAGCTAAAGGCATTTTTAATAGCTAACTTCAGCATCTAGTGTGTACCTTTGGAGTAGCCAACAATAATACATACAACTGAGCTGCTAGTACAAAAAAAAAGAACCATTCTCAACTTTTCGCAATGTCCTGTGCACAGTGCAGGGAGGATACAGAGACTGCAAACCAACAGAGACAATTCATAAATCCCAGGTCTATCTTTCAAACTTGCTTTTCTCCTGAATTTCTCTTCACCTCCAAGGGATTGTGTTGAGGCTGTTGTGGTGTGATGTTTCTTTCTCTGACTAAACATTGTAGATGGAGCACTGTAGTGAGAAACAAATGCTCTGGGGTTTAAAAAAAACCCCACAATGCTGGAATGAGAGGAGAGAGATGGAAACAAGTGGGAGATCCATTTGGAAGGGATAATAGAAAGTGCTTTTTTACACAGTAAGTAATTTGCTGCCACAGGAAATAGCGGGGCAGATGTAATACCAGGAAGTTCAAAGGGGTTAGAGAAGGTACGGAAGGACGTGTGCTCTACCATCCCCAGTCAGTGGCTGTGGATGCTAGGAGGAGTGTGAGGTGAACGGACTGCAAATAGTGGCCAGGCTGGTGTGTTCCCACTAAAGACTGTCTTTTCCTGCCAGTGTTGAAGCACTGTTAGCTGGAGGAGATGCACCATCATGCTGACCCAGCAGACCATCTGTATTCTTGTGATCTTGGTGTAGCTGACGGGAGTCGTCTATGCAATTGAATTTCCTCACTCTTTATTAGTCTTTTATCCTCCCAACTACTGCTGAAGACAAGTTTTGCATTGCTTTGCAAAGACGTTCACTTTGCATGCTTGGCTGATGGTGGCATGCATTTATTCAAACTATCGACATGTGTTTCTGGTCACTCTTGTCCTATGACAGAATAATTTCATCCACCTTTTCACATGGGCAGTCTGTGCCGAAGTCTTCTGTTATGCTGAACATCATCCCCCTGTAATGTAAACACTGTTATGGACATAGTCCACATGCAAGCTTACCATGGGAGTCACTGTTGATCAGCAATTTTACATCCTACAGTTGCTTCTAAACAGTAGGAAAAGTTGGTGACCTCCAAACCAAGTGAGCCGTCCTAGTGACAGAGTGCTAGGCATCTACTGCACCCTGCCTTGGGACTTTGCTGTCCTTGGAGAGTATTTCTCTCCCTCTGACTGTGTCTACATTCGTGCTTTTGTTTAGAGCAACAGAGCAGTCTGGAAGTGAATCTCGTGGTCATCTCCACTTACTACCTGTTGGTTTGGACAGCAGAGCAGTCTTGGTGCACGCTAGCCAGATGCCTTTGGAACGCTAACCCGATGGTCCACTCCAGGGGCACAGCAAATGTGCTTCTACCTGGACAGGGACATGGGGGTCTGTACCAGTGATGGCTCCCTAGAATAGCTTTCAGCCCAAAAATACAGACAAGTTTGGTACAAATGACATTGAGGACCAGACTAAATCTAGGCTGAAGTAAACACTTGAATGGCATATATTTTACTTGTGGGGACCTCAGTTTGGATCTGCTCCTTTTGTGCTGAATGACTTGTTAATGTAAAGAGAGCCTCTTTCTCAATTAATGGCCTTTGTTTCCATGCTGTATTCCTTTAAGATCAATAAAGTATATTAACGTTAATAACTCAATTTCACTGAGCCAAGCTCTGAAAATGTGGCTTTTGTTCCTTAAAGGAGTTGGAGTTGAAAGTCTTGGGAACTAAAATTTTCATGACAATACTGAAGGAAAATCTATATGGACTCTGACCTCATGATGTAATAGTTTTGTAAGCAAATGAAGTGTTTTCCCCCTAAAAAGGTTCAAGTCTTCTGTGGTCAAGGGCAGGAAGCTGGAAAACTTGCAACCTGTTGAAAAATATGTTCCTTGTGTCTTCAGAAATGAGATTTTCATGAGGAGGAGGGGAAGCGTGAGGTACAGGGAGGAGAAGGACCTAATCAATCTTAATCTCTGAAGTACTCATGCAGTAAGTGTTTAAGCATGCGATTAAGCCCATTCTTACTCAGCGAAGCATTTCAGCGCATGCTGTGGGTACTTCGTGGCTGGGGTGAATTAAGCACATGCTCAGGAATGCTGGTGGATCAAAGTTTCTAAGCTTGTCTTTGCAAGCGTCCTATGTCTGTTTGTACAGGCTGTCCCAGGGACTTCTCTTGGCTAATGTCGGAAGGACTCCCTGCTGACCCTTAAGAGCCAGACCCTGTATGGTGAAACTTGATTCAAACTGTTAATCTGAACTTGGGGGAAGCAGTATCTTGAGTCTGTGCTTTAAGCAGTAACAGAAAGAAGTGCTTCTGAAGGAAGAGATGCATTTGCTATTTGTTGGTTGTTTAGCTCAGTGTCCTCAAATACAACAAGTATATAGGAGTGAATGTGCTTGTGCTCTGTATCAATAGCAGGACTTTGTGTAAGCCCTGGGAATGCAAAGGGGCAGAATGACCCTTTCTATATTCTCTCCCTTCCCTTGGGTGTCCAGGTGGAGCTGGGAGAATGATGCAGGCAGGGAGGGTGCAGACACCAAACCTGTAGGGCCTGGAGCACCACCCATTCATGTGCCTGGCTAATCTTACTTGAATCCCAGTTTCAGGCAGTGGGATCTTTGGACTAGCCAGAGCTGGAGAACAGAGCTAGGAAGCATAGAGAGGGTGACTTTGCCTGGCTTCAAGGAAAGCTACAGTTTGACTGAGCAAACACTAGAGGCAAGGGAAGGGTTAAAAGTCTGTCTTCTCTTCCCAGACACATTATTTACAGCGGGTTGGTTTCCTTTTGGAAGAGCCCACTGTAAAAGGAGACGTTCCCAGCGTTTCTGCGGATTAGACCTATATCGCATTACAGTTTTCTTTCCTGGACTCCTGACTGACACAATTTCCTGAAGTTGCTCTTCTCTCAGGAAGGTGAACTCCGGAAAGAGTAGGAGTTTGCTAAAAATCCAGAGCCTTGGAAGGCAAAATCATGATGATGGCCTTTTCTTTCTAGACATAAGGTCAGTCCTCAGTGCTGCGTCATGCTCTGCATCTCCCAGTGCAGGGCAAGGGCTGGGAAAGGAGTGGGAGAGGAAATCCTTCAGGTTTGATAGAACAGTCTGTAAATCCTGTTGGAGCAGCTTGCAAAGGCCATAGCACCAGCCACAGGAGCAGCGCCTGACTGCGTCATGCGAGCAGCCATCTCGCCCGCTGGCCAATGAGGTCAAGGGCAATGTTGGCTGGTGACCTGGATATCCTGATCTCTGCTATTGCTTAAGCCACCTTCATGCCTCCAGGCCACAGCAGACAGCATATTCATCCTGGTAAGTGTTTCCTTTACTGCTTTTTTCTTTTTCTTAATGAAATAAATTGTGGCTTGGCATTAAAGCACAAGCACTGAATGAAACTGTTGTTCTGGCTTGTTTCTCCTGTCAAACATCTCATGACTAGGTGTTCAGTTGCTTGGAACAAAGAGAAACTCTTCCCTTCTCATCTGCAACATATCCTTTTTTTACAGGTGTCTTCCGAGTGGCTTTTATGGAACAACACATCAAGGCAACACACCACTCTCTTCAACACTGTGCAGGACACCCTGAAGCAATCCTGTATCTGCACAATCCACAGCTACCCCAAGACATTTTTCTGACAGGGATATTGGGACTGGGAGGTTTGGATCTGACTCATTCCACCTGAAGCCCATCAGTGCTTAGGGTGAAGATGCTCCTGCAGGGAGAGGAGGAAACATACTCAGAAATGTTTATTATTGCTGTTAAATGACAAGCTCCCTTTCTTTTCCCACCCCTTCACTGCCATGGAGATAGTGATCTCTGCTCTGGTCCCTGCTGCTTTCTTTTTCCTGTGTTGATCTACAGTAAGACTTGCTGCCCTTGAAGGATAGTCTTAGCCTTGAGAGAGGCTTTTATTGCTGAGCCATTGACTTTTGATTCAGAGCATGTGTCTTCCTCCGGACCTGTTGCAGATGCCCACCGTCACCCTGGGTAGGTCACTTGGGCTCGTGTACACGGTAATGTGGGCGCTCTGAGCCTTCCCTCTTCTTTGCCACTAAAGTGGGATTGTCTAACTTCCATCCTCTGTCCTGTTGACTCTCATCTGAAGTTAGCCAGCTGTGGGGGTGTTCCTCATGACTTCAGAGCACAGCACTTATGTCTTTGGTCTTAGTAAACTTTGTGGATCCCTTACAAAACATGAAATAAGCAATGAATTTCATATTAGAAAAAAAAGATGAGTGAAGAGCTGGGTTTTCTTTCTGCTGTGTTTCCCCTTCTCAACACAAGCGTCATGATATGAACAGGAAACACAGCAAAAGAAGTGAAAATAATAAATCACCACCTCTACTGTATAGCAGAAAGTCAATGCTTTTGCATGGGGAACCAAACAAAAAGCCCTTCGTCCTGCCAAAGGTTCCTCATTGATATTAATCTAAAAACCCAAATAATTTACCGATCTACAATTAGGAGGGCTAGCAAAACGAACAAATGGGAGCTGTAAAGCTGGGCAAAATGTAGCTGGTCCTTGTGCTGGAAACTGATTCCTCTGGCTGCTGGATCCACTCTTGTTCCTGTTGATTGATTCTGAGACCGTTTTCTTGGTGGTCTGGGCTGCTTTCAGAAACCACTTATGGGGCTCTGATGAAAAGGCCAATTTTGTGAGTAAACAGCCTAATAAGCAGGTCTTGACAGATGGTTTGTTGCTCAAGCCCCACGTAACCCTACAGCTGGTGTTGGTGTCTCCCACAGATGTTTCCCAGGAGAACTTCTCCACAGCATGCTCAGGAGCTCTCAGCTTTCACACCATGCCCGGCTGCATCCCAAGGAGGAGCCGCAGTGCTTGCTTGACACGTTGCAGGTATGTCTTTGGGAACAACACAGACTTCTGGAAACATTTTTCTCATAGTGTAGATAAAATTAGGCTCCCAGTAGAGGCTATTGGTGACTGAACAGGGTAAGCAAAGGTGTCTGTGCGCAGCAGCAGCTGCTGCTATCTCTTGGTCCATGAGCAATGAGAAACATCCTATGTTACATGAAGCAGAACAAGAAACCCCTCATATAATTTAAGCATCCTTCAGCCCCTTTTGTTTCCAAAATCTGCCTTCTTTCCCCTGTATTTTCTAGCAAATTTCGTTTAGGTAGTGATATTTCCAAGTGAAACTCTTCCTTTTCCCCTATTTCCTTTGTCGGTGACTCTGATGAACTGGTCTGAGCCCTGGGCTCAGCCCACGACATTGTAGTCACTCACAATATCAGGTGTGTAGTCCTCAGGTGGATCAAGTATTTCCATTAGGAGCTGATGGATAAATTACAGAGATTTTACCGCGTCCTCCTCCCTGGGGAGCTTATGGGACTGTAACATAGTTTGTATCATCTGCCTTCCAGATCAGGCAATTTAAATTTGACTGATTTGTATATCCCCGCAGTGTTTCTGGTGGGCTGTATAGGATATACATCTCTGCCTCTGACCTGAGAGCAGCTGAAAGAGGACTGAGGTGCAGAGGCTGCTGCTGAAGGAGGAATGGCTACAGCTGCCCTGTGAGGGTGTCTGCTAGGAACGGGTTAGAAGTTTAGTTTTGATGAAATTAGATTGAATGGAGCAAAACACAACCAGGTAGAAATCCTGTGAAAGGAAATAGTGCACCAGCTTGCACTGTAGGTTGTCTCAAGAGCCAATCTCTGGAGCACTGAGCCTCTCAGCTTGGGTTCATGGGCTCTCCATCTGCGGATGCTCTTGCGTTTCCTCCCTGAGATGGTCTAACATATGGGACACCCCAAACTGAGGACTGTGGGAGCAGTGAAATCCATCTGCGGATGCTCTTGCGTTTCCTCCCTGAGATGGTCTAACATATGGGACACCCCAAACTGAGGACTGTGGGAGCAGTGAAATCCCCTCTTGCGAAGCAGCCTATTTGGCAGCAGGCAGCCCCAGGGCCCTGGAAACCTGAACGGTGGAGGAACCAGATGGGTGACCAGGCAGGAAACTCAGCAGGTTTCTGACGTTTGGAGTCCTGTGTGAGTTTCATGGGAACCTGGACAAAATTGACTCACCTTTTTGAGATTTTGCTGAACTGGTGAATTCCTCTGAAATGCTGTTTTGCCTGAAACCTTCTGAGCAGGTGCAATATCTTCAGCTATCTTTTGAAGACAGAGACAAGACGTTCCCCTACGCTTTGCCACATGGGTCTTCTGGGAGACAAAGAAGCACTCGTCTCTGCTATTGAGCCCTCTGCCAGCATTCACACTCTTGAAGTAGTGTTGAGCAGGGAGGATACAGGAACTTGGCAGTGATGAGTGAAGGATGGTGGCAGGTTAGTCTGATCCTTAGAAAATCATTGTGTTCTCCTCATTACACTACACCTCATCCACCTACTCTGTCTTGTCCTATAGACTATAAATCCTCCATATTAAATTAATTCCCCAAGTTCTCTATTTGTTTTCACAGCCTCTAGCTGAGTTTCCTAGGTGCTACCCTAATATAAACAATAATAAAGACTGCTCTGTCCTGCTGTAAACCACTTCTGAGGATGTTCCCTCTAATTCTCTTCCTTGTTTAGCATTGTATCATTAAAAGGCATGAGGTGGTTAATTGGAGGCTTACAGCTTTTGTGACTGATGCAAACCAGTGTGTGTGTAATTGCTTGCTGCAAACACTCAGGTGAATGCTTTAAAAGAAAAGAGGGAGAGGACGCAGATGGCCACGAGCAGAAGGTTCTCTGCAAAGGTCACAGGAAAAGGTTAGTGATAGGGTTGCCCTGAAGCTGGGAAAAAGAACCTAATACCTGGACAACTGGTGAAGAGCCTGGCTAGACCACGGCTTTGTTCCCTAAAGGGGGCTGCTGCTGCGGCGGAGACTTGTACATCAAAGCTCTCCTAACAAAACACAGCAGAGATCGGTATCACCCAGCCTGTGGCACTGGCGGGGAATGGATTGGTTGACAAGTCGGAGGCCCTTTCTGGGCAGATGGCTGGGTAGGAGTTGCTGGCTGCTTGCAAAATCTCGGAAGGAGCCTTTAATCTGCGTGTGATACTGTATGTTTTAGCGAGCATCTAGATATTTATCTCGGCTGCATTAGTCAGCAGGAGAGTCTGCTCTCAACCTTTTCTCTTCTGTACCTTAGCTGCAGGCTTCTTCCCCCAGTTTTTGGAAAAGATATGAGCTGACACTGTAGGATTTGTTGTTTTTTTTTGAAATTTTGACAGAGAAATATAACAGGGACAGGTTTTCTTGGTAATACTCTGCAGAGCATATTTAGTGCTGTGACTTTGTGTGTGCTGTGATAGACTTTCAGAGCCTTGCCGGGGAGCCAGTGGTCTGAAAAGTCTTATCACACTCCTAAACAAATAGCTCTGTCTTGAAGCCCATTAGAATAACAACTACAAAGCTGTGCTTCTCCCAACCTGATGTTAAATGCCTTGCAGTGCCAAAGGTAAACAGGATCAATCAATCGTCCTCCCAGGGACGTCTAAAGGCAGGCCATGAATTAAGCTTGGCTTTTGAGGTCATTTTTATCTGCCTTGGGGAGTACAAGCTGACCAAATTGGGGTCTTGCTCTGCATGTGCACGCTGAAGAGCGCAAGGTTGGGTCTGGAACGGTGGGTTCATTAGGTGGAGCCAGTGTAAATATATCTGTTATGATGAGGTCTGCAAAGTGATGCAGGCTTTGGCCATCTCTGCTCTTCTGCAAAGCCAGTATTGCCATAGTGCATCTGCTGGCTTGGCCAAACAGGAGCTTGATGCTGCTTTTACTTCTGTGCTTTTGTACCGATGGTGTATCATTTGTCTTCTTTTGACTATGCCAAAAAAGGTCTTAGCTCAGTGGGGAAACCAAACTCCCAGCAACGCCTGAAGAATACAGACCATTTAATAGTCTGAAGTTTTGCTAATCCAGACAGTAACATGAGCTCAGGGTGTTCAGCTGAGGTCCCACTGTAACTTTGCACATCATCCATTGAGATTTAGAGCCTACCAGGTCATGGGCTGTGTATGCAATTAAAAAGCTCCTTTCCCCAAGGAGTTCACAATGCAGAGTCAAAATATTATCCTCCCAATTAGTTTATTGCAGCAGACTGGGGCACAGAAGTCAGATTATCCAGGGGCATGCTAAGACCATTCATGTGCCATTGAACTTAGAAAAGGCATTTTTCACGACATCTGGTTTCAATCAATTTGTTGTCAATTCGGAGCGCCAGACCCATTTTCTGAGACCATTAAAGTACGCAGCACTGACACGGGGTTGCAGCTGTAATCCAAACATGGGTATCCAAAGTAAGAGTCCTGCTACCTCTTGCCGGTGACTGTGTAGAGAATGAGAATCCAGTGGCCAAGCTCTTCTGAATACAGCTCCTTTTCCCATTTGAGAAAGCCTCAGGCTCCATCTGTGCCACATGCAGCTTGGTCTTATGTGTGGTACCTGGACAGACCTTAGCGGGGACCCAGTCTCCGTGCGTCGAGGAGGAGATTCAAGCATTAGGGAAGTCTTTGCAAAGCCTACATGAAGCAAGCTCCTTCCCCAGTCTACCTCTGCATTTTGCTTTTAGCACACCAACCACCTTCTTGTGCAAGCAGCCTGTTGCGGCTCTGGTTCTGCCAATATGGGAACGTGCTGAGAGGAGCCTGGTACATTTAAATGTGTGCAACCACAGCTCATGCTTTTACAGCGTATATTCAGTGAGGCAATGCCTTTATCTGCAATACTTAGCCTTTATCTAACATCTTTTCAGTCTAAAGCTTTTTTTGAAACGCAGATTAAGTAATAACAACGTAGGGTAATTGAGTGCATTTTTTCAAAGTGACATAATGATACTTATCTATGGCTTCTGAAAAGCAAGGATAACATACTATGTGAGTGCTGTATTGTCTTGCTTCTGAAACAGACCAAGTTTGGCATTAGGGCTTAAGTAATTGAAATACGGCTCCTTGTACCAAAGCCTGTTTGTTTATAATAAAGCCTAATGCATCTTTCTAATGGACATTGCAATGTCAGAAGCACTGACATGATTGCTGACTCTTTGCGACCTGTGAGGTTGGTAGTGCATTGAGTGTGGAGATCATACCATGTGAGAACTACATCTGATGTGTCTCTTGTTATGTGAGAGCAAAACCCACTTCATGGCTACAGGAGCTGACCTTGGGGATCAATGTTTGTAACGTGTTAATTTTTGGGATGTCAGGTGAGATGCAGTTCTGAGCATGCTCTGCTTAGCATCGTCATGGCTTTTGTGGATAATTAGTTATAACACTGTTGTGAGCAGACCTTACAAACCCACTGGGTGATTTTTATTTGCATTGGAGGCCTGGTGGAATAAAACGACAGGCTGGCATGGGGAAACAAGCTGGACTCCCTTTGAATCCTACTGAGTGAGGAGGAAAACATAATTTAGCACCCCCCCTCAGACACACAGGCCTCTTCCACAGCAAAACAGCCTATGCATCTTCCAGAAGAACTGGAGGATCGATGGGAAAACACTTAGATTTTAATTGACTTACTGCCCCAAGTGGTATTTTAGCCCCTCTTGCATTTGCTCAGGCAGAACATGATGGTGTGTCTCGGGATAATTTTCCACCTGCCTGTTTTGAATATCAGATGGAAGCATTTAGCTGGTGAACTGGAATGGTGCCAAATTTTGCAGGAGCCTTTTCTCCCGAGTTCTCCTGTTTTTGTAACTACATACAATTATCCAAGCATGCTCCAGGCTGGCACAGGGGAAATGCTGAGCAACACAATATTAGTGGACTCTTCATATGTCAACACAATTCCATAGTTAATGTCAAGGAACAAGCTCCTAGAACTTACTTAACTGTAATTCACAGGTTCCCAAAGGGCCAGAAGGGTATTTGATGTTGTATGAACCTGCAGAATGACACTGTCCTATAAGCAAAGCCATTTCAGAAACTAAAAAATCATTCACATCATTATTTTCTGGATTTCTGTTCAGTGTACCCTGGTGTGCATGAAAACTGTATTGCTGAACAAGACTGAAAGCTTCTTATTCTCTTAAGCATCCTTTAATAGGGTGGAAGTGAAGGTTAATTCAGCCAGGTAATGTGACACTTTGAAGTTATTGAACATATTAAGTGTTTAGCTGTATATATATGCACATTGGATAACTGGAATACTGATGTTAGGACTCCTGCTTGACTCATCTACTCATTCCTTGTGCTGTTTGATTGGCGATAATCCTGAGGAAAGAGGTAGTGGTGCTGGCAACTGTTTTCCCTAGTGGAAAATGAGTACGATCGGCCCCATCCTCACATGTGGTTAGTATCTCCATAGTGCAGGAATTTGTTAGCTTAAAGCTTCTCTCTAAATGGGTGACAACTCTTCTCTGATAAGCTGTGGCTGCCCTGCATGTGAGACCTCAGACACCAAATAAACACTGCTGGCATCAGATAATTCTGTTTAAAATGCTGTGCCCTTAGAAGTACCCTATCTTTTGAAATGCAATGTTTTTTTTTCATGGGTTGTTTACATCCTCCTGCAGTGACTTCATGTCATCTCGTAGTTTTTCAGTGTCTATGAAAGCTTAAACCACTGATCCTAGGAAGTATTTACAGGATTTGGTTTCTTTTTCTAGGGCTTTTGGGGAATGACTTATCTATAATTCTCCCTCCTGCTCCTAAAAAGTCTGCTGGAGTGCTGATGGGCAAAACAAAGCTTGCAATCATTAGAGATGTAGAATTTCTGGAAAAGGCTTCACTTGGTGGTGTGCACCGAGGATGAATGCTGTGGTCGATGAGATAGATAGTGTTGGGAAAAGATAGGGATGTTCTCATGCTCAAAGGTTCTCTGGCCTTGAAGGGTTATGGAGATTTCTGTTTGCTCCCTTTAAAACATAAGCTGCAAACTGCCATTGTAGAGATCAAGACCTTTTGCAAGTTGAGGGAAGACTTGTCGTTTGGACTCGAAACCCCTAATAGTTAGCAAGCTGCGAGCAAACAAGACTGAAGCTGGCTGTGTGAAATTACAGAGTGTGTCAAGTGTAGAAGAGAAAACACCAAAAAGCTGAGAGTTTTGAAACTGTTTATCTAAGTTTCTTGCATGGCCCCTCTTATCACAGCATCACAGCACCTCCCAGATGGTAATACATTTTATCTTCTTGCCAACACCCTCACAGGGTTCCTATCCCTATTTTACAGTTAAGAGACCCAAGTGCAGGTGCTGAGTGATATGCCCAGTGGCACTTGGGGTTTCTGTGGCAGATCAAGGAATGAGGCTCAACTTTCCCATGCTCCAGGCTAATTCCTTAACCCCGTGGGATTCTCCTGGAAATGAGCAGAATGGCTTAGCAAACACAACAGCATGTGGAAATAATGCTCAAAAGCAGTATGGGGGAGCGCATCCCAGACTCAAAAAATGTAAGTATTGGCTTTTAAGTCTTGGTCTTTTGGAGCAAGTAGATGCTGTGCAGTGGAGAGCTGAAGCTGGCGCTGGAATGAGCAGGATTTAGCTGCATCAAGCAAGGTTTATTAGTGTGGGTATAGCACCATGCTGGCCAGGCTGTGCCACTTTGGGGGCTGAAATGATCTACTCTGCACAATGCTGGGCGTGTGGATCTTGCTGCCCATGCGGAGCAACTGGAATTTCAGGCTCTCTCATCACCTTGGGCCAGGGCTGCATCTTCTTGGCTGCTGGAAGGTCAGTGGATTCTCCAGTGCAGTTTGCCCTTGTGAAGGCTCTATCCCAGGAAGCTGCTTTGCAAAAGCTCACTTCCAGGATGGATCTGGCAGTTTCAGCCTTCGAATTGCTGTTTGCCACTTACTATCCCCCTTCCATCTCTTGATCCCTGCTTTTTCCATTCCTACAGCTGCAGAATACCTTCATCCTAACAAAATATTTTAGAATCACAAAATGTTGGTGTAGGGGAATGAATAATACACAGAGAGAGTGAATATTTAATAGGTCCAGGTTATTACCTAATAACTGCCTGCTTCATTCATTGATAATGTTTAAACTATTTGAAATTGCAACACCTAATAAATGCCCATAACTAGATTGCAATAATCCATCAGGGAACGTGTTTCAAAATGTCAACGTTTCTCAGCAGTTAGCTGGAAAACTAGTTCTTTGCACAAGTGTTGGGATAAGCCGGTGTTTCAGATACTACTGGGTGTGTTAGATGCTGATTCTGAAATGGTGACTGCACTTTCTTTCTTACACTGTGCTGTACCAGTGTCCAAAGCCCCTTTTAGGAGGCCAGAGTAATAATGTATAAACAGGCAGCCAGCCCCAGGCTGAAGCCTACAGCTTTGGTTAGAAGGGTAAGTGAGGTTGCAGGATGAAAGGAAGGTGAAGACAAGCACAGGAGGCAGCAATCTCCGTTGGCTGCCTGCCTGCTCCTCACTACTGTTCATGGTGGTTTCGCTGAACAGGCGAACTGGTGTGCTGTCAGTGGGGAATGCTGTCAGCTCCTCAAAACCTTGGTTTCTGAGGGCTTGCTCTCCTATGCACACTCAGCAAGTCTCCAGTATGAGCAAAAAAAAAAAAGTCTTTCATTGTCACTGTAAAGCAGGCAACACATCACGAAGTCCTCATCTAAGAAGATCCTAGATGAGTGTCTCATTTGCATGTATAAAAAAGCCTTGGGTAATCAGCAAAAGGACGCTGGACTCAGTTAAAAGACTTGGACGATAGCACTAGGTATTTGGAAAGAAGCACCTGTGTAGGGTGATTCCTTGATCTGCCTCAGATTTGAGTTTGTGTGCTCGTCTTGCAAAGGGATGTTGCAGCAGCTTCACAACATATCTGGAAATTCCAGATTTTTGCGGAAGGCATGGGATCGGGAGCTGGGAGGTCTGGGACACCCTACAGCTTGTTTTCTCAAGCACTCTTCTGTAGCAAAAAACAGTATCAGGAGTGCAAGGTCTTCCCTGGGCAACAGCAGAGGGGAGGAATAACCAGGGGCTGCGCGCACTGCGGAGCTCACCAAGGGAGATCCCAAGTCCAGATCTGGCTGGCTGCGGAAACTTTGTTATGACATTATGCAAAGTTCTTTGAAGATTTCCTCTTGGCAAAGCCTGCCACGTCGTCACAGAGGTAAAGCAGGGAACGATTTAAATCTTGTTAGGGATTGTGAAGCAGTCAGGACGGCTGGCTGCAAAATGATCCCCTGTCTAGAAAAAGAGAGTTGCAGGCTTGGTAGAGTGGGAGATGAAACTATTGACTGTATGGTGAGTGGTGCAGCAGAGGACTTGAACAGGCTGGCTTTGGCCTTGAGATGCAAATGAAAATAAACAAAGAAGATGGGTTAAGGTGTCTGGAGAATAGAGAGATGAGCAGAGTGCAGTCCTTACACAGAAAAACCCCTCTTTCTGAAGTTCCACAAAGCATATTTCCACCTGAAGCACAATGATCTCTATTTCCTACCAGCCCTCTTTTTTTAAAATCTCACTAGTCACAGGTATGGTTTTGCTTTTACGTGCCATTGCACATCACCTGTAACTCATGACTTATCCCAAGATGACTGCCCACATCTGGGTCTGGTCATGCTCTGACTGTGGAGGTGAGAGTGGCGTGGCCAGGAAACAATCTGGGCTTAATTTTCTGCCATTTCCCCCTCACTTTGGGAGTGTCACATCCTCCAGGCTGATCAGTGGACCCCAGCACAGAGGTTCTTAGCTTCACAGAGACATCCTTCACACCTCAGACCATTTACTTCCTCACCATATGCTTTTCATGCTTACCTTTCCTGATAAAATAGGTCCTAAATTTCTCTGTCCGCATTTGTTCCCTCTCTGACTATTGAGTTCTGAGGAACACTGATGGGAGGAATCCCATGGGTGGCTGAAATTATTGCATCGCACCCTCCCCCCCTTTTAATTTTTATTTACATTTCTGCAGAACGGGTAGCGCTCCTTAGAAACAGCAGCACTCCTCCCTCAGCATCCCAGCCCTTTTAAAATAAAATTGAAAGACTGAAATGCTTTGGACAACTCTTCATTTGTAACACTATGGCTTGCGTTTTCTTTCTGCCATCCACTAAGATATTAATATTTTCTGTAACAGGACCTTCCTCTGCAAATTTTCCAGGCAATCCCATGTTGCGCTGGGAGCGAGTATCTCCATGTCTTGCTGTGTGTGCAGAGCCATTCCTCTCCTTGCAGACTGAAAAGCCTTCCATGGAGTAGAGAGGTGATGACTGTGCTGGGAATCCCCCCCTTTCTCAGGAAAACTCCCGTTCTTTCATCACCTCGCAGGGAGATTTCAGAGGAATTACTCTGACTTGAGCTATGCCCTCCCAGGGCATTTTCATTATGGGTAAAAATGACCATTTTTAGGGGGAATGACTTGAAGCAGGCGTTGAATCCTCCTCCTTCCTGAACCAGCTTTACTAAATAGCAGGGTACAAACACAAATTGCTTAGCACGTGTTGAAAGACAACTGAACAAATGCCTTTAAAAAGCCAAGCCTCCACTATGGGTCTCGGTCGTGCTGTTACTCCTGGTGGTCCCATTGTGTGGGTTTGTGAGTTTAGCAGAGAGTGAATGTTGTTTCATTACGAGGTAGTTTGCCTGGGAGACACTTCAGAGTCATTAAAGCTGACAATTTACCTGCTGATTGCGCTAGCCGAGCTGCCGGCGCATGTGTGCTTAGTGTCACTGGACCAAGGGAAAGGCAGCTGTGCTGCACAGCGCAGGCACCTCTCCCTCTCCCGCTCTCCCCACGTCGGAGGGGATTTCATCCTTATGGTCCGTGTTTTCTCTCTTCCTAAAGCATGTAGCTTAGAGGGAAGTTGCCATAGCTTGGCAGTTCAGGACCATTATAATTATTGTCGTGCAATTGTGTAACATTATGTTCTTATAGTAATCAAACCTTAGGCTGCTTTTTGCTGCTGTTGCCCAAGAATAATCATAGGTCGGTATTTAATGGTACAAATTTGGTTCTGGGTTGGTGCCTCCTCCGGAGCTATTGCTGATGCTGTGGATTTGCTGCACACGCGCCGCAGGGGTGGAATAGACGGCTCTTTGTGGCAGGCTGGCAGTGCCCTGCCGTGCCAGGTGCTCTGTGTTTAATAAGAGTGGGGTCTTTTTTTTTTTTTTAGAAGAGTGACTAAATTAGCTCGTAACCTGTAATTGGTATTAATTCCTTTGAATGCTCTTGAGTGAGTTATAGCTGATTACTGTCGTCTGACCCTAGTTAAGTCCATTTCTAGAAAACGCTTTGTGTGACTTTGTGTGTACAGCTGAAAGGAATGCAGCTTTCCCCTAATTACATACTGGTAATGCAAGAGGAGACATTTCTAGTTCTGCTTCTGAAAGTATTTCCTTTGAGCGCTGATGAGCCAGTGATAGCAGTAACCTCTGAAACCGTTTTGAAAAGGAGAGACAAGACTGGAACTAACACAGTTTCATCACTTGAAGCCTTGCATAGATTGTAGCAGCAATTGAGCCATCAGTAAGTCACCGGGGATAATATCTTTGAACTGCTCTGTATTTTAATAAGATTAAAATGATTCAGGTCTTTGCCAGCCTTTTCAAAGCCAGTGCTGTATGGTGGTCAGTAGCTCAGCCACTCTATGTTGGGAAGCAAAGAACCGAAGATTCGTGTGTTTAAACTGAAGAACCTCCCCAACATTTTTATGTGCAGTATACTGCCTTAGATGTATACAAAAATTACCCCTGCATAAGCAAGTCACATTTCCTCATCAGCTATGCCTATCTGATTTTTCTACAGCCTTTGTTCTCAGCTCTTTGATTTTATTTAGATCTCCTGTCAGGAGCATGAAGGCATTTCTTACTGAAGGTGCTGCAAACACAATGAATTTCTTACAGAAGTGAGTTCAATTGTCAATACCATTTATTACAGTATTAGTTAAGGAGCTGTGAATAAATCAAAAGGATTAACATTATCTCTCAGGTAGAATAGAGGAACAGAACAGTATATTGCTCATATACCACTGATGAACAATATTTTTCCAAACTTTCATTTTTAGAAATGAAAATGGGTTTCCCTAAAGTGGGTTCTTTTCTGTGAGTTTGAGCTGGTAGCACGATTTTTACCATTTAATCATTAAAAACTGTGTTTAAGCCACCATTATATTTTTTATAGGTAAATATTACTTTATTTAAATGTATTTGTGATGCTGTGTCAATGCATTTAACACTTCTTGAGTTGGGCGTTTCATTCATGAATTATTCTCTCCAAAACAATCAGAGGAAAGTAAAAGAATTTATATGAGTTTATTGCTGTTCTTGAGCTGTGTTATAGATATAAAGATAATCCTGCGTTCCCTCTGGGCGAAGGGCAGTTGTGTGGACATTTACTGAACCTCAGCTGACCTGTGTCAACCGCTACTCATTAGAGAGCAGCAACATCACTGCGTGTACTGACCTACAATGCAGCCAGTGGTGAACATATTATTATACAGTAACCCCCCTGGTTTAGCCAATCAGAGAGGTTAGGAGATGACTTGATTGTGGTTTCAGAGTACCTGCGTATGGAAGAAATTTCTAATAGGAGGTGATGCTTCATTCTAGCAGAAAAGGTTACAATGGAAATGAGAGTCAGCTTAATTAGAGCTGGAGGACTTGGAGCAACAAGACAGCTAACCTTGGAACAGAGATTCAAGGACAAGTTGGATTTTCCATCTTCTAAGTCTTTATGTTGAGTCTGCATATTTCCCTGAGGATGGGTCATAGCTCAGTCAGGAGTTATGGGCTTGAGGCAGAAACTGTGTTGTATATTGTGTAGAAGGTCAGGTGGGACAATTGTTGAGGTCTCCCTGGGCCCTTAAAGTCTATGGATTCCAGTGAGAATTATTGCAGATACACCATAGCTGGACTTGAACTTGGTGCAAATATTAATTGCCAAATACTGCATATCTAAGATACCTTATAAATGAAAAAGTGAGATAGTAGTGTTGCCCTACAGTTCATTTGTAATGTGGCATATGATGCTGAAGTCTTATTCTTTAGTCTGTACTGGGTTATAGCATGGCTTTGGGGTTAAGCCATGGTGGGACTCACGAGACCCTGGTTCTGTCACAGGCCTTCTATTTGATCTGGGCTAAGCTTTTCACTTTTGCTTCACGTGGGTATTTATTTTCCCAATATCCAACACGAAGCACTCATGCATCTTGCAACAGACAGCTAACGGGGTATAAACCACAGCTCAAACCATTTCCAACCTTTACATCTCCAGAGCTTCTGCAAGGCAGTAAATGTTCCCAGAAATGTATTTTCAGTCCTTTTGATTTTGAGCAGCACAGAAGCCGGGCAGTTTTTATTGAATCTGGCTTTAATTTTCATAACCCCTACAGTACAATTCAGTGATATTTCGGTCCCCAAAAGAGTGACATGAATGGCACATGAAATGTGCTTATTTCTTTAAACTGCCATTTAAAAATAGCTTGTTGTTAGGACCGTGTCCAAAAAACACAGGATTTAAAAATAACTCCCTGTTAATGAGAGCGGATTGGCAGTAGCAGTGCTATAGGTTAGGTTTTGTGCGTGTGCCCTCTCCAATCATCAGCCCTGGTTTTCTGCGATAGCACCAGAGACATGGTGCCCTCGGTCTTACGTTGTATTTCTCTATGTCTTGGAAACCCAAAGGTCTCTAGAGACATCTTTGAAAGCTGCCTCCATAATAGCCTTGAAAACCTGCACCCCGGCAGCACCCCCCAAGCAGGGGCTCTGCTGTACCAAACACACGTCGCATCCATGGAGAAGGCTCTTCTTTTGCTGAATGGGTCTTGCTGTGTGTGGAAATATGAAAGATGCCCTCGAAAATCAACCTTTCAGGTTACAGTGCAGATGGAGCGAGGCTGAAAATGAATTTCAGCTTTCAGGTGACTTTATGCTGTCTCCTTGATTGACTTGCCAGTTTTAATACTGTACATTGGGGGATTGCGTGTAATGCATTCATGCCGTCCTTGTCTGGAATGAAGCAGGAACATAATTTATGGGGATATTCTAATCTCAGCCTTTGAGGAATTAGCTTCAATTAACTCTGTTGGGAATTGCATTTGTCAGGTGTCAGAAAGCCATCAAGTTTTCTTCAGAAATGCTGGCTGCTGTATGCGCTTCATTCTTTGGCTGTCTGAGGGGCTTTAGCAGTGGATAAGGATTCAAAGCTTGGGAAACGCAGATCTGGGTGACCAGGTTTCACAGGGTTAATGCCATGCACAGATGATGGACAGGACTGTAGCTGATTGCGTTGCAGGTTGTTATAATTCATAGCCCTCCAGCATGGGTGAGAGAGGGTTTGGGGAGGGTGCAGTAGCTCATGAACCCAGAGAGCTGAAAGACCAAATACACCAGAAGACACAGGCTGTAAAATATGATCTCTCCGGATAAATGTTTCTGACATCCATGAGAACTGGAAAGGACGTCGATTTCAGGTGGAGTGTGGCCAGTGCTTCTGGATCTGAGATCTTTAGGCTGCAGTCTGTGTGTCTGTGCTGCTGCCCAATCTGAGGCCAGCCCTAGAGAAAGTAGGGTGATAAGTGTGTGGGTGCAGGGTCCCAGCAGATCGTGATGCTTGGGTACTGTGGCAGAGTCCATTGTGGTGTTGTGTCACCCCCGGGTCCTGCTCAGCCTCAGGAGGCTTTGCCACCACGTGGTGGGCAACCAGAGGGAGATGGCTAAGTGAGACTCTTTTAGGACTGGGAAAAAAGAACGACTTTGGAGAAAGAAGCCTTCTGGAAGAAGCACATCTTGCCGCCTTGCTGTTTGGAAGGTGAGAGCATGCCGGGGAGCATTTCCCTTTGCAATACTCCCCGTACCTCAGCTTCCCAGTGATGACTCCGTAATTCCCCTATCAAGCATCATTTTAAATTTGAGAAGAGCGGAGGGTGCTTATTTTCTCTCTTAGCACACGTTCCTCAGCACTCTCTTAATTTCTGTGCTAGCGGAGACAGAATCAGGCAAAGATGTCTGGTGCTCCTTGAAAGCCAACCCCCGCCCCCTGCCCCCACATCCCTGATTATCACTTCATTATCTACCAGCCGCTCGCCAGATCAGGCGCTGAAGTCATTTTGCGATGGGTGCTGGCAAACTGCTTCCCAGCGATGCTTTTATACCTAAATGGCTAATTCTCTATCCACAGCTTATCCCAAAGATTAAAAAACCAACCAAGATAGATCTGAGCAAATCCAAACCAGGAATCCTAATCAGTTCTGTCGCTAGAAGTGCATCAGTATGGCACAAGAGAGAGCATGGCTTTCTTCCAGCAGATACAACAATCACAGCTCATTTGGGCGGGGAATTTTTCTACTGCTGTGTATTGACACAAAGGAGCACTTAGCTTGATAATGCCTCCTGGCTGCTGCCACGATCCGAATATTAAGAACAAATTAAGGTGTAAGATTAAACTCTGGAAGTTGTTACCTGTTCATGGTGCGGTAGCAGTTGCTTCTTTAGCTTTTTCACACCAAAATATTGACTGTCAGCACTTGGGAGTTTAAAAATAAAATTAAGCTCCTACCGTACGCAGGAAACAATTAGGATCTCAAGTCTCCTGTAATATTTCTGCTATGGAATTTCTAATCTGCAATTAAATCTGTCATGGGCTGTAATATGACTGACTGCAATCCCCATGAACTCTAGCTTGTCAGGGTGGTTTACTCACGCAGGCAGTTCAAAGAGGCACGGATACGGCAGCTTGCATAAATTGAAAGCCAGCTCAAAGTTCGTCATGGCCACAAAAATCCCGAGGCTGGAGAGGCTGATGCTGCTGTCAGCCATGGGTATTGCTGTGCACCGGCTCTCTGCTGCCCGGGCTGGGCGGTCTCCAGGGTGGCCAACATTGCAACTGGGGTGGCCAGTGTTGTGCACCGTGACCGTGGTCACATCACTGATGAAACATAAAAGTCTGTGCTTCCATGGGGAATGGGAAAAGAGGCAGCAATTGCCCCAGTTCCCCAAAGGGCAGGCTGTATAAAGACCGAGTTAGAAGTGAGTAAACTCTGTTTGCCTACACGTACCCTTAACATCAGTATTGACAGCCATAATTGCAGGGGGACATGTGGCTGGGATGAGAGAGGTGTCTCTTGGGTTACAGACGGTGCTGGTGGTAAATCTGGCTGAACGTGGCGCCTTCACAAATGATCTCAGTGCTAAATGCAGCGTAGTCAAACCTGCAGTCACTGTGGAACTGGGAGGAACCGAGAGAAATGAGCAAGAGAGGAGATCAAGGCTTGCTTTGGAAATACTTCAGCTAAATAACATGGCTAAAAATAACCTCCTCTTTGATGAGATGGGGAAGTTGGAAAAAGCATGGAGAAATTTTGGTGGAAGATCATATGAAGGATGGATTCTAGGAGACAGCAGCAAAACTGCTGGGTGATGGGCTAGGTTGTGCGTGCAGATGCCCTGTGCTGGGGACAACATGAGCTGCAAGTCCTTCTCTGTTGAGCTCGTCTGATCCCACCCAGCAGGTCCATGTCCCCTTCCTGGCACCTGCCCACAGAGACATGGTGACGAGTGGCAGGAATTCAGAGAATAGCACTGGCAACGTGCTGGAGCTGGAGAGACTGATTTATGTGGTGATGCTAACAGCGAGCTATGTGCATAGCTTAGCTAAGCACCGGTCTCGACATTGGATGAGGAGTAGGAGAGATATTAGGTAAGAGCCTGCAGTCATTTGAAAGCCTGAAGTGCTGGTGAGGAAGAAGGGATATTTTAGGTGGTGAGAGAGATAATGAAGAAAACAATGGTGTGGTAACAAAAAATGAAAAGCGTGATGAAGACATCTATTAAGGCATTAAATAACTTTGAAAAGGGAATGACTGGAGTCCCACAGTGTGAAATCTGGATACTACAGTCTAAGTGTACTGTCAGGAGTTGTCCCGTGATGAGGAAGGAACGAAATGAAGATGTTTCCACTCATCTCTGCTTTGAAGGAGTGCCCTGCACTGCTCTGTCCCACCCAGCAGTACCAGAGTATTGCTTGTGCTCAGCAGCTCTCTGATAACGCTGAGTGAAAAATTTTCCTTCCAAAAATAGTGAGCTGACTTGGAAAGAGGTCTCCTCTAGGTGAGCAACACATCGATAATACTTCAGTTATGTGTTTCCAGGCTGAGTGGCAGACTCCACAGGGACACGGTATCTAGATGAAATGAACTTTCTTCCCAAACTCCTTTTGGAAACTTGACCCTTTTGCTCGATAATGGGCAAGAGTCACTACAAATGCTACCAGCCTCACAGTAACTCAGCGTATCTCTCAGCGACACAGATTTGCTAGGGCTACTGGAAATGAGCAGCTTGATTGGGAAATGCAGGAAAAGTGTTCGCATGTGGCTAGGCAGCAGCTGAGCAAATCTTGCCAAAATCTCTCTGGCTGCCTGGGCTTTTCCTCTGTATTTTCTGTCCTTTCATCTTCATTAACCTTTTATAACTCTGTCTGATTACTACAGCACTGCCACCATTTCCTACCAAAATGTCACTCTAATAGCTCTGTTATGGGCAGCCAATACCGACGTTGGCCATTGCAGGGCTGTTAACATTTAAGAGAGTGATTGAGATGGGATGGAGCTGTCTGTGAGCGATGCTGACCGTTGAACCGCCGCTGAGGTTGTGAGGAATGCATGTTAGAGGGGAGCGGGAGCACGTTAACAGCAATCACTGTATGAAATGCACCTCAGTGGGTCTCCCGGATCGCTGATAACGTTGTGAGAAATTCAACAGCTTCTGGAACTCATCAAACCACTGCATTAAGTTGCCAGCTTTGCTCTTTTGCAACTGATTTTTGGGGCCAAGTTTAAAACAACAACAACAAAAAAGCCCTCGAAAAATGTTCCTATTTAAGAGTTTGTAAAAGATACTTGTCAGCTGCTGCAGTCTTTGTGAGCCTGGGTGTGGCTTTTTTTGGGTATAACTCAGAAATTTCCATTGTCTAGCAGCTAGCTAGGGCATTAAATTGTCACAGATCACATCTTTTTCATCACACGTGCAAAAACCTGGAAGATTAATTATACTCCCTTTTGTAAAATGCAGTATCCCAAGTGATTAGGGAAGAAATGAATCAGGAATATGAATTTAAGTACCTAAAAGCAACACAGCCATAGCTTGACTTGAAAGAAAACAGCTGCCAAGAAAAACAGCAAGGCAAAAATGAGGAGCAGCCTTTCTGAGGCTGGGGGAGGGAAGAGGACTCGGGATGCTCCCAGAAGAGAGTTTAGACTGACCTGAGGCCCTGACACCTTCAAATGGGATTTCATCAGCTCTGAGCTGGGTGAAACTCATGTGGAGTTTCTCTAAGGGACAGGTCGGTTAAACTGTGGGTTTCACAGTAGATGATAGCATTTTCCCTTTCAGTTAGGACTCAAAAAATTCTTGTGCATTGGTGATTGCAGCTTACAGTTAAGGCTCAATGAGTCTTTGCTGGTGTTAAAAGGAAAAGAGGGTATCAGTGTGCTACGGCCAGGAATTTATGCAGCATATTTTGTCTTCTGCTATTCCTGCTGCACAACTTCTTGCATGCTTTTGTTCTTCCCTTGCATTTTAAGGGCTCTGCAAGAAGAGATGCAGTGAGGGATACGAGCATGAACTCTCCCATCAGGGGCTCCCGTGCGTGGTGTTCGTGCGTCAGTGCAAACCGCTGGCAGGGCACGTTTGTGCAGTGGGTGCAGCAGTAGCAGGGTGGATGTGCGTTCCTGTCCGCGGCTGCGGTGGTGACCTCCAGCAGAGGAGCTGCACCTACGTGGGTGGAAAAATGTGCTTTGCTTGGTGGAGGTGAGTCATGTCGCAAGGTGCTGCCGTATGCAGAGGCCACGCTAAGTGTTGGAGGGGGAGCACTCAGTGAGGACCACAACAAATGATGAAAGAACATCTTCAGGCTGATGCTGAGCATGTGATTTTGGTCCAGTATGTGCTCGGTCTGTTTTTATAACTATGTCTCTCTTTCTGACCTCCTGCAAGGAAAATCTTTGGAAGAGCATTAAAAATGGAAAAATGCTGCAAAACACAGTCTCGCAAACATGTGCCAGCCCAGAGGTGGCAACTGGATGTTGGGGCTGTTAGCAGCAGACAAGTCGTGCTGCAAAACTAGATGGAACTTTAAGGATCTAGATGATCTTTTGGAACGAGATGATCTTCAGGTCCCTTCCAACCCAAACCATTCTATGATTCTATGATTCTATGAAAATATCGCTGGGGTCTCATAGTGCCTGGTCCCCGTGCCCCTGCTGAGACCTGCCCTATATTCTTGCTGTCACCATTTCACCAACAAACGAGCCATATCATCCACTCCTTCCAGCACCATCACGAGCTCTGCTTTGTGCATTATGGTCAGCCACTGACTCTTTATTTTTTACCAAATCAACTGCCACTGTTTGACTAGAAAAAAGACGGAAATGTAGCGGAGCCCGAGGGGGAGACAAAACCATCTCCACACGTGCACTGCGAGCAGGATGGGAACAAACTGCTCCATGTGTCTGCGGGGACAGGAAAGTGCCTGGGCTTAAACTGTGGTGAGGGACATCTAAGTGCAGGAAAAGCTTTGAAGGGTGAAAAGGAGAAAGTCGCAGGAAGCAGTTGCCCAGAAAGATGGGAATTTCGGCCAATGGATATTTTTAGTGCTGGGTTGGGCAATAAACTGTAATTTGACCGTGCCTTGGGGGATGAACTAGGAGACCACTCGAGGTCCCTTATGGCCCCGTTTGCTGTATTGTATTTATTTATTTGTGTTTATGCATCATTTAAAGGCTCTTTTTTTGGGCTTGTGGATATCTGTTTCTGTGCACGCACAGTGCACAGGGTGACCGGATATATATATCAGAGTGCTTATCAGTAACCCTATGCAGATAAGGGAGTTACAAAGCTCTCATTTTAGAGAAGAGAAAGGTTTCAAATGTGCTTCCATGAAAAGCAGCAAGAGGGGAGAAGGACCGTCGGAAGTTCCACATTCCCTTCCCTCCCCTCTCCCATCCTCATTTTCCCAGGGCTTATCTCACCCTGGCTCCAGGACTGGTGGGACCCCGCTGAGAGCTGATATAACTCATGAGGATGGGAGAACACCAATCCAACAAGGGCCCAGGCACTTGTCCCAGGTTAATGAGCTGAGGTGGCTTGGGGAAGAGTCTGGTGAGCATCAAACCCGGGGGAGGGAGGAGTGGGGTGGCCAGCTGGAAACTGGGGGAGATGTGGGAGGTTCCCTAAGGCTTTCCTTGGCAAACCTCAGCGGCAAAAATGACTTGCCCAAGACCACAGAAACCTGTGATGTGACAGAGCTTTTACCTATGCATTTTTCTCTCTGAGCAGCATTTTAGGAGGAAGTAATGTCAGAAAACAGTGTTGTCTGTTGTCTTTGACTATTTTTACACCAGAAGGTCTGCTGCAGTTATTCTGTGGAGGTATTTGGACAGTTTGTGTGAGCAGCCTGGGCGGGCTGCGCTCCTCTGCGAGGCTGCACAGCTCGTCCCAGCAGTGCCTGCTGCCAGCTCTGCGCAGAGGTGCTGGTGGAGCTCTTGCAAAGAAGCACTTTGGGATGGAAATCACAATCTATAATTGTAACACATCAGCCTTCTTAAATACAGAGAACAAAAAAAGAAAAGAGAAGAAAGAAATCTTTTTCTTCCTCCTGGGAGGAGCTCTTATCTGATTCTTGAAGATCGTTGTAGTGTCGGTGCTATTTTTGTAGCTGAAAGTGCAGTCTGCAAACGAGCAAGCAATGCTGAGAACGTCCAGTAAATTCATTATGAAAATAGGAGGCCAAAAGTTGAGCAGGGACGTGGAAAGCAACCAACCACATGCTTTGCAGCCTCCGAATTTGATCTCCCTCTCTGAAGTCCTACCAGCCGTATGGCTCCTGTGCTGGGAGACAGCTGGGCTGGAGCAAACAGCCTTGACCCAGAAGTCTGCTAGGCAGGATAAAGTTACTTGAGCATCTTTGCCCCATCGCTGTCTAACATGTCATGTGTGGAGTCCACTATCAATTTCTAGGGCTTGGGATCCTTATGGCCCCCAACCTGTAGATCAGAATTAACTCCTGACCTTTTGGAAAGTGACGATGCTGAGCTGCAGAGTTTGACTTTTCACCACTTTGCTGCTCCTGCTCTCCAGGTTGACCATCCGTATGCAGCTGCCCACTGCTCCCCTGAAATGTCAGAAGGAAATAACTCAGAGAAATGGACCCCTCGTTGCTGCTTTTCCAAAATTGTGAGCGGTGCTGTGGTAAATGTGGGGTACTGGGCTGTTTCACTCCTGCTCACTCAGAAAAAAAGGGGGAGAGCTGCCAATTTGTTTTTTCACACAACATCTGAGAATCATGTGTTTGAAAATCTTGCAGAAGGTGGTTTTTTTTTCCTTTTTTTTTTCTTCTTTTTTTTTTTTTTTTTCTTGTAATGCACAATCCAAATCTTGATGTATGTCTGCTGACAGGTGCCCATCTGGTCCCCTGGAAGCCCATCTTTCATGCCAGTTCTCCTCTAGCGCGTGAGATGGGGTGAAGCAGTGTCAAGGCTGGCACACGTGCTCATGGCACAGCGGAGCAGCTCCGCCGGGTGTCTGCAGCCGAACGGAACTGGGGATGCAAGGTTGCATCTCTCCACAGACGGTTGTCATGCAACCAAGTCTGCTCATCCTTGCTGGTACTGGAAATAGTGCTGTCTGCATTGCCTGCGCACGCAGGGAAGGGGGAGAAGGAAAATGACACTGCTACAAAGGCAAGCATGTGTTCATCACGCACGAGACTGCTGTGGCCCTGTCTTTGTTGGGAATGGGAGGTCCGTGCGCTGTCAGTAGGGAAGAGGTTAAATTTCAATAGTGTTTTTATTAAGCCAGGAAAAGTTTGACCTCTGCCAGTTCTTTGCTTCTAACTGAATTCGGGAGATTATGACAAAGACTGTGTAGGCGTGTTCCCAGTACTTAGTTTCCAGAAGATGGAAATATCATCTTCCTCCTCCTTCAGCGGTTTTAGCAGCAGGAGCTGGAGCGCTGCGTTCTTGGTGCAGGGGCCATGGTGCAGCCTGAAAGCCCGTGGCTCCTGCACCCTGGTTTCCTCCCACCAGCTCCACAGCGATGGCAGGGCAGGGTTTGCCCTAATTACGGCAGCGTGGAAGCTGGGATAGGAGGCAAATCTTGCCGCATCTCGCTCTCCTGCTGAAAGTGATTTATGGCATTTGGGGGTCATGAAGGAGCCAAAGTGTGCGCACTCACTTTCCCTCCCTCTTTCTCTCTGTGTATATATAAATATATTTGAATGCTGCTACTGCTGGCTTCTGGATGTATTAATATTTGTTTAGCCCTGGATTCATCCCACCCTAAATTTGCCTGCGGTGCCTGGCGCTGGAGCACTGACATCCTCGGGCTCCCTCTGTTGTTGATGGAGCGAAGCACCTGCAGAAGGTGACCCAGCTCTCAGGTGAGCACTTGGGTTAATTCACTTCTGGCCTATTCTGTGCCAGCAAAGCACATGCAGGCAGCTGGGAAGGGTATGGACCTCTGTGTCCTGTGTGGCCAGGAGCCTCAGCTGGGCACCCCTGCGCCAAGTGCTGCACAGACACGGGGCAGGAAAGTGGACCTGCCCGAGGGAGCTTGCAAGCTGGTGGTGCATCTGCCCAAACAGGTGCAAAACCAGAAGCATCAGGTTAGAGTAGAGGCAGAGGAGCTCATGCTTGTCTGGACCAGCTGGAGAAGACTGAGGTCCTGAAATCACCCATCCCATACTCTGAAGCCCTGTGACACCCCCTTGGCAGGGGGGGCAAAGGAGAGTTGGAAGAAGGGCAGTGAGATGCCTTTGGAGATGGCTCTGGGGTGACATCTCTGCAGCAAGAATATGTCAGCCCAAGTCCAATGAGCTGGTGGTGGCCCCATCTTGCAGCCGCTCAGGGAAGGGAGCAGGCATCTTGAGAGTGAGGAGAAATGAAACAGCGAGGAGAGATGAGAGATAGGGCAGGGCACACCTTGAGATGAAAGACGTGTGGTTTGTGTTTGAGGAGTAGTGACGTTCCTTGGAGAGGAGGATTTATTTCTTCATTAACTTGGTGCCTGAACAAGTTTATCTTGAAGCACTGAACAAGTGCCATTAATGTTTCCTTTGAGCAAACAAGGCGCTTTGATAGTGCCTACCCTCTTTTGACCTTTATTTTAATTTTGAATGCTACTAATTAACACCGATCATTCATTCAACCACTAAACTGGTTGTTCCTGCTAAATGCAAAGCAAATGCTTTGTGGTCAGGAGCAAAACAGGGGCAGGCTTCTGTAGGGAAACTCCAAGGTTGCGGGACACCCTATGCAAACCGGAGACTGTTGTGTCCAAACAGGGGAATTTCCTCTCTGGTCCTTGGGGAGCAGCTGGAAATAACACATCCCACAGGAAAGGAGAGGGAGCTCTCAGCAGATGGCATGCAGAGGCAGTGCCAGGACTCAGGACCGTCTAAGCCCTGTTTTTGCTTACTTTTATTCTGAACAGTCTGGTTTTCAGGTCCCTTGGAAAATGCTTGTGATAGTTGCTGAAGAGCAGAGTTTTACTTTGCTACCAACCCCCTCCCCATCACTGCTTGGAGTACTGACCAAGGATGCACTGCCCCTTGTCAAGGGGCATGATCCTCCATGCTCAAAGAAGGTAGGAAGGTTCATCCGCCCTGTGCAATGTTCTCAGCCTGCTCTCCAGAGCAGACCTGCCCGCCAACCGCACCAAATCCTCAGGCTTGTGCTTGGATGTTACCTTCACCCGAGATGTCTGAAATACAGGCAGAGAGAGGGGGCTCAGTAGGTGCCAGAGGGTCTCTGTGGCCAAAAGAGCTGGGCTGCGTTTTGGGGAGGAGGAAGGAGTTTTACCGAGGGGAGACCAGGGGCCAGGATTTCCTTTGGCTGCACAAGTCCTACCCTGGTGTTTTATCACTTGGAGAACTAATGGAGAGTGAGATCTCTTGATGTGAGAAGAGCTCCCTGGTGCACCCGTAATGGGGCTGCTGGTGGTGTGAAGGAGGAATGGGGCATTCGCCTGCAGTTCCTACACAGGCTTAGGGGAAAAAACAGGATTGTGGGCTCCAGCTTGAAACCCTCCCTGTTTCATATGAGTATGAGCAACCACTGTGGCTAGACAGCCTGTGGCAAGGAGAGAGGCTGGGGGCGTGGAGGTCAAATTCTCCCTTCAGGTACAGCAGCACAACCGTTGGTGCATCACAGCCAGTGGGGTTGGTTGGGTGGTATCTAGAGACAGGGCTGAAGCCCTGCCATAGCCCAGTCCTATGGGACTGGGAGCAAATCTATCAGGGCTTTAGCTTCCCCTCTGAGAAACAGGGCTACTTCCCTGCAGAGAGCCCTAGATCTCCACCACCAAAGTGCTTTTTACCTCAGGTCTCAGAGAGGGCTCACCCCAGCCCTCCAAGAAGCACGTGTGCCCAACAGCTCTCTCCCAAAATGCTTTGCAGTTTTACCAGCTTTGGCCCATTTCCTGGAAAGCAGCAGCAAATGTGACTGAAAACTTAGCAGCATTGGCAGTGCTATTGGATGACAGGACCCATCTATTTTGGTCTAATAATGACTGCACTATCTAGCAGTCTGCCATCATTGTGGTCCCACGGTATTTCTAGCACAAGCAAGGAAGATAAAGCATCCACTGGCAATGAATGTCGAGCCTGTAACAGCTTCCAGAGCAGCCCAGCAGATATAAATATGGCTTCCTAGTTTCCACACACCAACAGCTTGGCGCAGCTAAATGAAATCTCTTTCCTAGCCCCCACGAGAGTTTTTAGCACCCATGGAGCAATCAGTTTTGCACAGCTCCATGTCTGCTAGAAACTCAGCCTACCTTTTGCCACTCTACCTCAGCCTGTAAGTCCTGTGAGCATGATTTTAAGCAACACAGTAAAGCAGGATAGTTTAAACATTTCATTCAAGAGCTCCACCACATCAGAGGGCAGCAAATGAATCACGTACATTCCTTTATCTGACGGTGTGTTTGTGTAAAAGGAGCGACATGCAGTGAGGAACTTGCTGTTGCAGGGAATTTATGTTTACATAAATCTCCAGCCCACAGATTTGTTAGGGTGTTTTTTTTTTTGCTGTGCCATTCCCTGTATGTAAAATCCTCATTGGGAGCTATTTAAAAACCATCAGCATTCAAATAGTTTACAAACTAGAACTGGGAAGGGGGAGGAAATGCATGACTGCAAAGCGATGCAGCAGTGTTTAGGGAGCTGGTCTTTGCTTTGCAAAGAGATTTTCCATAAGTGTTTTGGTTTTGTTTTTTAATGCAGAAAGGAGGGTGTGTGTTAAATGTTCATGAAGGTATCCATACCTAAGGACACCAACAGCATATTATCTCTGCTCCTTGCAAGAATTAATCAATTTGTTACGCATCAAGAAAAAGCTGCTGGCCTTGAACCATGCAAGGGGTCTGAAGCTCCCCGCTCCCAGGGTTATTCCTTTCCTCACCCGTGTTGCAACCAGGGGCAGAAGCCATCCACAGAGCCTGTGGCTATAAAGGCTCCTGGTGAGCACCAGGGACAGGTGTCTGACCACAAAGAGACTTGTACAAAGTGGCAAGGGCAGGAATCCAGAGCCCCCAATGTGGTCACACCCCTGCATTGCAGGAAAGCCTCTCTGGGCTGCCCCTCGCCTCCTAGCTGATCACTAACCACCACTTAACAACACTTTTCCTCCTAATGAACACAACAGCAGTGGGAAACCTCCAGCCCTGGGGCCTGCCTCCTTTGTGGGTGAGGCTGACAGAGTGGCTACAACAGATGGTCTGGAAAATCCCCTTTGATGGAGCAACCTATTCTCCCCACAACTTCCTTGGGCGTTTTTGAAGCAAGGAGCTTCCTGCATTACCAGTGAAGGATGATGCCTGTCCCATGACCCTTTTCTGGTGGTGTCCCATGCACTTTCTTGGAGGACAATCCTGCCACAAGGAGCAGTTCCCTTCCCAAGCCTTATGCCAGGCTCAGCCTAGTTCTGGGAAAACCCTTTGGCTCGCACGTTGCTAAGTGCTGGCCTGGAGCCTTTGTTTGCAGGATGCTGAATACATCTGGCGCTGCGTGCGTGGGTTTCAATTATGGTGGTGATAGTTTATCATCAGCTGCTTAACCCTACCTTAGACTACCATGTTGTACTGCCCCAGGTTACTCTGTTCACCAGGGCTGCTGCAGGGAATAACACCTTGTGCATGCAGACATCATTAAAGGCAAGCTCTTGTGTGTGGCAATATGCAATAGCTGAGTTGCACTAATAGGTTGTGCCTGTTGTTAACATTACAGTGGCGCTCGAGGGTCCGGCTGGGATGAGCACGCTTGGTGCCGTGCAGGTACTTGGGAAAGAAATTTTGATGTGACCTAAGCAGTAGGTAGTTTGCAATGGGGTTTTTTGAAGGGTTTATGGCGTGGGTATTTGAGGGGTTTGTGGCCAGCAGTGTGCCCGAGAAGGCCAATGGCATCCTGGCCTCTATTAGCAATAGTGTAGCCAGCCGGTCTAGGGAAGTGATCGTCCCTCTGTACTCTGCACTGGTGAGGCTGCACCTTGAATACTGTGTCCAGTTCTGGGCCCCGCACTTCAAGAAAGATGTTGAGGTGTTGGAGCGAGTGCAGAGGAGGGTGACCAAGCTCGTGAAGGGTCTGGAGGGTCTGACCTACGAGAAACGGCTGAGGGAGCTGGGGGTGTTTAGCCTGGAGAAGAGGAGGCTCCGAGGTGACCTTATTGCAGTCTACAACTACCTGGGAAGGGAGGTTGTAGTGAAGTGGGAGTCGGCCTCTTCTCCCAGGCAACTAGCGATAGGACAAGAGGACATAGCCTCAAGCTTCGCCAGGGAAGGTTCAGGTTAGACATTAGGAAGCATTTCTTCTCAGAAAGGGTCATTAGCCATTGGAATGGGCTGCCCAGGGAGGAGGTGGAGTCACCATCTCTGGAGGTGTTTAAGAAAAGACTGGACATGGCACTTAGTGCCATGGTCTAGTTGACATGGTGGTGTCAGGGCAATGGTTGGACTCGATGATCCCAGAGGTCTCTTCCAACCTGGTTGATTCTGTGATTCTGTGATTCTGTATCTGTGAGTTGATCAGTGCCCTACAGAGGTTTGGCTGGAGGTTTTTCTGTGCCAGGAAGGAGGTTACGCAAATGATGATGAAAGCTTACGTTGGCAGCAGAACAGAGTCTCTGTCTGCTCCTGTTGCAAGGGTCCTGACTCTCCTTGACTGGCTGGGAAGGAGGGAGAAAGCAGAGATGCAAAGGGGACTTGCTCTGCTAGGAAGAGACCTTTTTGGTGATGGGACTTGTTGGGCAGAAGAGCTCAGTCAGTGCATCTCAGGCTTCGCCTCTTTGCGGCTGGGCTGCAGGTTCAAAAGAAAATCAGATAGAAGGAGGCAGCGGGGGCCCTCCCAGCAGTGGTGCAAAGGAGGTGGGGACAGGAGCAGGAGCAGTGAGGAGAAAAGAGGGAAGCAGTGAAAATGAAAAAGTTAAGCGAAGTCATTCCTGTGCATAGTTTTGAGGCACTTGTTTGCATGAGCATCCAACCAGAGACATGCCTCAGAAGATGCTTTGCCCTGTGCTCTCTGGCCTCTCTGCTGGCTGCAGCCATCTCAGCAATACCTCCTGCAGGCTGTAGAGAAGAGGATCTATTTCATCCCAGGCAACAGGTGATTCATCTCTAAACCAGGCTCCTTGCATGTCTCCCAGACACCCCACCCGGGAGTGTGGATTCAGCAAGACCAGGGGTCAGTCCAGTGTCCTCCAAAGCCAAGTCAACCCTTGGGTTGTCCCATCTAGCTGGGAACAGGAGAAGTGTTGCAACAGCCTGAGAGCAATTAGGGGTGAGGATGCCAAGGAATGTGCTCAGCCCTGGATTGCTCTGTGCTGAGCAGGGGAGGCGTTTATAAAAAAACCCCAGCTTGGGTGAGAGCCCTTTGCTTGCAACGGGAGGGAAGCTTAGAATGTCGAAGAATATAATAGATTTTCTATTTGCCTCGTAAACCAAAAAAACAACCCTCTCCCACCGTGTTTCCACAGCTACGCAGACATAAACATACAAATTCTAAGGTTATTTCTGATGGATTTCTTTAGTGCTCAGAGCAAGCTCTTTCCGGAGTCGAAGCATTGCTCAGGAAGGCTCGTTGCAGTGGGAGTGCCCTTAACAGTGCTATTTATCGAGGCAAGGCCTTTATTTTGCGATGAGCTGTACTGAGCTGGAAAACATGGGGGCTTGTGATTTCAGGGACTAATCCGCTTGTTCAAACGGTGGAGGGGAAAGCAGATATTCAGGGTGATTTTAATGGCTGGAGCAGCTGGGTCGTAAATAACCCATGTAGAACTGAGTCTAATTTTTCCCTGAACAGGATGCTCCCGCAGATGTGACAATTAATCACAGTGATCAGCGTTTCTGTACAAGTGTTTCCAGATAAACTGAAACGACGGCTTCTTGCTCTTTCAAGGAGTCCAATCAGAAATTCAGTCTGGAGGCTTAACACTAAGTCAATACCTCCCCAGAAACAGAGGATACTGAAAGAGAGAAATTATGATGTGGGAAATGTCTCCCGGACTTGCAGTCCAAAGGCCGCAGCTGGGATTTCTTGGAAATATCTTTGCAGTTGCCATGGCATTTATTGTGCCTATAAAAGGTCTTCCAGGTGATGCTCTTTGGCGTTAGAAGCACTAGGTAGAAAGGGAAGCAGGTTAATTGGATTTCTTTGAAAGACGAAACACCAGAGGACCCAGGCTGACAAGACATTGTAGTTTTTCCGCAAAAAGGATGCCAGCAGAGCATCTCAAAACTCACTTATACCACAGGTGCCCTTGTGCACTGCTGCCTGAGCACTGAGTTCCCAGACTGCTGTTGGCAGATAGACAGAGAAGAAGAAAATGCTGCAGAAGTGGCTGTTTTTCTCTGCGTATCTCCATGAAAACTATCTCAAAGGGGGCTGGTGGACCCTCCCAAGGACGGCTGCATGGCAGGCCTGAGGCCGAGCATGAGCAGTCAGGGATGCCACACGCTGTGTGTAAAGGGTTGGCTGTAGGGACAGATTCACACCTTTATGTCTTTACTACTGTAATGAGCTGGTCAGTGCTGCTGGACTATGTGCTGCTTGGCAGACAACAACCCAGGTCAATGCTACCTGGATTAATGCTGTCTGCTCTGTGTTGTCACCTCCTGGACCGCCAGACCTGACTGCTGAAGCCGTGCTGCTCCAGTCCTCAACCTTGCACAGACACACGCCTTGGGCTCTGCACTGAGCCCTTGGATCTTCTGAGCCGCCTTCAGCACGGTGTTTGCATGGGACTGTTGGGATCCAGGGTGGTTTGGAGTGGAACTGGCTGTGGGGTGTCTTGTTCTGCTGTCTGGTTTTGGGATGCTCCTCCTGAGTGCATTGAGGCTGTGTGGCTTTTGGGTGTGAGCTGCCTTGGCACAGTGGTCTGGCTATCAACAGGGACTGGGGAGGAAATCAGTGCAGAGACATCATTGCTGCAAAAGCTATCTTGGGATTTTTTCCCAAGAGAGAAATTTTACTACTTTTATCCACGCTTCTCTTACCTGAACCATGCTGGGTGATTGTGGAGTAGTTCCTGGAGGCCAGACTTTCCTGATAAGGGGATGCTGCGGATCCAGGCTATGAGGGAGGAAAGATGCCACCCTTGGTCTTGGGATCAATCCTGAAGTCTGCTCCTGGATGGAGAAGAGGCTGCTTTGCTTTGGGTGAGTTGGTTGCACTCTTTGCCGCAGTCTTTGCCACATCCTCCCCCTCTGTCAAACACTGGCCTGCTCAGGGAGCACTGCTGCACGTGAAGGGGCTGGAGGAAGGCTTGGACCATTGCTTGGGAGTTTCCCCATCCTGCCCACCCACTGCGGCCCGTCAGTTTAGTCTTGTCAGGTGGTGATGGCCTCCCTCCGGGACTGATCGTATCATGCAACCATGCGTCACCCAGGCAGGTTAGGATTTATTAGCGTGCTGGTCTCTCCAAGAGGCCGTATTTTACAAGCCTGACTCAGGAAAAGGGGAGGAGAAATTTCTCTTCTCCCTAGTTGTGAGCCCACCCACAGGAGTCCACAGCAAGGCAGGGGCAGGAGGACTGGATCCCATGCTGAAGGCACCTCCTCAGCTGTGTCCCCATCTGCAGAGCTGGCATGGGAATCTGAGGAAAGGAAATTTGTGCCTTAAGTGCCTCCACTGTCCTGAACGTCTGGGCCACATCTGTACCCTCATCCACCATCAAGCCTTGCGCCTGGGAATAGGCATGCAGTCCTTATGAGAACCTATCGGGGTTGCAGATGTGGGATTTTGACCTGGCTATGAACTTCTGAGAAGAAGAAGAGCTGTGGTTAATGGCACAAGAAACAGGGAGCTCCCATTACCATTTGCCCTGTACTATTTCTCTCCTGCTGCTCTGGGATGCAGCAGGTGAAGTAACAAGTGCCTGGATAACCTTGGGTATAAAACAGACCAATGTGGGTAAATTAGCATGTGGAGTGAGGAGTAAATAATCCCTATACAAAAATGTGGTTTTTTTTTTCTTTACATGCCAATTTTTTTCTTTAGAAGCCCAATAATCACATCCATGCTTGGGATTTTCCATCCTGCTGAGAGACATCAGTTTTGATTAGCATATTAAGTACCTGCTGAAATTAAAATTACCAGCAGTTAAAAGATGACCTGAATGATGAGATAAGAAACAAACTTTCTAAGCAAAAGCGTTTTTGTGAATTAAATGAGATGGAGAAAGGTCTTGTTTTTCTCCCAGGAGCATGTGCAGGACTCTGCTCGTATTTCTTGTTTCTTCCATTTGCTGTTGCTTGTCTTCCCATGGTGACCCTCACACAACTTGGCTGCCACCGGACTCCTGATGGACATTTTCACAGCCAGTAATTGAATATTGACATGTGACAAATCCTTCATGGTGAAGCTGTCCTGCCTTGATCCTCCACCTGACTTAAAGGAGAGGGGCACAAGATGTGAAATATCTCATTACCAGAGCAAAGGTAATCCTTCGCTTTGGCTGTGAGGAGCTTCATGAGCAGCCTGCTGGGCTCCCACATGAGGGCCAGGTCCTCCAGCGCTGCCGGAGACGTGGGAGGCCCTTCTGTGGCTTCTCTGGAGGTGAAAACATTAAGAAGGGTCAATTACATCCAATTGCTCCAGCCCGCATTGACCAGGTTGGGCCCGTGGGCAATATTGCTGAGCTGGCAGCGAGCGGTGGATCACGTCACTGCTTGCTCTTTGCTGGCCTTGGTTTTAACTTGCTCAATCCCCATGGCCGTGAGCAAGATGAGAGGGTTTTGTGGGCATGGCACATGCCAGAGCTGCCCTGCCTCTGCCCTGCCTCTGGCTAAGTGGGAGCATACAAGCTTCTTGTGAGCTTGCCATGATGCTGGCGAGACCGCTCCACTTCTTCATGATTGTCACCGTTTAATTTTGGTAGCTCTGGATTTTCAGTTTGAATGGCTTAGCCCAAACCTGCAGCTGTATGAAGTCATTCTGCCTCTGCCAGTCAGGAGAGGCTCCAATACTAGAAAATGTCTCTTCTTGCAATACTTATGGGCCTCAATGTCAGCACCTTTGAACTTTCTGTTGCATTAGGCGAGCAGATTGACTTTCTAAACTCTCAGTCAAGATCGGCTTTCCCCCTTTATCAGAGCTCTTCCCTGAACCATTTGCAGCTTTTCAAATTTCTTTTTGAAGCGAGAATCCCAGGCATGGGTTTGTTTTTCCAGCAGCAAATGGTGAAAAGGCTGTTCTCCCTTTCGGCACCCCACACATATCCATGTCCCAGGACGCTGTTTGCTGTCTGGACTTCAGCAAGAGGAGCTCAGGGAGCACCACCAGTCACCAGCCAGGCCCACGGCTAGTGGTTCAGTAGAAATTAAACACTATGGTATTAGGTCTGTCTGGGATGGAGTTCAGTCAACCCACCACAACTATTTAATTTTGATGGGTCTGGGGCTATGCTTTTTTTCTGGTGATGATGTTCAAAGAAACAGTCTTCCAATCTGTAGTAATACCTCTATTCCTCAGACGTCGATCCTGGCTTTGAATTGGGCCACATTAAAAGAAAAACCTCCCACTGACTTCAGTGGGAGAAGAGCCCAGCTGACACGTTTGCGTCCGACTATGCCACGGTAGGCTCTGCGATGCTGTGTTACATTACTGACCCTAAAGTGTCTCTCTGGTCTGATGGGCAATGATATAGACTGAGTTGAGTCTGAAACTTGATTAATGAGAACACACAGTACAGGAAAACGGCTTCAGCATTTGCAAGAAAACAGACAGCCTCAGGCATTTTGTGGCTTTTGACAGCTGGGAGCCATGAATGTCTGTTGTCTTTTTTTTTTTTAAAAAAAAATCTCTGTAGAATGAACACATTCAGCAAATGGGAAAAAAAAAAAAAAGAAAGAAAACATTAGTCCCGGCTGGGGTGAGAAAAATCAAGTCTATCAGTGAGATTGTCTCCGTGGCTAAAAGGCAGCTTCCTGGGTTTTGATGTTGGTGGGTTGATTCTCTGCATTCCTCCTTTCTTTCTTCAGATAGCTGGTTACATTCTTATTTTTTTGGGGGGGGTCTTCTTTCAGGAAAAACATTTGAGCTATGCTGTAGACAGAGAATTTGCAGCCAAATTCCCCTGTGAGCACAGTGCATGGACTCCGGTGCTCACAGTGAGCAGGACACTTTCTGATGAGCCCAGAGAGGTTGGTAGAGGTGAGATAGCCCTTTGAGATCCAGAGGAACCATGTGGGGACAAAGCAGGAATTCAGAAGTACTGACTCAGTTTCACTGTGTGGGATGGGAAGGATGACTTCTGGCTTCCATCTGAAGGAGGGATCCATGGTATTTGTCCCTCAGCATCGTTGAGCCAGACAGATGCTGCTGTGCTGGTTGCACCAGGTTGCTGGTCTTTGCAGTCAGGAATGCAAGAAAATTAATTCATGGAATGAAAATATAGTTCTGGAGAATATGACGCATAGCGCATGGTGAATGTATTGTGCAGGTTGGAGCAGGCCAACAGATTGTGTATTTGGCATGTTGGCTTTAAAATTAATCAATCATGTGTTTGACTGATATCCTGATTTGGGATGCTTTCCTGAGTTTGGGACATAAAAATGCAACTTTAAGGAAGACTTCCTCAATCCAGCAAGTAAATCTGTTGCAGACGTATGAGTGTTTTCTGTTGTATTTCATGGAGCTCTTTATAGCTTTCAGATGGGACACTCCCAGCTTCCTCCAGAAATTTCACCTGCAGGGAGTTCAACTTTTGGTCAGCACTGAAAATCCATCAAGAATATCAAGAATATCAGATACAAAACCAAGAAGGCCTAGCGATACTTAGTAGTGATTACATTTGTTTCCTTTCCATAGAAAGGATTGATTTCTGTGTTAAAAGGAGTGCATTTCTTGCAGAGCAGGCAGCATGACGGATGACCATATTAATAATATAGGATTTCTTCTCTAAGATGTGGGAATGGGCTAGAGACTCTCCTCCTCCTCCTCTTCCTTTACAAAAGGGGAAGTAGAGGCTAATTTATAAAGAGAGGCTGCAGTGCGTGATGGCTGGCAGAACATGACTGATCACTCCATGCATGGTTATTATATTATTAGGTCTCAATAATGGGTCCCTGAGGTCCCTTATGTCCCAGCCTGGGGACAGGTCCCTCCACTGCTGTGATTTGCTGTGCCTCCTGCAGCCGCCGGTTCTGCTGTCAGCCAGACATCCCTCCCTGAAGGTCTTTTTAGTGCCTACCGTTGACTTTCAAGACCAGATGCCTGTTTTCTCCAAGGTCTGTGGGATGTGCATGTGAGTTTGACCCAGATAGCACTTGTGGCAACGAAGCCTTTGCCAACTGCTCAGGCATAGTTCAAGAAAAGTGGGGCCAGAGGCTTTGCCCAGGGAGCAGGAGGCAGAGGAGAGCTGGCAGGGCTGGGAGTGGGAGGCTGAGACCGTAATTTTCTTCCTCTGATCTGCCTTGCTTGTAAATTGGTGCTTCCGGCACACGAGAGCGGTCTGCACACAGGATACATCAGCTGTGTGCCCGTTCCCCCAGGAGTGGGTTCAAAGTAAAGGCGATGCTTCATCAGAAAGCTAATTGAGGAACTGAGCCTGAAGTCTGGTTGCAGAACAACCTGTTTTCTCTGTCTTATTTGGTTTCAATTTGGCTTGCCCGGAAAACTCAGACCTGTGCCTCCGTGTGCCAGCTATGCCCGCTTCCCTGTGGCACCACACAGCTTGCTGCACATTATCAAGACGATGCTCACGGCTGCACTTTCTTATTATCCTTTGGTTGCTCATATTTAATATTTGCAATAAACTGTGTCATGTTTCCTGCAGTTGTAGCTGTGCGTTTCACTGGCAAAAGCCAAAGTTGTTTAAAGGTGAATTTTTTTTTTTCCATTCTGAGAGGGAGATTTTGCTGCTTCTATATCAATATGATGGCTTGCAGTGCTCTGGCAAGCTGGAGAAAGGAGATAAGAATGAAAGAAATGCTACATTTCATGACCCGGTGCTTTATGCTCTGTGTGCTTCACTGTGGACATTTAACAATCACGAGAGAAGTTCTTCCATGCCCCTTAAAATATCCACATCTTTAATGTAAATGAATCAGAACCATTTTTCATGGTCGGGTCATGCGACTCCGGAGTCAGAGGGGATAACAGTGGGTATATTGTATGTATGGATGAAAAGAGAGAGCCCTGATGCTGGAGCAGACACTTAGTGCAGAGAGATATAATAAGGAGAAGGCTAACTAGCCTCACGTGGTTTATTTCTGTGTTACATTTGCTTTCTTTTCTGAAGGCCCCTGAAATGAGAGGTGACATGTGCAGGTCAGCAGGGTGCTGAGCCCGGGGCTGGGAGCTGGATCCGTTCGCAGCGCTGCTGCTACCTTGCTGGGTGATTTTAGGTACATCTTCTCCCTCTTCGTTTCCGTCCTATCTTTTCTCTCTCACCCACCCATACCATAAGTGCTTTGGGGTAGGGATCATCTGCCCCTCTGCGGTTACTCAGTGCCTCAGATCATGGGGTTTTGCTTTCCTCTCCGTTACTTCTGTGATGTAACAATTATGAGAGTCCTGAGTCATGCAAGCACATGAATCAGGGGTGGGTAGGCTGGTGCACCTGCCTAAGGAGAAATAGGATGGGACTCAAAGGTGTCCTTCCTTACAGACCCAAGGCTGCCTCTCCACCCCAAGTCAGGTTCACTGCTTACTGGTGAAGAAGGGCAAGTTGGGTTAGATTTTGACAGCTTCTCCATGTGGTCAGGATCTACCCCTCTGACAGCATCTGGCAGACATCATCTTTCCATTTGCATCAGACACGCTCTGTCAGTACTCAGTGCTATGGAGCAAACCCAAAAATGCAGCGGAGGGAAGGAACCCACCATTGCTCCTGGGTGGAGTGGACACTGGCAGGGCTTCTTCCCCAGCCACAGCATGGCCCTTTTGCCTGGCCAGGGAGATGCCACAAGGAATGGAAATACAGTAGTAAAAATACGAAATTCAGACAAATGCCATTCTTGGAGGACCGAGTGGTGGGCCCCATTGGTTCAGAGAAGGTGGTTGCTGCCTTGCTTTGTATCCCATCCCACACCCTAAAGGGCTGCTGATCTCCTGCGGGTCCCTGTGTGGCTTTCTGTGCTTTCAGGAGCTTGCTAGGTTCTTTAAGAGCAAAGCATTTTTGCTCAAGGTCATGCTTTCAGTGAGGCAGCAGGAGAAGCTGTGTAAATGAAAGGTTTGCATAAAGAATGGAAAAGGTAGAGCCAGCCTGGAAGGACTTTTTTTTCCTGGGCAGCTCACTTGCATTTCACAAAGGAGACTTGTCTGTCTGTGGTGACGAGTGTGGCAGGGCTAAATCCACGGGACATCTGGGGCCAGCTCTTTGTGCCAGTAATAAGTAAGAGGCCCTGAAGTATGCTGCGTGTGAATTTTCATTATGCCCTCCACGGATCTCCTGCTATCCGTGTGCATGGCTGAGATGCACATGCAGCCCTCCAGCATACTGATGAGCTCGTGACATTAGTATTTAGTGCCAAAAGCCAGAGCTGTTAGATGAGGAGTAACGGTGTGAAGGGGAGAACTGATAAATGATTAGGCTGTATTAGAATATTGGCAGCGCTGACCCAGCTCTCTCACAGAGGAGATTTACCAAGTACTAGTTTAGAGCCTTGGCACCATAAATAGGTGACTGTGGAGGATATGTGTGTTTTGGGTGCTGGGTTGGTCTCGGGGGAATTTGCAGAGAGGGAAACACATGATTGACAAGGGGCTAGAAAAATCATCAAGCCACAGGCTCCTCTGTCTGCATGCCCATGGTTTCTATTAGCAGGGCAGGTGAGCACCCACCCCCACTCGGAACAACACTTGGCACAAAGTTAACTTAAAATTAGGCTCAGGTTTAGGTGCTTTTGTTGAACTGGGCCCTAACTACATGATCACACATAGCACTTTGGGCTAAGAGTGCAAGGGGGCTGCTGGCAGCTTGATGCATTCCAGATGTTTCAGCCGAAGGTGAAATTGCCCCTTTGCCCTCTGAATTTGGGTTAAATCGCTGGGGTCGGGGTTGCCCAAGGTGTTTGATATAGGGGCAGGTGCAGCGTACAGACTGAAGGTTACTGTGCAGGAGTGCCCTGCAGCTGTAACAGCCACAAACAGAATTCATGGGTAAATTAATTTAAACAGGTGAACGACTTTGCTCTGGTTTGTGGTGTTTAACCTTCGCTGCAGTCGATGGTTTATCTAGACCTGTGGATAAACAAGAGAAAAGCCCAGAGGCTAAACCAATGTGATGTTTTTTTGTCTAGTTTTCAAACAGAGCTGATTTATAGTGGGCACGAAAATATGAGTGAGTGGTTATGCTTTTTAAAAATAAAGACACCATTTGCAATGAATGGAGCACATGACCTAGCCAACTTTTTCTGAGCACTTTTTCTGAGAACAATAGTGAGGAACAGTCTCTGTTTTTATGATTAGCTGAAAATGGTTGCAAACGTTTCCTTGACACCAGAGGCAAATGTGAAGCATTGTGAATTAATATTTGTAAGGTGGCATTTTGAGGTCTCTGAGCTCAGCAGACCCGTAATAAAACAAGCAGCAGAGATCATTACTTCTGTTTGCAAAGCTCAGGGTAGGTAACGGCTGGGGAGCAATCTCTAAAATTATCTAGTTGCTGTAGATATAATTGGGGAGCGGGGGGGGGGGATTTCCAATAGAGTGGATTCACTCCCCGTAGGTGAAGCAGGAGATGGAGAGAGACGCACTGGTGATATCTATCATGTGCAGCAGACATCTCTGACAGTGATCTGCACTGCGGCAATTTTCTCTTGGCCAGGCGATTATTACTTGTCAGCACCAGCTGTTACCTGGAGGACCCCAGTTATCAATTACTTGAGGGCGTTCTCCCCAGCATTGATTATTTTATTAGCTCCCTGACGAATCATTCGTGTCAACCATCTGAGCCTTGGAGACCAACCTCTGGTGGGTGTCGTTGAGTCCTGGCCAACACCAAGTCATTCACCATGGCTTTCCAAGAGACAGTAGGTTCCCGTGAGTCACCTTCCCCCTTGTGTGGGTTCTGGAAGGAGCCCTTGCCCCTCTGCCCACTGCAGGATGCTCATGGCTGCCTCGTCTGGCTCTGTTTTTGGAGCCACCGCACGAGTGCCAGGCAGGAGGAGGCGAGCGTGACTGTCCCATCACCCTGAACAGATGGCATGGCAGAGCTGCGCCCTGGCCTCCGACAGCAAACACCAGGCCCCATTGTTTCCAGGGCTCCGAGAAAATAGATGGGTGACACACAGGCAGCTGCAGAAAATGTTCTCCAGACTGTGCTTGTGCAATGGATTAAAAAAAGAAAGAAAGCAATAAAAAAAAAAAGAAAAGGACTAGTTATTCATTTCTGTTTAATGCCTTGCAGTTCCTGCGGGGATCACTGAGCCAGCAGAGGAGATGGTCTGGAAGCAGTAGATGCACATTGCAACAAGATCTCTTGGTTCGCCTTGTTTTTAACCCAGGGTCTGCAGGAGCTCAGCACCTCCCTGTTCAGCACTGCCTGCTCCTAATCACTGTCCTCACGTATAAAGGCAGAAGAAAGGACCAATGCCACCAGGTGAACCCATTCCCAATTCATCCTGGCAGAGGAACTGCAAGCAAGGACCTTGTTGATCTGCAAGCATGAAACATGATGACTTTTTGGGCAATGCCACTACCCACAGCCCTTGTGCAGCTTCAGCTGAAGCAGTTGGAGGAGATGCCAAGCTTGTGCTGAGCACAGCTGCTTGGTACCCACCTCCTCGTAGGCCATCATGGTGACAAACACCAGATCTTCAAACTATTTAAACCACCCTGCCTTGTTGTGGCTGAAGTGGGTTTGGGGGTGATGATACAAACTGCTCTGCCCACATGATGGATGCAGAATAAGCCAGTGCCTGGGACCAGGTCTGAGGAGCAGGCACCTGAAGGCAGCAAGTCTAGACGGGAGGATTTCCAGTTTGCTTCGGATACCACCGTCAGCTCGTGCACATTTGACTCCGTCTCAGTCTAATACAGCTCTTCACAGCAGAATGAAAAGATCCAACAGAGTGAAAATCTTTGAAACAGGGGAAAAAGAGCAAAAACACAGCCTAGGGAGCCTGTCTAAAAAAACCAAACAAAAGGCAGAGAGGAAATGGGAAGCAGTGGATGGTATGTTACACAGTGTACAAGCCAACAAGCAATATCTGGAGGTCATCCATTCCTCTGAGCCTCAGAGATGACAGAGATCCTTGGGTTAAATTACAGCAGTCCCTTTCCCCCCAGCCTCTATTATTTTGTCTCCAAATGCCCAGCAACAACCGTGACAAAAATAGGTTGCAAAGTTTGACAAAAAAAATCTTGATTTCCCAAAGTTTTGCCAAGCCTTGTTTCAAGTACAAAGTGCTCTGGCTGTTACTCCTCAACTCAGCGCTGACCTTCTGGCTGCTCCATCCCTCCCTGCTCTGACGGAGAGGTAGAAATGTTCAGCATTAACAAGCGTGCTGCCAGCCCTTCAAAGCCCCGTCTTCCTAGCTGTGCCCCTCGATTATTATTTTTATTCCTTTCCCTGAATGTGTTGCCTTTAAAGTGAGATTTTCTTTGGTTTGTAACATTTCACACCTAATATTTCCTTTGGGGCTGGAGGGCTGTGGAAAGGGAGCAGCGGCGGAGTGCTGAAAGCAGCCTCTGAAGGGATGCCATCAGCCTTTTTGGGCAGCCAGGCAGCGGGGAGGGCTTGCTCTCAGCGTGCAGCAAGCACGCCGGGCTCCCATCCTGGCGCAAGGATGCGGCGTGGAGCAGGTTCAGATCCTTCAGTCATCCTTCATTTTGCAGACGACAGACTAAATTGTCTACAGTGAGGCAATTATCTTAATAAAGGTAATTTCAGCTTTGCTGGGGTGATTGAAAAGAGCTCACAGGAAACAAGAACGTTTAGTGGTGACTAATTTTTGGAGTTCGTTTCGGGGAGAATTTATTTACTTACTGAGCATCAGGATGGGAGTTGCAAAGCGGAAAGCTCTGAGATGCAGTGGGTAAATCAGGGGAATAAACAGATATCCTCCCTGCTTTGAATTGCAGCTGATTATCCAGCTTGTTGCTATGCTTGCTCCCCCTGCAGCTTTTTTCTTATTTTCTTTTTCCTTGTGATTTTGCTGACAGGAAACTACTGTCAGGCCACCTTGGATTTCACACAGCCGCGCTGGTTTGTGCAGCAGTAATACAGACGGAGAGGACACTTTTGCTGCTGCACCGAGTGGGCTGGCGGGGTTTGTCTGGCAGCACTGGAGGTCTAATGAAGCACTCTCAGCATAATCCCAGACCTAACGAAAGGCAGATGATCTGCCTCAGAACGTGCGGTCTTTGATGCTAACGGGGACAGGTACTAGGAGCTGTTGTACGGCATGAAGTGCCTGTGCGGCAATTGCCTGATTTGCTGCCTTCTCTGCAATTTTTGGCTCATTTCTGCCAAGGACACTGCTGTCCATCCTGTGGAGGGTGAGGAACTTCACGAAAGCTTCATGTCAGCTTTCCCTATGGCTTGTTTGGATTTAGCCCAATTCCTTCTCCTTAGAAGGACACGAGGTGGAGAGAGGAGTATCTCCTGCACTCCTGCTGGAGCAGACATGAAGAACAGGAGACAGGTCTAGAGGCAGGGTCCTGCCTGCTCCCAGCCAAACCTCAAGTTCCTCAGATGTGTCCAGAGAAGGGAAGATGTGACTGAAGAGGGAGTGACAAATGCACAACACTGAAGTCTTCATTAGCACCTGCCAGTCTTGTTCTTTCTTTCCAGTTCTTGGTATCATGGTAGTGTTCAAAGTTCAGACCTGGGAGATGGATGGTGTGTCCTGCATTGCTCAAACAAATTACACCAAGGACTCTGCCCCAAAGAGCCTACATCTTGCCTTGGATAGAGGATCTGCATGCAGGCTTGTGCACAAGACTTTTTAGACATGGGACACCAAAGAGGGAAGAAACGTCTTCAAAAGTATGCAGGCAGCTATGTGACTAATGAACCTGAAGTCTGCTGAACAGCATGGCACCCCTCACTGTAACAGCCTGCCAATCATTATCAGTATTTTTAGGTCCCTGATGAATTTAACAACCTGGCTAGGGGTGTCTAAGTCACTACTGAAAATGGGAATTAGGTTCTTCAGTCACACCAACAAGATTGATCTTACCTGATCTACCCAGCTAATAGCCAAGCATTTAGCTGAGGGAACTTAGAGCTGACTATGTGGCTGTTGGAGAGGTACACATGGCTAGAAGGTGATTTTTCCCTTCCCAGGATGGATGTCCAGGTTAGGATAGACACATTACCTGCTAAAGAGGCTTGTCTTTGCCCTTTGAATGCAAGGAGACTTGAAGATTTCAGTCATCTCTAAGTTGGGTGTCTAGTGTAAGGCATGAAGCTTGTAGGTGGATAAAATTAGATAAAATGAATCTTCCACATAGACATTGCTACGAGTTTTACCCTGTGTTTTTAAATAGTTTTGTATAAATAACACTGGGGAACGACACAACCCAGGTCTGCAAGGCATTAGCTCTCTCCAGCATGCTGTACATTTCACACTGAATGCTCTTAGCAGCACAGAAAAGGCCAAGTCAGACCTTCAGATCTAAGCACGCTCGAGTTTTGGAAAAATCTGGATCTGGAGGAGGATCTGAAGTTTCCTTTTGGCCTCTATCTTTACAAGGAGCCAAACCACTCTGTCCAGTGTTGCTGAGCATTTCAATAGTTCCCTAACTATTTCAGTCCAGCTGCTGCAGCCCTGGGTCCACCTTGGCTCCCGACAAGCTCCAGATGAGTTGTTCTGATCTCTCGCCACTCCGTGAATATGCAACACACAGCAGTTGTGCAGGGTTTCCTAGACCTTAGCTTCTGTAGGCTGTGTTGAGCCACCTTGGGTTAAACAGAGAACTATGTGGTCTTGGGTGTAGACCTGGATTATGTTTACAAAATGTCCATACAAAGATATAAGCTGGCAGAACGGTTCCGGCAATGTTAGCATCTGCTTTGGGAGACACTGCATGTAGGGAATGGCCACCTGATCAGACACTGCTGTATTGCTGTGGGTTCAGCCACCACCACCCTTCAGCTAAGTGATGGTAACTGCATGTTTCACCTGTCTCATGCACAAGTCAAACACCTGTATTTAAGCTGCTGACATGAATTCATTTCACTTTGCAGGCGGGGAGCACTAAGAGCATGTGATCACTACCAGCGTTGGCTGCAGGGCAGGATCTCTTGAGGCTGCTCCTGCTGAGCTAGCAGAGCTCACCCTGACTGTACCCTTGAAGGACCCAAGTGCTGCCCACTTCATCCCCAACTGTTCGTATGCACCATGAACCCTGGGGACAGTGCATGGAAGTTCTCACCTGGAAACTTACGTGCCAGACGTGGTAAGTGGTATCTCTCATGTAGGTTTTTCTGCTGGTATCTCCGCTCTTTCCATGGGCTCAGTTTTGCAACACCCTGAAAATCTTTCTCTCCCCTTTTTTCCTGGTGTTACTTTCAGCTTTTTGGTTTGCTTCGCTGCTGTGAGGGGTCTTGCCACACACACCACGAGAGACTCTGCACAAGTCCTGAGCATTGCTTGTGGCAAGACAACAATGCAGAAGTGTGAGTGTGTTTGCATTTTTTATTGGTATTAGTAAATCCTGGCTGGGGAATCTCATATTTTTTCTAAGTACTAGAGGCTGACAGGAGGTGGGAAAGGCCTGGAGGGAAGGAAAAAATGTGCATGCCTCCTTGTGAAAGGTCTGCAAGAATTGGGGGGGGGCGTAGCTGGGGAAGGCGAGTGGCTGTGATGCAGCTGGAGTCTGCCCAGGTGAGGAGACAGGACAGGTTTGCTGATTTATTGGGATCTGAGTGCAAGGTTTGCAACCCTGGTGCTGCGCCATAGGCAAGAAACCTCACAGCCCTGGGCTGCTGTGCTGGCAGATGTGTCAGGTAACACCTACACACACAAAGGCACGCTCACACACACACATATGCGCTTCTTCAGCAAGGCTGTGCTGCTCTTTTGAGCTCTAGTGTAGGACCATAGAGGTTTTCCTTTTTTAGAGTCATGGGGTAAAGGACTTTATGGCATCACACGACTGTCCCGAGAAGCAGAGGAGAAAAGATAAGTGTGAATTTGCTGTCTGTCCCTGGAGTTATGAAGCACAACTATAACTGTGTCTGTAACTTTAGACAGCTCAAATAGACCAAGGAAATTACAATGTGCTTCCACATGCTTTAAATCTAGGACTGGTCCTGTGTTCCTCTGAGTATAACCAGGGTTGAATCCTTCTCCTTGCTGTTTCCTGTTAATTTAATATTCCTAGCACTAGGACTGTTCCTCTTAATGTGCCTAATGTAAAACACGCTCGTTTGCTGACTGTGGCAGGAGTCTCTGGCTCAGGCTCCCCTGCACGTCGCCGTGGAGTCTGATGCTGGGGAGGGTAATGACTCTGGGAAGTTGGACACTGAAGCGACATGCCGGGAGTATTTACTGAGCAGGGAAAGGGAGATGAATTATTTTGTTGCAAATTGTTAGATCTGGGCTGGCTCAAAATACAGAATAACGCTTGCTATTAGACTGGATGCTGGAGGATGCTAATTGTTGGGAAACAAAAGTGGATCCTTTCCTAGATGGCTACATTTGCAGACCATATTTGTGTTCCCTTTCATTAAAGTCAAAGTAAGTCTGCCCTGTGCTGAAAGCCCAGGCCAGTGACTCCCAAACACAGGCTCACAACCCAAAGCAGGGTTTGTAGGATGCACAAGGGAGCACAACAGGATCCTGCAGGCAGGAGGGGGGGCTCCCCCCTGGAAGTGGGCTGCAAGCTGGAGGCCGGGTTCCCAGGGCAGAGGTTGGCCCTGGGATGGGCGAGCAGCGTTTCCAGACGGGGTGGAATGAACTCATCCGTCATTGTCACTTTTTAATTGTTTTCCATGTTGTACTGCTGATCTTTTAATAGGGCATGATCCAAAACATGCTGCTTTGCTGTGGGTGGCATGTGTCCCTGGTCCCTGACAGTCTCTGCGCAGACTGATGGGGGGACGGACTGGGGACAGGCCGCCTGGTAAGGACACGTCAGAAATCTCCACCCTGTCACTAGTCACTAGTTCGGAGCAGAAAACATCCTCTGTTCCTGATGGGCAATGAAATGTGATGAAGGGACACGTGCCCCTAGGCTGTGGTTTCACAACTATATTAACACTCTCTTACAGACTGTCTTTCCAGGCACTTCTGTCCTTTTTGTCATGCAAGTGGATTGTGGAGATCATCCAGGTCACAAACCCCCTCTCTTTTTTTTTTTTTCTCCTACATTAGGCTTTTCCCCCCAAACCACATCCATTCCCCCAGCAGAGCTGCACCACCAGGTGCCCTGCAGTGGTCAGAGCTGGTGGGCAGGGGATGGGGGACACAGCTGAAGCAGCTCTGCCAACACATGTGACACCACAGCTTCGGTGCCCTTCTTTCCTTCCTATTTATAGCAGAGCTGGGTGATTCTCAGCTGTCCCTGTAAAGAGCTCGTTGGTCTCCAGGGTTGGGATTTGCAAGCAGCTTGTGTCCAGTGGAGCTGGACACAGCCATGGTCAGAATAGCAAAAGGTTGCACAGCCGCATGACACCTGCAGTGTCAGTCCTGCGGGTGGGATTGCAGCCCTGCAGCATCCCACAAAAGCAGAGGTGAGCTTAAGAGTCACACGAGGTGGGACCTTTTTCCTCCCCTTTGTTTTTAGACCTCCGAGGTAGATTTGGTTCAGGTTTTCCAGTTTTCTTTCCAAAAATGTGCTTCTCTTAACAACTCATGTAACTCTAGGATTTAGAGATTTAAAATACACCCTGAATCCCTCTCCCTGCCAAAACTGGGTCCGACGAGGCAAGACAGAGACTGGCAAGGACACAAGCAGAAATTCCCAGCCTCAGAGATGCTGCCGAGGCCGATTCACTTTGCAGCCAGGGCAGGAGACGGTAAGAGCACATTTGCCCAGCGGGTCCCCTTCTCTACTCTTTATCAGAGTGGGTGCCATCAGCCAAAACACACACAGGGATTTCCAGGGACTAATCATAACGCTCCGTAATCCCCCTCAGCGCTGCAGCCAGCACGATGTGTGCCACCGCTGGGACGTGTGTGTCCCAGCCCCGGCAGGCAGCCGACTTCAAAGAGCCCACGAAGCTTATGCAGGTCAGCAAGGAGCCAATGTGCTACTATCGCAGCATGCTCTTATTAGGGGAACCGATACCCTGTTAATTACATCCTCGTCTTGCCAGCCTGTCTTTGCTCCCACACCCTTCCCCTCCTGCCTGCCAGGCACTTCTGATCAGCAAGGAGACTTGGTCCTTTGCTTCTTGCTCATCAAGTTTCCCCCTCCTTGTTAACTGCCTGACAGCTTGTCTCTTTGCTCCCCAGTTCCTTGTCGCTTTCCTGTCTGTCTGTCTCTGGCGGCCTCGGAGCTCTCCTCTCCTCTCTGGGAGGTACCCAGCAGGTGTCAGAGCGGCGTTGCCTCCGAGCACCCTACCCTGTGTGTAGACCTGGCGTGCAGCATGCGGCCGCTCTCTCCTGCTGAATCCCACTTTGCTCCCACTCCTGGAGGTTATGATTGAAGAGAGGTTTTCCAGAGAAACCTTTATGTTGCTCAGCTTGTATAACTGTGGGGCAGTGAGGGGGAGGAGAGACGTTTTTGAGCATATAAGCCTTTCCTCAGGTCTGAAGCAGAAACACTAATCTCTGAGCTGTGTAGCAGCTTGGGGAGGCTGCTGGGTTTCACTTCACTTGATGGGAAAAGATTGGGGTTGTGAGTTGTGTGGGGAGCAGCTCCTGGAGCAATTGCACATGGCCATGGTCTTCCACCTGTGTAGCTGGGAATGGCAGAGTGAGTGTCCCCATGTCCCTTTTCTCCAGCAGCAGCTGCAAGCCTGAGAGCACCCAGCACCCTCCAAGCAAGCAGAAGAAATACCACAGCACAGATGCACAGGTACTGACATGCTCCCATGGGAAGATCCGCCTGGCCCGAGATGTTTGAGGCTTGTTGGCAGAGCCCTGGAAGCTGTGCTGCTGGCTTTGGTGGGTTGCCGGATGGTACTCCAGCCCCAGGGGTCTAAACATCCCCAAAATGTGCCCTTATCTGGTGCAGCAGGAGTAAAGAGAAAGCGAGCCGCTATCTCGCTGATCCCTGGGATGATTCCCCTCGTTTTTCGCTTTGATATTCTCGTGCTGGAACAGCCCTGGCTTCTCTGGCCCTGCTTTTCGCACAGCCTGGCTGGGACTTAAGCCCCGTGTTTCCCAGAAAGGGTTGAGGAATCTTATCAATCTGCTATTATTATTTTCTTTTCCTTTTTCCTTTGAATTCCAGTCAGCTGCTGACTGTGAAAACACAACAAGAGGCTCAAATCAGTCAGCCCTCGGCATATTCAAATTGGCACCAGTTTGTTTGTGTTGGGGCTAAAGCCAGAGTGAGAAAGCTGGGGCTTTGACATGCTATTGGGATCATCTGGGAAAATACACACGCCTTTCATCTCACCGTGGTCAGGAGGGCTCTCTGTCCCCAGCTGGGCTCCCAGCCCCCTTCCCCTTTTTATCAGCGATGGGACCCTCGCTGTGCCTGGGGACAGGCACTTAGCGGTGGCCATATGACATGGAGTGAAAGTCTCGAGGGAACAGATGTTTCTCTTTCAAGGAGTGTGGGGGTCAGGGGGGAGCGTTGGGCAAGGTATCAAATACCTTTCAGGCTTTCAAAAATCAGTGCTGGAAGCTGCTTCTCTTGATCACGGCGGTGAGCTGCTGGTAAAACCTAACCCCTGACAGTGCTCCAAAAGAGGGACCTGAATGCACTAATGCAGGGTCTTCTTTTAAATTTTGTTCATATATTTTTTTTTTCCCTGCAGAAATGACACGTCCACAGATACAGAGCTACTGGGCAGAACTCCTCAGGCAATTCTTTTTCAGGCTTGTGAAAATTTTCATGCACCTTTCTGAGCCCACAGAAACAGTGATTCTCTCCCCCTTGTAAGAACTGAGAGCTGAACTCCCCGCAGTGGAAATAGCTCCACTGTCCCTGCATACCAGCCCCAGTGTCACCACTGTTTGATTTTCTCCCACAGTCCCAGGTCCCTCGCTAGAAGATGATGGGAACAATTATTTGCGTGAAGCTGAGGGGATCCCATCAGCCATTTCTCTGCTCAATGCTGTTTTTTCTGCATACAGTGACAAACGTTTCTCCCCTGTTCCCCCAAGCCCTCAGCTTTTTCAGATTCCTTCATCTTCTTTCACCAAACTTTTTTGCCCTTCTTTCCTTTGTTTCATTCAGGATTGTATCAGTTTTCAGGACACAGATCTGCTGCAGACCAGGGATTTGCCCTTCCTGGATCCTTATAGCCTGCATACGCCGCTGTTACAGAGTGATTGGTACGAGTTCAGCCCAGCAGCCCTGGATTTGAAAATGGGGGATTCAGCTGGTGAGCAACATCCCCGGTTCTCCCTCTCCACATTTGTCAAATTGTGGGATGAAATGGCTCCTCTGAAGAGGGCACCGAATGTTTATACAAACCTCGCTGCCCAGCTGCCAGCTCAGCTCTTTCATCTGCAGCTCCGGCGTTGCAGCCTGGGAGGTGTGATCCTGCGAGGTGCTGGGCAGCTGCCGGCGGTGATGCTCCGGCAGTGCCCGTGGCAATGCCAGCTCTGCGTGGCTCCTCGCCTTCAAACACCCCATCATCCGAGCTGTGAAACAAGGACCTGGATCTGACCGTGGGTTTTGAACATCTCGGAAATGAGGGTGTTTGTCAGCATGTTCTGGTCTGATTTTCGAGCTAAGGAGATTGGTCCACAGGTTCTTTTTTTCCCACTTAGCCAAAATCTAGTTACAGGCAATTTGTTTTCTTCCCACTTTTCTTTCATCATCTCTGTTACTGTTCTCTACAGGCCTTAAATAAGAATTTGACACTGACCAGTCAAAATGCCTGGTACAAGTGTCTCACCTAGTTTCACGTATGATTGAGACCAAAATGTGTATAATCTATGTTTGCCAGCAACTCTGAAATTGGGATTTCTTTGCTTTGTTTATGATGTTCCTTCTGTGTTATCTCCAATGGAAGTGCTTGCAAAAAGCATTGCACAGACAGTGAGATCGTGCTGCGTGAGTCACTCAGGGTTTAAGGACCGTTATTTACTCTGCAGCAGATAGCAGTACTGCCAGCGCTTCTCACCTGGCCATGGAGTAAACTGGTGGGTGCTGATGGTCTGGGCTGTCTTTAGAAAAGTGGAGCTGTAGGTTAACTCAGCAGGTCTGGATGGGGAAGGTGCAGGATTTGGCCATGGTGTTTAGCAGGTACCCGTAAAGCAGGACGGCTTTTGGCTGGAGACCTGTTTGGTTTCAAAACATTTGTCTGTGGAAGAAGGCTGAGAGGACAGATGTACTGAAAGAAGCAGCCTCAGAGACTGGAGTCATCTTTGTCTGGACAAAAACTGTGTTTTACACTAATTTAGCCTACATGGGTCACTGCCTTAGCGGAGATGTTCAGATGTCTTGTAGGAATGCATAGAGCCCCAGTGGCAGTGGAAGTGGTCCCTTGTGCTGTGCCGGAGGATAGGGCCTGACACCGGTGCTGTGACGTTGCAGGGCTGCAGATAGAAGCCAAACATCATTAATTAGAATATTAAGAACCAGCAAAGCTCTTTTATGGACCCAGGCGATTGTGAGAGCACCCCCAGAGAGGGGCTGGGGTGCCTGTGGGCTCCCCCTCCCAGCACCTCCCTCCCTTTCCCTGCAGTGACACTGTATCTCCCATCCCAGCTGCTCTGGTTGGGAGCATTGGATGGGCTTTTGCTTGGAGCACACTGCCTTTTTGTTCAGGTGAAGCTGCAGAGGAGATCCAGTAATCTTGAATTTCCTCACCATGCTCACGAATGCTTTTCCTTTCCCCATTGCCTTTAGCCCAAACTGATGCTTGAAGTGCTTGTTTTGGGAAAGCACAGGGCATAAAGCATATAAGGAACACTCTGCAGCTGCAGGGAAGGTCATAAAAATGGGGATTACACCCTTTCCACACAGCAGCCTGCTTCCTCCCTCTGCGGGCTGCGAAGACCTCCAAGGAGGCTGCAAAGACACATGCGTATTCCTGGGAAAGTGAAGGCCTGCCATGAATACCACAGCTCAAAAGCAAGGCTGGCGCTGGCTGGGAGAGCAGCCGGTGGAGCAGGGTTGGGATGCAGCAATGTCATCTGCTTCTGCAGGACTGGCTGAGTGGGGCTGAGGTGAGCTGAGAGGAGCAGGATGTTTGCTTAGACATGAAGCTCTGCAGAGAATCTCAGAGTGCTGATCTGATCATGCTCTGGGTGTAAAAGGCCATGAATGGAGCCACATCTAGCTCGTACAACTGCTATAAAAGCTCAACATTTTAAAAGTATTGAGCTATCCATTTTAGGTTTCATTTATTTTACCTTCTTTGGGTTTTCAGGCTTTGATTCCCAAATTTATAGGTACAAAGCAAGCTGAGGTACAAAGCAGAATGATTTCAAGGCAAAAGACCAAGCAAAGGGACTAAATTTTGGCACTGTTGCATTGGTTTGTAATGCAACAAACGCTGTATTTTAAGCAACGTTTGCTCTCAGTAGACACAATAAAAAGCCAGCTCAGGGGGGGAAGATCAATTTGGGGATGATCTGAGATCTCTCCATCTTTGCATTATCTTCACGGCCCTTGTAGCACAGGTGAAATGCCTCCCAAGGACTCCCAGGGCATCGCAGGCCTGCTGTCCTCAGGAAAGGGTGAGGAGCTGGGCACAGGCAGGGGGACTTGCCCCAGACCACCAAATAAATGCATGAACGAATCTGACAGGGGCTTGCACCTGGGGAGCAGAAAACCCACGCTTGCAACTTAACGCAGTGCCACCCAGTTGAGGAAATGATCTGTTGGGAGAAAATGGCCCAGGGTTTCTGTTCACGTTCAGTCTTTGGTGGTGGATTATTTTTCTGTGCAGGAGAGATGATCAACTTTATGAGAGCAAGGACCTGTCAGGAGCTCCAGGCTCCAAGGTGGGAGTGTGGCCCAGGGCGCTGGGCTCTCTTTGAGAGCTGCAACATGCACTCTGTAGCAAAGCTTAAAATGCCTTTTCAGCATCACCTACAGCTTTTTCTTCTATCAGATTTGGCTGCTTGTCTGAGAGAGCCTCTGAACCACACTAAGGCACCATGATGATGTAGTGGTAACTACATGGTTATGTTAGATCTGTGTTTTTTATAATGGGGTTTATTCCTCCTGAATTCAAACCAAGCAAAGATTTCTCTGCACAATAACTACGCATGACTAGTAGCCTCTCTTCAACAGTTTTTCTGCTGCTAGTGGGGCAATGCGACATGTGGCTGGTACAAGAAATGCTGACTTTGGACAATATTTTGGCATGGGGCTGTAGGAAGGATTTTACAGCAAGTGCCCTTCGCAGTCAGCTGGCTGTATGTTTTTGCCTCCCCTGGTAATTACCAGCTCCCTGTGTCATCATATGTGTTTCAGTCGCTTTCAAAGCACTCGTGCCTTCTTCTTCAGTTAAAGGCAGAGTGGTGTTGTCTTAGACATGGACACTTCTGGAGGAAGAGCCCATTTTTGTGCCACGTACGCATCCCAAAGGCACCCAGCAGCTCACAGCCCAAACACCATTACACAGGCATTACCGTCCTTTGTGTTGCTGGGGGGCTTTGCATGGGGCTTATCCCAGCCGCTCTGCCTGGCGTGCAATTGCCCCCACTAATGCAGAGCAAGCTTAAGGGTTTCAAAGACTGTCTCAAGTCCTTGAAGAGCTCTCCAAATTCCCATCCTGTCTACAGGGTGCTGCTGGTTCCTCAAGTGATGCCCAGTCCCATGCAGCCTTTTATTGTCCCCCAGCCCCACTGCCAGCATCCTAACCATGCCCTATGCAAGTGAGTTTGCTGCTGGAGAGCTTGCTTGGAGAGAAAAAGCCCTTCAGGATAAGACTTATGCTTCCCACCAGCCTCTTCTAGAAATCAATACCAAGCAAAAATGACAGCAGGATTATCCAGATGATTTTTCATCACTAACGAGACGCTCCTAATGAGAGCCTCCTCCTCCTGCCATGGAGCTGTGCCATTGTCCCTCTCTATATTGTTGTAGTAGAGCAAAGGAGGAGGGGGCGAAAGGATCATTTAGCACGTGAAAGGCACCTCTTGTATGGGGCTACATGCATGGCACAGTTCAGCCGGGGTGAGCAACCAGCTCCTGCCAAGCCATGATGTATGAGGCAGAAAGGTCAAAAGTTCTCCTTTACAATCAGCAAGAAAGGAGAAGGCAGGCGATGGTCACTTAATTTGTGGGTTTTTCCCTCTACTTGTCAAGAGCAGTTTGGGCTGCGGTGATGGATGTGTCATCAATTACAGTCGGACTCTTGGTCTTTTGTCTCGGTTCCTAAAGGGCCCAATTCAAGCCCCGGCCAAGTCGATGGGAGTCCATCCACCAATGCCAGCAGGTCCTTGATTGGGACTATGAAGGTTGTGGAGCGACTCGGTTGAACAGCCTGCCTTCTTTCATGCTCAGCGTTGTGCCTCTCGGCTCCCCAGTTGCTACTGTTATCAGGCAGGACATTTCCAGAGCTGATTCTTGCTAACACTTGCCACTGATTTCTTACATTTCTTTCCCTGGTCCCTTGTCTCCACACAGCTGCTTTGATGTGCAGCAGGAGCAAGCAGCGAGCCGTGTAGTGCAGCAGCTCCTCGCCCATGCCTTCCTGCTTATCTGAGCATATATACTGTTAATATTTCCTCTAAGGCCCTCAGCTCCCATGATAACACCACTTTATCAACAAAAAACCTTTAAATATTTTGCTGGGAAAAGGAACATTTCCACAGGTTTATTGCAGTATGTATGGTCCCTATGGTTTGTTCCTGTGGGTCCTGCACTGCAATCAGTTCACACAGTCCTACATGAGCACAGGCTGTCTATCACCCCCCTTCACTGGGAAATATTGTCCCATGTTACTGATTGCATACTACAATGGCATAGGAAGACCAAGTCAAATCTACAGGCATGAAAACTCAGCTTGAACATGAAGTCAGTGCTGACAGCAAGGGATGGCTCAGCCTCTCTGCTCATGCCTGGCAGGGAGTCTTTGCTCTTAGGTGCTTCTAACAGCTTATTTCCATTTAGGATTGAATACATGGTGGAAACCTACCTTCCATTGTAGGTCAGTGTGTGCACCAGATGCTTCCTCCTCCCATATCCTAGTATCCAGGTGTACAGGCTGAAGAGATGCTCCAGTGTGCTCTGCCCTGTGACCAGATCTGTGCAATGTGGGAACTGGAACCACAAATGTGTGGAGGTTGTTACCTCCACAGCCTGGACTTACCTTCACCCAAGGCCTGGGCCAGGCACAGATTTTCTGGGGTTAGTATAGAGCAAAGAAGAGAGAACACGAACTTTCTACTTTGCTCCCCTGTGTCAGCCCCAGCTGAGGTGAACGTGCTTCCAACCACATAACATGGGCACGGCCAAGTGGTGCCCTCCATGGAAGGGTATAATTAGGAAACTGAACACATTCTCCACCATCGCTGGTCTTGATTGGCCCAAGTAAAACCATCTCTCTTTAACATAGATGGTCAGTCTGTTTTTCTTATGTCATGCAGGCTTTGTGAAGACTGCTCCTCCTCAGTCTGGATGGAGAGGTTGGAGACTATGGGATTTTCTCACAGCATTGGCTGTAAACTCTTCATTGTCTGGTCAGAGTCTGCAGACGCTGTCACATGCCTGAGTGCTCACAGACTGGATGGTTTGTATTGGCTTTGGATGAACGGATGCTAATCTTGTCTCTGCTACATGTCTCCTTGGAAAGTTACCCCACTCTCTGTTCTTTGCTGGCCCTCATCAGGACCTGGCATGAAATGCTATGAAAAACTGTTTCTTATGGGAGTGGAACAGAAGGTGGTTTTGTGTTTTTCAATCAGCCCCCTTTTGTACAGTGACACTTATGGGGAGGACACAGTTGTGACTTCCATTGAATGGATAGCTCGGAATTTTGATTTGGAGTGAATGAAAGCATTTAACAAGTCACCTATTAAAATGGTTTAGATAAGTAAATACATATAATAAATATAAAAAAAATTGGAAAGTCCATGGAGGCATGTTGTGCCTAAGGCCAAGCTGGCATTTGTAGTCCTCATGTCTATGCCATGGTTGTTTCTGGAATACTGCAGCTCCATGAGGATATTCTAATACCAGTAGATGTATGTGCATGCGTATTTTATGTAAAGGACTGGATGGAGTCCCAGAGCTGTATTTTCCAGGGTCCTGTTTCTTAACGCCTGGGATCATGTTCAAGAGGTCAGAACATGGCCAGAAGAGTCCCTGGAAGACTCTCTAGCCGTGGGGACTGTTCAAGTTATGAGTGTTGTTCTTGGATGATGGCAAAGGTTTAATAAACGCTGCAGCTGTAGAAAGCACCCTCACTAGAGAGTGTAAGTCTCCATGTCAATATATGATTTACATTTCCAGCCTGCATGTGTCCAGGCTGCATGACTCAGTCAATGGGGTGGGCAGATCCAGAGCTTACTTTGGCAGAATAGTTCCTCAACTCTTGTTTAATTAGAACTCAGACCAGCTTCCTGGAGATTGTGGGAACCTCATTAGCAGCACAAATAGAAACTTGAGGAGGCCAACTCAGTGGGAAAAGATTGCTTGCTAAGAACTTTACTTACCAAGAACTTAACCTCTTCAAGAGTCGTGTCTCTTAGGTACAGCAGAAGGATTTATGGTTGGAAAACAAGGTCTCTTACAATCTTCCAAATGTTGGAGGGTTTTTTTTTGCAAAGTGAATTAAAACCTCTCAAAATAGTAAATAAAATCTTTTTGGCTCATCAGTGTCCAGTTATTCTCAGGTGTCCTCTCTTGAATTGGTTTTAATTCTTGATCTCTGTCTTGATGCTCTTCCACTGTTTGGAGATGCTGATTGCTGATTTACTGTCCTCATTCTTGTCTCATTTGGCAATGTGTCCTTATATTTTAATACATGTCGGTCTATAACAAATCTTTTTTTTTATATTTAAGATGTGATAACAGGAGTTTAGACACTTACCTCACATATAGGCACCTACATTTAGTTCAAGTAATCTCAGATGATATCCCACCTATTGTGTCTTGAGAAGGTTTTAGAGAGGTCTCCCTGTGAAGGCTAAGCACTGTCTGCCTGTCTGCTTCAGGACTGGTGTGGAAGAGAGCCATAAAATACAATTAGAGTGCTTGAATTGTTGCTCAGTAAATGCATGTACTTGCGCATGTACATTGTGTTTGTGAGAACTGGATGGAGTCTCAGGGCTATGTTTTGCAGTTGTTCTGTTCTCTTTAATTTTGGAGCTATGCTGAAGAGGCTAAAGGGACCCAGATCTGTTGATCAGAACAAGGCCAGAAGAGTCCTGGAAGAGTGGCTGATTATTCATTTCCTATCCCCATCATGCCCCCTCATTCTGGCAATGTTGTCATATATTTCAGAGGAGAAATATGTGTTGGTCTATAAAAAAAATCCGTATTTTTTTTTTCTGTCCTAAAGACATGATTATCGTCCTGCTTCTTCGGCCTAATCAGATATGGAGAGGGAAAACCAGGATGCCTGTACCTACCTACCACTACAGCATTGTTTACAAAGTCATGAGGATGAGGTTCTTTTTTTTGTTGTTAATTAAATGCATCCCACCCAATCAGGAAAGAAATCAAATCTCCAGTTAAAATAAAGGAAGATCAAATAAACATACTGTATGTTTTGAAAGACAATATTGTCAGTGGGAGGGGGATGGATCAGGGAGAAAAGGACCAGTCTTCCTAGAGGAAAGACCTATGGCTAACCACCTTGAATAGGAAGGCTTCCTGGTGGAAAAGGGTAAGCATATCTTTTCACTGGCAATTCTTGCAAGACATGAAAAAGGCTTTCTGCTGCAATTTTCTTTTCTGGAATTATCCCAGGCTGAAAGACCTTTGGTCTCATGTTGATGAAAGACAAAACACAGGGGCAAGATTTCTCAAATCCCTGTCATTATTGTGCTGGAGAAATAATCCTGGTTTGCTGAGTTGTTTTGAATCTTTTCTACTGCTGCCATTAAATGTAACTTATTGCAATGATTACAAAAAAAGTTACCCCAGACCAAATAGCCACTACAAAGAAAGTGGTTTGCAAAAATAAGAGAGAGACAGACTTGCTGCCTTGATTACAGCAAACCACTAAGTGCTTGGAGGAAAGATGGAGCACATTGTAGCCCTTGTTGCTTCCCACAGCCTCTGTTGCCTTCAGGTAGGGACAGATCCTGCCTTCTGTGCAAAAAAGACCAAACTAAGTGCCTCGATTTCCCTGTGCTTCTACTATTGGATTTTTCCCCCAAATCTACAGGATGCCTTTTGGGGTCTGCACCAATGGCAATGAACTAATGCATACCCCAGTCTGCCCATGTGGCTGATGTAACTGGACCGTGTTTGCTGCTTTGCAACCACTGTAGTCTTGCTGTAGCTCCTGCTGGCTGGGATTTTGCTTAAGCTTGATCTGCAAAATGAAATCGGTGGTACGACTTCACCATCTGGGTAAGTTCCTACATCTCAGTGGTATCAAGGCCATGACAGGGATGTGGTTTTTAAACGTTTCTTTCCCCAATGCCTCTGCATGTGGTCCCATTCCCGTAAGTGTGCATTTGCGGGTGTGACACATTTGTTCCCTACCCTGTCTTTCTCTTCAGGGTAAGAGGGCATTGCTTCCTCCTTGCTTCTCCAAGTCTCCCCTTTGTTGTCTCCTATGGGCTCAAACTAGTCTAGGGCTTCAGCACTCTACATAGAAGGAAGTTTTCAGGAATGGCCCCCCAAACCAGAGCTTCTCCCCAGGTTTTAGCACCCTCCCAGGGGCAGTCTGTGCCTGGGGGACAAAACAGAGGGGAAAACCCAGAAAGATTTGAGAGAAGTAGATCTGCCACTCTGCCTCTGTGCATGGGGGATGCTGTGCAGATGTGAGCTGTGCGAGGTCACAGGTTAATAAAGAGAAATGCTGCCCATGGAGATATCAGACTGGCTGAAAACTCACCCTGGGAGCTTGGTCTTGGGGAGGTAAGGAGGAGCTGGGGGCCTATAGCTGGCTTTTCTAATGTTTTGAGTGGGAGTCTCTATGCTCACTAGCTAAGACTGGGACCTTTATTTATATTAATAAACATTAATAGACATTCAGCATGGACTTGTGTGTTTGTGTACACGCACCTCTATATTTAACTAGCCAGGCGTGTGCTCCAGAGCTGAGTTTTCCCACTGCTTTTATTTGATTTTTATCACTATCTTGAGCATAGAAATTTCCGCACAATTAATTGAAGTGACATATGCTTGCCAGCAGCCAAGCCTTAATCCCATCCTTCCCTTTCACCATGTTTCTGATTACACTGATGGCAAATCCTCCTTGTTTGACTCAGCTTTGCACTCACAGTGAATGCAACAGGAGCCAAATCTCCTCTTAGAAGCACAGAGATATTTGCCGAATGTCCCGCGGGGGTCTCAAGTTTTTGCAGTAATAAACAAGCGCTTCGTTGGCTTCTGAGACTGACATGAGTAGTTATCAGAAACTGCAAGCAGCAATCAGCTCCTAAATCGCATCTGGCAATCCAGAGCCATCGTCAGTGATAAGCATATTTTGGTAGGGTCTTGTGGTCCTGATTGCAGCCCTCATTTTTCTACATGCTTCAGGCATTTGACAAAAGATGGTCTTGCCTGACACAGCTCGTGGGGGTATATGGCCAGGGACAATCCCCCCACAGCACTCACACCCATTCTAAGCTACAAGTTGTGCAGGAGACTGAAATCCCAAGCAACAACATGATTAATAGAGGAAATCCAAATCCAGAACTTGCCCTGCATTGCTGCAGTGAGCACAGAAATGTGAATTTCAAATCTCTGGAACAGGACTGAATGCAAATGCTGTCAGTGCCCATGCATCAGGAGACACAGACAGGTGCAGCCTGCTGTGAGTATCTTTTGTGCCTCATGGCAGAAGGGATTTATGCTAAACGCAAACCACTTTGCTGATCTTCCCAACCAAAGTCCCCAGAGCTCTAATCATTGCACTGATGGTGGAGGTGAAAAGACAGCAATTTTTACTGTGTGAGAAGATTTAATTTCCTGTGAATCACTTCCTACTATAAATCAGCTATAGGCAGCTGCATCCACTTGCTCGTCAGGATAGAAAAATATACCCTGCTGCTAGACAGCAACACAGGCGCCAAAAACATCACGGGATCAAAGGGCACCACGATTTATCCCAAGCAGAATCTAAACAAGCTTGTCAGCTTGTCTGGACCATTTGTTTATTTTAGCTGTGGACATCCATGTCCATCCAGCGTTGGGGGATGGATTTGTCATTAGCATCATTTGTCCCACGTCTGAGCTCCCTCCAAATGTCCCTTTCATTCAGCATCCTGATGGCTGTTACCAAATCTGCATAGGGAGCGTTTTCCAAGGGCTCAGCACTGCAAGAGGAAACACAGCTCTTGTCTGTGCTGGGGACTGTCTGTTCGGCTTCTTAGAGAGGGAAATCATAGAACCATAGAATCTCTTCGGTTGGAAACGATCTTTAAGATCATCGAGTCCAACCATTAACCTAACACTACCAAATGTTAATGTTTCAGATGCTCTCCCTTCATTTCCTGAAAAAGCCCAACCAAGAGCATTGCCCAAAAAAGTTGTTGTCCAGAAACACTAATAGCTGGGGTTAGTCTCAGTGTGGGAAAAATATTTTATTTCTTTTCTCCCCATCCAGGCTTCCTTGGAGGGAACTGTTTTGCAGTCTGTCATCCTGTTTCCTGGTCGAGAGAGCTCGGTGCCTCCTCTGAATCCCTCCCTGAACTTCCTAGAACTGCAGAGATTTTCTCTGGAAGCGCAGGGCGACCGCTGTGCTTGTCTGGAGAAGGTCAAACATCCTTTTGGGTTCCCAGGAGCAGACCTGCCAAGTCAAGTGATGTTTTGGGTTTCTTCCCCCCTCTATGTAAACTGTACAGAGGGCACGGGAGGTTTGGCCTTTTTCTCCGTGAGATTCAAGCAACAGTTGTTTTTGCTGATGCTATCTCTTTGGCTCTCAGAGCAAGGATGTTTCAAAGGACAGAGGAATGGGGTTGGACTGTGAGAAAAAAATAGGTTTAACATCACAGTGTCTCCTTGTCTCCCGCAGCCACCACCTCTCTCTTGCACAGTGTTGCTCTTTCATCACCGTGGCTGTGAGAAGGAAACAGCCTGGAGCTTCTGGGCATGGATAATACAGCAACCAGCCAATTAGGCGACCCTAATTACACCAACCCTTCTTTCTTGCAGGGCAGCGGTACATGCAGAGTAGAGCAAAATGAGTGTTTGTCAAAACCTGGGGCTAGTTGGCGTTCAGTGCTGCTGTGTGGGTCCAGGTATTCACAGAGCACAGCTCTGTGACTGCAGGCAGCGTTTCAAAGCCCTCTGGTATCTGGGGGCTTCTGAAAATACCACCAAAGATGCCTACGTTAATTGACCTCTGTATGAATGGGAAGCCTGTTTAAAAATCCTCTTGGCAGTCTTGCAGAAAAACATCCCTCCTCTTTGAAGCAGAAGGGCTGAAAGGACACTCTCTCTCGTACCTCCGACAGAGCATGCCTGTGCGCACGGAGGAGCATGGCAGGAGAGCTGCGGGTGCCGCACTGGCCCACCGGCTCCTACCACCCGGGCTGAGTGTGACTACGTGGTGTCCCAGGTCTTTCTATGCTACTGTGTGTACATGTCATCTGCATCCGTCATGGACACTGGTCATGGATGAATGGACAGAGGAATGGACATCCATAATGGATGGATGGAGAGGAGGACATCCATCATACATGGAGGGGTGGTCATCTGTTGTGGAGGGATGGATACCCACGGGCGCTGATTCCAAAGGCTCCACTGACCAGCCATCATCTGCCTTCTGCCTTGTTACACAGACCTAATTTCTATTGGAATTAGGGGCTGTGAGGCACCTATTGCCTTTAAAATTTTAGATCCTATAGCTAGCAGCAGGGACATACATACCTAGATCTCAGGAGATCTACCACACAGGTGGATGATGTGTATCCCAAGCGTTTCTCACCCAGCCCTCCTTCACTTCTTTCTTATTCTGTTCTTGCAGGAAAGATCTGAGGCTGTGAGAGAAAGAGAGTTGATGATTGGCAGTGGCAAGGGGAGATAGAGGGAAGAAATGAATGGCATGGGAACATCTTCTGGACATGTTTTTAAAGCTGTAACCCCTATGCCTTAATCCATCTGATCTGTCACATTCAAAGCATCTTCTTGGTTTGAGAAAGGAATGTGGGACTAGACAAGAGGTAGTTAAGATAATAACAGTGACCTGGGTTCCTTGGCAAACCAAGCCTGTTCACACAGTGTGCATTTGAACACCTTGTTCCAGATTCAGAGGGAAGCAGAGGTCACTCATGCTAGATGGTTCATCACCTCCTGGAGACACGGCAGTCATCCTCCAGGATGTGGGGATGGTAACAAGAGATTGCCATGCAGCACGGAAGGACTGGGCCAGGATGTGGAGTAGTGTTTTTCACTGTCCCGTGGAGCCAGCTTGGGCCATTGGTCCCTGGAGAAAGGAGGCACAGAATTGACTTCAGGACTGGAGAAGATGATTTGCACCATGAGGCTTAGAGAGCTCTGTTTTCTTCGCAGAAAGGAGATGGTGAGGTGACCGGATTATCTTCTAGCAGCATCTCCCTGGTGAGAAATCTCTGGGTATCTCGCAGGAAGGACAGAGCAAGGACCTGTGGCTGACAGCAGACAGACGCAAGCCAGAATTAAACTTCACAATTATCACGGTCCAGTGATTAGCCACTGTAACAAACAACGAAGGAAATGGTGGAATCATTTTTTCTTGAAACCTGTTTTCCTGGCAAACACAATGGATTGGTCTCAGTGTGAGAGCAGGAGGAAATGTAAGCATCAGATGCTGCTAGGTGATCTGACGGTATCCTGGCCTTAGGCTCCTGAAATGGGTGATGTGAATAGGATTTCATCACCTTCATACTCTTGGATAAACAGTGCCTACGCTTTTAACCTGATGTGCTCAAAATCTTAAATAATGATGCCGTAATTGTGTCATGTTGGCATCTCTCCGTTTAATGCTCATATTGTTAAGCCAGCTCTTTGAAAATTCAGAAACGCATCTATGTCTAATAGGCGTGCGATGTATAACATTTGCAAATGTTCTCACAGCTGGGCCATCAAAGCAAGCTCCCTGTAGTGCTAACAGAATATTCTATCAATAGCTTCTATCTGAGCTTCTGGTGTTGGTGTGAAATAGCCATTATGGCCAGCAGTAAACAATTCCCAATTCCTAAAGCACAGACTTGGCAAAGCAGGGCTGGGGTTGCTTTCAGCCTGCTCTGATCACATCTACTGAAGGCTGTAAGTGTGCATAATGCATAAGGGAAAAGGCCTCTCTGCATCTGAGCATGGGCAACATTTAGAGAAACAGAGGTGTAGAAATTCAATCTCACGCTGTTGAGGCAGAACAGTAACATTAAAAATTCCTACTGTGTGTGGGGCTCCGAGTCAGTCATTAATGCAAATAAAACCCTGTGTGCTGATGCAGTGCACCAGTGTTTCAGGGAGAAGGCATTGAAGAGTGGTTATAGTAAACAGCACTTTGCTGATCCCCACCTGAAGTCTCAGAAGCCTTAGTCTTTGCACTGGGCACAACACGGAAGAAAACAGCAATGTTGGGACTCTACTGGGAGGTGGGACCACTTGTCCCTGATCTCCATCAGCTGTGGCCAACTGCAACACACTAGGGCTCAGAGAAGATCCCCTCTCCCCTCGAAGGACTTGTTCTGCTGTGCGGGTTGCATGGTGAGCTTTTTGGTGGTGGCAATGAAGAGGCAATGGGGCACTGGGCCGGTCCCAGTGTGAGGAACCATGGTCTCTGATTGCCATTCATAAATGATCTCTAAGAAGGAGAGCAGAGCCCTTGGCTCGTTCTCAGGAAGAATTCTTAATTTTTGACTGAGGCTGTATTTAGTGTGCCATACTACAATCCCTGTTACTACCTCTCCTTCCCCCTCAGGGTATCACAGAATCACAGAATCACAGAATGTTAGGGATTGGAAGGGACCTCGAAAGATCATCTAGTCTAATCCCCCTGCCGGAGCAGGATTGCCTAGACCATGTCACACAGGAACGTGTCCAGGCGGGTTTTGAATGTCTCCAGAGAAGGAGACTCCACAACCTCTCTGGGCAGCCTGTTCCAGTGTTCGGTCACCCTCACCGTAAAGAAGTTTTTCCTCATATTTATGTGGAACCTCCTGTGTTCCAGCTTGCACCCATTGCCCCTTGTCCTGTCAAGGGATGTCACTGAGAAGAGCCTAGCTCCATCCTCATGACACTTGCCCTTTACATATTTATAAACATTAATGAGGTCACCCCTCAGTCTCCTCTTCTCCAAGCTAAAGAGACCCAGCTCCCTCAGCCTCTCCTCATAAGGGAGATGTTCCACTCCCTTAATCATCTTTGTGTCTCTGCGCTGGACTCTCTCTAGCAGTTCCCTGTCCTTCTTGAACTGAGGGGCCCAGAACTGGACACAATATTCCAGATGCGGCCTCAGCAGGGCAGAGTAGAGGGGGAGGAGAACCTCTCTCGACCTGCTAACCACACCCCTTCTAATACACCCCAGGATGCCATTGGCCTTCTTGGCCACAAGGGCACATTGCTGGCTCATGGTCATCCTGCTGTGCACTAGGACCCCCAGGTCCCTTTCCCCTACGCTGCTCTCCAACAGGTCTGTCCCCAACTTGTACTGGTACATGGGGTTGTTCTTGCCCAGATGCAGGACTCTACACTTACCCTTGTTATATTTCATTAAATTTCTCCCCGCCCAACTCTCCAGCCTGTCCAGGTCTCTCTGAATGGCTGCGCAGCCTTCTGGTGTGTCAGCCACTCCTCCCAGTTTTGTGTCATCAGCGAACTTGCTGACAGTGCACTCTATTCCCTCATCCAAGTCATTAATGAATATATTGAATAGTACTGGTCCCAGTACCGACCCTTGAGGGACTCCGCTAGACACAGACCTCCAACTGGACTCAGTCCCATTGACCACCACTCTCTGGCTTATTTCCTTCAGCCAGTTCACAATCCACCTCACTACCCGATCATCCAGACCACACTTCCTCCGTTTAGCTGCGAGGATGCTGTGGGAGACCGTGTCAAACGCTTTACTGAAATCGAGATAGACCACATCCACAGCTTTACCATCATCTATCCACCGGGTTACGTCCTCATAAAAGGCTATCAAGTTGGTTAAGCATGACTTCCCGTTGGTGAAGCCATGCTGAGTGTCCCTAATGATCCCCCTGTCCTTGATGTGCCTAGAGACAGCACCAAGGACAAGTTGTTCCATCACCTTTCCGGGGATGGAGGTGAGGCTGACCGGTCTATAGTTACCCGGGTCCTCCTTCTTGCCCTTTTTGAAGACTGGAGTGACATTCGCTTTCCTCCAGTCCTCAGGCACCTCTCCCGTTGCCCACGACTTAGCAAAGATGATGGAGAGTGGCCTAGCAATGACTTCCGCCAGCTCCCTCAGCACCCGCGGATGCATCCCATCAGGGCCCATGGATTTATGGACGTCCAGATTGCTTAATTGGTCCCTGATCCAGCCCTCATCTCCCAAGACAGATTCCTCCTCTATCCTGACTTCTTCTGGGGCCTCAGGGGTCCGGGGCTCCTCAGGACAGCCTCCAGCAGTATAGACAGAGGCAAAGAAGGCATTCAGTAACTCTGCCTTCTTTTTATCCTCTGTCTCCAGGGCCCCCACCTCATTCATCAGTGGGCCTACATTGCCTCTAGTGTTGGCTTTACCTGCAATGTATTTGAAGAAGCCCTTTCTGTTGTCCTTGACCTCTCTTGCAAGGTTTAATTCCAAGGAGGCCTTAGCTTTCCTAGTTGCCTCCCTACATCCTCTGACAACAGACTTATATTCCTCCCAAGTGGCCAGCCCCTCCTTCCACGATCTGTACACCCTCTTCTTCCACTTGAGTTTGCCCAGCAGTTCCCTGTTTAACCATGCAGGTCTCCTGGTACCCTTCCTTGACTTCCTACCTGTTGGGATGCTCTGATCTTGAGCTCGGAAGAAGCAGTCCTTGAATGCTAACCAACTATCTTGGGCCCCCTTACCTTCTAGTACCCTGTCCCATGGGATTTCCCCTAGCAATTGCTTGAAAAGGCCAAAGTTGGCCCTCCTGAAGTCCAGGGTTGTAATTCTGCTAGCTATTCTGTTCCTGCCACATGAGATCCTGAACTCTACCATCTCATGGTCACTACAACCAAGGCTGCCCTCAACCTTCACCGCTTCAACCAGACCCTCCTTGTTAGTAAGGATAAGATCCAGCAGCGCTCCTCTTCTAGTTGGCTCATCCAGCATTTGCATTAGAAAGTTATCATCAATGCACTGGAGGAACCTCCTGGACTGAGGATGGCTGGCTGAGTAGGCCTCCCAGCAAATATCAGGGTAGCTGAAATCCCCCACTACAACCAGGCCCTGTAATTGAGAGACTGCTCTCAGCTGCCTGTAGAAGGCCTCATCACCGTCCTCATCCTGATCCGGTGGCCTGTAATAGACACCCACAGCAGTATCACCCCTGCCAGCCTGCCCCTTAATTCGCACCCACAAACTCTCAACTCGCTCCTGATCCGCCCCTGGATAGAACTCAATACATTCTAGCTGCTCACTCACATAAAGAGCAATTCCACCACCTCTCCTTAGTGGCCTGTCTTTCCTGAAGAGGACATAGCCATCCATGACCACATTCCAGTCATGCGAGGCGTCCCACCAAGTCTCTGTGATTGCCACTAAATCATAGCCCTCCGACCGAACACGGATTTCTAGCTCCTCCTGTTTATTCCCCATGCTGCGTGCATTGGTGTACAGGCATTTCAGGGAGCGAGCTGAGCACACCGATTTCACCCCAGGGGGATGGGAGGCCTCCTGGTCTACCTCAACACTAGAGCGTTGCCCCAGTGGTGCAAGCCCAGCTACTACCCCATCCCCCTTCGAATCTAGTTTAAAGCTCTCCGAATGAGCCCTACTAATTCCTGTCCCAGAACCCTTTTGCCCCTACGACATAGGGTAGTAGGATCTGCCCTGTTTGACAGTCAAACCCCTTGCACTGAGGCACTGAGATCAGAATCAGAGTGCCACACTGCAGGAATTAGGGTACTTGCACATCTGGGCAGAGCATTTTCTTTCATCTGCAATGATGATATATGCGGTTCTCTGCAAGCTGTAGCCTGATGTCAAGGTGTTTGTATGGCTGAGCGGTGGAAACTTTGCAGCAGAGAGAGTGTGAACTGGGATGTGTGTGCTTATAACATGGCATAATGCCAGGAGTCAGCACTTGAGGGGCCCTGAGAGGTCATCAGGGCTGAAAAAGGACAGCAATTATCATTCTGTAGAAACCTGCCACATTTTTGTCAAGGTGAGGACCTCTGAAGGAACCCTACCCACATCACTTGCTAGGTTCCTAAGCTATCTGTTTCAGATACCTCAGAAGGGGTTCACAGATTCCCCTCCACCCTCAAATCTCAAAACTTTTTTCTTCAAAACCTACTTCTTCCTCTTGCCTGTGTCTTCAGCACCTAATAAGGAACGTGCTCCTGAGGCACCACTTAAACCTGTGTAACTGGTGTTCCCCTCTCTTTAACTTTGTCCTAGAGAACATGATTTTAAAGTTAGGAGAAAATCCATTAAAAACAAAACTGGAAAGAGGCTAACAAAGAAGCAGAGCAAACTTTTACTGAAAATTCAGTGGAGTTCATGCACATTGACCATTTCCATTTTTTTTTGCAGATGAACTCCCAGGTCTTAGCTCTCTGTTTGTGTGCATGTAGAACATAAAAACAAACCAAGCCCAATTCCTACACAGGGAGACTGGTATGAGCAGGGACCTCTCCCCCATTTCTGGGAAAAGGAATGAGGTCCCGTGGGGTAGGCTTGGGGCTGTAATTAGCTCTCCAGCTGCTGGCAGGATGTACTTGATGGTTCATCAAGCAATGGGAGGCTGACCCCTCTCCCTACAATAAAATGTTAAATATTTTTCAATGTGCAATAATTTGTGCTTGCTCTGATTCTGACTCTGATAAGTCTTGTACATGGTGGTTCAGCTGTTTTAGGAAAGAAGGTCTATTCTGCCTCCTCTGTAGATGGCTACAGGATAGCGAAAACAAATGCCAGATGTGCTGTCACTGGGAGAGGAACAGTCGATACACGTTGATAATTGTTTTCTGTATCTATCTGATCTTTTTAATCAACTTTCATTGCTCCACATCCATAAGAATTACTGCTGAATCCACTGAAGAATCCAAATTTTCCTTTGTAATAGCAACCAAGAGCTTCATAACAGGCTGATGGATGTTTGGAGGGCCATGGACAGTGCTGTTGGAAAGAGCTTGAGTAAGTAAATCCTACCAGTCATGCCTATGGTGCTAGGATAAGACAGAACATTTTTCAAAATGCTTGTGATATTCACAGTCTGAATGTACCTTTATGTACTATGGGTTTGTTCATTAATTGTGTCCCTGCAGTGATCACAAGGGTGAGGTGCATTTTCCGCTATTTATATACTATTTTTCTCATGCTGAAGAGGCCCCGTCACGGGCTGCTCCAAATGAAAGGATGTTTGTGTGCCAGAAAGCAGCCCCATCATAGCTCAAGACAAGAGCCCTCAGATGATGACAGACAGAGTGAGGAGTGCAATGAAATAATGAGAAAGTATTGAACGGCCAGAGGCCTTAGCACATGACTAGCCTTATTCATGCCTTTTTGTAGGCATCCTGGTAAGCGACAGTCTCAGAAGGGAGCTGACACTGCTCACAGTGTAATTCTGGGGAGCACAAGGAGTGACTAAGAAGTTGGGGAAAAAATGGGGAGAGATCCAAGTCATGAGGCCAAGGGAGGAAAAATTTGATAATGAAGAGCACAGCTGGCTGTTTCAAAGTGACTGGGAAGACACAGCTGGAAAACTGGTCCTGAGAACTGGCAAGGCAGGGAATCGGCCCTGGAGATGGAGACTGCAGGGTGGGAGCTGGACTGGAGCAAATCTAGGGTGGAAACTGGAGGACAGGAACTCTGGCAATGATTGTAGCTGGAGATCAGTTGAGAGATAAAAAGAGATGGCAGCTTAGCAGGCAAGAAAGAATGCAGGATGGAGCACAAAGGGAGGGAAATGAAGAACCTGGCACCCACACCTCTGTGAGGTCTGAGGCAGAAGAAATGGATGCAGGGGCAGTGTCAGAGCTCTAGGATCCAGGACTGGAAGAGAGCAAGACAGAAAGAAATCTTAACCAGTTGCAGAGGGTTTAATGTATCTGACCTTGAAGCCACACAGTCCCTAGCACTTAAACAGGAGGCTGCTTGGAAACCTGGGTGCTGCAGGTGTATGTTGGGGCTCCCAGAGGTCATCACTAGCCCATAGAAACGTGCTGAGTTGGAAGGTCCCGTCTGGCCCTTTTGCTGCTGACAGAGTTGCTGGGAAAGAGGATGGCATGTCTTTTCAGGTGCCAGGAGAGAGGTGATGCTGTCACTGGCTCTAGCTGCCCCCGTAAATTTGCCACACTCAGCAATTGCCCAAAGCCCCACTGCCTCTTTTACAGCTGCCACCTGTATCAGCATGAGAGGTGATGGAAAAGTGTCCCAGCCAGTCCCTCCACTGCAGAGGGGACTGCAGAGCAGCAAGTGCTTGGCCCCATCAGTGGGACCTACCACGAGGAGTCTCCTGGCCAAAAGCACTTGAGCTAATGCTGCACAGATCCTACATCTGCGTGTCTGTGTGTCCCTGTGTCAGCATGCAAATATTTTTGGCACAAGTGATCCTTCCCTTCCCCTCTGTCCTCTCCTCCGCCCACTCCAGTCTCCCATCCAGCACAGAAGTGAGGAAGAGGAGCTGAAACAGTGTCAGAACTGAGAAGGGAAGAGGAAATCTGGGGGTCCAACCGTTGGCCGCAGGACGGGGGGGAGGATTCATAGAGTTCAGCTGATCTGTGCATCCATCCTCCCTCTTCCCTTTTCCAAGCCCTGAACGCTGCAGCTGGCAGGGGCTGGCATGCAAACTCAGAGCCACGTGTGTTGTCCATGTCCCCATGCCCCTCCGGGCCATCTGTGGTCCGTGCCTCGTGCCAGCAGCTTGAGCCTGCCACGGAGGGGATGGAGCCAGGGCTGCGGAGGGCACACATACGGCAGAGCCGCGCCTTGCCTTCCCCCTGCTCGCCGCCTCCATCCCCCACTTGCCGTGGCCGTGCTGCTGAATGCTGATGAGGCAGTGACTGGCCTCGCTCCAATCTGTCACACTTTGGGGGAGGGTTTGCTGGGGAGGGACACGGCGATGGGGAGGGGAGAATTGTTTCTTTCTGGTCTGCAGGACCAATGGGCATTTTTGTTCTTCTGAGAAGTCTGGGCCTGACCTGCCCCTGTCTCTCTTGTCACGAGATGAGTTCCTTTTCCCCCGTATATGTTGTCATTTGCTCCCGCTCTGTCCATCTGGGGATGGGGGATGAGAGGGGATTTATCTCACCAAAATCAAAGAAAAATAAATTCTAAGGGGGGAAAAAAAAGCTAAGAAAACCAAAGCACAAAACTTCCTTTCTCTTTCTACGTCCTCCACAAATTCTCCTTCTTCCCAGCCAATACAAAGAAAACACTCTCCAAGCTTCCTCTTGGCGAGCAGAGCAATGTGCCCCAATTAAACCAACAAGCACTCGATGGCAGTGCAGCTCGGTGGGTCAGCGGGGTTATTTCTCCAAGGCCAGCTTCTGAGATGCTCGGGCAATCTCGCCTCAGCCCCTACTCTGAGAATTTTCTGTCACACGCATGAACTTGGCTGCGGTCAATCCTGCTGGCTCTCTCCATTCATCACGCTAACAGGCAGCCGGCAGTGCTGCTGGGAGCACTGTGCCCCTGTATGTGGTCCCGGGCCACCAGCCACGTGCTCACCTGGTGGGACTTGCAATAGGGAGCGAAGGGTGTTAGGTCATGAAGGGGCTCTGGGACAGGCTGTGCTGGTATGAGCATAGGGCAATACACATAAACGCACCCTCCTCACTCTTCCCGTTGCTTGCTTGAGTCCTTTCAGCATTGCCCTGCCCTTCTTCCCTGTTCTCACATTGGCCTGGAGTCAGGCTTCCAATGCAGAAATACATCCAGGTTTTTGTCTGGTATCTTAAAGCCTGATCCAGCTGGCAATGAGATTTGTTGAACAAATAGTGGTATGGAAACCGTGAAAGATGGTCTCCCCGCAAAAATCTTTCCCAGCCCAACCAGAAAACCCAGTTCTTGAACCCTTTCAACTTCCAGAAACCACTTTGTAGCAGGAGGGGCAACAGCTATTCCCCTCCTCAGTGATCCAGGGAATACAGCAAGATGTGACTCCTAAAAATGCAGGTTCAGTAACCTTGCAGGTGGGTCTGCCTGAGCAGCTGTCACCTTGCTCTGTCCCCCAGGGTCTGTGCAAAGCCAAGAGCCCCAGCTGCCACCCAGATGCAGACTGGGGTGCCTGGGTACCACCTTCTCGAGGCTGCTGCAGCTTTCTCTGACTCCCATTGCAGTTTCGTGTCTGTGTAATCCACCCTCTTGTGTTTCCAAAGCTCTGATGTGGACAGCAGTCGTGCACAGGTAAAACCATGACCTTAACACCCTTCCCTGGTGTGTCTTCAAGCAACAGGAACATCTTCTTCTTCTTTCCCCCGCCTTTTCTTTTTTTTCCCCCCAGGACTGCAAGCGTAACTCTCCTGCTGCAAACTGCATTCCTGCTTAATCAACTAAAGGAGCAATATTGTGCAAGAGCCCCACGACAGGCTGCTCTGTAACAGGAATCAATCAAGTCCCATCTCTCGAGCCATGTAGCCTGGTAATGCTCTGCCTCTTGTGACCAGCCGCCCTTGCTCAGCAATGACAGGAATTTCCTCGAGTCTTTTATGGACCCGTTCCTGCAACTCAGCTCTTCACCTGGCAAGGAGATTGTGCAGCGAGGAGGGAGACGGGCGGTTTCATCACTTTTTCCATTATAAAATACCTTTCCCTCTTCCTCCTGCCTTTCCCTTCTTCCCCAAGGATCACTACAAATTGACACGGAGTCACAATGGGTTATTCGGAGGCTTGATCTCATCGCTATTTGAAGAGAAACTCGGCAGGTTATTTTTAACATTTATACACATCTGAAAAATGTGAATGTGGTCGGTTGTGCTGTGAGCCATGAGCACTCCAGAGACCTGGGGCTGAAGAGAAACAGCTTTTAAATATTAAGTGGGAGGCACTTGACTGACCTCTTCTAGATAGATATGTGCTTGCTACATCATGTCTTCAGCTGGGACTGGGGCCAAGCTGGGGCCTCTGCCTCCTCCAGCATCGCTGGCTTTGGTCCTTGCTGACTCCTGAGGAAGGAGAGATGAGGATGTGCTCTGCCTCCAGGACACCCTCAGCACCTTCCCTGGCATGGCCAGGTCTCCGCCTGAAATGCCAGTGGTGGTGCAGGAGGGGCTGTGCACCGTGGGAGCTGGTGGGCTGCTGGGTGGGATGTGGCCCCCGTGTGAAAGGGTGCTGATGTCTGTGGGAGATTTGTGAGGTTGGGGGGTTGGTGGCTAGAGTAGAAGGTGTTGGTGACTGGGGTGTAACTACATGTGTGCCTGTTTCCAGAAGGGGCCATAGGATTTGCAGAAGAAAATGAGTAATTATTTGTTTGCTTTTTTTTCATTAGACTCGCTTGTGATTGCAAGTCAAAATTAATAACTCGATGGAGACAAACACAAGCACTTTGGACCTAGTGTGGCTATGTGGATTACCCTGTTCCTCTCTCCCTCTTCTCCCCTTGATATAAACCCTAATCTAGAGCTTTGGGACACAGTATCTGGTCCTTCTCCATGATCTCTTAGTAGTGCTGCCTTACCCATAGTGGTGGGGGCTCCTTTCTCCTCCTGCAAGGAGCACAAGGTCCTTTGAGAAGAGGACATGGGAGCAGCCAGGGTCTATCACTGTGGGTGTGCAAAGCTCTCTGCTTTCTCCACTATGGCTCACAGAGTCCTACCAGGCTGGTGTCAAAAGCGCAGGTGAGCCCAAAGCCATGATGGCAGCGTTAGCACTGCACTGAGATGTGTGCCACAGCTGAAATGTCTTGGCAAGACAGAGGGTTGATGTATCACTCACACAACTTGCTATCATCTGGGCTCTTCTGGTGTTTAGTTATGTGGACTGCAAAGGCACCCTTAAAAAATAAGATTCTGCTCTTGTCACACGAGAGTCCTTTGCATGAGCCTTTAGTATCCGAGGTAGTGGTTTATATAGTCTGAAAGTGAACGAATAATCCAACATTGTTTCTATGGTCTTGTATGACATCCAATCTCAGTTTAAATAATGCCACTGGTGGAAAATCCCCTGCAGCCCTGGGGATGCAGTCCCACCATTTAAAACAAAACTGTGCCTCATTTCTAACTGCAAATCATTGTCAGCTGAACGCAGCCTTGGCTGAAATCCAGCCCTGATTGTATTTACAGCTATTCAATGGGAAGACTGTGGCATGAATTTACCTTATCTCACTGGAGGATACTCGTTACAGCCTGGCTCCCTCATTGCCGTGACTGCAATCAGTGCAGCCGTGTGTGCTGGGGCAGGCACAGCGGAGGACTCCTGCTCGCTTTCACGCCTCTCCTGTGGCCAGAGGAAACTCTTCACCTTTTCCCAGTTGTTTGCCACCTCCTATTATGTGACCAGGGAAGTGGTGGAGTCACTATCCCTGGAGGTATGTAGAAGATATGTAGATGTGGTGCTTAGGGACATGGTTTAGTGGTGGGCTTGGCAGTGCTGGGTTAATGGTTGGACTCGATGATCTTAAAGGTCCTTTCCAACCTAAATGATTCTATGATTTGTAGAGAATGACTCTTTTCAGGGAAGGCACAACACCCCCGGGTGAGGAGAATCTCTTCTTCTCCCGGGATGATGGTTGTTGTCTCCATAACAGGCAGCTGGCTCGGAGGAGTGAGGGGTTTTTGAGCCTCATCTGGTGTGTTCAGGACGTGGTCAGTACCTTGGCAGTGCACAGGACTGTCTGCACAGAGACTGCAGTTGAAGGCTTCAGTGAAGACCCCATGAGTGTCCCTTGCACTTGGAAATAGGGGTTTGTCAGTGGAAGCGTTAAAGATCTGGGATTGTGAGTGGCCAGAAATGCTGATGGAGAGAGTCACATTTGGTAATGTCAGGGAAATGGCTGCTGAGGGGGAGCTTGACTGGGGACTGAGGTTGTCTTGCTGCTAGAAAGTGGGAGAGCCATGGTGGGGTCAGGAGAACGGTGGGAGAGAGGGACTGGTGGAGAGGGACTGGTGGAGAAGGACTGTAGGTTGCTCACAGTGATGTGTGTCTGCTGCATTGTGTACACCTCTCCTGGCCTCACACAATGATCCCATCCTTGCCTCAGAGAACTTGGCATCACTGCGCATGTAAGGGAATATCTGTCTGTCATGCCAGGTGCTATCATGGAGGCCAACACTAAGAGTGGTTAAAATAGAAACAGTAACATGAGAGAGAAATGACTTATTCAACTTAGTGATACACAAGCTATAAATGACCAAGCTTTTTAGAGGTAAGATAACAGCTATTAAGTGAGGAAGGATCTTCTTTATTAGGTGAACTATTTTTTAATTATTTGCTACCCAGCTAATCTTTAATTTCTAATATTTTCCCTGCAGCAGCTGTTCAAGTCGGAGGCAGGACACCCAGTGACAGCTTCTGCTGGATGAAGGCTGCTTCCTCTGGCTTTGCACAGCCCTTCTGGATGGTGACTGCATTTGAAAACTGGGTGCCTGTGAATGGATGATAGAGATAAATGTAGTTTGCTAAGCCAGAGCCGAGCTGTGGCAGTTGCCCATGCGTGTTCCCCCGGTGTATGGTGAGCAAGAGCTGTGATGATCTGAGATCTATGTCAATGTAAAGGGAAGCATCTTTCCCAGTATTGCTGCCAGCTAAAGGGATGCTTCTGGGCTCTGCTCCACTGCTGTGCAGTGATTTGTGTAGCTGAGGCTTAAGACTGGGACTGGATAGATCTGGGAAGTGAAAATGTCCGTTGTTCACTTGTTACCTGCCTGGAGGAAGTCTTCTGCCCATAAAAGGGGTCTGCTACCATTGATTTTGAATCCCTGTGTTTCTGGGGACTTCACCTTTCGTTGATGTGAGTGTCACCGTTTCGTTTTCCAGCGATGTCGCTTTTCAGTGCAGTCGGCGCTCTAAGCTGCAGATACAAGGGAAGAGCCAGCTTTTGAAGGGCTGGGTGCCCCAGTGTGCTTTCTGTTATGAAAGCGAATTCCTGCAGAGGTCAGGTCTCCTGTGTGGATAAAGTAGGGGGAAATGAAATGGAGAAAAAAACCTCTAAAACCTTCAAACTACAGACACGTAACTGTGGCTGGATAGGGGCAATAGAACACGGTTGTGGAACATCTCCCTCTGGAAAACAATGCTCTGGTCTCCAGTACTACACTCCGCTGTGATGTGGGGAACATGCAGACAGTACAACAGAAACTGTAGCCTGCTCTCAGGACAAAATACCGCCTTCTCTATTGTGGGTTGGAGCTGTTCTTTCCTGGAGCTTCCCCCTCTTTGGAAAGCCTGTGGTAGTTCTCAGTGATTGCACCTTTAAACAGCAAATACTCCAGTTTCCAAGAAGAGGTTGCGTTAAGGTGTGGACAATTACAGGTGTTTTCTCACTGTCAGTCCCACATTCATGTCAAACTCTGAGTGATGTCCTCTGTGTGGCTGAAGGCTCCCTTAAGTGGTGAGATGAAAGGGAATTGACTGACAGACTTGAAATATTTATAATGAATGCCTATGTCAGCATATAAGATTTTTTTTCCCCTTTCCTGCAGGATGCTACATACCAAAACAGCACATGTGGTAAATGGGCTGGAAGAATTAACTTTTGTCTTCTGACTGCTAGAGATCTGTGCTATTTTGGGGCTCGACTTGAACTCAACCTGCCATAGACATCGGGGACATCTGTTACGGTCTGGCAAAAGTCAGTGGAGTTATGCTAATGTAAACCCCAAACTTCTGCATGTGTGGCCCGATTTGGCTGAAGCTGCAAGAAAAGCAAATTACTTCTCTCCTCGTACTGTAATGAAAAGCCCTTGTTCCCATCGCAGGAAGCGCATACGGTGGAGTTCTGCTTGACAAACATCTGGAAGTCTGGGCTGGGTGCATCTGAAGGAAAGAAGAGGTTTTTTTTCAGGTGCAGGTGGAGGGATGTCTGTGCCCTCACGCTGCTCCCAGGGAAGGGGCCTGGGCTCCAGCAGACTTTGATTTCAGCAAACTGAGCCTGCTGGCGGGCTGGCCCCTGGGCGGGAGTAGGGTTAGCAGAGCTGAGATAGATATGATGCGAGGTTGGCTTGTTTAGGATGGGATCAGTCTTGTGGAAGTCGTTAGTGCTGTTACCTTCATTTATCTCTCAACTGTATTCAAACTGGCTTGTCTTCAGCGTTCAACACCAGCTCTCAGAAATCTGCCTTTGCGAAGATTGGTACTGAGCTACTGTGGCAGCTGTATGCACATCTGTCTAGTTTGGGGAGGGAATGCAGAAAGGACTCCCGTGGTACCCATTCAGAGAAAATATTTACTCACTTCTGAAGATAGCATCCTTTTGTCAATCCAGCTTTGGGACACAACACACACAGCTTCAGAATAAAGATCCCTTGTGTGCAAGCTAATTTTCAAAGCACTGCAGGAGCAGGGCTGTTATGGTGGGTTGGGAGCCTATGTGGAACCAAGTACAGATAAAAATAAATAAAATATTTTTAATCTCACTTTAAGGAGGAGCATCTCAGTGAGACTGAACCTAGCTTGCATGCCCTTACAGCAAATGCAAAAGCACAAAGGCAGATGAAATGCAAAACAGTTTCTCCTTCCCTCCCACTCCTCCACACATCTGTCAGTGGTTTCTGACGTGCTCTGGTGTGAGGACAGACTTTGGAAAATCCAGGCCAGCTCCCCAAAGGACAGGGTATTAGCACATGTCTGTGTATGTTAGTGATGAAAATGGAAAGTACAAGTGGGGAGGGCAAGAGATGCCAGGGTGATGCCTTAACTCCTTGCTTCGTAGTGGAGGGAGTGGGTTGGTGAAGGCTCCCCTGGGGGAGTTCATGGATAAAGTAGTGAGTCCTGAAAAGGAACATCTGAAGTAAGTCTGCCAGAGGTACCCTTCCCCTGCCTGTCCCTGCAGCATCCACAGTGCTTTGCGAACCCTCTTACTGCCGCTATCACCTCATCTATGCCCACGGCTTCTGTCGCCGACCACAGCACATGCCTCCTGCCTGCCAGCAAGCAGCAGTCCCACAGTTTTGACACATCTCAGTGTAATTCCATGAAACGTTCTTTTTAGGTGCTTTTCTCAGGGTGAAGCTGGGAGTTGTACCAAGGGAAAAAGAAAGAGCAAATGTTCTTCAGGAGGTCTGGCCACAGCACAATGGCCAGCGCGTTGCAGTGGCTCTGTGCAGTCCTCCAGCAGTATGGGTGGATAAGCTGCACAGGGAATATTTTAAACGCATGTAGGAGCTCAAGTTCCTTTTCATACTGGCTAGTTAATCTGAAAGCTGGCATATACTTGGGTTAGTGTTTAACCTTTCAGTCTCTGACCCTGGCTGAATGGTTCACAGCACTGGACTTGTGTGGCTCCCTTATAAAAGGAAAGTGTTGATGTCCCTGATAGCTAGTGCTGTGTTCAGGAATGCATCTCCCATCCCTCTGTTGGAGTGCTCCAAAGGATGGAGCATCTCAGCTGCAGGGAAATGTTAGGCTGAGCGGGACTGGTGAGTGCCCTCACCTCTTTGATAGGGGCTAGGTTATTGGCTTGGCATGCAAGTAGACAGATGAACTTGGGCTTCCCTGGTGCAGCAGAGATCAAATCCACAGCTCTGAAGGCTCGGTCTCTGGCCCGTGTCTTCATTCGCACCAAATGGTTTGGCTAAGATCTCCTGAACAATTTTGCATGCTCAGCAGGAAAAGTGAGGGGGTGAACAAGGAGGATTTCAGCTCAGACGGGGGTTTGTTGCTGCCTCTTGGCTTGTGTTGACTTCAGCTCTCACCATTTCCCTGTCTTCTTCTGAATTATAACTTGTCATGGCATTGCGTGGAACTAACTCAATTACTTATGATGATTTTTCCATGATGTTAAAGCCTGGATCATAGTCACAGAGTCTCACTTTTTGTGTAAAAGCCATGACCTGGAGGGGTCATAAAATGGGATACAGGATTCATATGTGTGGGACAGGTAATATGTGTCTCCTGGAAGGGCCACTCAACTCCTGCAGAAGTGGCATTAAATTCTGCATCCGGGCAGCGCAGTGGGAGGGGTAGCTTGTTGATCTTGGTGCAGATCTTGCTGCTCAATGTGATGTCTACCAGCTGTTTGCAATCAATGTTTTCCCAAGTCTTGCTGGTCTCTATACTTTGATTTCAGAGCTCAAAAGGTGCTTCTCAGACTTTACCATATCCGTAATGATCTATGTCAATATTGAGCCTCCAGAGGACATAGATTTATTTTTTTTGTAACAAAATACTCCTTTAACAGTGAGCATTGGCTTTCTGAACACCAGTTCAAACCGTGTATGAACGGTGTCCCAATTTAGACACAATTCTCCAACTCCAAAGTCTTCTGGGATGATGTTGCTGGAAAAATATTCCTGCGGCCACTGTTGTGCCAATGTTTTAATCCATCTTTTAATAAGCTGTAACTGAGGAACAGAGTGTGGAATTCATCAAATGGTGTGTTGTACCTCACTGGGGAGCAGGGTGTTAGAGCCAAAACTGAAGTCAGCTGTTGCAACTGCTGCCTGTAATTCAGCCTCACCAAAATATTGACTATTGTTACTTCTGCCCCAACATGGAAAGCATTTAGTTTAATATCGGTATTGGCAACACTGTCATTGTTGAAGTTAGGCCTCCGGAGTCAGTCGAGCGAGCTCAGCCCCCACGGATCTGGGGGGGAGTGGGGGAAGGTGGCTGGAAAGCACTCCCTTGATATACACAGCAGCTTTTGAAACGCCGTGCAATCCGTGTTGATCATCTGTTCTTCATAGAAAAAGGGGAAGAGTTATTATGAGAGAATAATTAAACCAGCTGAAAAGAGCAAGTGTTGGCAGACTGCAACCTCCCTGCACAGACCACACAACAGCTTGCTACGATCAGCAGAAAGGGCCGAGAAACCCTGGGGGAGAAGCGGGAGGGATGCCGGCGTGGTCCTGCAAGACCCTTCTCTCACCCCGCACCAGAGCGCAAATCCAACTGGGGCTGTGCTGATGCTCCTCACTGCTGAGGTGTTCTCCAGCAATAGTGATACTTAAGCTTCAAGGTTGCTTCCTCTGGACACAAGTTTCAAAGAGGAAAATTCTGATTTGGTATTACAGAAATTTTTTTCACCATAAGGGTGATCAAACATTGAAACAGGCATCAATTTCATCCTTGGAGATATTAAAACTTCAGCTAGAAAAATGCCCTGAGCAACCTTCTGTAAGCTAGCTTTGCCCTGATCAGGGACTTGGAACAGACACCTCCAGAAGTCCTCTCCAACCTCAATTATTCAGTCATTCCTGTGCTTCCACCAGCAGGCCAGGGCTCACAATGGCTACAGACGCTTCCAGGAAAGGTCTGGCCAAGCGTCACCTCTTTATTTTGTGTAAGAGATGGAGGGATCCTCTTGTTGAAATATCTGCCTGGTGGTGACTGTGGGAGTTACACACTGGTCACTGGGCTCGTGTTGGGAACCAGTGTTTGGCCATTGCCCATCTCCAGAAAAAAATCTTCTCTTCACTTGAAGACTCCCAAGAGATTCATGTCTTTCCTTGGTGGCCGAGTCAATGCTTAATTGCCTTCATTCTTTGAAACATCTTTTTAATCAGAATTGCATCTGAATTCTAGTTTCTGTTTCAGGTTTGTCATTTTACCTGACAATTTATTATAGGATAAGCTACTAAAAAACCCTCTTTTCCCTCTCAGAAGAGTGAACTCCGGTAAGTCTCAGTGTGATATCTTTAGCTCGTGACAGAAGAGTAATTTGCCTCACTTTTCTTTTGTTGGTGGGGGACCAGGAGCATGTGAACTGCTGTCGCATGGTAATGTCTCACCCAGCAGCCCCTTGATTTGCTCTTAGCTCTTAATCTCTGCAATGAAATTGTGTCTGCAACCTGTTTGTGTGTTTAGCTGATATTTGCTTCCCCCTCTGTGCTGAAGCAGCCCCAAGCCATGGTGCCGGAACTTCTGCCTGTGCCTGTGCCTCAGGCACCAATGTGTGAAGGGCTGAGGCGGAAAAGAAAAAGATGCTCCAAGGAGATTGTCACTCCTGGGAGCAAAACCAGCCTTGTGGTATCTCCCATTGTGTTGTGTCCCAGGGTCAAATTTTGCTTGTCTCACCTGACTCTTCCCTACATGGCTCAGGGACCAGCATTTTGGTCATGGCAGGGCTCACCTCATCTCACTTCAGGGTCAAGGCTCGACATGCTCTGGGCTGTGGTGGCAGTGTAAATGCACTCTGGATAAATCCCAGCATACAGCAGGGAGTGCAGCAAGAATCATAGAATCACAGAATGTTAGGGTTTGGAAGGGACCTCTGGAGATCATCGAGTCCAACCCCCCTGCCAGAGAAGGACCAATCTAGGGCAGGTTACACTGGAACGCATACAGACGGGTCTTGAAAGTCTCCAGAGAAGGAGACTCCACAACCTCTCTGGGGAGCTTGTTCCAGTGCTCTGTAACCCTTACAGTAAAGAAGTTCTTCCTCATGTTGAGGTTGAACTTCCTGTGCTCTAGCTTGCATCCATTGCCCCTTGTCCTATCAGCAGGCACAAGTGAAAAGAGGTTGCGCCTTCCTTTCGACACCCAGCCCTCATATATTTATACATATTAATCAGATCCCCTCTCAGGTCTTCTCTTCTCCAGACTAAAAGCCCCAGGTCTCTCAACCTTTCCTCATAAGGCAGGTGTTCCAGTCCATTAATCATCCTCGTAGCCCTCCGTTTGATTCTCTCCAGTAGGTCTCTGTCCCTCTTGAACTGGGGAGCCCAGAACTGAACGCAATACTCCAGGTGAGGTCTCACCAGGGTAGAGTAGAAATAAGAAATAAGCTGTCTTTCTGTCCCACAAAAGAGTTTCCCAGAAGTACTGTTGGAAGTCAAAGAACAGCCTGACTGTAGGGTTGCAAGCCACTCTGTGTAACAGTTGCAAGGCAAGACTGTAGGTAATTGCTGGTTCCTCTGTTCTGACTAAAATGCACAGAGAGGCATCACCATCTCCATTTTGCAGCTGGAGAAAACACAGATGTATCTTACCCAGTCCGTCTTACCTACAACTGACAGAATGCAACAGTGATCAAGGCAGATTTTTGCTCCTCTTTCCATGCCTTGTGGTCTGTATGGTCTGGGATGGAAGCCGAGGTTGCTAGAGTGCAAACTCGTAGTCATTATTTCACAGTTGTCCCCGTGTCCCTTACCCTGGTGCTAATCAGTGCTCCTGGCATTGTCCATGCCAGGGAAATGTAGATGAGAGCCCTCTGTGTGCACCCTCTGCTCTCAGGGCAGGTCTTCTCAGCATGCATCGGTGTGACCTTGGAGGATAGATTTGACTTTAAGTGTGTCCCTGTAGATCTATGAAGGTGAAACTGGTGGCTAAAGGAGGTAAGGCTTGCAGGGGAAGAAACTGACCCTCCTTCTGAGATGAAAGGAATATCAACCTCTGAGTTTCACTTATGTATCAAGTGTTTTGTATGTGCCAGCTGGGGACAGCACAGCTGGAATTTGTTCCCATGTGTCCTGTAGCCTCATTGGTAAAGGACATGTTCACCCAGCTTCCACGGTGCTGGTGTAACTGAGAGAAGGATCAGGCTGCAGCCACTGACCCCAGCGCTGCCTTTCCCTCCCCTCTGCGAAGATCTTGGACCAATGCAGCAGAGCTCAGAGAGCAAATTCTTCTCCTATCACAGGTGGGAAAATAGGAGACTGGGATGCAGTCAGGCTCTTAAGAAGATTATTCAGCTATTGAAGTGTCTGTATCTACCAGAAGACCTGTCTTCCATTCCCCTCATTCCCCAAAAGATTTTGATAATAGCATAAGAACCTCTTATCCTCATTTCATAGTGAGCTGTATGCTGATGATGACAGCCTGAGCTTGGAACTGTGCAATCAGTAGTAAATGTTTCCTGGAAAGCTGGCAAAAAGACAGACTCTAAGACTTAGCTCTTACTGCCTTCCAGGTATGTTTCCAGGCTCTGGATAGCCAATATGAGACAAAAAAACCAACATACTGTGATCATGCCCTAAATATTTGAACAGGAGTCTTGTGTCTACATTGGCCTGAGCTTCAGCTCTTGTATTCCGCTGTGCAAATTCAGCCTGCTTGGAAGCAACGGTGATGTCCTGCTTTGGTGAGCTTGTTCCATGCATGGTGGCTGGTGATTTGCTTATACTCCTCTCCCTTTCCTGCCTAAGCTAATGACTGTTTTATACCTTGCACTGCTGCACTAATTCCAGCCAACAAAGGCTGTCTACCAAGAGAAGGAACACAGCAGTCTCTGTAGGTCCTGCAGAAATTCGAATAACAATCACTTTATCTTGATCACCTCACACTTAGCTATTTCCAGCCACTAGTTTAAGGATCCTGATTAAATTCTTCATGAAACTACGCCCTATGTGTAAATAGCTGTTTGTGCTGCATTGCCAGGGTACCACCGATGTACGCATCTCAGAGCTTGCAATGCCTCCAGCAAACTCCAGCTCTGGGAAGTCTGGGAGCATCAACTCTGGTTTCCTTTCTCATTTTTGCTGATAAGTATTAAATGTCCTATTTCAGTTTCTCAGACCTCCTGTGTTCCTCCATGAGATTGTGAGCTTTGGAAGAAAATAACTTCAGCACTTAAAGTTCACACTGAAGAGGTGGCCAAAGGAAGGTAGCCAAGAGCACAAGAGCATCTCTCTTGGGATCTGCAGTCAAAGGAAAGAGTTGAGGGAGATGCCCACAAAGCAGAAGGGAGGACTTGTATATTACAGAGATTTTATTTCAGAACTGACTTTCATGTAGATATGCATGACAAGGACACTTGAGTCCTAGCTGCTTCCTCTGCCCATGGACCATGATGAGCAGTGCCAGGACACTGCTCTTAAGCACTTGGCCAGCCGTTCCAAAATGAGAGCATGGGACTGACTGTAGAGCTTGTGACTTGGAGAAAGGCTGCCTGTGGTAATGGAAAGTGGGCTGAGCACTAGTTGATGTTAGAAGAAAGGCATAGTATTAGATACTGAGTTTGAAGGAGACTAATGGCAGAGCTCTGCAGTTGGAGAAGCTTCTCTGCACTCAGAAAGTGTATAAAATGAAGAGTTCTTTCACCTAGTTGAGTGCCTTTTGCATCCCCCAGATCTCCCAGCTTTATAAAAGTTTGGTCTTCAATGCCCTCTGGCTATCAAACAAGAGAGAAGATATTTAAGTGAACTAGTATTTCAAAAGTCCCTAAATCTCTTCGAATGAATCTTCTCTTGTATGCCATATGACGTTGGCCCCAAGCATTTTCCAGGCTCCTAGAAAATGTCTTACCTGCTGGCTACACTGTTATACCAGCACTTTTTACACAGCAACTTAAGCCACCTTACTTTTTCTCATTGGAATGAGCTTTCAGTAAATGCATCTTGCTCTCCTGCTCCTAAACGTCTCTTCCAAATCCTCTCTGCTGTCACGCTTAAGCAGCTTGGTGATAATCTCGTGACTTCCCGTGGAGAAAAGGAAGGGTGTCTGAATGCTGTGCAATGAAAGCTCTAATTTTATCTGGCAGGTGCGGAGCACGCGGCAGTTTTCATTTAACCTTGCAAGAGAATGACCTGTGTGAATAATGGATTCAAGGGAAAGTTTCAAAAAATGAAAAGAGCAGAGGTTGCCGTGCTCTGGCTTCATGTTGGGGCCATCTGGTTTCTGTGGCTAATATGAAATGCTATGGCTGGTAACAAAAGCATGGGGAGGGGAGGGGGGGACTGCAAAGCCTCATGAGCGCCCGCCTTGTGTCAGTGAATCTGTTTGGCAGCTGGTATTGGGTAAGTAGCAAAAATGAGGACGGTGTCTCACGTAGGCAGGTCACCGAAACAAACTCCTTTCTCTCTGTGCTTGACATCAGCCCAGCCAGCTGGGGAAGGTGCACTCGTACACCCACCTCCTCTGGTTGCTCCGGCAGTATGAAAGGGCCATAAAACTCATGGACGAGACCACGAGACGTGGCTGTGTTGTGGGCTGGTTCTTCCCTGTGTCGTGGAGCTCATGCGGAGCAGACACCAGAAACAGACCCGTGACTGCTCCCTCCCTTTTGAGGCTAAAACAGATGTTCTGGGCTACCAGAGCTGACACCGCAGACTGTGTGCACATCAGCAAACTTTGCTGTTTCCCAAGCCATGGCTGAGCTCAGTTGCCCGCGCTTGTGCCATGACACGTCAGTGTTTGCATCTGCTTGCCTCTTGCTGTTTAACGCAGTGCTGGCTGGCTGCTTGCCACTCCTTGGATCAAGTTCAGGAGCCCTGGACACTGCCTTCTTCCCTCCCCTTGGAGCAAGAAGAGAAATCCCTGTGTTCAGGAAGCAACTGTGGTGGGCGTTTGTGGCCGCCCATTCCCCATTGCAGATTTTTCTTGATGCTGAATTGCGAAGAAGAATTTAATCTCTTCTCATTGCTGCCTAGAGAAAGCTCACCATTAAAAAAAAAAGAAAGAAAAAAGAGAGAGAAAAAATTGGCAGTTTTGTGGGGGCCTCTGATTATTTTTTTTTTTTTTTTATTTTTAAGATTTAGTTGGAAACAGGAGGCTTTTTTAATACACATAACACTTAACTGGTGCCTGCCAGTTACATCTCTCCAAAGCTGGCAGTCACTTTCCAAAACAAAAGCTTTTACCTTTTCCCTTATGGCTCTTCCCTGCTACAGTCAATAAAAAACGAAATTGTAGAAAAGCTTTCTCCTCTTCCACACTGTGTTTGTTTTACATTTATATCTAAGCTTATACAAACACATGCCCTCAGAAACTCCCTGACGAAGATGTTACCTGTGTTTCTGGACTTTTAATCTTACAGCTACTGTGTGATTTGTAGCTAAGTATTATTTTATAAGCCCAAAATCCCAGCATATTAACTCTAATGCCACAAACATACCTATATCTTAGGTCATCAAGTGAAAAGCTACCAGCTTGTTACCCAACAACAACATTTTTATTCTGCTTCCCATCTGTTAGTATCTGTTGTGAACTGACAGCTGTAATAAACAGATTGTGCATTTTCTTAGGTCTGGCTTTACCTACAGCTCCCAGGGGATCTGAAGGAAGGATTGTGTGCTGTAGGCACTCGTGGTCGATGGAGAGAAGAGGTGCTCCCTGGGCTGGGATCCCCGAGGTGGATAGCAACTGGAAAAGTCTCCAATAATTTCCAAAGAGGTGGCTGTTGCCCAGAGCTGACATACCACAGCTAAGAAAGAGCTGTTCCAAAAAGCCTTGCCAGCATCTGCTTAATTTTGGGGCACTGTTGGATGCAAGCACGTCTCTGATTTATGGCTGGTGAAAAATATTTGACTTCCAATGGGATGCAAGGGCATGAGCCACGTGTCACCCCGCTTCTTGTGAGACACGGGCACCCATCGCCCTGCCCAGCCCTGCGTTCGAGGCGCAGTACTCGCCCGGTGCAGTTCTTACTGCATAAATGATACTCGTTGCATACGGTCAGGCAGACAGCATGGCTCCAGACTACAAATCTCTTCCAGGAGTCAAGCTCCCAGCCTTGTAAACATGGAATCCGTCAAGCTGGAGGATGTAAGACCTCCAGGCCATTATTAGCCAATATGAAGCTTATAAAAGACTCTATAAACCAACCCATGATAAATAATTTCACAAGTAAGGCTGTGGCAGTGTAGAGCTTGTTTGGAGTTTGAAAGCCACTGTAATGTGCTGCCAGGAGGATTAAATGCTATCACTGTGTTTCAGGCGTTTTACAGTGTGCTGGGGGGGATACACGTGGTTTTTGTTTGTTTGTTTGGTGAGGAGTTAGTGTAAGAAGTGGGGAGAGAAGAGGAGGTCCCACTCATGCACAGTGCAAGGAGGAACAGACTCTGGGGGCCAGGGGCTGACCGATGCTGTGGGACAACTGTGCAGAAAGTGACCTGGGCAAGTTGTAATATCTATTTTGCATATTATCTTTCAGACAAAGCTCGCAGGCTGGAGATCTTTGACATTGCATCAGGTGAAGGATTGCCTGGGGGATAAACTGGCATGGTGAGCTGGGGGAAACTTGCAGCTGAGACCTGGTGAGGTGCTGGCTGGTGGCTGGCTCCACCATCATCCTCCTTTCCTCAGCATGTGGAGAGTGATGCAGACCTTCATGCTGGGTTTTAACCCACAGCCTGTGGCTTCTAGTGATCAGGGGAGACTGAATGCAGCATTATGCGAAGGAGCTTCGCCCCACCGCTGACAGCACACCTACATGCACACAGGTTAGCTGCAAAGATGACGGTGGCTTCAGTGGTATGCCCTGAGGTTTCAGTACTGCAGCCTCCTGGCAGCTGGAGTCTGAGTTGTGTCCTAGGATGAATAAGGGCAAGTTGTACTCCTTCTGTGACCCATCTCTCCTGGCTTTCTGGTTGTGGTGTTTTGCTGTGCTGCCTCCAAGGCAGTAAGTTATTGCCTTCCAGAACAGTCCTCAAAACAGTGTGAATCATTTTTGTACGACGCCGTGTTTTGTTTCCATGGTTATTAGAGCCAGGTTCACTTACATCCATCCTTCCTTGGCACAGAATGTTCCTGTTGTCTTTTCAACTTGTGTATTTGTCTGGGCTCCTGCTATTGCTCCAAGATAAGAAATGTTTTTAAAGGAAAATGTAACCAAGAGGTATGAAGCTCCCAGTTTAGAAACTAAGAGGGGTATAAAACCAACATGAGATTCTTCAGAAAATGAGTGGGTGCTTGAGTCAGGCATAGTCCAGCTCATCATCTGAAGCTGTTGCCCTTGGCAATCAGATAAATCTCCTTCCCCATTGAAAATGTCACTTTGGTTGGTTGGTTTGTTTCAAACACCCAACTCCTCCAGAGAAGACTCATCTTGAAAAACAGGAGTGGCAGATTCTGACCTACAGCTGGTGCAGAGGAGTAGGAGGGAATCAGGGAGAAGGCTGTTTCTCTTGTTGAATAAAACCATTGGTTACGATACAGCTCTGCTTGGGCCTGTTCCAGATCCATTAAAGTAAATGGAAAATCTTCACTTGACACAAATGGAAGCTGGCCCCAGCTCCAGGGATTAAATAGGGTACAGGGTCTCAGGTGGTTCTTCACATAGGAACAAATCACGCTCCTGTTGAGCCAGTCCCTGCTGGGTTTGTTTGACATTATTGTCATTTGTTGACCTTGTGGGTTTTATGTGTTGCCTTGTGCTGTGTTGTTTGTGATCAGCTGCAGTAGTCACAGTGGGCCTCATCCAGCTGTTGGCAACTGAGCTGTGCCTGCACCCTCAAATTGGTGCTCAGCTCTTGGGGCACCCGCTGCAACACCCAGGGGGACGTGTGTGAGCCCCATTCCCGGAATGGGGAGAGTAACCTTGTAGTTAAGGCTAGAGTAAGATGCCAGCCTCTGGATGAGGCGATGCCTTTCTGTGTGTTGCAGAAGATCCTGTTTGGTGACAACTGCACCTCTGCGAGCAGCTCGCTGTGAGTCACTGGGAGCTGGCACCAGAGAGGGATTTCGCCTTTGCTTTTCTGCCTTTGCTGGGCCTGACAGCTCTCCTGGTGTAACACCTGGGATGCTCTACGTCAATAATAAATAACAAAGAGAGACATCACAGATGTGGCAGAATATAGCTGGGAAATGGCTTCTGTTGAATGGAGCTGTAAAAGCAGCAACTCAGATTAGAGAAAATGCCTTTAAGTGCTTCTTCCTTTTCCCGAGGGAAGTCCTTTGTGCAGGTTCTTGTTCCCTCCTGTTTCCCCATGTTTTCTTGCCCTTTAGAGGCTTTTCCTTTTTTTCCTTCAGCTAGGAAGGGTTTCTTTCTCTTGGCCCACTACAACCAGTAGAGCCAAGATGAATTTTTTTTGTTGTTCATCTTTCATTACTGCAGGGCTGAGGCTGGGGCCAAACATGCTCCTGAGACCAGGAAAGCCTTCCTGAAGGCTCTGCCTTGAAGCACATGGTGACTTCGGCACCACAGGAGTGGTTTCTATGCTCCTTCAGCTGGAAGGCATTTCCACTTAGTCCCAAATATCTCTAGTTTCCAGCTCCCTGGGAGGAGCCCAGAGGAGCCCCGGATTGTCCGTCTGTCCATGGCAATCTGCATGACCTGCCATGCCACACTCCGAGCAATCAACAGCTCTGCACACATGGTTGGTGCACAGGAGAAAGGTCCTTGGAGAGATGTAAATATTGGTGACATTGGTTAGGAAACAGCCATGTGGCAAGCGTGGGTGGTTAAGGGGGTTCCCCATAAAGCAAACCTCACAGCGCCCATAGAAGAGCATCAGCAGAAGACGCAAAGGAGCTGCTTCAAGTCAGGGAAATCTCTGGTGGTTGGTGCTCCAGAGAGAATTCCTGCAGCATCTGGTGGCACAAGGAAGGGCGAGCGCCCTTGCCTGGACAGCAAGGGGTCATGAGAAGAGAAGAAAAACATCAGGATGTTATATTAAAAGCACATCTGTGCACAGTCTGGTATGGTAAATACATTTTCAGACTCCCCTCATAAAGCTGCAGTGTTTAAAAGTGCTGATAAAGTGCATTCCAATGTCCTTAAAATACTGCAGCGCGCCACACACACGACGCAGTGTTTATACGAGAGACGGCCAGCGCTGCAAAGAACGGCGAGATGAATGGGCTTGTACGTGTGAAGGGGAAGGATTTGTGGATTGTCACCAGAAAATGGGGTCCAGCTGGCTTGTGCCGTCTTGGCCCTTGAAACCCTGGGGCTCTCGATCGCACTGTGCCCAGGACAGGCTGTGAAGATGCTGGCACTGCAGGGAGGGACCCAGCAGCACTCAGCATCCTTCACTGCTGCCTCATTTTGTATGGGACGCTGCGGTCCATAACAGCAGCCCCTCTTTTTAAGGGAGATGTTCACAGATTCTTGTGGCTCTTGCTGCTCTCCCTCCTGTGCTAGGTTTTTCTTGTCGGTTTATTAACCCTCTTTGTGCCACTGAATTTCTGTCAGGGTCTCCTTCCTATTCCTCCGAGCTCCCTCTCCTTGTGCAGTCATGCTGTTTTCTCTCCCCTGGCCCACAGAGGAGCATCCATTCTTCCCACCACATAAGAAATGCTCCCTATTAAGGCTGTTCCTCAGAATAAGAAAGTCCTTTCAGAGCAGTTTGAAAAAGAGGTTTGAAAACTCTGTTTGCAGCACAAAGCATGAGGTGAAGATGGATACTTTGGAAAGCAGCTGTGGAGTTGGTCCAACAACTTTCTGAGGCTGGGCCATGCTCTGGCTGTAGCGGAAGCTGTGATTTATTATGAACCCCAACAATTTGCAATACGAGGGCTGGGCAAATGCTGCTGAGAAGAAAATACTTCAGATTTGAAATGCCTTGGACCATGCAGTGTTGCAAAGCATTTCTCACTGCTGTTGTGCTGTGATTGCCTGGTTAAGAATCTTTACATTAAATTGGTTGAAAATGACTGGAGCAGGAAAGAGAGAAAGCAATGGAGCTGGGGAAGGAGCTGCATTCAAGAAGGTGGTCATCTTGGCAAGAGGGAGAGGAGAAAGTGCCAGGCGTGAGGGGCAGCACAAGGGATGGCCAAGGCTGGAGAGGGGGAAGGCTGCAGAGGAAATGGTGTAATGTCTTGGTCCTGCCTGAGCGGCGGCGCAGGAAGCAGAGAGAGAGGTGGTGAAGGGAGAGTTCAGAGGCAAACAGAAGCCTCAGACACAGAAGATGATGGGGACACAGCAGTTTCTTGTGACATCAGCTGCAAAAATGGCAGGCAAAACATTAGATGTCATCGAGCTTACGATGCCCAGTTTCCAGGTCTGATGTAAGTGGATATAACTACCCAGGGGCTTGTAACTCTTCATGTCTAGCACCTCTGGAGCATACTTTCCTGGCTGCTGACATCTGTCATGCCACCTCGCGCTCATGGTGCCACCCCGTCACCTGCCCAAATTCACTAACACTTCTGCTTCTATGAAAGGTATGAATCATAACTTCCACACCACGGCTTTCTGCAAGATGGTGTTTCCAGAAATAGCATCCTGCAAGCCAAGAGATGTGATATTGCCCTTATGGTGGTGGAGGCCCAAAGAGAGGGAGCACAGAGAAAGTGTAAAGAAAACAATCTACCCAACAGCACAGTGGGAGGAAAGAAAGCACCATGCAGGATCCAGCCTGTCATTTGGATTTTTCTGAGTTCGCAAGTTGAAACTATCAGAATTTCAGTGCGTGATGAGATTTGGAAACGGATCCTCTATTGGTAAAAAAATCATTGCACTACAAAAACATATCCACTGACACTTCAACCTAGGCTAATGAAGAAGTGTTGTACCTGAAATACTGTTTGATATTTTGATGTAACTTCCAGTGTTTCCTAGTACAGTACTGTTCTCCTTGTGTAGATTTCACCTTAGACTTTTCCATAAGTACAGTATTCTTTTAACTAACTAACTCAATCGGATGTTTTATGGATGTATTTGTTACTTGAAATTATGAGAGGAGCAACTTCTGAGGTGTGGAATAGCCATCACAACTATGCAGCTAGTGGCATATTTGTAATTTATTCTTAGTGCTTTGACTTCTTCCTCATCCATGTGCTGTTGTTTATATTCCCTGGCCAGGTCCTCTAATACTTTGCAAGCTATTTCTATGTGAAATGAACTTAGCTCAGTCCTAATGCACACTCTTATTTTTGGTTAATCAGTCTCACAGGTACCCATTAGAAGCAGAGCTATGTTTATCTGAATATTGTCACATATTAAAAAGGTCAAGGCCTTAGAGTAAAATTTGAGCTGAGGTGAAATCAAAATTGTGTACCCATCTAATCAGCTGCAATGGGTGTTTTGCATAAAATTGGTTTTGAGGATACTGTTTCGATGCTGCTTTATCATGAAGACAAAAGATGCTTTTTCACTGCGTGCAAGAAGTGTTAGTTAGAGAAGTAATTCTGATTTCCATAGGGTAAATATTTATTTAGGCTCTATCATTTCACTGATTATATCCACTTTTCTAAGCAAGTCTGCACCTAATACGTTGCAGCAACACAGAAGAACGTGTAATGTCATTGTGGCCTGTAACTGGGGTTTTACTGTTGAAACTTGCTCTTTTCCTGACATATAAATGCTGGTTTGGTATAGTACCACCAGGGATGGATTTAGCACATCAAATTCACCTGCAAAAACAATGGTGGAGGGGGGAAAAAAGGGGTAGGAAAAAATGAAAAAGAGATATGAAAGGCAAGATTATTTTCTTTTCATAGCTGCTATTTAACTCTCCTCACTCCCATCTACTTTTGTTCTGCTAGCTTAAAAGATGTATTATGTGAAATTAGCCAGTAAAAATTCCACATTTGCCAGATATTCATCTGAGTAAAAACTGCAGTAAAGATTTTCGGCGGGTCACTCATTTGCCCTCTCAACATCTCCTTTCTGGAGAAGCAGCCTTTCCCCTGCCATCCAAATTGAGGTCTCGGTTTGGTGCATCTTTTGATCAAATGCTAGCCTCAGTTTCTGTAACTCAGTTTTGACTGGTGCAAAGAGGAGTGAAAGAACTGACCAGCCAGGGAGGCAGCAGCATTAGAAGTCACTCTCATTTAATTCCTGCCAGATATTAGTAGACTACCATCACATTCTTTTCATAAAATGGACTCATAATAAACTGTGAGAGAGTCCCTACAGTGAAGGTTTGTGGTCAGATTGAAATGCTGGAATTTCCCCATCATTTGCAAGTCTTTTAGAAACAATAGGGAAACAGGGAAAGAGGCTGATAAAACTCTTCTGGCTGTTGCTATCCGGGATGCTTCAGTTGGGAGGGAAGCGGGGTGGTCTGAAGATGCTGGGTAGGAGGTTCTGCTGGGAGTGTTCTTTCTACATGAAGCATGGAGGTTTGGCTTCTGTGGTTTTGGTGTGAAATTAATCCGCTTTTTCACAGCACATAGGTGACTTCAGAAGCCAGAGATGTAGCTTTGCCTTTTCCTCTGATGCTTTTCGTGCTGTGCGGTGTCATTTCCAATGAGGCTGACCAAAGTTAGGATTATAGGTCCCCACTTAAATGCTTCCTGTATGGTTTCAGTAGTGCTGTTGCTTTGATTTTAACTTTTGCAAGAGAAATAATTTTCCATGTGCAGGAAGGGGTTCAGATGCATAAGGCAGGGGGAGCTGGCTCACATGAAGCAGAGAAGGTGGACTAAGCACAGAGTCACTTGAGACTCAAGCCCAGCATCCCAAAGCGGTCTGTCTCCTGTGAGCACCCAAATAACTGGATGGCTCTGGTCCTTATGCTTCCAGATGACTACCTCCCACCGACCTCAGCAAGGCAGAGACATTTATGTGACAGTGGGGTGCAGGCAGTGCAAGTCATGTAAGTACCTCTACACTGTTATTTTGTATGAAAACTCAAATGACAACCAAAGTCACTGCAGACTTCCCTGACCCAATCAGAGCCCCAGATAGCACATATGGGTGCTCCTAGGGGTTAGATCAGGGCTGCTTTGTTTGTAGCAGCCTTGCTTGTTTTCTTGCTTAAGCCTAATGACTTTGTGGGGGAGTGAGCATTAGCTCTGTCTGAAGTCTGTCCCAGTATGCTGTCAGACACAGCTCTGTCCATCTGAATTTAAAAGGACCTGGAAGACAGACTGAAAATGCCCAGGAGAAAATAACTGCTCTCCAACATTACAGATGCCAAAGCAAAGTGTTAGCTCTACACGTGATAAAACCTGCTGCTTCCACGCCATAATCTGCTGCTAAAGGGAGTGGGGAGAATATGCAAATTGCATCCTCATCAAACATTTAGGAATAAAAATATAACAACTATGAAACCAGAGGAGACTTTCCAGATTATTCATCCTGTAGCGCTTGGTTCCTAAAAACTGTGAATGCCCGTGCTGAATACTAGGCAGTGGGCCATATTCCTAACTGGTATCAATCAGTAACAGCTCCATTCATTCGGATGGACCAGATTTAGCCCATCTGGACATTAATTTGTCTTTCTGACAAGATTTGAACACTCACTTTGACATGTTCAGGAGTTGAGGCTGCCAGCAGTTGTTTCTTTCCTTGGCAAACCTCTCCAGTGCTAGCAGAAGCACTTTTTTTTCCTTTTACAGCATGCACAGGCACCTCAGAAGGGCTTAGCTGCTGGTTGCAATGATCTCATATATTTTGGAAGCTCACCCTTTTACGAGGGTGGTGCCTGGGGTGAGGACAGATGGGCTCTGCCCACCTCTCCTTTGGATGTGTGGGGGATCTCCCAGGTCTCTCCTACAGTATCATTTTGAGCCATGTCTCTTTTATTTGTCTTTTTCACTCCTCCTCATTACCTGCTGTTCAACCCAGGGCTCCTCAGGGCTTTCTTGTTATAAATTTGTTTTGGAAGTAGAAATTGGAAATAGAAATCAGTGGTTCTGCGATTACAACAAGGAGGGAATGTGTCCCAAAGGCTAGGTGGATGTGGTTTGACTCCAGCTCTTGATACAGAGTTGGAAAGTAAAACCATTCTCCATTGATGTCCCTTTGCAGGAGATGTTTCCGAGGAAAAGACTACCTGGCCCTCTTGCTGGAGGTAAGGCTCATCAGCAAAGCAGCACATGTGCTGATGGTCTGGAAAAAATAAGCAGGCATTGCTATCAAGGTGATAGCATGTTTTCCATGGAGAAAATTTAAACAAATACAGTTCTGTTCAATAGCCATATTTTAAATAGAAGGGAGCGAAGTTTTCTGTGTAAGGAGATTGAGGCTGATATTAAAGATGATGATAACCTCAAATGTGGCCTGAAAGCAAATCAAATTGTTTGCCCTCATTGTGAGTAAGGCAGCGAAATGAACATAAGGCAAAACCAGGTGGGAGAGTGTTAATGAGGCTGTGGGTGCAAGAAATTACCACATCATGAGAGAAGCCAATTTCAGACTTGAGTGCACTCAGGCTGGTGGTGAGGGATAGAAACAAGGTAGAAAAATCTCCAGAACAGAGCACAGAAAATGCTGCATTGCACATCCAGTAGCAACGGTGGCTCCTGAGTGTGTCAAAGCTGGGGAAGTAGGCGATGACTGAAGTTAATAGGAAAGACAAGTCTGTATGTAAGAAGGGGAGAGGGAAGGGCTGGAGCCCATCAGTCTGACCCCAATTATATGAATATAAGTGAACGTTCAGGGAGAAAAATAAAGCATGGAGGTAAATGGAAATTGGAGAGAATGCAGCCTGGGTCTCGCAAAGGCAGGTTGTGTTGTATGAACCTGATATCTTCGATAAAATAATGGATTTTTCTAGACATAGATTAGATCTATGGCATTTCCTAGCTGTATTCAGTGAACTAATTGATATAGTGCCTGTGAAAAATGACTAGGTGAACTGACAGGGGGAGAACAATACAAGAATCGAGGCAGGGAGGAGGGATCTAAAAATTTCTAAAGAGAGAACTAGTGAATTTTGCTAAAAGGACAGTCTTAGGGTGGAAAGAAATTGCTGGGGAAATCGGTCCAGGGTTGGCCTTGAAACAAGCTCTAATTAGTTGTCAGTGAGCTTGTGACACCTTGGACAGCATGAGCTGGGCAACTGTCCCTGACACAGAGTCACGGAGTATCTCTGGGAAGAAGTGAGTGTTTTTGGAGAGGGGAAGGAGAGTGCTGGGATGGGAGAGCAAGGTGCAGGGTTGTGGGAGTTCCCATTGTAAGGGATCATCTTGCTAGGTAGGATAGACAAGGGAAAAAGAGGTTCCTGCGAGTATCGGTAGTTAATACAGTCCTGAAATACTAGGAAGCCTGGTGTGAAAAACAGGTGGCTGGATCTCTAGGAATCATAAGGGCAGAGGACAATGAGAAGAGCTGGGTTTGCTTGGCTTGGAGCAGAATTCAGACTAAGTGTATGGTGGGAAACAAAACCAGGGGCAGGAAAGGGACAACTGTTAATGATGGGTAAGGTTGTCTACCTGGTCCACAGTAACTTCTCGCTTGCTAGTTCAAATGGGAGAATTGCACCCGGGGCAACGCAGAAAGCAATGCAGCAACACAGCTGGGGAGCCTGTGGTCCAGAGAAGACTGAAATGTCCAGATGGTCTGCAAGTATCAAAAGTTGCTGCAAAAAGGAAGGAAATAAACTAGGCCTAACCTGCAGCAATGAAGATCTAGACGAAATGTTAGTCACAACTTTAATGTAAGGATCACAAAATGGTGTGGTAGAACAGCGAGGAGGCTGTGGGATGTCCATCACTTGGGGTTCTTCAGACCTGTTTACACCACATCAGAGAAGGCCTTAAGGTAGTTTGGTGTTGCCAAAGAGGGGCTGGTGAGACACGTACTCACTCCACAAGTGTATCTAGGCTTGAACACCAGCGTGGGGCAGGGGGAATATTAAAACTATTGGACATAAGGAACAAGCAGACACAAACAGACCACCAGTAATTTAGGCTGACCATTAGGAGATGATTTTTTACCTTCGGAGAACTGAAATTCTTGTCTGACAGAACAGAATACCTGGGCTTGTTTTAGGTGGACCTTTTTCATGGGGTTATAGTGTGTGACTTGCTACAGCAATGGACAATGAATGCGGTGGCTTGGCAAGAGCTGGTGCACCCTGCTTCAGCCATTGTCAGGGCTGGATGTCAGCAGCCGTATTGTCAGGGCTGGATGTAGATGCTAATAAGATTATCTGAATAGTCTTGATTTTTGTGCCACCTCTTGGAAAGCTTGGGCTGTGAGAAGTCATCCTTGTCCTTTGGTAACAGCCCCCTGAGGGCTTTCCCCATGATCCAAGCGTGGAAGGCAATGAATTCAGCTCCCAGCCCCAGTTCTATTGTAGACGCTTCCTGACATCAAAGGTGTTTCTTTCAGTAGTTCTGCCTTTCCTGAGATGAATAGAATAAATTAAAAGAGAATTTTTAAAGACACTTAAAAAAAAATCTTTATTTTTTTTGTTGTTGTTTTGGGGTTTTAAATTTTTTTTTTTAAACAAGTCCTTGATGTAGCAGAGAAGTAATACATGATCTTGGGCACATTGGGGAAAACCACTCCCATGGTTCTCATTGCCTCTCAGGAAGTTGGATTGATGATTCCTGCCATTGCAGAGAATGGTTCCAGGCTATAAGTGCATATTTTCCTCTCAGATTTAACAGTATTATTTCACACTTACATGACCCTTTTCATCCTGAAGGATGCTGGAGCACTTCTCCAACTACATACAGCACTGCTGAAGAGGCAAAAGATAGTAGGCACTCTTGAGAGATCATCTTGTTTGTGCACTAGTCCCACAGATCCTGACTGAGATCCCTCCAGTGCAGCACGCTCTCTGGATGGACTGTCACCTACTAAGGACTGAACCCTGATGCAGCAAATACTCTGTTATAATAAAAGGGAAGCTTTGAAATATTGCAGGTGTTCACTATTGACCATTATCAAAAAAGATTTTCAAAATTATTATGATCATTATAATTATCAAAGAAGATTTATGGTGTTGATGTTCTCTCTAGCCTGTAAGAGGTGACTGTCTCAGCTTAAGGCTTGTGGGCTCCAAGCTCCTTGAGGTGTCCTTCTTTCTTAATGCCCATAGTTAAATCCACATCTAAACATGTTCTGTAATTTATTGCAGTAGCCTCTTCTCTCCCCCTTGGGTATTCCCTTGCTCAGTTATACCTTTGCCACCAAAGAACTTCCTTAATCTTCTTCCTTCTTCATTAAATTCACAGCTTTGGCAATTCGCAGATATTGTGGAATCTGGCCCTGTTTTCCACCCTGCAGACTTGTGAGGCAGCAACATCATTTAAGCACCATATGGTTCTCAACAAAGTCAGGTTTCACATCCAACCTAAACAGTTTAATATTATCAAAAGCCCAAGCTCACTGCAGCAATAACAACCCCTGCTTCCTCTCCCTGCATTGTATAACAAGAGGAAGAAAGGTCTCAAACTGAGCAAGCTGCTGTGATCTTGAACAGGGGCTGCAGGGCTGGAGAAAAGCCTTTGTAGCACCCTCGTTATGTTCATAGGACAACGAGTGTCCACCTGGACCACAAAGGAAGTGCAAACCCAGGTCTGGTTTCAATTAGAATGCCTTAAAAACACAGACCAGGTTTAGTTCCTATTGTTGCCATATATAATGAATTTATTTGATATTCAAGTTTTAATGAGGGAATGCTACATGCCTCCAAGCTGCAGAACACTCAGTTGTCTCTATTGTTTAATGTATATTTGGCTTTTTCTCTTTTGGGGATTTGGATTCCAGTCCCCACCAAATTTGATGCACGCAAATATTTTCTGGCAGAGTTAATGTGTTCAGCATGAGGAGCGGAGGATGGGCTGGGTGGGGACAGGGGAGCTGGGCTGAGTGTTCATTCCTCAAGCTGCTCTGGTGGTACAGTGATTAGAAAAGACTAAGTCTTCAACTTCCTTGCTTAACAGACTGAGAGGTCTCTGTAGATGATGAGTAATGCTGCAAGGAGAAGATGCCAAAATGGAACAGGAGCCCTGAGACGGCTTTTGTTGCAGTACCTTGTAGCAATCAGAAATTATTATCCTCGTTGTGCTATGATGCTATCAGTTGGCTGAGGACCTTGCACTGAGTCACAGCAATCAGCATCCCAAATGGTTAGACATCTGCATTGCATCAGAATAACGGCTATTGCATTGCTATGCTTGCATCCCATGGGACCTCCATCGAAATCGGTACCATGAGGGCTCTCGCTATCCCCCCAGCCTTTGGTGCAGCCAATGACAGGGCTTGCCTGGCCATGGGGCTGCTCAGCCCAGGAGCTGAGTGTCCAGGTAATGTGCCAGCATCTTGATACAAAATACAGCCTGGAGAAGGGACGGGAGAGAGATGTGTAGGCTTGTCACGTGCCATGCTTAGGAAATCTTTTCTATTTACCTGTTGGGAGCGTAGCTTCCTCCTATCTATAGGAGAATAAGAAGAAAGAATAAATGGCAGTTTGATGTAAAAAAAATGCCATTTACAGATTAATTAGCATTTTAAAGAGCCACAAGAGTTCTTTAGAGGAGAGAGGTCATTGGAGCTACCAAATGAGGAGGTTTAGACAGAAGTGATGATCTACAAGTGTTTTCTTGGTAACTTGCTGGAGGGTGAATATGTTGTTAGAGATGTTAGCAGTAGGTTGTCTGTTATCTGGTATTAAATAAATCATCTCTGCAAGCTGATGCTTCTTGTGAAGTAACAAAAGCACCCAGATGTAGCGTTTCCTACCAAGCTGCAACGCAGGATTTGCTGGAGAGAGGCTGTGCTTGGGTGAGATACAGCTCCCTAGCAAGAAAACTATTATCCCTGCAGATCACAAGCAGGTCAATTAACAAAATAGTCCTTCCCTACAAGGGGCTAAAACCAATGTAGCAGGACAGGTACCAAGAGGTAGGATGCAGGGGATGCTTTCTTCTGTATTGTCTTTGTTGGAGTACGTGGGTTGAATATGGGGTTTTGTGATCTCAGTATTTGCATGTTGATATCGGGAAGAGCTCCATGAGGAAACGGTGGAGGAATTTCTGCACGGAGATGTTTCAGGGAAGATGTGAAGTCAAAAAGGATTTTTACAGCCTGTGAAAACTCAACTCATTCATAACAAAAGGCAAAACTCAGCCTCTGGGATGCAGAAGGCAATCAAGTTAAAAATTCTCAGTTCTGCTTGCTCGGCGTGCACGTTTGTTTTGTTTCTGCTGTGGAAAAAGGGCTAATGAGCGTTACTTTAAATGCAGCTAATTAGGTGTGGTCTTTTGAAAAAATCATGTTGTGCCTTGCTGCAATCTTCATACTGCCAACAATAAATTTGGTTGGATCCTATCAGGAGTATGTTGCTAACACATGGTTTACCTGCAATGTTTTTGTTAGTTGTAGCTCTTTGGCTGGAAAGCAGAAGGGTCCTTGTACCCTGAAAACAACCATCTTTCTGTAACCCCAGCTGAACAGATCTGCTACTGATGTGTAACAGCACCGCTGAAGCCTTAGGAAACGCAGAATTGGATGATTAAAAGGCGCTGCTTCCCACATTGTATCTCGCCTTCCCCTCGGACTTTGGCAGCTAGAAAGAGGCAGGCACGGGTAACAGTGTTTTTGTGCTTGGGTGTGTTTGTGTTTGTGGTGAAAATGGAAACCTGCGAAGTCCAGTCGAGCTGGAGGATAGTCCTGCTAAATGCTTGGATTCAAAATCAGCAGAGGTGAGCGCATGGCAGGCCAGATACAGCATCTTCTCTTTTCAGCTGGGAAAAAAAGCCCATTAAAGGGAACAGGAGCAGTGACCATAATGGGGGATTCAGGATCTGGCCTGGGGGATGAAAGCTGAAAAGAGTGCTCTACCCAATGCGGTTCATGACCATGGCAGCAGCTGCCAGAGGGGCAGAGGGGATGATGTCCGTCACTAGATGCCCTGTGTGTGGCCTCGTTGGGAGATGGATGAACATTAAGTGCTTCCCAGCACTTGCAAGGAGACCCACGGCCATGCAGGGGGCTGTGCTCAGAAGTACATTTAGGAACAGCTGTGAAGGACCCACTACCATGGGTCCATGAGGCCAGGACACTCTTCCCATTTTCCTGCTCATTTAAGTAAAGTTTGCACTTTGACACTGCTAATATGTCTTTGTGAGTTCATCCTCCTGTAAAACATGAGGATTCTTCTGTTTTTTTAAGGACTTTTTGTTTTTCAGCAGATGTGAGTTATCCAGGTTTGGCTTGGCAATCTGGTTGGGAATCTGAGCTCCAGATGAACAACCATCAATAAAAGCTGCTGCTCTTCTGTGTGTTGTCTGGGATCCTTTGCCTTTGGAGGGTCTGGTCCTTTCTTCTTGGGGGAGGGATAGGCCTGGGTGGTTACAAGATGTCCAAGCTGCTCTTGAAGTCATACCTCATCCATCCAGGTCCTGCATGTGTTGTGTTTGTAATACTGAGCAAGAAAGAGGTTGCGGTTTCTCCAAAACCTTGGGAGTTAGGAAATGACAGATGAGGTTGCCATTTTACCCTTCCCACTCCTCTGTGGAAGTGTATAATTTTACTAATTTCTGTCATGAGCTAAATAAGGTGTTTTGGACCCCAGCTCATTCACAGACTTGACTAAATCAGCTTCATTCAGATTTTCTCCCTAAAAACACCATTCCCTAAAACCAATGACCTTCACCAGGAATTGCAGCTCCAAAAGTTAAAATATGGAAAATCTGTATGTCTGGAAAGTCTTATTTATGGGGAACTACATCTCTCCCACCCAAGTAAAAGCTTTTCAACTGCCTGGCACAGCCATAACGAGATTAGAGGTTGTGAACACGGCATCATCTCACTAACCCCCCTGACGTTTCGCCAGCTCCATCAGCGTTTGCGGTGCAGTGCGCATTTTCTCGGTGCTCTGGTCTGACGGTGGTGGTGGCAGATGGTGTTTGTTTAATTCTGCTTGTTCCCAGCACGCGCATGGGCAACTTTTTGCTGCCCAGATGGAGCTAGGCACGGTGGGAACAGGGACATCCTGCAAGGCTGCGACCGTTGGGCATGGTGGGGAGGGAGGTCTGCAGACCCCCGAGTTTTAACCTCTCTTCTCTCTAGTCTTCTCTTCAAGTGCAGTTCAAGCTTTGCTCCAATGAAACAAGTAGGCTTAGAAATGCAAAGCTGTTTGGAGAGACTGGCTCTGAGGGGCAGGCGAAGGCTGGTCCAACACAAGAAGGGGGCCAAGGGGGTGCAGCAGGGGCTTGTGGAGGGCAGTGGGGATGCTCGGCGGGGACAGTAGCTTGCAGAACTGGATGTCAATGTGAAGGACGTGTTCTCACCTGGATTTTAACCTTTAAATCTCTTATAAAATGCTCAGCCCTGGATTATTCTTAGAAGCCCTGGCAATCCCAAGCAAGCTGGACTGTTTTGCTTCGCTGGCCCCGACACTGCTGTGGTGCGGAGGGTTACTACTCGGCCAGAACATCCCACCTATAAATGCACAGGGGAGCATGCCAGGAGGAGAGAGGTTGTGTGTTTGTGTACATGTGAGTGTGGGTGGTGCACGAGGGTGGGTGTGAGAGAGAGGGATGCTGCCAGAGGGGGAAACGTGACCCCATACTTCATCCCTCCTGATTGCATCTATGATTTCCATTAATGGGAAAGTAAGACATTTCATTACATGGTTTGTTTAATCTAAACTCCACATTTAACCCCCCTGGAGACAGGGCGAGTGAGTGGTTTGTTTTCCCCCACCGTGACGCCGGAGCCGCTCTCAGAGATAACGCAGGAGCTGCTCGCCTGCCGGAGCGGCTTGCTGGCTCTTCCTGGAGGAGGGGGGCCAGGAGACGTGGCTGGGGACAACAGTCCTCTTCCATCTTCCAACATCCTGCAGCATGTGCTGAACCTCCTGCATCAGCCCTCAGACGCTACCAGCAATGCCACATGTGCCCAGCCTGGTTGTCCCTTCCCTGGACGTAGGGGAAAGCCAGGAGGGCGGGGGGGGGGGCCAAGATCCTAAATGATAAATGAGGAGGTGAAGAAAATGATATGGAGGGCATAAAATCCATCCCAAGCACACAAAAATGCATCCCATAGGAGCCAAAGCTGAACTGGGACTGGCTCTTCTCCGTGCTGGTGACAGAAACACCGTCAGGGCTGTGGCTTCCCACGTTGGCAAAGGATCGTGCAGAAAGTGACTCTGTCCCAGTGGAAAATCTGCTGGGGCTTGTAAAAACGAAGAATACTCCTTTGGATAAGCACAGCTCGATCTAAATCTCTGCTTCAGACATGCCAGCTTATTTCTAAACATGGAGCGAAATGGCTTTTGTACTTTTAGGTTTCTCTTTCCCAGTTTGGCTTGGGATCACATGTTGCAGTACCCAAAATTAGAGCTAGAATGGGGAGCCTTGCATATTCATTTCTTGTTGAAATTTGGCCCCACTGAGGGTCTTAAGCACTTTACTGATAATGCTCCTTTGCCAGCAGAACTAGGCATAGGGCCTAAACATGCCCTTATTAAACTCAGTGGAAGTTTTGATGTGGATTTCAATGGCACCAGCATTTTTTCCCAAAGGGACCCTGATTTTTTTTTTCTTTTTTTTTTTTTTTTCTTTACAGCTCAATCTTACCACTGGTTTCTGCTGGCTTTTGCTGATTTCCTTCGCAGGACCAGTAGCCCTAGCAATGAGCAAATAAACAGAAATGGTCCCCAAACCTTGCTGCCAACAGGGACAGTTAAAGAATGAGTTTAGTGCCTACATCTGGAATTCCTTTTACAGTAAATTGACTGGGCTCAGGAAGCATTAGATACCAGCAAATTCCAGTTTGATTGCTAGCAGGTGCAAATGCAAATGAGGAAAGCATTGTACCTGGACTTTGGCTCTGTATTTTGCCTTCCCAAACCTTCCAACAAAAACTCCTCATTAGAGTTTTTTGTCCCATAGAAGAAAATTAGAAAATTACTGACTCTCAAGTTGGTTTCCTTGCTTGCTTTCAAAATGAATGCATTGGTTGGAAACATGTGTGCACTCAAGTCTGCTTGGAAGCAGGGCTGCCCTCCTCTAACCCAGCGATTCTTTAATTCCTTGAAGGTGCCGAAAGACCCCCCAAGAGCTTTTGATCTTTGAAGCTGTTTTATTACAACACAAAAATTATAAGCAGAAGAAAAAAAAATATTTATTTAAAGAAGGGAAAACACTGAACTCCTGGGTGAGACGGGTAAATCAAAAGCTGGAAAATTAATCTCCAACCTGCCCTGTGAGTTCTGGCAGGCTGAATGTCCTCCTGTCCTGTCCTGCTGGTCACTGTGTGCAGCCAAACAAACCCATCCCGGCCCAAAGTGTTTTTTTTTACCCAACCTTCCCTCGGTTTGGACCTGGGTAAGCAAGGAAGATCCGAATGCTTTTGGTGGATTCAGTCTCACTGATTAAAAGTGTTAAGATCTGTTACAAACTGCCACAGAGCGAAAGGTTGGGAAAGGGGTGTGATGGAGATCTGTGGAGCCATGCAGGGTGTGGAGTACAGCTCTTGCCTATGGACTGTCCCTCCTAAAGGATAGCCCAGCAGGTGTCCCCAAGGATGTCAGGGAGGTGCAAAACCACAAGGAAGTATTTCTTTACAGGATACCTCAGGAAGGGCACTTGCTGTACCCTAAAACTGTAGAGGCCAAAGATTATAAATGGGTTTAAAGTGGATAGACACATTTATGGGAGACAGAACCACCTGTGGCCGTTGTGGGTCCAGGTACAAACAGGGGTTTGGGAGATGGCCACCTGCTCAGCAGCAGACAGGTCCATGAGATACACTGAGGTACCCCGGGGAAGGGGCCTTTGTCCGTCCCTCATTTCTTACATGCTTGCCCATCACGTCCTCACTTCTCCTGGGACCCCTTATCCTCCCTCCATGGTGACAAATAGGCATCTCTGTGAGTTTGTCCTCCTTCCCTAATTTGATGACACTTTTTGAAGTCTCTCCAGTGACAGAACCGGCTCTTCCTCAACCCTGTCTATGTCATTGTGCAAAAATATCTCTCTTTGCCAAGGGCGGCCCATGGTATTTCATCTTGCTCGGGGCCACAGATGAGAAAGTTTCCTCTTTCATGGGTTAGCTCAGATGCAGAGCCCACAGTGTTCCCTGGCAGATTATTAAAGCATTAACCATGCTCATTTAATGGTATTGAGATGCAGATAAGATGTAATGCATTATGTATTGTATTCCCCTCTCAGTGTGGCTGAGCATGTTTTTTAATGTCAAGGGCAGGTGTTTTTGTGTGATACCTGCTTAGTGGTATTTATGGTGATATTTATACCAAGGCTGCAGTTAATGTCATTGTCCTCTGTGTCGTTACACTGTGAGATTAAACTACATGTCTGGCACATCATTTATTCAATTATTGAAACATCTTAATGAAGGTTAACAGCACAGTAAAGCACGGTTGTGCAGAACCGACACACATAAATCTGTCAGGCATTGGGAAAGGCGGACTGCACTGCATGTCCCGAAGCGCAGATGGGGCAGATTAAAAGTGCATGCAAAATAGTGCCAGAAACACAGCTCTGAACACAATCCTTCTGGCAAACAGAGCTGGAGAAATGGAAAAAGGGCTATAATGGGTCTCCCTGGTTTCAGCTGCCAGGAAGCGCTGAGCAGTAACGTGTTTTGGGTTTCTCTCTTGCTTATCCTGGGTGAACCCTTTTGAGCTTTGAATCACAGAATCACAGAATCACAGAATCAATCAGGTTGGAAGAGACCTCTGGGATCATCGAGTCCAACCGTTGCCCTGACACCACCATGTCAACTAGACCATGGCACTAAGTGCCATGTCCAGTCTTTTCTTAAACACATCCAGAGATGGTGACTCCACCATCTCCAGAGCAGCTGAATGACCAGCTCCAGAGCAGGTCTTTCTCTGAACATGGCTGGTTAGGCTCTCCAGGGCTTTATGGGGATGCTGGTGCTCTGCATAGCCATGGGGAACCCTTTTTGTGGCCATGCAGACAGAGGAGGAGTCCTGCCTCTGCGGGGTCTCAGAGGCAGTGAAGGTGGCATGGGTTGGGCACTGGGGCTATTGCTAACCACCAGTAGAGCTGCAGCACCCGTGGAGGGGCTCAGGGCTGCATAAATGACGTTCAAACCTCTTATTCAACTTGGGCAAAGGCTCCTAGCACCACAGGAAAGCCCTGGGCAGCACCCTTGCCACAGCAACTGCTGGGAGCGTTCACATTTTTTTTGTTCCTTTGGCAAATATGAGTGAAACCTGGGAAAACGCTAGAGGACTTCATTGTCATTTTACATGATACTGTTAAGGAACGAGTTAAAGTTCCAAATGAGTCTGGAGTCAGGGAAATTCTGTAGCTGTCTGAGTAATCTGCAGCTGACCGGCCACCTCACGTCTTGATCACAGGCTAAAGGGCTTGCTGATTCAGTTTTACTTCACCAAAAAAAGGATGATATTTGTGTTTCACAGCAAATATCCATGGCCATCACAAAATGCTTAAAAGACACTTTCCCCCCACCCCGCCTTGAGTGAGAGCCATTGGTTTCATGTGTTGTGCACGAAGTAAACAGAAGTGCTTCCTGCTCAGCAGTCTGTTGATGTGCTTGCCAATTGCAGTTACATTTATTGCCCAATGGCGCAATACTTAATTGAATCGTTACCTTGTTAATTTTTTAATCAACTCATTATGATCTATTAATGACTTTGGAGCAGTAAAGGTTTTCCAGCCCAGGATATGCCTGTATCCTGGGGAATCACTGCTGTATGAGCCAGTCTGAATGATCTTCAGTAAATCAAGCAATGCTACTGTCCACTGTAGTTTGCACAGAGGTGGTTATTTAAGATTATACAGATGTCTTAGACGTGGAAGCCAAAGTCAGCAGCAAAGGTATTTCCTGTCTTCTTCCAGAGGTGTTCCTGTGTCCTTTGTTCATTCCATTAGATTTAATTATTTCATTCATTTCTCTTGAGACGAAATGATTTGTCCCAAAGCTCAAGTGCTCACAATGCCCTCATGCAGTTCAATAGCCATTCATTGATCTGCTTCATAGTCCTGCAAGAATTACCGTTACCTGCTCGTTCAGTGGTGGCCCTGCTGCCATCACGACTGCCCTCCTCAGAGGTAATTAATCACTCACTGCCTCGTTCTCTCCAGCTCATTTACACTCTGCAGTGGTAGAGTCCAAAAAGAGAAAACACTCCTGAGTGTAATGTTGGTGTGGTTGTGAGGACACTGTTGCACTTATTCCTTCACTGCACATCTGCAGATCGCTGGCTTTCCAATGACGCTGTTTCAGCTCAGACTGTTGGAGAATCCTTCACCAGAAACTCACTCATCTTTCACTGTGTTCGGTCAGGTTTGGGAAACCGTAAAATAGACCTTTCAAGCATATAAAGATCACCAGGGTAGAACGTTTACCCGGATTTAATGGGGAAGTAACATGAGTGTCACTGATGCAAATGAAAGCTCTCCATCACCCCAGTTTAAGTCCCAAAGGCAATGCTCCGTGACACTCCAAAAATATAAACAGTGTAGTGAGAATAAATATAATATATGGGCTTTGCCAATGCAAATGAAAAGCAATTATCCCAAATCACAGACTTAATTTATAAGCAGTCAGTATAATTTGAGAAACTGAAATCTGATGTTGCTAAATCAAATTCCTGTAATTCCACTGGGCATTAAGCACATAATAAGATTACACTGTGCACTGAGCATGTCCTTGTTAAATCTGCTGGCTACTGCATTTTTATTGCTCTCCTGGGGGTTTATTGAGTTTACACTTCCAGTAAAAGGTAATGTTTTCACAGTGTCTTTGGTACGCTGGCCACACAAGTCTGTCTGCAGCAGGCAGAATTGTTAAGACACATAATTTGCTTACATCCCTTGGTGGCTCAATTGGAAAAAAAAAGCAATTAAAACACACCATGCAGTTGTATATAACCAGATTAAAAATAATAATAATGAATCTACTGTACTGTAATCAGTAAGGAAAGGAAGCCATGCATAATGGTGAAGTTTAGCCGTGAGACAGCTAAATTGATGAGCTCTCCTGTTTAGATTTGGTTTTGAATGCATGAATAGTGGTGCTAATATGATGATATCTGCGATTTATATACAAAAGTGACCTTGAGACTAGCTGCTCTCCAAACAATCAGGAAGAATAGGATTTCCTGGCAACAACCTGTCTGTAGTCTTGGAAAAAGGCTGAGAAGGCAGGGGATAAAGGGAGGACAACAGGTAACTTGGCTATTGGCCAGTGAAAGTGCCTGGGAGCAGCACAGTATTTCCTAAGAAAAGACACAGAGATGAAATGTGCCATTTTAGAAGGAGGGAGAAAGCTAAGAAATGAATTCCCTCACAATAAACCAATGCAAGACAAAATGAATGCAGCACAGACACCGAAGAGCTGTGGTTGCGGTGCACCCTGATTTGCACGCCTACGAGCACTTAACATGGGCATCCTTGAAGGACCATCTCAGCGTTCATCTACAGGTGTGCCCTCCTGGTGTTTGATTCCCTCCTGCTCTCTAACAGGGGTTGGTTTAAGCTCGTTGAATATGCTTATCACTAAACAGAATAATGCCAGATAAGCTTGATAGACACATTAATTTGCATTTTAAATCTTTGCCATTGTGGCTGGGATGATTCCTATGGCTGTGAATAGGCAGTGTAAAATTGTGGGCTTGGATCAGTCTGAAGAGGTAACATTGCTTGATTCACTGGGAGCTTATAGCATCGTGTAATGATCTTCTAATATTTCATCTCAGTGATTTTGTAAGGTCATCCTTTTTTCCCTTAGTAAGTCAGTTTCCAGAACACTTTTGCAGCCAAGGTTTTAAAAAATACCTCCAAGCCTGCATCTGGACACTTTGCTCTTATAGCTGAATTTTGTTAAGAGAAGAACAGGCCAAGAGTGAATTCAGCTCTGGGAATCAAGATACTTCTGCAAAGCAGGACCTGAGATAGCAGTACGAGAACAGTGGACTCTGCAGCCACTTAGAGAGTCCAAAACTTTTGCTTAAGACAAGGTCTGAATTAGAAAGAAAGCATTCCTCTGGCATGCTCCCGCAATTTCCAGCAACTGGCTCTTGGAAGATTTCTTGCCTTGCTTGGAAAAAAAGAACTATGTATTTATGTATGATTTCTGGTGCGTATAGAAAGATTTCTGGACTGACTTTTTCCTGCATCACTTTTTGTTTTCTACACCCGCAGATACAGCGTTACAGAGCCAAGCACATGTGAGGTCAGAGTCTCGCTTGAGAGATGTCCTGCGGCTCACACCAACTTGTGTGGGAAAAGTGACAGAGGGTCACTTATCATGCACCAAACACTGCAGATCTCTTTGCCCTGGACTTACTGGTTTGTAACCTGGACTGGTTTCACGTGCCTAAATCCATGGGTCCTCTAGCCAGTCACCAGCTTTTCTGGATATTTGAGTATCAAGGCCAAAGTTTGCTTCAAAACTACCTGGGCAATTTTGGCAGTTTCTGTTTGAAATGATTGCAAACAGCCTGGTTTCTCAGGGTAGATGCACCAAGGTTTTGACTGAATTCTTCCATTATTTGAGATTTATTGCTGGCAATGCACAAGTTCATTTGGGAAGGCCTTAACATGAGTTGACAGTAATTCACCAGAAGTTTGGCATGGTTTTACCTTAGGGAACTCTAAACCAGCAAGCTTTCCCATGACAAAATATCACAGAGGTCACGGAGCAATTAGGATTAGGGTTACAGATGTGTTTATCAGTGTCAGGACAATTATGTCTTCTAGCTCTGTTACACGGGCATCTTAAGGCATCTACTTTGGAAGACTTACTGGGAGAAGGAAGAGCTTGAACGATAAACCTCATGAGTGCTGTGTGTGCCATGTGGGCTGCCCCTTACATGTTGAGAACATATTGGCATTGCCAGGATGGACTGGAACTGTCTTTTCACTTTCTTTTCTGCTACAAAGACTAGGAGACATCTGAGGAAGCTAGGAGAAATCCAGTGCAAACAAAAGGAGGTGCACCTTCTCATGATAAGTTGTTGCCTGTGGAACAACCACAGCCCCTTGATCAAGTGTGGATGCAGATGCTAAAAAGTTCCCTGGGGGCTCCAGGGAACACTAAACAAGTTCATGCAAGAGAGATCCACTCAGGGTTGATAACTGCACAGAAACCACATCTATCTTGGGAAGCCCCTGTGCTGAAAATGGGTGGAAGCTGGAGAATTGTCACTAATGGATTCCCTAAGCTTAGATTCTTTCCTAGCCATCCCCTCTTGGTCATTGTTGGAGACATGACATGGGTTAGATTGATCTGTGTTCTGACGGCTATGGTCACTTTGATGGTTTGGTGTGCTACAACCTCCCTCTCACATTTGGGCTTTGGGGGGCAGAAAATGGCCTTTGTTGTGTCCCCCTGCCCTGACATGCTGCATCTGACGTGTGGGGTCAGACGCAGACAACCCTGTTGCATGACCTTGTGCACAGAATATCTCTCATCAAGAAAGAAGGTGCAAGGTGTGTGCTCAGATAACACTGCCAGAAAATTATACCAAAGGGAAGGTAGTTTTTATTGACGACTCCAGTTCAACACATTAGCCATAACTCAGTTTATTCCTACTCAGGGGCAGTGTTTTTCCTTTGAAAGGAAGAGATATAGCCTTTAATGAGGACAACACTTGTGTCTCTGTTCCATTGAAGAAAGATGAAGATCTTGCATGTCTTTCTGTGCTGTAATCAATTTATTGCTTTATGGGATCCAGACCTCCCCAGGAAAGTGTCATGGATTGTGTCATGGTGCACACTACATGCATGAGGACCTTTGATTCAGCTGGCAGACATAAAAAGAAGACAAAATGTGTTTAGCCAAAATGCTCTGTAATGATTGCATGTGTGCAGCTGCAAAAAGAGCAATGGTAACTGAGCCAAGAGTGGAAATTATTGGCAGCAGGGTCTGCATTCATGTGTGCTTCATATTTTATTCCTGATTTATAATTTCTTTACCAGCTGTGCAATGTAGCTTGCTATGTCACAGTTATGTTCCCACCTAACTGTTGTCCTCCCCGCTGCCTTCCTGGGGCTCTCCTGAGACCATGGCTGATGACCTGCTCTTGACATTGGCCTCCACTGCCCAAGAGTCGGGGAGGTGCTCTTGAGTATGCTCCAGGCATAAGCATTTGGGGTGATGTAGTGGAGTAAGAACTTCCTCTGTATACCTTACCCCAGGTCTGGAGAAGCTGGAAACAGACTGGGAGCTCAGGAACAGGGGCTGAAGCCAGAAAACCAAAGCCGTCAAGGCAAAGCTATTTCAAGCTGCAGTCCAACTTGTACAACCCAGCCAGTAAATCCCCACCTGAAGGCTAGACAAAATTGTCCTGACAAGATAAATGTTCTCCTTGGTCTACGTTTTTCTCCTTCTCTCATCAGCAGGGGAGCTGAGAGCTTACTGACAAAGCTAATGTCCATCATGTGCTGGTTTATTACCTCTTTCACCCTCTCCTGCCTGAGAAGGGCTGGATGCGGGTTGCAGGGTTTGGGTTTCAGCTTCTTGCTGTGCATTGCGTGTGTCGAGGAAAGACAGGCGGTTCAGTTCGAGCTCAGGGCAGTCGGCGTGGAAATGGTTAAAGCTGCTGAGGACACAGACGCTTCTTTGCAGCTCAAGTAATTTTTACAGAAACCACAAGAGCCGACTGGCCGGCAGAAGGATGAGGAAACACTCATATAAATATGTCCCTAGATTAAGTGGTGCTGCCGCCTGCTCTCCACTTGCTGCGGATAGCTTGACATTACTCCAGGAGCAGAGAGAGCTGAAGAAGCAGATCCTTGCTGTTTCCTAGTCTTCAAGGAGGATTTTCCTGTATTCATATAAGCAACTTTAATGACTGAGCTAATGTTCAGCTCCTGCCAGGCCAGACTGGCCACGCTTATTCTCAGATTTTGGGTCTCTGGTGGGTACACTGGTCAGAGATACTGGCGCAAGACAGAGGCAGATCAAGAATCCCAGCGGTGCTGGTAGCTGCTCCCATCGGGTTGCAGAGTCTCATTTTGTAGGATGAAAGGGGGAAAAGAAGGATGTATTTTCTGGCTTGGTAAATCACAGGGTTTCTGCTGGGCAAAGGACATGTCAAAACTTCTAGCCTTACAGAAGTGAGGAGGCCAACGGATCCCAGCAAACTGGAAGTTTGAGACAAAGTGCCTTCTTGTAATGAACTGTTTTTCCACCAGAAAGTTGCTCTGCAGACTGGCTGGAGTCTGCACACAAACCTCCTCCCATCCCGGCACGGGCCACAAATCTCTGCCTGGGCGGCTCTAGCTTGCAGTTCAGAAGTTAAACAGAATTATTTCCTCAGGGGGATGAAATCCTGGTCCTGCTCACCCTGAAGCCAAAACTCCTTTTACTGTTACCAGCAAGGCTCTGCAGCAGCTCTGCACATTTATCACAGCGCTTTGCAGCATCCCTCTGGCTCCTGGCCAGGCTCTGTCCCATCCTTCCACGGACAGGGAGAAGAGCGGATGCCCAGAGCCAGGCTGGTGTAATCCGCTGCTGGGGACTGCTGAGGGGGTGGGGTCCCCACTTCAGAGGTCTTTGGGAAGCTTGTCCCAGCCAGGCACTGCCACTGGAAAGCGTGTCTTTTCTTTTAAAGACAGGACCTCAGCAGGGACCTGCAGGGCTCCCCTGTATATAACTGAAGCCCTGGAGTAATTCGTCAGCTTTGCACCCACATGAGTGGGCACTGCTGACCCGGCAGCTATGAGCACAGTCGCAGCTGGACTAGGGCTGCGCTTTGCTGGGGGCCAGCAGAGCAGGAGGCACACGGTGTTTTCAGAGTTTTCTCCTTCTCTCTCTGCTCATGCAAACTGCAGAGCTGCTGCTTCTCACACTGAGCTCTAGTGTTTAGGAAGGTGTGATTTCCGCGGAAGCTGTGAGTTTTTGTTGTTAAGACTTCCCTCTCTCCCTCCCTTGTGATGGCAGAGGGATCCTTGCAAATACAGCACAGGTTTATTTTAAAGGTCGGAACAGCAAAGTGCGGCAGCATGTTGTACAAAGAATGAGAAGCAGATCCCAACTGCACTATTCATTTGCCTTAGAAGACATGAGGCTTTTTATATTATTTTTAAAAATTCTTGGGGGGATACTTATGCCTCACAAGTTATAAAATCCTGAGCCTGACATTGCTAGATTAGCTCTCCGAGTTAGAGATAGAGAGGGGATGCTGCTTTACAGGCATCCCAGGGGTCTTATGCACACACCTTCAGCACCAAGAGCACGTCGGGGTGAAATCCCCCACAGATGGATGTGTCTCCCGAGAACCTCTCCTGCTGTCTTGCATTTCATGCGTGGCTCTTTCTGGATATTTTCCTTGCCCTTTTTGGAGGTGTTGGTTTGATTTCCTCCCACGGAGAAATTCCCCCTACCAAGCCATCGATACAGCCTCTCAGGCCATCGCCTTTAAACCCTGGTGGATGGTTTCCAGGCCAATACATCCTGCTTGAATTTGAGGCTTTGTCCAGGCTCTCCTATCTTTCACTGCTAGTAAGTGTGAGGAGGAGATTGAGGGTAAGGTCTCGTATACCAATTACTAGTGCTCTAAACAACTGCTAGTGGAAGGATGTGCCTTCAGCATCAGGTGTCTGTGGGCTATGTCTCTCCTGCTTGAGCCCAGCTGTAGACCAGTGCTTCTCTTTGGTGACGAGGGGAGTTTTTCCCTTTGGCTGTTTGCAGAGCTCTCGAATTTGCACATATGAACCCTCCTGGGTCCAACACTGGCAGCTTTGGTTCCTGCCCTGAGGGTAGGAGCTGGCAGAGAGTCCTGGAGTTGCCCCATTTCCTTCCAGCCCTACAACTCAGAATGAGACACATAAAGATTTCTGTATGCAGGAGACGGGACACGTGCAACCTCCTTCAGAGGGAAGGATGCAGATCAGGAGCCATGGGCTACCTTGGCTCTCAACAGTCAAGGATGCGGTTCAGGAGCTATGGGCTACCTTGGCTCTCAACAGTCCTCTCTGTTACAGATGAGTAATTTGGATTCAGATATTATTTAATGCAATATCAGGTCTTCTGTTCTTTCCGTTCTCCGTTTTCCCCTGCATTTCTCCATACGGTGTTTGGGGCTGGGCCTCTGCACGGTCCCAGGGGGCTCCCAGTGCCACTGGACTGGTGTAAAGGCTCCTACCTGCAGCTGAGCATGGGGCATTTCCAGTTGCTCTCACACACACTCCCCTAATTTTTCTTTCCAGATCTACAACTCTTTCACTGTGACCTGCTCAGGGATGGTGCCTTTCTGGTCTATTTGCACCACTGAACATCAACAAACACAACGAGCTACCATCTCCTGGGGGCAAGTGGTCGGCAACTGGGGTTGAGGTGTGAAGATGGGGAAAGCCTGGCAGCCACCAGAAATTGTGCTACTTCCACCGTGTTTTCAGATGGACCTGATGGTGCTCAGCAATGAATGCAATTGATATGGGAGGTGCCAGGTTTCAGCAAGCTGCTCCCTGTCTGAGCCAGGCTGTGCTCCTTCCTGCTGAATCGTAAGGCTGATGCCACAGGGAGGGAGGCAAAACAGCGTACAGGGAGATGAAACTGGTGGAAAAGGGGCAAAAGTGTAGCTGCAAAGAGGGGCTGGTTGTGGTTTGGGCCTCCTTAATGGTCCCATGGCCTCCTTTGTGTTTTGCTGTGATTTATTCATCCTCATGCTTGGCACTGGCTGTGTCTCCTGAGACATTTGGGGGTTGCTTGGGACTGTCATTGTGAGCTTCTGTCCCACAGGGGACTCCGGCTCTGCGTCCCTTGGATGTGCTCAGACTGTGGCTCTGCCAGTGTCCCGTGTCCCTGGAAGGAGATGATCAATGAGTGGGCAATGTCCACGTGGCCGAGGTGGCAGGACCCAGTGCACTTCCATTTGGTTTCTGCTGAGAGCTGGTGTCCTTTCTAGACACCATAACATGGGAAGGATGTGGTCTGTAGCAGGGGGACACATCTCTGAGCCTGTGTGAGTCCACTTGTGGGCATGCTGCAGCTTGCTTAGCCTTTGGGCACAGACCCAAGCACCTCTGCCAGGAGCATGTACACATGTGCTTCGCTGTGCACTGGAGAACAGTGTAGACATCTCAAATCTGCCTTGCAGAGGCATGCAGGGGTGATCACTGCTGCATAACCCCATGCAAATACCTTACCAGTACAAATTAAACACTTTGAGCAATCAGTCTCCATGGACAGCTAACTGTCCTGCAGACCAACTGGTCCGCACTCAATTTCTCTATAAGTACTCTACCAAGGCAGAAGAAGTGAAGCTGGTGGGGAGCAGATTGACCTAAAATTTAGATGAATGGGGAGCTTAAACCTTCCCTTTTTCCTGAAGATTGTAAGTTGGATACTGCATCAGAGACAGCAGAGGTACCTAATACCTTCTCCAGGTGTCTCTGTTAGGAACAGGAGCCAAATTTATCTTCTCTCTTTCTCACTCTTTGCAAGACATGCACTGGCGATTATCATTGCTTTTAAAGACTTAGAATCACTCTTTCCAGGCAGTGCATAAATTTTTTTGACCCAAGTGGCAGCACAAATACTTCTGCAAAGTTGTACCCGAATTTCATGAAGGCTTAGCCATGTACCTCGAGGTCCAGCCTCCCCGTGCCATAGGGGACCAATCCATAGGATGCAACACTGGTTTGCTCCAAACCCTTGAGCTGAACTTGTAAGGGGGACAGTGAAACACCTCTATTTTGCCTGTAGAAATCCCTGTTGCTGCCAGTTTGGAAGAACAGATTTCTGCTGGGAAGGGATGAACCAGAGGTGAATTGGGGCAAAGGGACAGTCAGGACCAGCTGGTTATGATGCTCCTTGCAGCCTCCCAGGTGTGCGACTGGCTCCCCATGTCCCTAAAGATCAGTTGCTCCCCCCTTCCCACACATCCAGCCCCCGAAACCTCCTGGTCTGCAGAAGAGTGAGCTGGAGTTGAGTTAACCACCGAGCCTCCACAAAATGGTCCTGTTTTCTCAGTAGGATCGCCCACTGGTTCCTGGCTGGGATCTACCACCAGAGCTGCTGCCATGCCATTTGACCGTCAGGACGGCTGCTATTGGTTTTTATTTCATGCCCGTTGATAGAGATGGTGCAGGTGGGAAGCTCTGAAAGGAGACGTAAATAGTAAGCTAAGAAAAGCTGTAGTGGTGGAGTGAACAAAAAGCAGTCTGACATTTACTGGAAAGCAGATTTTAGCGGGTAATTTTTCAATGCAAAGACAGTTTCGCTACAGAAAATGTCGGGCCGGCTTTTGCTGTTAGTTATGCAAGTGGAATTTGGAAGCAGTCCTGGGCCAGTGGAGAAAGTGGGGCCAGAGTCAGCCCTGCTGCTTTTATGGTGCCTTTTCTCATGCCACAGCGGCAGTGCATGTCAGGCAGGAGTGGTCTGCTGTCACTGTCAAATACCTGGGTTAACGATGGCTCTGCTGATCAATTAGCCACCCCAATCAACTGCTTAACAATTAGGTTTTTTTTAAATCAAGGTTTTTTTCTTATGGGGAATGAACTAAATTATCTATCTTGCTCAGGTAGATTTACGGAGTGTGGGATGGTTTGAGGGGGAGGGATGACCAAGTGAAGGTTTGTTTAACACAATATGAGTTCATAATATAAGGTGAAAGGCTTGCCAACTGTCCTGGACCAAAATTATATGCTCCTTCTCTCCTGTCCAGCACCTTATATTCAGGAGATACTGCACAATGCTGTGCAGAAACAAGGTCATGTGCCAGGGGTGGGCAGGAAAAAGGGACATGTAATTCCTTGTCTAGTGGAAGGTGTCCCTGCCCATGGCAGGGGTGTTGGAACTAGATGATCTTTAAGGTTCCTTCCAAACCAAACCATTCTGTGATTCTATGATTCTACGATTTCTGAGATGGGTGAACCCAGCATGTCCCTCTGTGCCTGGTCTGGGTCTTGTTGCTGGTGTTCACCAGAGCGGCAGATCCTGTCCTGGGCCCCTCCAGAAGAGCCACAAGCTGTAGGTGAGACCTTTGGTTTCCTTGAGAGGATCCATTTGGGATCAACGGAGTTCACCATGCGTGCTCACAGATGTACCGTGCTGGGAATAACTCACCCGCAGTTTCCACAGTTATCCATTGATAACCTTCACTTTGGGGGAGAACAAAAAAAGGAAGACTTATGTCTAGAGCTGGGCAGGCTGTGGACAAAGTGAGAAAAGGACATGAAAACTGCTTGGGGAAGAGCAGGAAAACCTGCAGTGAACAGGAGGGAGAAACGGAACCGGGAAATCCAGAGCCTCTCACCGCTGGTGTGGTGGACTTTGGACCAGGTTGTGTTTACACATCAGAGAGAGTTCAGTTCCACCCAGTGCCCTGTGCAGATCCAATGGTCTCTGCCCACCTGCACAGATGATGTGGCTCTGGGAGGGGCTGCCCAGACACCCTGCCTTGGCAAAGCTGCCTGCAGCATCAGGAGCCTCCTGTCCCTCCCGGTTTGCTTCCCCAGCAAGGAGCATTTATCAGTCAATTTGCCCATGGTGCAGATGTCTGTCTGGAACTGTAATGACATTTACCAAAGGGGACAAGAAATTGTCACTGGGGGACTGCAAATAATGAAGCCAATGCCTTTTATTGACACACATGGAAGCTGTTTAATTTAGGATGTTGGCTGTCAGAAAATAGAGGTCTTTTGTGGCAGTTTTCTCAGTGAAGCAATATTGTGCTTAATTTCGAGGTTCGTGCTCGCATTTAAAAGTGAGCTGTTCTCAGTTTTAGGTTTGGAGTTTCTTCATAGCAATAACATATCAATTCAACACACATCTAAGGGTCTGATCTGTCCCTGCTTGCAAACTACAATGATTTCTGCCAAGGATTTCTTGCTAAGAAAGAACATGAGTATTTTCATTTTATTCCCCTTCCAAATGCAGCCGTAAACCAAGCACTCAAGCCTGGACCCTTGGGTGCCTTTCAGCCCCCAACTTCTGGTTTAAGCATTCTGCTTGCCATTTAGGATATGAAACTTGGTCTTCTTGAGATTTCTTATGTGCTTATGCTCTTTGCCACCTTGTTGTGCAGTCAGCCAAGGGGACCAAGATCCCTCAGAGAGGGAGATACCTAAAGTTGAGCACCAGAAGTTTAAAGATGCAGACTTCCTTGCATCGCTAAGCTATGCCAGCTGTATTTAATTCACACAAGAGCCTAGGGAGTCCCTGGCACCCCCAAAACTGGGTGATGAAATCAGATGGTGCAGCAGGAGAGGTCTGCACAATTCAAATTTGCTCCCAGCTCTGACTCCCACCAGGGCTGAGAGGTGCCACTTTGCATCCACATCTTCCCATTGGGAACTGGAAAAAAAGGGTTATTTTCGCATGTGCAATATGGGGGGGACGGAAGAGTGGGATACTGATTCTTTTGGAAGGGGGATCTTGTCAAAACATCTCTGCTGCCTGGCAAAGCAGCCTGCCTGGCTGGCCCGGCAGCAGCTCTGCACAGCGGAGCCGCCCACGGCCCCGGCAGAGCCACCTCTGGGATTAAAGCCCTTGCAAGAGGCTTTAATAGCAATCTCTTCTACCAAAAACATGTATGCATTAGGGCTTATTTCCCTGCTTCATTAAGGAATAGGACCAGGGGCAACCTCGGGGGTCACGAAATCCTGTCTCCTGCCATTGCAGGTAGACGTGCCGTCTAATCCCTTTATTATTGTACAAGGGCAGAGGCGAGCATCAGCAGGAACCTGAGCTCATGCAGCCTGTCAGCCCTGGAAATGTCACTGAGAAAGGCCCACGGTCCTTTTACTTGACGTCTGCCGGGGTTACATCCATGCCAGGGTATGTCTGCGGGGATGCTGCAGCCCAGGAGGAGGCTGCTTGGGCTTATTAATTTTAAGAGCGCTTGAGATTCTGTAGCATGAAAAGCTATGAACATGAAAGCGCTCAGCAGCATGTAATCGGTACTCGGCCTTACAAAGAGACCTCTGTTGTGCTCAGGCTTCTCCAAAGGCCAGTTACAATCTACATTATTTATGTGGAAAAGCGTTATTAGCCGAGTTTCCTTTATTTCCTTTTTTTCGTTGAAGGACTTTAAGGGAGTTCTTTGTAAGGAGTGCTCAGAGGCTCTGGGACTTTCACTCTCTCTGTTTCCTGGTGGGACCAGATTTTTTATTTATTTACTTTTTTTTGTTTGTTTTACTGAGTATTTCAAATACCAGGAAGCGATATAATGCTAAAGCCAAGCCAGTCAATGTGTAATTGTGGCACCAGTCTGCCTGGTGTGAAGAACGATATTTTCTATGTTATTATGAGAGCCTGGGAGCTTTAAGAGTTTACCTTTTAACAGCCTCCATAAGAACATGGGCACACATTAATGCTCGGAATAGGGAATTAAGAGCAAAAATGGCTGACACCCTCGATGGCACAGGACGGGGTTTGTAATGAATTAGACCTAGAAATAGATATCGGCAAAAAAGACCTCCCTAAAATAAAAAAGAAGACGCGCTTGCAGCTAGATCGTGCGTTGCAGAAATCAGGTGGGTTTTCTCAGCCACTGCGGTAGCTGTGCCTGTGCCTTGGGTTTGTGGAGCAGAGAGGTTTCAGTGAGTTTCCCCTGCTCGTGCCTGGTGGCTGATGGTCCTGACAGCAACTCAGTGCAGAAGAAAGACAAGAGAATGGGCCAGCCTGCCAGTTTTGGGGTAATTCGGAGCAGGTCTAGGACTGATCCGCTCGAACTCGGCAATCTCTTAAAGCATGATCTTGCACCAACACTGAATTACCTGCAAATGGTGTTTAATGGAAGTGGGGCTTCAAGGAACCGTGGGTGCTCCCACAGAATCACAGAATCACAGAATGTTAGGGATTGGAAGGGACCTCGAAAGATCATCTAGTCCAATCCCCCTGCCGGGGCAGGATTGCCTAGACCATATCACACAGGAACGCGTCCAGGCGGGTTTTGAATGTCTCCAGAGAAGGAGACTCCACAACCTCTCTGGGCAGCCTGTTCCAGTGTTCAGTCACCCTTACAGTAAAGAAGTTTTTCCTCAAATTTAAGTGGAACCTCCTGTGCTCCAGCTTGCACCCATTGCCCCTTGTCCTGTCAAGGGATGTCACTGAGAAGAGCCTGGCTCCATCCTCTTGACACTTGCCCTTTACATATTTATAAACATTAATGAGGTCACCCCTCAGTCTCCTCTTCTCCAAGCTAAAGAGACCCAGCTCCCTCAGCCTCTCCTCATAAGGGAGATGTTCCACTCCCTTAATCATCTTTGTGTCTCTGCGCTGGACTCTCTCTAGCAGTTCCCTGTCCTTCTTGAACTGAGGGGCCCAGAACTGGACACAATATTCCAGATGCGGCCTCAGCAGGGCAGAGTAGAGGGGGAGGAGAACCTCTCTCGACCTGCTAACCACACCCCTTCTAATACACCCCAGGATGCCATTGGCCATGACAGAAAGAAAGTACCTGCTTAGGGTCTGCTCTGGACAGCACTGGACTTAATGTATAAGTGCATTAACTCATTAGCGCCCTGATTCATCAGGCATTTGGAATAAACGATGATATGAATTGGGCATTGGATTTACCCAGGGGACTAACGCAGCCCTGTCACCACAGGACGGTGGTGCTTTGCACCTCAAGGTGCAGCCCAGCCTCCTGCTGAACTGGACCCTACACCAGGTCCAGGCTGGCTCTGGCCCAGTGTGCCTCCGGGCCATTCTCTGCAGCCCTGGCATGCAGCAGGATTTTTTTCTGCTGTGATTTTTGCCTCTCATTTTTTTCCAAGTATTTACAGCATTAATTCCAAATTAGCCTTTTGTAATGCGTAGAACGAGCTGCTCATTGAATATTCAGAGTTTTAAGCAAAAAGCTGTGTCCAGTGTTTGCTGTAAATATGTATAAACGCTTATTGGATCTTTCCCAGTAGCACGTGTTCCTTCTGATGAGGCCTATGATACGGAAGCAAAATGCAAACAGGAGCCTTCTAAATGAAGCGGCAAATTTAGCCCGTGTAATGCACAGAATGCTAATGAGCAATCTGAGGGAGCCGCGGCGCGATCGTGCGTCGCCAGCACCGACCAACGACCTTGCTCAAACGTGCGAGAGAAGGGAGTCCTTGCGCTCGAGAACAAATAGATGACTCTGATTAAACTACAGCCACCTCACCTTCCCCGGGACCTTCATAGCCGAGCATGGCGAGATTAAAGAGCTTACGCTGCCAGCAAGCACCTGAACTCAGCTCACGCTCTGCGGTAACGTTGCCCCGAGCCCTCCCTTTCCCTGCAACCCCCTTTGATCACCACCGGTGCCTTCATTGTCACAGGACGCCGGGTGAGCGCTCGTATTAATAAAAATACCAGATTTGCACTCTGTTCCCTCCTGCAGCCTCAAGCTGGTCAACCATTCTGCTTTAATTACCCTCTTAAACATGCTTTTTACAGGCATCGGCCTTTGCGGTGTTTACAGCTAATAAAGTAATGAAGTGATGCAGTGATAAATTACTCTTCTGTTTAAGGTGGGGATGGGACATGACAAGTGTGGGTGGGGATTCAGAGAAGTTTAGTGCATTGCTGCACTTCAGAAAAGCGTGGGTTTTTTTTTTCCCCCCTGGAATCTCTTTGTCTCTCCTCTGGTTTTGCAGCAATTCTGATATTTTAGCATAAGTTTGTCTTTTATTATGCGACCGAATATGAAAAAGCTGAAAGTGTCTTTGTTCAGCAGGTTAATTTTCTTGCTGATGATTAAAAGGAGACAGTCATTTAAGACAGCAGAATAAAAATCGTACTTGGGAATTTCACTAGACCAAGAAATAGAGTGGAGGGTTTTTAATAAGGGGCTGTCTAATTTGGATTTCTTTCTTTTTAACTAGAACATGAAAACTGCTTTCTATTATGTAAGATCAATAATAGCATTTTTAAAATCTCATTTTCATATTTAATCATTTGCTTAATATTGGTGCTGGATTTTTCTGCAATTCCAACATGACCCCAAAATCCAATGCAGGCATATTTTCTGCAGTGGCCTCCTATGGAAAAATAGCAATTACACCTTCCAGCAAGGATCACCATTGCTCTGTACTGGGCAGAACAAAAACATGAAGAGCAGAGGAGATGCTGGCATGATGGAGGGTGAGGTGTGCAGTGGGGTCTGAGTCATATGTGGACTTTAAGCACCTGTAAAATGACAGGTACCCTGGGCCAGGGAGAGGTTTTCTCTCCACATGCCATCAGCAAACCTCTGTGTGCAATGTCCGCAGCCTGGAGGGTCACAGCTGGAGCTGGCACAGCTTGAGGGACTCCTGCCCTTACCCTCAGGTACCTCCACCTTGTTGCTTGTCACCTTTTAGTTCAAGCCAATGTTGAGGTTGTCAGTCTTGATGAGTATGAAAAATAACCCCCAAAACTTAGTTTGCTGGGGCCAAATGGTCAAAAGCTTAGTATAATATACAGCAGAAGATTTTTTTACTTCTGGCCTCTTTCTCTACACTCTTGGGTGCAGCCAGGCCCTGTTTCTATGGGTTTAGTTTTCAGTGGTTTTATGGGTTTTTTTCTCCAGAATACAGAGGGCCAGAAACATTTCTCGCCTGGCAAAAAGCAGCGTGTTCACTGTGCTCCAGCAGCTGGGACTTCTGCCCATGCTCACGAACATCTGTAAGACCCGAGATAAAACAGGGAGGGCGCCTCTTGGATGGTCTCATGTGACAGACGGGGAAAATTTGGGGGCAGAACTCTGCGGATGCCTTTCCTCTCTGGATCCCCAGGTGCTGTCATGGTCCCACAGCCCATCCTTTGTGGGTGTTGTCCTCAGCTCCTGGTGGCAGCCTGGAGCCCTCCGGCCCCCATCAGTCCCCAGTGTCCTGTGGCTGGGGCTTGTCGTGCTTTACCGGATTTGGGATAGATGGATGGATGGATGGATGGATGGATGGATGGATGGGCTGACAGACAGACATCTTCAGTGCTGGCGGTGTGTGCCAGCCATCAGAAGCATTAACCCCTCACAGCCACGCTCTGCAGCTCCCTTCACACACAGCTGGAAACCCTCTTAGAAAACTCGTTAAAAGTAAGTGAAAGCTGGGCTACCCTGGAGCAAAGAGATCTCCCTCAGAAACAACGTTTGATTTGCAACCCCTCCCTCCCCGAGCACTGCTCAAAGCAGCCCTGTGTTATAGGTAAGGATGTGGCTGAGCAGCTATTGAAAATATGTAAAGCTGTAGAAAATAAATGGGCTAGATCTGCAATAACTCTCTGTGCTGCTGCCGGCCTCTTGAAACAGCCATTTCATCACCACACACCGCCGCGCGTCTCCTTACATTTACATACGCAGTACGCAGCTTTTCGTGGCACATGGGGAGTGCTCAGGGTGAAAAAGAAGCCCTGGGCAGCCAGGATGTGAAACGCAGATGGCTTGCAGCAAAGGTGAGGTATGTGAAATGGGGAGGTGTGAAAATCGTTCCTCAAACGTCACCTTGCAAGCATGGGCAGGGTGTTCAAGCAGATTATGGCAACAGGGAGAGCTCATCCTGTGCCTACTGCAGCCCCATCCCCTCGCTCATGGGGCTCTGTGGCATCCCCCTGCACAAGGCTGCGTGTCATGCATAAATGCATCCCTGTACTAGTGTGATGTGTAAATCCGTCCCCGTGCTTGTGCGATGCATAAAGGCATCCCTATACTTCAACGACTTTGTGCTCACTTGGCTTGCTGGTTTGGCCGGACAGGTGGACAAAGAACAGGTCAACGAGAACGAAAGGGGAAAGGCACGTCTTCACCGCACTTGGACAAGGATCTGTGCATGGGCCTGCAACGTATCTCTGCAGTCCTACCCTAATCTGCTGAAATGAATCCTTCTCAGCACTGTTGCCTGTGTGCCACTGGCTACCACTCCATGAAAGTGGCTTTGAGGTTGAGTGGCCTCTGTGTGTGCCCAGGAGCTCCCAGGTACCTCTTCCTCAGAAGGCCATTAAAAGAAGCCTTCAAGAAAGGGGAAATGTCATTACCTGAAGCACCTTTTGCACTCTGCAGCTTTTTCCATACATTCACCTCCAGGCTCTCAGCTTGGCTTGGCCGGTAGGCACAAGACCTTCCCATCATGCGAGCTGCAGATATGCATGGTGAACTTCAAAGAAAGATGTGATGAATCCTCCAGCCTGTGTCCTCCCTGCTTGGGAGGCTTTGAAGGGGGCAGACGCTGAACAGGCACTGGGCTGCTGGTCAGCCTGCACCTGACCATGTTAAGCGTTGGAAGGCAAACGCCGTGATGGATCATGATTCTGTCTGTGGGAAGGCACTGCTTCTCCCAGAAGATAATACAAAATAATCTTGTCTGACAGTCCTGGGTCCACCCCATGAGATTGGATCCTACAGAGCAAGGGTCAACCAGGAGGGAGGCAACAGAGCTGGAGAGTCACTGCCTGGAAAACTGGAGAAGGCCACATGGCCAAGTATGTGTAAGGAGCTGGGAAAGAGCCTTTTGCCTCCACTGTTCCCCAGACTCCCAAAAAATGTCCTGAACTCTTGGAGGATGGGCAGAGGCAGGAGTATGAGGTGGGCAGATTGGCCTTTATAGCCCTGTCTGGTTCCAGACACAAAGTCCAGGTCTGAAGGCATCTTGATGCTCTTTCCTTGGAGGAGACACTCTCTTAACCAAGGCCACACATAACTCCTTGACATCATAAAGATTTTTGGCATCTCATGAAATGACAAAACAAAGCCCATTGCCTGTCCCTGCTGCTGTACCTTGTCACACATGTCACCATCTCTGTTCAGTTCCCCAGCATGCCCCAGGAGTCCGTCTCCTCTCAGTGAAACACCACCAGCCTCATCTGCACGTGTCTACATCAATTCAAATGCTCACGTCGTGTCAGTCAAGCCTAAATCCTCTGAGATCTCTCCCTGCCTTTCTCAAACATGACAAATGTGTGAGTGGAAAACCACCTCCACCTTCCGTGCTGCTTTGCTGCAGAAAATCCCTGCTCATGCAAGAAGGAAAACCTGTGTGGTAAGGCTCTTTCCAGCTCATTGGTGATCTTCTGCAGGACAGGGAAAAAACTTCTCCATCAGCTGAAGAAGTAAAAGCTATCAAGCACAGTGGGTGCAGAAAGGATCTCTTATCTGAGGAGGTATGGACCCGGTTGCAGTCAGGTGTAGCAGCTATACTGGTTGAAAAGCACACAGAGGTGTAAAAAAGTACATCTTGATTTACCTCCAACCATAGCCAGCAGCAGATGCCTGGGGAAAAGCAGCAGGACAAAACTGGCATATAGAGATAACTCTCTGATAGACTCTTCCACTGCTCTGCAATGTGGAGAGTTCACAGGTCAAAGTTGGTATCTTTGTCTTTAACAGACCTGGAGGGGTTTTTCTCCTATGAATATGTCTCAAACATTGCTTAAGCAAGGGAAACTTCCAGCCGTTGCTGTGCCCCAGGGTGAGGAGCACCACGGTTAAACCCATAACGCATGATGAAGCATCTCTTTTCTTGTGGCTGTTTGTTGCAGCTGTTTTTATCTGCCACTGACATTTTCACGGGCTGCCCCTCAGCTTTTGCAATATATGAGGTAGTGAGTAAAACCTACCCATTCACCTCCCTTGAGTCATTCATGAGCTTTGGTTTCTCCCTTTCCTCCTTGTCTGGGGTTAACAGGGCCGTGTCTGGGTCTCCTGGTACTGAGCAGTTTCTGTACCCCTGAACCTGTTGGTTTGCTGAGATAGTGAAAGGCAAACAAATACAATATTCAAGGTGGAGGTCTGACACAGCCTTATGTAGCTAGGATTTCTGGCTTATTCTCTATTCCTGGTCAAACATTTCTCAGTTCTTCTTGCCAGGGGTTTTCTGACAGCTACCAACCTCAGTGCTTATGCTTCCATTGCGCCGTGTGCCGTAGTTGCCTGTTTCCCTTTGCAGTGTTGCTTATACGTTAGTTTAATGCTTTATCTTTGCAGAAGAGCTTTCCCCCATAGTCAGTTCCCTGAAATCAACTGCTTAGTGGTAGCTCTTAGACAGAGTAGGCAACTGGATCAGTTTAGGTGATGCGCCCATCTCCAAGCATCACTGACAAACAGGCTAGGAGATGCATGGCCAAAGTCTCGGTAGTGTCAATGTGGAATCCCTAGAGCACCGGGTCAACTGCGTGCATTGTCCAAAGGCTTGACGGAAAACTAGTTGAAGATGTAGACAAATAGACAATACTGTAACTAATAGGAGGTTATGTTAGCTTCTGTAGAACTGACTGAAAATTTTGCCAGCTGGATACAAGAAAGGAAAAATAATACTGAATAATTTATTTTTAAATAAAACACACATATGTTGCAAAGTGACTGGATTAAAGCTTTTGCGACTTGGGGATTTTCGTGGAATGCATGTGAAATTCAAAATGTGTAGTGTGGTGAGTTGAAGATTAGGCTTTTTCCAACTTTGATATTTCCTAGCCCTCCCTCACCTGCCTTCCAATGGCCCTGGGCAGTTTAAGCTGTGTTATCAGATGTGTGCTGGACATGTCTGACGAATGCCAAGATCTCACAGTTTGAGAAGTTACTGCTCTGATCTGAGTCACTGCAGACTTTGAACAGGCTGTGTTTAAGCTGAAAGTGGGTGGTCTGAGTTATCTGCAGACAGTCTAACTTGAGAGAGATCTTATTCCTGGAGCATATCTAACGCCATATATCAAAAGTTACTTTGATTCTTATCAATATTCTGGAGGCAAAACTTCAAAATATGCCATTAAAACAAAGAGGCATGACTGATCTTTGTAAGAACTCTTGGGAATTTATTGTTCTCCTAAAGTCAAACAACCTAGGAACAGAAAATATATATTTTCTGAGTAGATACCTAGGTTAAAGCAACTTCCTCTGTAAAAAAAGCCCTTTGGAAAGTCTATTTCTTCAGACCGTCCTGATGTTGGTCTGGTTGCACTAAGCAGCCTTCTTAAAGCAGATCTCACAGTGCAGTTGAAAATGACCTCCAGCAAGAGACAATTTCTTCAGTAAACATCCAGCAAACACCAGATTCAAGAAAGTATCCTCATTCCTTAAATGACACGCAAGCTAAAATAATGGGCTTGTGCCGTCTTTGTTTCTTGATGATGTATATTCTAAGCCCAAGGGGATTTTCCAGAAAGAGGGGAGGGCATGGATGGTCAGAGAGTAGATATGCAGCTATGTAAATCCACAAAGATTGCTGTTATTTTATGCTCATTTATATTAGCTGAAGATAATATAACTTCTTGCCCCACCTACATCAGAGATTCGTGCTGTGTTTGTAGTACTCTGTTGCCTGAAAACCTCAGTGAAAAAGGATAGTTTTATTTTACAAGAAAAGGTAATGAATGGGAAGACTTCTCTGGGAGCTCTGCGCTCTCCTTAACTCTTACTTCTTTTGCTCAGGTCAAATTAATACATTATTTAAAGCTGGAAATCTCTTGATGAAAATTCAAGAGCCAGTAGGTTAAAGACACTATTATCTAAATATTTTGTTTGTTTGTTTCGTTGGAAGGAGAGGTGTAATTGATGGTGGTAGAGAAAATCCCTACAACCTCTTCCAGAACCCACCGCTTGTGTTTCAAAACCCCAGGGCACAGACTGGACATCCGCATCCCTTTCTGGGTCAGTCTTAAAATATCGGTGGGCCAAAGTCTCCACAACTGCTTTGGAAAGCAACCAACAGCTCCCTGAATTCAGCTGTATCGTTTGATATTTACATGTGCATGGCAGAGGGCAAAATGTGATTTAGGTCGCTTTTTGACCCTGTGTATGCTTTTAAGATGTAATGCTTAAATGATTTTAAGCAGTCTTGTGTTGGAGACAGGCTTTTGAAAAAAAAAGGCCTCTCCTTGTGTAATTGCTCATAACAAAGCATAATGTAATTTTGCAAACAGCAAGCACCTTTTTTTTTCCAATTTCACATTAATTTTATTGGCCCCAAATCCAGGGCTGTGTTTTTGTATTTGGGCTTTTACCAGGAGTAGAATATCTCCTGTAAAAATGTTAACTTACTGGCATTATAAGTGTTTCCTCCTCCATAGTTTTGCTCTGATTTTGGTGGATTTATGAGTCAAACACACTTTCCTGGTGATATGTTTTTCTGGTGACAGTATTTCCTAGAGGTTGCAGGCTTGTCTCTTTCGTTTACACTGTTTTCTGCCAGTGGGGAAAAGCATATACATCCGTGTCAGTCGACTTATACAAAGAACAGCTGTTTTAGCCCCTGTAGAGATATTTTCCCCTTGAAGAGGATTGTTTGGTCTTGCCTTTACTGCTAAATTTTTTAAATCTTTTTTTTTTTTTCAACCGCAGGGGAACCAGTGCTCATCCAATATCCTGAGGTAAAAAAACAAATGAGACAGTAAAACTAAAGCACCCTGAGACATAAATTTGCAGAGGTCAACTTCAAGCAGGAACACAGGATTGACCTTGGTGAGTTTACCGACAGTAAAACTCAAGTCCTCCGTCGTGGCCGTGTTGTTTACCTCAAGAGAGCTGCTGGCCATTAGTTACCTTCCAGTAAAAAGAAATATAACTGTTTTTCAGTAGTGAAGACAAGTCTTTGGAGACCTGAAAAAACCTCAGTGTTTGAGTGTATTGTCAGAATTTAAAATAAAGTGGAGATTCTGCTGCCTGTAACTCCTGAGAGCAGCTTTAGCAGAAATGTATTTGGGAGATCATGTGCTGGCTGAGCAAGCCCTCCCTGGCCGAATCTGCTGCCTACCTGCCCCGCTTCGCCATGCTGCCTTCAGCAATTTCACAGGTGGACCTGAACCTGGAGCTGGGGGTCTTTAAGTCCACTGCCAGACTATTGAATCCTCATGCATCCAGAAGGACATATACACTGAAACGAGTCAGTCCAGAGGGTGTTATTTTGGTAGTACGATGAGAGTTATGGAGGAGCTAGATATGGCATTTAGAGACCCAAAGGTGATGATCCTTTGGGCTTGGGAAAAGAGCTGCAAGACTTAGCCAGGCTTCACCTGGGTCAAACTTAGACCGGTTATTCTGCAAACAAAGCAGAGAATAACTACATTCATTTTTTTTTTTCTGGCTTTGGATCTGGTAAAAGTGGCACAGCCAATGGTTTTGCATTATTCTGAGTGGTTTCATTTTAAAGCACGTGTGCATGGCGTTTTGCTGCTTTCCTTTGAATTCAGGGGACAGGACAGGGTCGGTGGGACCGGCACTGAGTCGCTGACGGGGCTGTTAGCACGTCTGCGAGTGCTGGCTGCAGTGCTCGAAGGGAGGATGGAAAGCAAGTGACGATGGAGATTACTTTAAACAAAAAGCAGAGTGGAGACAGGCCAGAAACCACACTGCAAAGGTCCTTGGGGAGCAGTAATAATTCCTCCGACTGGCCAAAGGCTACTTCCTGCTGGTCTGTGCAAACAACCCCGCTGCGTTAATGGGGTCCTCAGGCGTCTGAGGAGAAGTGGGATTTGGCACTGGTCATGCTATGCTCGTGAGCGGGTCTAGAAAGGAGACCTGTCCTCTGCAAACAGGGGTTTACACGAGCCTCGGCTGCTCTTTTTGCAAATCCCCAGTGGGGCTGCAGCTCTCAACAGCACACCCAGGAGTTAGGAACTGGGCTGAACCCCAAGGTATTTGTCTCTGACATTAAGCATGATAGGAAGACAGGCTCTTAGCCACAGAAGAGATCTCTCCTTCCCAGCCGATCACCCTGCCAGTGTAAAAAATCAAGAAGCGCTCAGCTGTTGTGGTTTGCAATGCTAATATTTCAAGCCTGAGGAAGGGTTTGTTCCTAAAAAAAATGAACTTTTCAAAAAGAATGAGCTTTTCCAAATTATATCCGTTGCTTCCTATAAACCTCACCTGGGAAGAGTAAACGTTCCTCAAGGGAGTTGAGTATTTGAGATGGTCCTGACCTCTCCCTGCATGTAATGTGCGTGTAAGAAGGGCTTTCACCAGGTGTTGTTTGTTTAAATAGATTTCTGGTGACGGCAAGGTTACGTATGACCTTTGGGGACAGGGTTGATAAGGAAGGAGCAATTAAAATAAAACCCTGAAAGCAGATATGGAGACCCGTCAGGAAGCCAGGGATGCAGATGAAAGAGCATTTGCTCCACAGCTCTGAAAAAACCCAGGGGAGAGAGTCGTGTGGGCTGCAAGATGGCAGGCAGAGGCTAGTACTTCTGGGCAAAGAGGTGTGTGAGTCAGTCCTGGGATGACAACTGCATGTTTTTGGTAAAAGTACAATTGTATCAATATAGCTACCTGCATTGCCAGTTTTGTTGTCTTAACAGAAACAACCTGAAGACCTCAAATATGATCAGATCAGAAAGGGTGGCAGTGACTTATTGATGATTTTGAGGTGGGGAGGTTTGACAGATGGGAAGTTGGCAGAGGGCAGGTGATGTGCACAAGGCCACCTAGGAAATCGGTGGCAGAGAGGCTGCTCATGGATCTCTTAAACTCCAAGCAAATGTCCTAATTGCTAGAACATCTTTTTGCTCTGACAAAAGGTCTCAAATCCCCGTTCCTTCTGTACTAGGGCTGCTGCAGGAGCCAAACAGTTCAGCTTCATCCACTCCTTATTACATTTTATTTATTTATTTTACATGGTTTGCTATCTCAGTATGGGGTGAACCGTCCGTGAGGTCTCTCTAAGTGCTGTCCACTGGGATTTCGATTCAAACCTTTCTCCTCCCAGGCACCATTCCTCACCTAGTCACAAGCCTAGGGTACCAATCCCTTGTGTTATCCTTGCTGTGAATTTGGTGGATTTTGAGCTTGTGAAAAGGTTTTGCATTGAAGCCTAGGGCATCAACTGATGAAAAGTGACTCAGAAACTGCTATGGCTGATAACTTTTCTACCCTATGTATCCTGGCTGGGTGGGAGATAAGGGTGAGCTGATCTGCCAGCCAGTCAGTGGCTAATGGGAACAGAGACAGTCCTCTTCTCTTTCCCTCTTCAGAGGTGCTTGGTTTGGTTTCCCTCCTTTTTGTGTGGGTGATGAATTTTTCTTTGTCTCTTCAGTGAGAAACAAATCAGTAGGAGCGTTATCTTAGAGGCATCTACCCCTCTTTTGAATGTGGTTAAAATTGGCAAGCTGGTTCAAAAGTTTGAGGGTGGAGAGGAACCAACAGGCTGTAACCTCATATAAACCTTGCTTCCTGAGGTAAAAATGGGTCCTGCACCTTCTGCACACACTTAACCTTTTCTTGCTGTGTATCAAGCAGATAATTGCTTGCAGCGAGTAATGAACTCATCTGTTCATGGCCTGCCCTGACTATGTCAAAGGGAATCCTCCTTCACTCTCCATCTCTTTTTGCCATCACCTACCACTCTCACCACTGCCCACCCAAACCTGTTCTGCCTCCCAGGGTCTTGGAGGTTTGAGGTCTCCTTTGATCCAAGGCTTAGCTCTGCGAAGAATAACTTGCTCCACCTGGGATGTGTCCAGCCATCGATATCTTCATGCCTTTGAAGCTGCCTATCTGCAGTGCACTTCTCTGTACTGTTTTTTTTTTACTCTTACAAGTCCTTTCAACAGCCCCTTCACAGATGCCTTTGCCTCCACCCCAGGCATTTGGCAGCACAAAACCAAACAAGGAAGTGGAGTCACCCATAATGTTAACAAGATATTCCCCCTCCATCCCATGGGCTGGAGACACTGGCTTCAGGAGGAGGACTTGCTGGCTGCTTTTGTTTGCCCACCATCCCACCGGCTCTTTCCCACGAGGTGAATTGCAGCTGTCTGCCATGACCCCAGGGCTAAGAGCAACATGGTAGTACAAAACCAGTACAGCTATCATGCTGATTGGAAATGAGCCCAAGTGAAAACCCCTGCTTCAAATAGCTCTGAGCTTTGGAGCAAAGTTTTAACTCGGGACCAAGAACTGATTAGTAAGAGGTTTGTTTTTTTTTTCCTGAATGCATTTATCCCCTGCTTGTTGCTTATACCTGGGCCTCTAGCAGTGATAAAAAAAAGCAATACCTGCCAAATGTGAGGTATTCAAAAGCTGCTCAGGATGATGTGAATGTTGAACCTGAGTGTTTCATTATCCGCCCAACAACAGTACCGGGATGGTCTTTGCAGTAGAACGATCATTATAGAGGATTACAATTCTTTTTGAGGCCTAGGAGAAATCTCAAAGTGCGTGGTGTTTAGCTGGGAATAAGTAAATGAGTTCTTCATTCAGATTGGCCTTTGCTCAGGACAAGCGGTTGAGTCTCCCCTCCCTGACCTCACTTATTGAAAACGTATCTTTGTTTAAAGTCGCAGGGAGTTCATTAGGGTTGTCTTGTCTCTGGGTGACTAGAGATTAAGGTGTGTACACATTAGTCAAAGCAAAACCCATCAGGCCAAGGAGAGAAAACAAAACGGGCTGTATTCACTATAGCTGAGTGCAATTGTGTGCTGCCACACACCAGTGAATATGGCCCTGCATCTCTCACATCTGATTCTGCACAGAAATAATTCAGGAATGAATATGGGATCTATTTGTATGTCAGCCTGTAGGACTCTCAGCGTGACTCCCGGTGGAGGTTGCTTGGAATGGAGCCCACAAAGCCCCACTGAGATTCCCATTGAGATACATATAGGCCATTGTGTATTGCACATTAATGCAGAGTAATTATGTCATACTGGAAACCTTTCAAGTCAGCATTCATCATTCAGAAATCGTCTTAAACCAGTTTGTGCTGCTCTTGTGCTTGAAAGTGAATTGTGCGAAACTGGCAGCCATAACCACCACTGCAACGGAGCGTATAAAAGCCCTTTCATTGTGGAGTTAGTGGTTTTACTGTAACTTCCCTGTCTCATCAATGAGCACCATAATTCACTGCAAAAAAAATCTATAAATCCTGGAACATCCTGAGCCTTTGGCTTGCTGAGCGTGAGCGACTCCATCCTGAGCTGTGGTGGGATCATTGCTCCACGGCCCATGCGTACCATCAGCAGGCAGACAGCAAGCCTGGACGGAGAGTCCCATGAAAGTTGGTCCAGATTGCACTTTCCAGGTGGTATGGCTGCGCTTGCTGGATGGCAGTAGGGTGGTAGGAGGGACATCATCCTCAGCAGCAGTCCTCTAGTTGAGCTAATATAGAGGCAAACAAGCATTTGCAAATATCATGCTGGGCGAATTCTCCAGGGCCTCTGTCGCAGCTGCAACATGAGAGAGATGATAACGAATATCTCATCTGTTCTGTGGCCTTTCGGGCTGTTCCTGAGTTTGCGGCAGGATTACAGTATGCAAAGAGTAAGCCTCTAGCCTCGTGCACCAAATTAGGTGGTAAAAATAATTGTGAAGCAATTTGTGGCTCAGTTCCATTATGTTGTTTTTTCTTTCTTTAGGAGCTTCAGTGTGCTGCAGACACTTGAGAATAACATCAAGACTCCTTTGGAAAAACGGTAAAAATAAAGAACTTCGAAGATTTTGGTTAGGGAAGATCTTCCAGCTCAATCAGGTTTGAAATCCAATTCTGTGTTATTTCAATGTCCGCCACACCAATGAAGAAATACCCATCCAGGCTGCTAGTGGTGGGAAGGAGTGAAATGAAGGTAAAACTCTGAAACTTACAGACAAAACACCATCCCCACTAAATTCAATGCTAAAACATTCACGGATCTCATTACAGCCAGATTTTCACCAGGCTCCAATTTTAGTGGAGCTGCTCACATGCTTACAGCAAGCGTCTTAATAAGCTTTTTCAAACTTGGAGCCTTAACTCATGGTCCCAGCTGCTGGAGGGGGGAAAGATATATTAGCCCAGGTTTTTGCCATGTGGAAGACTGCTCTCTACATGACATTAATTGCTCTCTGCCTAGCTTAATAAGAGTCTGCTTTCAGCAGCTGAATATAACCATGTAATCGGAAGAATTTCTGTTTATTGTTAAAATGTTTTCATGCCTAGAAAATAAGGACTTCTGGGATGTGGTCTTATGGCAACATGGCATGGGCATTAGGAGCGAACGTAAAGGTCTGAAGTGCTGAGCTGTGATTTGCTCCGCAGCCACCCCATGCCCTGTTCTGGGATCAGCTGCAGCCAATGTAGAATTTAATTTCAGATTAAGGAGCCTAAGGCAGCAAGGACTTTTCATTATAAGTGAGGAAATAGCGTGCCAGTTATGCTGCCTGCTTGCATGTGCTTTGTGCGTGTGAGCACACAAATGTAACCGGCAATTGGAAATGATGAGCAGCTGGGATGTGTCCTCAGCACACGCACGACTCCTGGAGCGAGGGTGAGCTGTCAGGTGTGTTACTGCTTTCCCACAGCAGTGATGGCATGGAAATGGCATCGGTAACACCCTTCTTCCCAGGATAATCCCATGCCAGCTGTCCACACCACACCCCGCAGCTACTGCCACAGCATGCCGCGCAAGGAAGAAGAGGACAGTCCAGCCTCTGGGGTGCCAGCTTGCAGTTTAGAATGCTGTCACTTTTGGCCATGTCTCTGGCAATCATCATCCCCTCTGGTCCTCTCCACCCCAGGAGGTTGTCCTATGTGTTTTCCATAGGGAGTGGGCTTCAGGGCAGGGGGATGTCCTTCTAGAAAGGGATTTTCTCCAGGAGCCATCTCCCAACTGCCCTCACCTCTTGCAGGAGCTGTGCTGGAGAAATCTGGGCTCAACAAAAGACACCCTCCCTCCAAAAATACAATCTCAAACTACTGCTGATGGTTTTTAATTGGGTAGCACCTTCTCAGCTAAATTAACTGGTGCTCAGCTGGTTCTTCCTGCCTGAACACTCCCCCACTCCAAACCCCAGACTAGAGTCCACTGGGTCTCACCTGGATCTAATCAGCGCTGGAAGAAAATGAAAAAAATACACTTGAGAAGCTGTGTCAGAGACAGGCATTTTTCAAAGGCTCTTTTGCCTATGGGTGTTCAATGAAGTAAGTCTCCATGCTGAAAGAGCAGGCTGTGTGTCAGGGGACACATCTGCAGCGTGTCCCCGCTCTAAGCATCACGGCGAGTGGTTCCTATAACACTCTGCGGTTGAGCTGCGGTGGCAGCAGGGACACGAGTGCCACAGGTATCCCGTGTACTGACTGGCCTCGGCTTTATTTATTTATTTTTCACTAAGTGCCTCTGAGTCAGGAAAGTTACTGTTTTGGCTGCTTCTCCCTTCACCCGTGAGTGTTTTTTTCATCTTCAGGCAGCCACCTGCATGCGGGGCACAAGGGACTCAGTAAGGAGCGAAAAGCACTGATTTTTTTTTTTTTTTCCATTGCATCCTGCATGTTTCCAAGGGGAGACCTCTCACCTCTGCAAAGGTTCAATGCAGCTCTTATGCACTGGATCCACAAAAAAAAAAAAGCAGTAAATACGGTACAGAAGCATGCTTTGTGTTCTCTCCTGCCCCAGAAAAGTGTTGTAGAGCAACTAGAGTTTCAAAGCTTCCTCTGATAGGACGTTTTATTCCCCGCGGGATTTTGGGCACCGTGAAGCCTAGCTAACTCAGCAAATGTATTTACTTTTGAGAACCGGAGAGCCACAAGGCAGGAATTCACAGCAACCCCAACTTCTTAGCACAGAACCAATAACATTATGAGCACCTCAGGGCAGCTGTGAACAAGGGCTTCTTTTATAGGCAGGAAAGTGTAATACAAAGTGATTCTCGGCCACAGGAAAAGGAAAAATCACCCAGGTAAATGTGCAGTGGGAACTGCAGACTGGGTTCTTTCTGAAAAGTTTAATAATTCTGTGTTATTCTGTGAAAACTTTCCGGTATTATGAGTAATAACCCCCTCTCCGTCCCTACATGTTAAAGTAATTAGATTGCAAAATGTAATGGCTGCAGAATGTATCTATGGCTTTTGTTATTTAGCAGGGTTTTTTTTTTTTGTTTGTTTCTCTACCCCCAAGATGACTCTAATTGAAATCCAAATGAAATCAGAGAGTAAAATAAATGGTGACAAGCTGGGTGCTCCCTCTGGGTCTGCAGCCCCAACGACACGCACATTTTGTTCAAAAACTTCTAGGAAATGTAAAGCCAAATCAGAAAACTCTTAACATGCCAAGATGCTGCAGGAGGTGTTTGGCTGTTACTCAGGAACTGGTTCTCCAGATCAGTTCTCGAAGTCTGAGGCTTTCCCTTCCAGCCAGCCTAGCACACTGGTGTTGCTAAATGAAATTACACAGGGATCAGCAGCACAAGGAAAAGGAAATCTACCATTCCCCAAATAAAGGGCTGTAGTGTATCCAGCCTTGTCAGACTGGAAGGAAATTCCAGATTATCAGGGAAATAGCAACGTTAGGGTATTTTCCGAAGATTAAGCAACACCAGTGCTACCTTGAATTTAATTAAAGATATATGTAATTGCTTTGTATTTTTTCTAGCTCTTTGACCACAGACGAGTTTGGATGTAAAGTCAGGTGATTCCTAGAGAGCTGAGAGACACTGCCAAAAGTCCTAGCTCTGCTTCCATCCCCGCAGAGAGGGTAAGAGCAGAGGCCACATCCCGAAAGGGCCGGTGCTGAGCTATCAGGAGGGGGAGCTCTGACCACGCAACCCAGCTGCAAGCCTTCTCGACTTGCTTCCAGATTTCTGCCCACGTCTTCAGTTATCCCTGGGTCTGTCTTGGCTTGTGTATTAGCATCCATCCCCATCTCTTTCTGGTCTATATACCTGCAGTAAAGATCTTTGCATCGCTGCCATTCAGTCTGGGAAATGAGATCCCCCACTATGGCACTTTCGCGGTTCCCCAGGAGACATCGCAGAGGATGGGTTTGGTGCCTGGTAAGGGGGACCTTTTCCTGTCACAGCACAGACCATCAGTCCCTGTGGCCCTCTCTATGGTTATGATGTACCAGGGAAGCTTGTCATAAGCAGTTGTTCTTGATGAAATTTTTTAACACTTGAATCTGCAATGCTGAACAAGATGTGTCCTGCAGAATGCTTTTGACTAAATAAGTACAACCCAGTTATTTAAGTTCATGTAAAAAGACTGCAATGCGTACAAGAGTATTTTTAAAATGCATGTTATAAAGAGATACTACAGAAAAAGCAGACATTGAGGACTAGCTATCAGCTGCTAGGATCCAGCTGACCAATAGATACCAACCTTCATGACAGACCAGAATGGGGCAGAAAATTATGATTAGGGATTTTCATCAACATATTACTTTCTGTAGTACCTGACAGTTTCCCAGTCTATTAATTAATTTAGCCTCATGACCTCCTGAGGTGCCAGGTGCTCTGAAGGGGAACAAAGGCACAGCCCAACATGCCACTTTAATCTTAGGCTTGAAGCTTCTTCCTTGGCTTAGATCCCTTTAAATCTGACCCACGGTGTTTGAGGAGGACACAGCAGCCCCAAGATATTGGCCATCTCTGTGTGCATCTGTGTGCATCTGTGTTAGAGGAAAATGAGGCACTTTGGGGATTTTGTTGACATTCATTTACAGCAGGTGATTTGACAAACCTCGACAGCCCAACACGTGTAGGAGACTGCGCTTCATTTCTTCTGCCAGTGCTTCTTGTGTTCAGTTTGGCACTTTCTTGATGGAAAAAACATACCAAAATTTGCCCCAACCTGAAACAGTGACACCTTCCCAAAGAGGGCTGCTCTAGGACCTGTCTGTGCTGCAGGACAAATACCTGCCTGAGAAAAGGAATATAAAAGGGAACTGTACCAGGATTAGTTTGATCCCGTCCTCCTTAAGAATATACATACGTATCTCAGAGTGTATATTTTAACGAGAAAATGTCACAAGGTCCAAACCTTTGAGGGCTGGGTTGCAGGGAGAATGCCAAGGGAGAATGGATCCAGCCCTGTCCCAGTCCCGGTCCCAGTCCTGGCTGGGGCCGCTGTGCCCAAAAGTGCATCATTCCTTCTGCAAGCTGTCGTGTGAATTAAACGGAGAGGGATGAGATGGATTCATCTCATAAAACTGCTGGGCTCGGAAATGAAGCCCAGCAGGTGAGGTGATCGTGAAAAGGAGTTTAAAATACATTGCCTATCCCTGCTCTAAAATATGCTTCCAATTGCAAAGTTTTTAGTTTCCTCAACCTCCTTCTAGGTCATAGCCTGGCTTGCGTTTCCCTGTGCTGGGTTTTTTCTTTCCAAGTGATTCGGTCAATGTTTCCACTCCAGAAGTTTCTCCGATGGGGAGAACTTTCCCTTTCTGAAGCATTTTTTGCTCTCTGTGGCTTAAGCGCAGTCCCAGCCCCTTGTAAATTAGAGGGCTGTGCATTGAACAAAGAACAGTCCTCACCAAGGTTTAATAAAAACTAAAAGAGGTCATAGTGGAAGAAAAAGCAGCTGGAACCAGAAGGCTTCCTTGCATCTCTGAATGCTCTCTTAATGCTGAGGAGTGTTGCAAAAGATGACTCTCTTTTTTAGAAATCAACACCAGCATTTCTCTGCTTCTGGTTGCTGTCAAGAAGATCCCCCTAAGCACCGGAACAAGGCCAGTCCCAGCCCTTCGTTGCTGCTGGAAGCACTGGGCTTGGTGCAAGCACCTGCAAACAGTGCTGAGGCTTACCTGGCCATCCAGCAGCAACGATGGCTGTTATCAGAATTGCGAATTTCCCCTGGAAGCTTTTTAAAATCCAGTGTAAAATATTGTCAAAATACAAAGCAAAGAGGCTTATTTAGCATGGAGCATCGATTTCTCACCCCGCAGCTGGCTTCGTATGGTAGTCTGAAATATTACTTGTAATAGTAAGAGATCCAAAGTGATATTCAAATTGATGATGCCCCTTTAAAATGACTTTCAAAAATCCTTTTAAAGTAGATGGCAGAATTTTAATACTGCCCACAGAGTTCAGCATGTATCAGTGTCACTCTTCCTGCGCAGCTGTAAAAAGCCCTCTCCATCTGGACTTTAAAAGATTTGACTTTAAAAAGGCAAAACAGCGAACCCCCGATGATTAACCAGGAACTGTTTGCAATAGAGATCTGTGAAATTAAAGAGCGCTCATGTTAAATGACTTCCATCCCATATGTACGACACATTAGATTTGTTACACTTCAGGAAATCGTGGTATTACTTCTGCTATTACTAGGCAGAAATATAAAAATTCCTAATAAGAGAACACACACACATGAAAAATCAGCTTCTTGTGGCATTTCTCTTTGAAGTTGCTCTGGCTTCGTGCCAGTGAGCGGTCACAGACTGATCTGCAGCCGCCGTACACGCTCGCCACGTTGATGGACCCCGTCTGCTGACAGAGGCGGCTGGACTTGATGTCAAAATTTGAATCAGTGTCCTCCTCTCTCTCACCCTACTATGATCGGTATGGCATTTTGCAGGCCTAAAACGATTTTCTTTTATTTTTTTTATTTTAAAATTCTATTTCTTGCTTTTAAGAAAAATGCAAATTGTTGCTGTCTTGAGTGCAACGCACAGGTGACTGCATTGAGAGAGCTGCAGTTCACACACCTGGGGATACTGTGTGTCTGTGAGGGGAAAGTCACCTTCTAGCATCTTCTCCAGCAGCAGCCCTACATCTGGTCCTCAGAGCCAGCTAATAGTTCGTCCTGGTTTTCACAGCCATCTGCCTCCTGTTTTGTGCAGGTTATCCAAAGATACAAAGCAGAAGGACTTATCCTAAGTGCTGGTAGCATCAAAGACGCATGGGTTATCTGAGGGATGAGTTGTGAGCATGAGAAATGGTTGATTTAAATCAGACATGCAAAACTGTTGAGGAATGTGGTAAGCCCCTGTGAAGCCTTGCCTCCTCCTCGTCCTCCCACATGCCAGCGCATGCGGGCCCTGCCTCTGTTGGAAAATTGTACAAATAGCCAGGAACCCAGCTGATGTGAGGGAGGCGAGAGGGTGAGTTTCCAAGATCATGAAGAGGAAAATGAGGAGGAGTTGATTTTTCTTGACATCTTCCACAGGCTGACCTTTGTCTTCGTTTTCTACGGAGAGAAGATCTTTTTTATCAGCTCCTTGCAAATTCCTTGTGAGATGTATGCAGAGAGGATGCCCAAGACTTGGATGGATGAATGGACAGATGGATGGATGGAAGGATGGATGGACACACAACATATCCTCTCCTCTCTATTCTCCTGCTTATCCAATATTTTTATACAAATATGCATGCCCCATCATTTGTCACTTCCTTCAATCGTGACAGCTGATGTGTAAGTGCTGTTTAGGACTCAAGGCCTTTATTTAGTTTTCTAATCAAATGATATAAAGGTATATGTTGACACAATAGACGAAGGGCCATAAGTCCCACTGCTTTTGATTATGTGTGATTCTCCTTTGAGCAAATATATAATCACAGCCCTAAGTTATAATAATTATGTAATATTTCTTGATAGAAACAATTGGAATCTGTTGTGCAGGGAAGTAATTACAGCCTACTTTAGTTCCTTTGTTTCTGAGTGGGTGGCATTTATGGGCAAAAAATTATGCATGCTCACAAATCTTTATAAAATGTCGGGTTCTCAGAAAGTCTTGGACCTCCTCAGATGTATGGGATTTTAAAGGGATAGTAACTTCTCTTTATTTTCTGCAATGCAAAAATATTTATTCGATTAACCAAGAAACAAGTAGTTCTAAGGACAATAGAACATCAAGGCAAACGTTTTCCTTACAGAAAAAGGAGAGTTTATAAATTCACACATTCAAATCGGCTTGATGGGTGTGTGCGTGTTCCCCCTCACACACACAGAAGATATGATCTGCTTTTAAGCTGACACTTTAGATATTGATTTTTATCCTGTAGCAATTTCATGTTGGAGGGTTCATTTTTGTAATTAAATTGTTGAGAAAACCTCCCCAACAGTGACAGTGCAAAAACTGGCTTAAAGGAATAAATTAACAGTAATAGCACAAAAGAAGGAATGTTAAGCAGACTGCTACGACACCGTCTAATTCGCTTTTCCGATCGCATCAGCAAAGGTCTGGAAACAACCAGATGCATTAACGTTTATCTAGAAATGATAAAAGTTACCATCCTGTCAGATACTCAGTTGGTTTATTAATTACCAGCAGAAACCTGAGATGGGATGTGTGTTGGTTCAACTACTTAGCTGCTCACTGGAGAATGTTTTTAAAGGGATTTCCTGCAGAGGAATGAGAGATGTTTGGGAAATATTTTTGAAGCTTGAAAACAAAAATGTTAAGTTTCAGTGCCTGCCATGATCTTTATAAGTCTTTCACCAAGTGTTTGGCAGACTGGTAAAGGATGCAGGAAGTGGGCTGAAGCGGAGAAAAGATCACAAAAACACAAATGTTTATCCTGGAGGCACGGGGTGGCTTTTTATACGTAGCAAGCTAAGGGGGTCCTCTTATAGCACGGTGTGCTCAATCAGTCCTGCACCCATTACGGTCATGCTGGGTGCCAAAATTAGTATTCAGGAAGCTGGAACTGGTGTTTTCCATGTCAGAGGTGGCACTTGCATCACCTTCAGCCCTGGCAGTGTCCTTTCTCACCAGAACTTAGTGTTGACACTGGAGATCAGATGAGACATCTCCCAGCCCAGGGCATGTCTGGTGACAAAGAGTTCTTTGTGTCTGTGCTTTCTGCCTGGATTTCATTTGCTCTAATAAAACAGTCCATCTTCACTGTTTTCCTAGACATCACCTTGCTTCTTTTTCTGTGATATTACCCTTCTAAAGGGTGCTTTTCAGAGCTGGAAGGGGCTGGTGGGACACCAGTGGCCAGTGTCTCGTGTCTCTCTCTCTGCTGTCCTGCCATCTGAACCAAGGGCAGTCTTGCCCGAAAAGATTTTCCAGGAGTTTGTAGGGCCATCACCTCAGAAAGGGGATTATTTGGTGCTAGTCTTCTATTCCTATCCTCAATTTCGGTGACATTAAAGCACAAGCACCCAGCTGAGACTCTCTGTTATCACTAATACTTAGTCACCAGCATCAGCTGAGAAACTGTCCCACAGCTTCATTTTCTCCTGACTGACACAGAGGCTTAAAAACATCAGCTGTAAAGACACCTTCAGAGCCATCACTTAGCTGGTAGCATCAAGTATTTCTTCCACTTAGATATGCATATTTCGTCTGTCTGCTTCCAATGGGAAACTTTGCAAGTAGCTTCCGAAGACGAAAACAAGTGTTATTTTCTTCCCATTGCACATAAATCCAGAGACTTTTCCTCCTTTTGGCCTGATTCCCTGCCTCCTCATCAATAGGCCAACATTGTAGCTAGCGACCCTTTCCAAAATGTTCTCCCAGCCACCAGAGACTCTCTAATTTACTCTAACAATTGTCCTGGCAAGAACAGAAACAGGCAGTGTGGTCCCAGCCCCATGCAGTGCAGATGCACAGGCTGTAGCCCCACGCACAGCTTACATCTGGGTGAAGCTTTGCTGGGTACAGACCTATGTGCTGGGCCCTGAAGTCGAAGCCTTTTCTCTGTGTCTGAGTGGCACTTAAGGCTTTTTCGTGTGTAAATTTTATTCTGGATGCCTGCTGCTTAAAAAAGCCATGGCACGACAGCAAAGCCCACCCTCTTCCACAACTTTTGACTAATTGCCTCAAAACATCCTGTGTTAGATTCAGGCTGTGTTTCACACCCACTTCATCACCATTTTCTTGTACATTTTATTTCGCTGGCTTTCTGAAGTGAGGCTGTGAGCTGCCAAACTCCTCGGAGGTAAATTAGAGGACAGTCTGTGTTGCAAGCTCCCAAGTGACACGGGCAAGGAGAAAGCCCTATCTGTTGCTTGTCTTATGGGAGAGCTCCTGCATACCCATGAAAAACTTAGTTTTCCAAGAGGGTAAAGAAACTTCGTATTGAGTTGGATGGGAAGCATAATTGATCCGTGTGGGAAGTGGCTGAAAATCCCCCCTAAAGCTCTTCGTACAGGGTTCAGAGAGGTGGATAGCTGTTGGGTAGTGTCCTGCATATCCCTGGTCATGAAGCCTGGTTTCTCCCCAGACTTGAGTCTCACCTGAAGGGAGACTTTCAGGAACAGACATTTCAGGGATGTGCCAACTACATAGCTGCTGCTTGCCCTATTGATGCTTTGTATTGAGATTCAAATTATTTCTGAAAGATTGCAATTTAAACATCAGTTTCATTGTAGATGTGGAGATTTCTTAATAACTTCCTGTCAAGTACAAAATGCAAGTTCATTTCTGATCCTAAAGAAATGCTGTGACAAAGGCAGTGCTAATGACAATGTTTGGTACAGCCAAGCCCCAAACAAATCTGCTCCCTCAGGTCAGTACGTACAGCTCATGCGCCCGTAACTGCTGCCCTGATGTCCTTCACCCCCTAAAAACAGCTCTGTAATTCTGTTCAGTTGGAAAAAGTCAAAGCAAGTTAAGAAATAGTTTGTTTTCACCTGACTCTTAGAGTGATAGTTTGGGCCTATTAGTTTCAGAAAGTGAAAATGTGATCCCGCCCCAGGTGACAGCTTTTAGGAATATGTCTGATAGCTCCATAGCGGGACCCGCTTCAGTAACTCGCGTTTCTCCACGTGCACACTTGTGTCTGCCTGCTGCGGTATTAATAAATAACATCTTCATTTTCATGGCACGTACACCAAGACATTGTCCCAGAAGCCAAACATCTCTCATGATTCATAAAAGAGTTAACAGGCAATCCTGCACCTCGCAGGGAGACCTTTGCTACACATTTTTAATGGCCTGGGCTCTTGGTAGGTGAAAGGAAAGTTCCAAGCAATAATTCAGGTTTAAAATACTGTCTCGGTGCCAAGTAATCAAACTAGTTTTAAGTGAAGCAATTAGCAAGCATTAGAAAGGCAGCTATTTCCTGCTTGAAGGTGGCAAACTCTGTGTCTCTTATTATGATTTCTCTGGGGATGTGAGTAATGGGCTATGGGTTTTTTGGTGGGGGGGGGGGGGTTTTTTTGCATGTGTGGAAATACTGGCAATGTCCTAACCTCTTGCCAATTTACTGGATACGAATGACGATGAGGGTGGAACAAAGTCCTTACTCTTTTCTAGTGGCTTGAGCAATATGTTTGCCAAAGTCAAAGAGGTGGTTTTCTCATTAGTTGCTTAAATACAGGTTTTTCATTGTCAGTTCAGGCTCACTGCCTCACGAGATCACCATCTTTGGGGCCAGGCTAGCACTGGTGGTTGGAATGAGCAGACTGGGCAAAACCTGGTCATTCTGCTGCATTTGCTAGATTTTGTTGGGGGGGTTGATGAAATGCAGGTGGGGATGACATCTCCCTGAAGGAGAGGTTTCTCTTCGAAACCAGCTTGATTTTCTGCCCAGGGGAGCTCTGAGAGCCTGTGTTTCCAAGGTCTGCAGCAGTGGGGTGGCTTCTGGTGGGTACAGCTGCATCAGCAGTCTTTTTTAACCCAAGTGGGTGCTTTTGGAGCCGATCTGCCACTTGTCCTAATTTCCTGCACTTTGTACTGGAGAATTGCCCTGGAGAACAGGACCAGGTCTCTCCCCCATCTCCCTTAGTGCCTCTCTCTTCCACCACAGCTTTATAAACTGCGATCCACATCTAAGGCTCCTAGGACGAATAAGAAATTCCCCCGTTGGCTCTGCTGGGCTTTGAAAAAGGCCTTTGGGGTCTTTGGATGTGCAGCCAAAGAAAGGTGAGAAGCGAGGCTGACACCTTGCAAAAATGCCTGAGGTGCAGGAATGTGTTCCTGAAGGCTTGGCATTGCACGGGGGGCAAATTGCTGCCCCAAAGGGAAACCTCTGTGGGAAATGATTCTATGAGGCTGGTGGGACCCTGGTCCAGGCTGCCCAGAGAAGCTGTGGCTGCCCCCTCCCTGGCAGCATTTAAGGCCAGATTGGATGGGTCTTTGAGCAACCTGGTCTAGTGGAAGGTGCCCCTGCCCATGGCAGGGGATTGGAACTAGATGATCTTTAAGGTCCCTTCCAACCCAAACCATTCTATGATTCTATGAGTCTATGATCAAATGTGGAGTCCAGAAACAGACACTCTGTGACTGTTTCATTGCAATTTATTCCTCTTGTTTTGACTTTGGGGAAAAAATCCACCTTTTTTAAGTTAAAAGTGTGAATCTTAGGAAAAATTAAAACTAGTTTGCTTCTGTGGTTTATCTTCCTTCCCCAGCAAATTCAGGCAGCATGGCAACAGGCTGGGAAGTCTGAAAACCAGATTCTTCAACAGCATTTCAGATTTGTGCAAGCACGTGCCCTTATCTAGTACCGAGCCTGATGAGACTAGTTTTATTTTAACAAACCTGGATCATAAATTTGATCAGATGGCACTTCGTGCTAGCACCAGCTGAAACCTGTGCTGGTAGAATTATTGCTGTGTATAAGCAAAAAAGAAAAGCACACAAAAAAAAGCTGGAATCTTACCTCAGCTTAAAGAAACAATGGGAAGTTTGGCAGAAATTGTGGAATTATATCCTTTTTGAAAAGTCTTGGTTTTTCGGGAGCGCAGGAAGCAGAGGGGGAAGGTCCCCCTCCCATCCCCTGGATTTTTCATCAATTTGTTCTTAATTCTTTCTCTGAACATATAGGACAACTCAGGCTTTTCTGACAGGGTGTCTAGATACTGAAGATAACCACAACCGCACTTAAACTAACGGATTTTCTGACTGAGTGCTGGGATAAAGAGCAGAGAAGAGGAAGAAACAGTGTCCCCAAAATGTAGGACCTCAACCCAGATAGGTATTTGCAAAAGAAACTCCTGTTTTGGAAAAGAGGGAAGCTAACTATCCCCTTTCCAGCTGACAACTCAGCTGATGAGTCTATTGGCTCATCGAAAAGCATCTTGCCTGCTCTTTATTTATTGTTATCATGGCATCTGTGTGAAATGTGGTGTTTTTTTCTCAGCTTTGCTTTCACACTCAGGTTTTTCTGGTGGAGGCATGAATGCCTGTACAGCAATCTAAGCACCTTCCTAGTAGGCTTGAATTCATAGAGAAACAGGCTACTGGCTGAGAACTATGAGACTGCAGCTGATAACTAGATGTGCTCTTTTCCATCGGAAGACCCAGCATTCATTTTTTTAGAGTTTTTCCAGCCCAGCCTGCTTCAGATGGGCATTTTGCTGTGTGTCTCTGGCCAGGTCAGACTCCTCAGAGATGGGCATTAATTACGTGCTTGCTGGTTGCTTTGGTCCCCAGCGTGTGACCCGCTTCTGCCAGACACAAGGGTGAAGCTCTCATGATTGCAGATGCAGTCAAAGGGGACCTGTACTGTGACCAAGTAAAGTGCTATGGAAATAAGTACTCTGAAAAATCAAGCCTTGTGCTTTCTCAAATTAGCAGATGCTTTTAACAGTGTTGACCTTCCTATCTCTGCAATTCCGTTCCCCGTCTCCAAAAACAGGGATAATAGTGCCATTTTGTGGCACAGGGCTCTCCTGAAGATACATCCATTAGCGCTGGTGAGGTTTTCAGTCTCAAAAGGAGAGCACTTCACAGGAAAGCTCAGTCCAGGATTTGAAAGGTATGCAAGTGAACGAGGACGAAAGGTTGTCTGATAAACAGGTGGAGAAATGGGCAACAACCACCTAATTTGGGGATGTGGATCATTATGTACAGAGCAAAGCAGGGTCTGATGCAGGGCAGAGGAAGAGGTCTATGATCATTATAAGATCTGCAGAGGAGACTAAATCAACGTGGATGGCACTGTGTGTGTGAGCGCACGCATGCGTATACACGTACAGGATCTAATCTTAGATTAACAGCTAGAGTGAGGCAGTCATTTTTAACGGTGAGATTTACAGGAATGAGTGTGAAGTTGAGAGTGACTGTGAAATGTATATTTATCAAAAAAGAAATAAATATGAAATGAAATTAAATGAAATAATAAAATAAAATAATAAAATAATATAAAATAAGGGAATTTTCTAATCCTGCTACGGAAAGATCTGCTGCTGACATGAAAGTAATCAGAACAGCAAAAAAATAACCCATGGTAGCAATGAAATCTTAGGGCATCACATTGTGGTGCAGGGCAGACTCCCAGGCACGTCAGGATGACAATAACCAGGGCTGCTAAGGCAGACCTCAAAGGCTCAGGACTTTACCAGGCACCAAGATCCTTCCAGGGTGTCCACCTGCTTGTCTGGCCCAGGAGACCCTCCTGCGCTGGTTGTGCACTGCTGTCTGCCTGTGTCTGGGCTCTCCACCGTGTCCTGCTTGCATCTGCCCCTGCCTGATCAAGGGTTGCCTGGCTGCCCTTTAGCCGGGACCTGCTCAATGTCAAGGTGGTCTTTGTTGTTTCTGCAGCCAGATCTCTTCAGGGCTGGGATTTGAAAGTCAGAGAAATGGCTGTGCTGCACAGCTGGGGGGGTGATAACCTCTGGCTGGCTGGCTGGGGCAGCTGGGGCTGAGAGAGGATTATAAACCTTTGATCGGGGGGAATGGTCACTGCAGGAGCTGGGATGTGTAACATGGCTGCTCCTGCAATATCTAATTGCTTCTGCATCAGACTGCAGAGCCAGAACAGCAAGATTTGCTTCTCACAGCTTACATCTTGCTAGCGGCCCTCTGCAACCTCTTCTCACTCCCTACTCCTCCAAATACAAATGTCTCTTTATATGTGTTTTGTTTCCAATCTGAGCGTCTAAACTTCTTTGAATATCCTGTTCAAGTTTCCTCATTTGAAGATTTAATCTTCTACATACTCTATATCTTCTATTTACTCCATTTTCTTTCAGGTAGGCCTGATCACTGCTTGAAATATTCCCATTACATCCAACTGATCAAGATATTTTCACAGTGGAGCACAGTGCGTTCGCCCAGAGTGTATCCACCTGACTTCAGCAGTGCTGCATTATTAGCTTAGGAAGCTATGACCTTGAAGGCTTTATATTTAATTTATTTCAACATTCCAGCCATAGAGATGTTTGCTCTGATTAGAACCAGCAAATTACCCTCCACAGACGAATTATCAGGGGATTTTCTTCTATTTTTTTCTGCCCATTCTCCAACTACTCAGAATGAGCCTGCGTACATAGCTGTGTGTGCCTGGATAGCTTAAATGACTCCTTTTTCACTGCACAGGCCTCTAAATAGTTTACAGTGATTTTTCCTAAATGACTGCTCATGAGGTATGTGCCATTTATGGTGTCACCCAGTGGCTAATTAATTATCAAAACTTTTAAATAATTAAATAAATCACCAATTATTTGCAGTTTTGGCCAGTGATGAGCAAAGAGGTAGCAGATCCATGGGGATATCCATATCTTCATCCCAAATAAGGCATAAGCAGCCATTCTCTTGGCATTCTGGGAAGTAATTGATATCTTTCTTATCACTTTAGGAAAGGAGACATACAAATAATGAAAGAACAACAGAAGGTCTGAATGAAAGTCCACTAATGCTGGCTTTCTATAATTAAGTATCTTGATTTATATAGCCTGCTATTCCAGTGACTGTGGCTTCTCTAGATGAATAACATTTCTTGCAGAAATGTTTGGTATTCTAGTAACAGAAAAATGGGAATTTGGTCTTGGCGTGTGAACTTCAGACACACTGACCAGCCAGGAGGAGAGCTGAACCAAATCTTTAACATTTTCTGGTTCTGTATGAACAAGAGGTGTGATTTTTCTGCAACATTTTTCAACCAGAGATAATAGCAAGTACTTGCAAGCAATTGAGTTACAGGAGCTTAATTCTTTATCACTTTTGCCCTGGCAAGAAGCCATGTGCAACTCTGAGCCAAATGCAGAAGTGAAGTAAAGCATATTAGCTCCAGTCACCCTGCAGGGACATTTTGTTTTGCACTTGCAGGAGGCTAAAAGTCTGCACATGGGTAGTCACTGTAGCTTACTTTGTTAGCAGTAACTTTTGATGAGCTTCCCTAATTTGGTCACCTGCAGCTACATGAATATTTCCCTAGGGAAGAGATGGTTATATCAGCATTTAGAAAAGGGCTTCTTTCCAGAATGACTCATCTTAAAGACTAAAAATAAGGATAGGTGCACGCTCCTGAAGGTGTTTTTTTTTCTCCTTGTGGGACATCTTTTCTTTGAGCAGGTTCTGTAGTGCGTGCAAAGGCCAGGTTTATGCCAGTGTGCTCATGATTTCCAGCAGAGCAGTCAAATAGCCTGTTAGGACAAGCATTCACCCTGCAACATCCAGGGCCATGCTACCTTACCTATCACCCGCTGAGTTTCCTGCAGGCTCCTCAGCTTCCACATCTGGAACAGCAATGAATATTGCCTGCTCCCCTGCACCTCTGTCCTGGCATGCTTCCAGCACTGGGCTTGGGGACTCCATCAGGAGCTTATTGCATTCGCAGAACGAGCTATCCTTGCAAAAAAAAAAAAGCACTATTTGCTAATACCTCTGCAGCTCCACGAGAAAGTTTTCCCCCACAAACTCATTTTCTAGTCTGGATGAGGCTGGAGATGATGGGAACTGGTGGCTCCGGGTACCCTCTGGGTCTCCTTGCAGATATTCAGATAATGCTTCCCAGCTCTGGGGGAAGGAGGGCTGGGTTTTTTTTGTTTTTATACTGAGGACTGGAAATTGTGATTTAATCCTTGAACTGTGTAAATAAAATCCTAAAGGCAGAATTACTGGAAAAGGCACAGGGGCTACTTCAGCCAGGAAATAGCTTCATCAAATGTTTTTTGGATCAAAACTGCTTGAAGTGTCTTTTACACTTTTCATATCCAAAAAAAAGAGTGCTGCAATAAATGAGGATATGTAGTTATTTGAACTCTAGCATAAAATGCTAACATAACATTCTCTTGCACCATTAGCTCTGTTTCTTTGGGGTATGTCTAGCTACATGCAATTCAGAGCTTTGGCAGGTCAGGGTAACATTTGCTTAAAACGTGTTTAAGCCTGGGCTCCAGTGACCTCACTAACCAAACAGATGAAGCTAAAAATAAATGTGAGATGTTGTAGACACACAGGAGCCCCTGTTCCCCCAACTGTTTGCAAAAGGAAGAGACTGATTCTCCTGGTTTCAGTTTGTCATTGGAGATAAGAGCTCACATCAGACAGTTTGGGGGGGGTCCTTTGGTCTCATTTTCTCAGACAGCAAATGCTGCATAGAGATCCTCCAGAAATCCCTCCTGCTCTCTGCATCCCCATTCCCCAAATACTTCAGGCCCTTACATTTTTATGGCTAGATAATGAGGCCAGACCAAATCTGTCATCTGATCTCTCTGCTAATGTAGCAGACACAGTTTTCCAATCCCAGCTTAAGCCGATTTTACTTAACGGTGACCTCTGCAGCTGATGGGAGTTGAAACAAAACTTCTTCAGTTCAGGTCCTAGGTTTTGGACAATGTGTGACTGCTAGTCTCTACAAGTCCATTTGAAAATCCATATAACTAGTGAGTCAAGATGCTGAGTTCAGAGTAACAATAAATTACCTTAACCAAACAATTAGCCTTGATGGCAAAAGTGGAATTCCATATTCATGAACAATTTGAGAATCAAACGGAGCTGGTACAGAAAGATTACAACAGACAACAGGCAGTTGTCAGTTTTCCCATGTAACATGGACACAAAGCGGTTTCAACAAAGGTTTGGATATGCTGTGCTATGGGACATGAAGATGGTCCTCCATGGGTCTGGATGAATCTGATTCTTCTGAAGGTACAGGAAGCAGAAACAGGTGATGGTAGCTGGTTGTGAAGGAGAGAAACCTTTTGTGTTGACATGGCTTTGATTGCCAGAGTTGACTCCTTTTTTCTTCACCCCAAGCTGAGACTGTGAGGGACATTTCTGTAGGCCAGTGGAGTGCTGGGAGACTTTACACTGGCTGGTGCAGGCAGACCCAGGCCACCCACAGCCCTGAAGGTGTAACTGGGTCACCTAAACACACTGAATTCCCCCTAAGAAAGTCGCATATGTAACTGGACACACCGTGACAGTTAACGTTGGCATGGGTCTCCACAGACATGGCTATCTCTGCAACGTGCTATGTTGTGGGAATAGGATGTACCCGTGGTTCCTTCCCCTCTTAATTAGTCGTGGCATTTTAATAACGAGGCTGACAGATGCAAAGGGATGTGGGTCCTGTGGGCTGGGCAGGGATATTGGCCATCCCCACCGCAGCGCTATTCCCCAGGCTGAGGTGATTTCCTCCTTTTTGTATTAGGCAGGGGGCACGTGGAGGGGAGCAGGAGTTCTTTATGGGATATTTTAAATTATTTTTCCTGCTGGCAGAAGGGGAAGAAAGGCTTTCAGAACGAGACCTGACCTTTTGCCTGCCACGGCACCATCTCCCAGCGAGGCCTGTTGAATTCCTCTCTAATGAGGAAGAACTTTGTTTTTGCTCTGCAGCCGAGTTCACTGAGAATAGCCCCATTTCCCTGCTGATCAGCTGGAAAACTTCCTCTCTTGGGGCTCACGTGGGCTCCTCTGGCCGATGGCTCATCCCATCCCCCTGTGTGCGGGGAACCCACCACATGCAAGCCTATGGGACTTTCTGCCCAGGAGCGGCTTGGTGTCTTCAGCATTTCTTCCCCAGGTGATCTCAAGGTGTCCGCAGTCAGCAGTCAGTTCGGGGAGGTCCAGGAGCTCTGACTAAACCCCAAGGTCCCTGCATAAATCTGATCTCCCTCTAGTATTTCTAAAAAGAGCCTCATGGCCCCAACTAGTCCCAGTGGAGGGAGGGTTTGGGATGTGCAGACAGCTTTTTTCCTCCAGGAAAGGCAGAGATGTCTCCTCTGCTGCTTGTTCCCTGTCCTGTGCCCCGATCCCCCCTTTATACAGTCAGTTCCCTCCTCTCTCCATCACATTCAACCTACCCTCATCTCTCTGTCCCTCTTTCCTTGCCCTGGAGCTGGTAGCTGTTGAGGAAGACAAAGGAAACCTGCATGTTGCGGCAGAAGGTACCAATAGGGTTTCCCTTCCGTGCTCCATGCTGAAATGCAGCTTTGCTCATTTTCATCCTCTGCTCTCCTGTGATCATCTCCACTGAACTTCACAGGCTAACCCCAGTGTCAGTACAGATCTGTGCAGATTTGTAATACAGGTATTTAAAGAAAAAAAGCAAAACATATCCCTTTTTGGAAAAAAAGAATAAAGACTAGTAGGAATGTGTCAGCTGCAACAAGGGGAAGGGCAAACATTTGGAGCTGGGGTGTGAAGGATGAAAAGAGTTTCCACCAGGGATACCCTGGGATGCAGGGAAGGTGAAAAGGGAGAGGAAAGGCTGAGGACACTTGACAAAAGGGAGATCGGAGAGGGGGTTCAGTCTCCCGTTTGCTCCCTGCTGGTGGGGCTCAGCAAGGACAGGCCGGAGTTTGAGATTTGCACTTAAAAACTTTGCTTCCTTGGCCTCTAGTCCCATTTCTGCTTTTGATCAAACCACTGAGCCTGGCTGCATCTCATCTGCAAGAGAGTATTCACTGCATGGATCTTACACAAATAACTGCATTCACAGCCCTGAGGGGCTTGAGCACAGCAGCACCAGAGACTGTGTGCACAGACGAGATCCACCACACACTCTTTTCTTTGCCCTGCCTGTGAATAACAAGGGTGAACCGTGTTTGCTATATCGCAGCACCTCTGAGAAGGCTGAGACGTTTCACCAAGCAGGTACAAATAATTGCTTTACGCTGCACAAAGGCAGCCGAGGGCCAGAGACTGGCTGTTAAAATGTTTGTGGTGACACTGTGCCAGGCTCTGTGACAGGAATTCACCTTCGTGTAATTAATTCTGAAGCTCTGTCACTGAATCTAGTTCTCCTCAGATAAAACCAGTGTTAAATAGGCTCAAAAACTTGCCGTGTCAGTCCGCTTTGTACTTGAGAGGAGACATGCACCTCAGGGTAGGGGGAAGGGAGGGAAGGCAAATATGCTGATGACTGAGAGACACTAAGATGTGCTGGTAATGGGGCCAGCCAAGAGCCAGAGAGAGAATAAATAAACATAATTTGGTAGTGACAGTCTGTCTGGCATTGTACTGCGGTCTGCTAAGATTTCTTTTTTTAAAGGACGCAGTAATTTAGTGAAAACAATACGGTGAAAGGGCTCTGGTATTATCGATTAGCTTTGATCCATAAATTGCTGCTGAGCTCCTTGAAAAGGCATGAGACAAAGACAGCCATGTAGCATAGGCTGGGGCCAGATCCGGACTGATGCACAGGCCTTGATGGTGCTAGCACCACAAAATGTGACCTTAAAGCCAAATTGAGTGGGAATGAAGGCGCTTTTACTTCTCTGTGGTGGCTCTAGGCTGGGTATAACGCTAATGAAACAGGCCCTACTCAAGTTCTTGAGGTCCTCCTACAGTTTAGGGAGACTGTGTTGGGCTGCAGTGGCAGGGAAGCCTGTTTGAAGGTGTCTCAGGATCTGTGTGAAGTCAGCCCTGTGGAGACGGCTTGCTGAGCTGGGAGATGGAGGGGAAGCAGACACAACCCACATGGGTTGCTAGCAGAGCATAATCCAACATGTCCCATCATGAATCAGCATGAGTGCTGGGCTCCTCCAGTCTCCTAATGCACCCTTTCTATCACACATTTGCTCTTGGTTGTAGGTGAGTTACCACACCCATAAATGGGTTGCAACTAGTTGGGCTATGGGAAATATATGAGTTGAAATCTTATCCCCTGTGATGCCCCCTCTATGGGAGGTTTCTTTGCAAGCTTAAGTTGGGCAGCGTTATCAGAAATGCTTATTCCCATGGACAAATTTGAGCATCTGAGCCCTGTTTGGAGGAATTTGACCAGATCGGTTTCTGAGCAGTGAAACACCAACATTTCATAGGGCCCTAGCCCCTAAGCGATGTAAAATATGCATCTCCTCTATCCAATGATTGCTGGCCTGAGTTCCACAAATGTTATGTTTCTGCATTGCAAGGATTATTGCATGTATCTGAATGCACAGCTTAGATCCCTCAGATCCCTCCCAAATTTCCTATAGCTGTTATGTCATTGGCACCACGAGCAGGGCTGGTAGTAAAGACTGGACTCATGCAAGGATCTTTTTGTGTAGGGTCAGGCTTCCACAGAGCCTGGAACTGGCAAATGCATTGCAAGTTGCCAGCAAGTCTTTGCTGCCTTTGCTTGATGATTCTCCAGGCAAGCACGTTCTCAGCCTCTGGTGATTCAAGACCATTTTATTGCATCAGGAATCAGCTGTGGTCAGATTTGGCAAAGACAATGACATCTTGCCAGCTGTCAGATGCGTACTCCAAGGCTGGAGCTTCTTCAAAGAAGCCGTGTAAGGAACAGAGTATCCTCTTCTCATGGTTTGATCGTAGAAGGAAAGTGGCTTATTTTAAGCATCTGGTCTTGCAATGATCTCCAGAATGCTCCAAGGCTGACCAGGGAAGTCATGGGCTTTTCTTTGGACCACCACTTGTGGATCTTTATGGATGGCACACTTGCTAAGCTCCTTCTCACAGTGCCAGGTCTTTTTGCAGATGGTGCTGGAGCTCTCTTGACTCATCCTCCCACTGAAGTCTGTATCCACCTGGCTCCAAGTCAGTGACATCTTGCCCATCAAACTGCCACTGTTTCTTCAGGATCATGCCATGCATGCTGGTCTTCAAGGGCTTGGATCCAAACCCTAGAAGTGTCCATGGAGAGATTCCTGTTTATTTCAGCTTTGGACCTGGTGCCAAGTTCTCAGCACTGTGCTGAGTAGGAGCCAGGATCCTCCTGGAGGCAATATCTGATGCAGCACTATGTCACCACTTTGGATTCCCTGTCTTCAGCTTTTAAAACCCAGAACAAGTATTTCACTCATCTCCCTATGGTTATTCAAGAACACAAGATGGGAAGACACTTCCTTAAATCATCAAGGCTAATCCCCTGCTCCCTCAGCCATGCCACTCAAATCCTTGCATAAACCTCGGTTTTGGCAGTAATTAAGCTGTTTGGCCCTTTAAACCATGGGTAGTGTCTCATGCGTGTTGCATCCTTTTTCTGCCCAATATGCAAGTTTGTTGTAGAATCTTTTCTAGCAGAGTTTGGCTGCCGTCATTATCAGCTCACACCTTCTACTCTCACCCCATCTGTGCCTGGCACTATTTTCATACATAATACATCAATCATCTGCAGCCCGGTGTGGGGGGGGAAATCATCACTTCAAGTCACTTGTCTGAATTCAAGCCACATCTGAGCTGTATCCTTTGCTGAATCCCATATCTATAGTCTGATATAGTGGGGGGAGGGAAACCAGCCAGAAGATTTCAGGCTCCTCCTGTCTGCAAGGACTGCAAAGCAAATATTGCTTGCATTTATAAGCCTTTGAGAGCCTTATGGGCCACAGTCAAAGCTGGTGGAAATCCATGCAAGTCTGATGCACCCTTGCAGCAATGCCAGCTGACACTAGGCAAAGGATAAGGGCTGCGTGTGTTTGCACACCTTGGCTTTCTGCGATGCAAAGGATCAGGCTCTCTTCTTTAGCAGATTGTCTGAGACCCCATGAATGTTCACCGATTTTCAAGCATGCTGCTCTTGATTTACACCAGCATCGCTGGGAAGAGCACTGGTGTTTCATTCTGGAAGACAGATCTTCAAAGAGTAACATACACTTAACAAACTTGATTTTGAAGTCTCTCAGGAAGGCTTTGAAAACAAAGGCTCAAATTCCAGAGTAAGTAGAAAGTCCTTGGTTCCTAGTGGTGAAAGCTTCCTACCAGAATTATTCCCAGAGGCAGTATAGACTTTGCATTTTGCCTCATCTAAATGCATTAGGAGTATTAAATTTCACATGTGCTGCATGTTGATGTAATTCTCTTGACATGTCTGTTTGCACCATTATGAAATAAGGGATTTCCTTTCCCTTTCTTTCCACATTTGCCCTGCTCTCTAAGGATCTCGAGGATATGATCCATTGGCATATGAGGATTATGCCTTTCACACAGAGGACTTAAAAAATGCTTCGTCATTGTGCTAACAGAGGTCTCGGGACAACATCCCACATTAGCAGTGCTTGACTTAACTGACAATCTATGGCTGGAAGAAACCCATTAATCTTCTGTGTCATGATCCCTCCAGGCACCCCCAGCCCTGCTCAAACTTGCAGCTCTGCTCTTAGGATGAACACTTTGGTGCAGGAGGATCTTGAGGGTCTTTTCATGTAAAAACAACACGTCCATGCCCTGCAAAAGTTGGGGAATCTGGCATCTCCTTCATTAATTTTTTTTTCATCTGGGGTTAAGGGGGAGTGTGTGTTTAAATAAACAGCCACTGAATCTCCCCCTGGTTATCTGCAGGTGCAAGGTTAGGCTGGAGGATGCTCTCTGCCACCCTGTGCACCCTTCTGCAGCCTATGGAAGGGTGATCAGCAGTCTCCCTTGGGTCTCACACCTCTGCTGCCTCAATGCGTGGTGTCAGGAGCCATGCTGCTGTACTCATGACTTTGTTCTGTGTCACAGCTCCACACTGTGACAGGGACAATGTAAATGCCTGCTTTGAGCAGAATTTGGGGCCTTTTCCTTCCCAATAAATTTTGAATGCATTGTGGGCTGTAGGGAGAGGGCAGAGTTAGGGGGAAGAAGAGGCAGAGGTGGGATTTTTTAAAGCCTTTTTTTTTTCCTAATAGGCAAATTTACATTGCTAAAAGAGTGGCATAAAATGAACTTCACAGGCCAAGCAGAACAGAGGAGACAACCAATTTCTTGACCAGTTAACATCGACCTTACTCCATAGACTTGAAGGCATGCTGCCTTACACCACTGGGGTAACTGGCCTGTGCTTATGTTCTCAGATCATTGATCCACGGCTGATCGCTGTGTTTCTCAGCTCTTCAGCTGTGTGGCACACAGGAATGTGTACTGGAAGAGATGAATAGGCATATGGTTAGAAAAGGTACTGGAGGACATGCCTTGCTTTTGCCTTCATGTAAAGCTGTTGGCAAAAAGCCTTTTATTCTTAACACCAGAAGTTTCTCTCTCTCTCTCTCTCACATATATATATATGATGAGCACCTATATGCACAGAAGCACACACATGGTCTGTTATCAGTATAATGTGCACGTAAAACGCTTGCGTGCATGGCTACAAACTCCATCCCTTGGTTTTCATAGAATCATAGAATTGTTTTGGTTGGAAAGGACCTTTAAGATCAAGTCCAACCGTTAACCCAGCACTACCAAGCCCACCACTAAACCATGTCCCTAAGCACCACATCTACATATCTTTTACATACCTGCAGGGATGGTGACTCCACCACTTCCCTTTCAGTGAAGAAATTTTTCCTGATATCCAACTTAAACCTCCCCTGGCACAACTTGAGGCCGTTTTGTCTGTGAATCGAGCACGTTTTCCAGGCAAATTGGAAACCCTCCTGTCTGCCCGTCTGCCTGTCCCAGGCAGAAGAGTGTTTCTTGAAGGTACAGCCAGCAAGTGGGGTTTTTCTCCACCGTTTGGGCTGTGCCTCTCTCTTGTTTGGGTTGTTGCTGACATCTGGAGGCTACGCCGTGGCAGTGTGCGTGCACAGTTATTTCTACACGGCTTTTTGCTCGTCTTCATGGTTGTGTTTTGTAAGAAGCACCTTTCGGCTATCCTGCTATGCCAGGGTGATTTGACCCTGGGGCATGACTAATAGTCTGGATGTATTTGCTGAAATCCTGTTGCTGATTAGATTAGCATTTAGCATGTTTGCTCTGGTTCCCTGTGATAGTGACATCTGCTCGTGATGTGGTCAGTAGACATGAGCCCAAACTCGGGTAAGGCAGATCTAGATACAAGACAAGCCGTGATGTGACCAAGTTTAAAAGTCAGGGAAAACTGAATTAGGCTTTCAGATGGTAGAAAATGGACTTACCGTCTCAGCTGATGGACATCTGGAGCATCGCTGATGTTCATAAGGGGGGTTCACCTACAATGCAGGCTGTCTTACACTGCTAACCCCAAAAATGAGCCGCTATCCATAATCCCATTGGGAAGAATGCTCTGCCTGTCCTTCTTCTCTGTGTCACCTCTCCTCGCCATTCTGTCACCGTATATGACAGATGGCTCTGATGGTGGAGTGACACCGTTTCTGTAACTCACCTCTCTGCTTTTTGGCATCTGTGAGGTAAATAAGGGCTTCGGGGTTTTTAGCATGAGGTTGCCATACTCTGCTTTTGCCCATGAACCATATTAACTGAGAAAACTGTGTGCCAAAGCAAAGCTCTTTATATGGAAATTTCCAGTCATGCTTTTAACTTCCCAGAAGTGTAGCTGAAAGGCACCCTGGCCGCTACACCAAAGCCCTACCCACTTTGCTATGGTTTATTACTGTTTATTACTACAAATACTAGCATGCAAATTGTCATGCACCAGAAATTGTGCTTCTCCCTTAACAACTGCATCCTAAGAGGATGTTTTCCACCTTCGCTGGTAGGTTTGCCAAGGCAGGTTGAGCCCACACAGATGACCGGGAAGTCTTGTTACCAAACCCCAACCCTACAAATGAGCCACGTTTGAGCAAAGATCCTGGGCAGCTTGTATTCAGGCTTTTGCTTAGAGACCTACTGCAAGCAAGGAATAGACTTTTACAACCACTACAGGGAACTCCTCTTTTTGGTTTCTTCCTGGCAATTTTTGGCTATTTGACATCACCAAATTGTGCTACCACTGCTGCTATTATACTCAACTTTTAAGCACTTTGTAGACCTTGCTGCTGGGCCACGTTTGTCTAGGAGCTGCCCAAGCATTTCTGGGACTGTAATGAGCTCTGCTGCATCCATTCTTTATCCTATCACCAACTCGAAGGCTGTAAGGAAGAAAGAAATAAGGAAAAAAAGAAAGGAAAAAAAAATCTATTAAAAAAACATTTATGTATTGGGATTTTATACTGGCAATTGAGAAACTGGCCAAAGTCCTGCAGAGATGGTCGTTTTATCTCTAATTGATTTATATCTACTTTTGGGCGATATACATGCCCTGACTCCATCATTTCTGTTGCAAAAGGCTTGCAGAATAGAGTTACTGAATAGCTCCTGCATGTTTTGTGAAGAAGCAGACTGCTTGAATAGGGAGAATTGGTGTCTAGCAATTGGAAGGTCCTGTACTGGGCTTCTTGCATCTTTCTTGTTCTGAGCCAGCATGTATTACATTTTGAGATGAATGCCTGGACTTTTGAAGTTGAGACTAGACAGATCTCTGCTCATGTTTCATCCTTGCTTTCTAGCAAATGTCTAAAGCCATTTTAAATTTAAGACCTTAACCTTGTTTTTAAAGCACTCGAGTCATTTGAATGATCAGAACTGTGAATTCTGGGGGATTTTCAGCAAAAATTCTGACTTATGTTCTTTTCTGGTCTTGACGCATGATTTTCTCCATGCCTTGCTATGATGAACAATCATCTTTTATTTTGAGAAGCTGGATTCACCTCAAGCCCCATTTGTTCTTTGAGAATATCAGCATCTTTCTGGCTAATCCCTCTCAAGGAAGCCGTTAACTTAAATTGTAAGTTGTACCTCCCTTCATTTTTCAGTGACGCATGCTTGTTATTATTATCGTTCTGCTTATCAGTATATCTCTCTTTCTGGGGATGTATTATTTCATGCTCCGGCATCTCACCACAAAAGTACAGCTATGGTTTCCAACCACATAAGTGAGAATAATTGAAAGAGAAATTTGGAAAGTTTTTATTCAGGAGGCAGGTCTCCTAAATCATGTTGAACCAGTAATTAAATGGATTCAATAATTGCCCTAACTTTAACTCAGCAAAATAAGTCTTTCCAAACCTCTGGTAGAGAATTACCCTAATCAAGTCCAGAACCCCTCGTGACAGAAAATGCTGAATTTTCTAAGCAGATTTGGAGCTATTTGAGTTCATGGCCTGAGATGGAGGTGATGCTGTCTGCAGGGATGCAAGAACATGGACAGGGTTTCCCAGAGGGCAGCATTTTTGCTTCCCCCGAAATTTTTAGCCCACAATAGCTGAATATGGACTTTGCTAGCATGGAACCAGCAATATTGCCCCAGGTCGGTCCTCAGCTGCATGTGCCAGGGATCCCTTTTGCTTACAGTGTGAGAGTTGGTATAAAACCTCGCAGGAAATCTTCAAGACCACTTTGAATCCAGCTGGAATGGTACAAGGGGACTTGGCTGACACCAAAATCTGATTTTTTTTGTTTCTTCGGGTGTGATTGTGAGGGATGGAGAACAGGCTGCTGGAGAGTGATTAGTTATGTTTGTTAAACCAGTTCTGAGCTGGATCCAGTGCCTTTTGGTCATGAGTCAAGCAAGAAAGCATATGTCCAAGTGTGACAGAGTGGAAAATAGAATGTGTGTGGCCCACATTTAGTAATTTCTATAAAAAAATTATCCCACTGGCTATGTGATGTTACATTAGCCAAGCTCTTCCACTGCTTTGAGTAGTCTCTCTGCTTCCAGAAAAAAATAATCTTTCCAAATGAACTGGCTATTAATTGAAGGAGACCTCAAAAGATCCCTAAACAATCCCATATACTAATTAAAGACAGATCAAAGTGCAGTTTCTCCTATTCTTTCTGGAGGCAATTGAGTTTCTGAGGGGTTTCTTTCTGAGGGAAAGGTAATTCCTCATGGCATTTACTTGGTTTCAAGTGCAGAAATGCACACTGTTTGCTACCTGGCAGCAAAGACGTGGGTGATGTATGAGGAGCAGCCCAGACTGAATGCAGGAACATGCTGCTGACATTTAATCCAAGATAATATATTTCATGATCACACTTCTGGAGTTTTTCAGCAACTGGTTTAATGTATGGGAAAGTATTTGGCTTGCCTTGGGAATGTTTCCCATTCAAAAACAAGCTGCAGTGGGAGAGCTGGCAGTTGCACAGGAGGCTGCTCCGTGAAAATTGGATTTTCCTGAGCGGCACAGTGGGGCTGGGTCACACCAAGGGCTTTTGAACAGCTCCCAGGAAAGGCTCCAGGCTGTGCAGATCCGCTGATGGAGAACTCCTCTGACTGGTCTCCGGAGGATTGCTGCTGCCTCGCCACTTGGCAGAACAGGGATTTCGGAATGGATTTTATTTCTCTTTTCTGTCCCTTGGGCAAGGGGAACGTGCAGAAGAAGAGCTGGAGCCTGGCTTACACTCATGATTTAAAAGTCTTGGGACCATTTTAAATCTCCAGCTGTGGAGGAGAAGGTCTGTTCTAACTTTGCTCTCAATTCAAGATTATTTTTCTTAACCTCAGCAGCTACAAAACCACTAGCTGGGTCTAATTGATTGATTAGTGAGCAATACCAGGACACCTGGTCCTAGATGAGAGAACACCAGACCAGGTGTTTGCCAAAGGTCTCATGCATGAGCTCAGGTGATACACTTAATTTTCTCTGGGGCCTCTACTACCTGCACAGAAAGCAACAGCTCCCTCTTTCAGGGGTGATGCGAGGACAAGATCTGCTGTGGTTGTGCAGTGCTTAGAGGATGATAATGCTGGAAAAGGCTTCTTGCTTCAACCCTGGAGCGATTTGTGGCCGTGCCTAAGTCCTTCTGGAGACAGCTTTATCGTTTGGCGCAAGCATAGGAACAATATTGCATCCAAAAAAGTTCCTCTCCCACCCTGGCTTGCAGCTTTCCTGGGCTTTTCCCTTGCCTTTCCCAGCAGTGAGGACCACACACCCTTTGGTGCTGGTTCTTTCTTCCATGTATCTGCAGCTTTTGTCTCCACCCCTTCTGCCACACGAGGCACTGCCTGCCCTCAAGGCTGCTGCAGAGTGAGCCACCTCATCCTGGCCCCAAAGCCTGCACCCAAACCTGCCATTTTGCAGATTTTTTCTGGACCAATCCCTTTCCCCGTGGGACAGAGGTTGTGAATGTGTGCCTCCGTCCTGCAGCAGACGTTATGCTGGGGAAGCTGGTGCATGGGGCATGTAGTAGGAGCGTACCCCGTTGTCAGCACCATGCGTGCTGCTAGTGAGGGTCCTTCGCATGATGGTTTGCTGACAGAAAGCCATCGCATCCCCAGCTGACCTCCACAAAGCTCTTTCAGTGTGGGTACAAGGCGGGATCCCTGGCTAGACTAGTTCGGGGTGCCCATCCCCATCTCTTTCTTGAGAATGAGGCATGTTTTAGCCCTTAGTGAGCTCATAGGAACTGCATGAAAATACAGGATGGCTTCCTCTGGTTCACACTGACAAAGCTGCTGCCCTGGGACTTGCACTGGCCAGGGCTGTAGCAGCTACATCAGCTGAATTGCACAGCAGCAGGTAGGGTAACGGTGCCCGAACTTGGCAGAAATGCAGAGCGGGGGGATCTGCTGCACACAGCCACAAGAGGGCATGAGAAGCAAAGCTGAGACCCTTCAAAAAGCTCCCCTGCAGGTGCGAGGATTTATGAATGGCTAGTCTTTCTTAGAGCGGTTATCTGAATTTCTCCTGAGAGCTTTTAAGTTTGTTATGCTTGTGGATGTGTTTTCTCTGATCCCAGGGTGGCATCTACAGCTGAAAGGACACCTCAATTCTTGGTGCCTGAAGGAGGACAGCCCCATGACGGCCATTCCCGGTTCACATTCCCCACATCCCCTGGCCCTGTGTGAGTTGTTCTGTCCCTCTGTGCCTTGTCTGGAGCAGCACATCTTTACTCGAGGACTGTGGCAAGAGGGGGTGAGTTAAAAGGTGAATTGCCTGCACCCTATGGCAACAGCTGCACGGGGCAGACTGACTTTTGGAAAGAGGAAGTGTTTGGTTTTCATGGCTTGTTGTTAAACACCCACCAGTGTGAAGGACAGAGAATTTGTCCTGTTTTGCTCAAAGAGCCACTGCCTGGTCTTGGTCTTGCTGTTTATGGTCAGAGTCCACAGGCCATCTCTCTTGCCCTTCCTGAAATGTCTAAACAAGCATCCTTGATGTGTTATTTGTCATGACAGGGAGCAAGCAGGACAGTGGGAACAAGTTGAAGAAAACCCGTCAGAGGTGTGTTGCCTTCAAGATGTTCCTTGGAGGCTCTTCTTTCTCCCCAGCAATATAGAAAGCAAATAGACATGTGTTGTGCTGGCCTAGAGGCCCTGCTACCTTGGGACTGGGGGGCATCAAACACCAAAAACTGACCTGGAAGGAACTCTAGGAGGCTGTGCAAAATGGCCATCGCACCCCAAGACAGGACCACCTCTCCCTAAACCAGCCCTGACAGTACCTCTGTTAGGCTGGGGATGGGGTTAATGGTACTTGTAGGAAGGGCTGGGGAAAGACAGAAGAGAAAAAATGATGCCTGGAAAATAATAATATGAGTCAATGATTGGTGAGAGGAGAACATGGAGAGGTGAAGAGATCCCTGCCCGGGACCATACAGCTGCTTTCTCTGCCTGGCTATGGTATTGCCTTGTGATAGCAACAGGGTCATGGCTTGCACAAGGACCACTGTGTCCTATGATATCCCTGCCACCTTGCCCCAGTTTTGGTCAGTTCTTGTTCCTGCTGCCTCAGAAAGGTCTACTGAGAGTGAGACATATTAGGCAAGAAGTCAGCCTTGAGGGCAACACTGGAAAATAATTTAGGGGGGAAAAGAAAGTACATATTTGGTCAGGTCTACATGCCAGGTCTTGAACCAGCAGAGCTGTTTTGGCTAGAATTGCAGTTTTGTTTGACTGAAATAGTTATTAATTCATCTTCAAGGCTGATTGCATCTTTATGGCCTAAAGTTGCTTTATAGCTGTAATTTATTCTCCCTTTCATACAGGAATAGCACTGACAAGGGCTGGTCTTGCTGTAACAAACAGCTGGAGGGTGGGCCAAGAACAGTTATTCACCGTCTGACAAAATAGGAATTTGAGGGTATCATGAAAACCTGTCAAGCAACACATTCAGCACCGTCAAAGAGAGGCACTTCGTGTACTGAACCTATGGACTGCCTTGGGTGGGTCCTGTGGGTGCTGATGTGAGTTCCGCATTTGAGCAAGTTCATGAACTTTGAAGTACAGAGACCCCACCTCTTGTTTGGGCAGCCTTTGAGCCATCAACTACTGGAAGAGAGATTGCACCCCAGCGTGGGAGCATGGCAGAACTGCCATGACTAGACTGACGTTTAGTGTAACTATACAGACCCATGGGACTTTTTACCTCTGTGACTGTGTCTACCACAACTGCTTTGGCAGCACTTCAGGGTAGGGTTTTCGTTCATTCTTGACACACACAAGGCACATTATGTGTAGATCGAGCCTTTGAAGGCGAGGGTCTTCACCCAGGGATGGCCTGCATGCCAGGTGGTACATCTGAAACACTGTGCCCAGATTTGACATCCTTTTTTTACCTGTTGAAGGTAAGGCTGCACTGTTTAAATAACACTCACACTTGGAAAGCTACCTTAGCACAGCACAATAGAATCATTTTTAAATAACTTTATAGCTCCTATGGAATACAACACAGCAGCAAGACTCTGATGCAGTGAGGACTCCTCCATTCAAACCAGTCTCTGTTCTTATAAAATGCTTATAAAATAAAATGATTATAAAATTTGAAGTAAATACATGGGTTTGTATGTTCTTCATAAACACCATCAGAAAGGTTTTTCAAAGTCACAGGGATAAAAGGTGAAATTGCCTTTATTTGTCTCAGTAAAAAAAAAGGAAGAGGTAGAATTAACGATTTCTAACATGTTAACCTTTTTCTAATCCTGTCCATCAGATGCTTCTAGTGTCTCTGAACTGAGCCCAGGTCTTTTCCTTTAAACACGTCTTTCAGATCATAATAGCTTATCCAATAAGGTGGCTCAAAACAGGCATCTATTAAGTTATATACCCTTATTTCTTCTTCCAAAGGTGCTGTGCAATGCCTCAGAAAAGCTTGTGCATGCCAGTTCCTGGAAGAGACATGATTTCTTGCAAGCAGCAAAATCCAAATAGAACCAGCAAGCTCTACTGTGCCCCTCCTCTGCATTTTTGTGGAAGCACCTTAAGAATACCTTGCAAAACAAGTGCACTTCTCAGGTTGTTAGCACAACCTAGCTGCAAATTGAGGAGCAAATTTCTTACCATTAATATTCGGGCTTTGTGCAACTGTAAGTCTTGAGTTCTGAAAGGTCATATCTCAGCAAAAGGTAGGAGAAATCTTATTTCCATGGGAATGTTTTTTAGAATAATTCACTAGCAACTCTCCAATGAAGAATTCAATTCTTATGTTATGGTTTTGCTATAAGAAAAAACATTTTTTTCATTTTTTGTGTGTTCAGAACCTGCAGCTAATGACTCCATTTTCTGTGCATCCCCTCCAGCAAGTGGTGGTAGTAGTTCCTCTTCTGGAACAAATTGAGCAGGCCAGCATCTTCTTTGTTGGCTTGCTTCATTGTCCTTACTCACCTTTACAATTTGATGGAGATCCTTGACAATTATTTTTTCAGTATCTTCTAGTACCGTTGTCAATAAATTAAATAGAAGAGCAATCCAGGCAAGGCCAAAAAGAATCCAAATGGCCACCAGCGTTCGGTAGTAGGAAAAGTAATTCCTGTCAGGCTGTTTACCTGCAGATAAGGCGAGAGAAAAAAGAAGAAAATTACAAGTTAAAATTGCTTTGCATACGTAAAGTGGGCCAGTCTAATGGATTCATCAATGTATTTTATGCTGAGTACTTTAAGGTGATTTTTTCATCATAGTAGAGTCTTTCACCTCGTCACCATTAGGTTAAGGCTGGACAAATCTCTTGTTGTTGCAATAAACTGATATATAATAGCACAAACATGCTGGCCTGTTGAAAAGATATACTGGGATTGAGGTGAATTAGCAGCAGAGCAGTGTATTTTTTTCGTTTTATAGCGTACCAATCCCAATTCAACCTCTGCATCTACAGGTAAATGCAATGATGTGGGAAGCAGTGTAAAATTGTATTGCATTATCTTGAAAATATTCCCAAATTCCCAAAGCACAAAAAGCAGAGGACAATGGGCCACTATAACCACAGGACTATTACTACCTAGGTTATTACAATTCTGTGCATTTCTAGAAAGTGTGATTATAACCTAATAAACATTTGGTTTAAATTATAGGTACCCTTGGTCATACAAAGAGAGTAGTTGCAATTCCTACTTTACTTTTCAACGGCTTCAGGAGCTTCCTCCATTAAAAAACTAGATGACTGATGAGAAATCACTGACACATGCCAAGAAAAACAACTTTCTGTGTTGGAAACCAGTGGACTGAAGCTTATTTCATGCAGTCCAAACCTCTTAGCATCAGCCAGTATTGCACACCTGCTTTTCTGCATGGGTCATTTTGTTTGTTTCTTCAGACGTCAGCAATCCACCACCAACATACAGAGAGCATTTGCTCCTACTGCACTTAGTCCCACACAGTGTTATCATCATGATACAGCTGATATGGCTCTGGCATCTGCAGGAAAACTTGGTGATATTGCTTACTGAGTGCTATAAGTCCCTGTCAAGCGTGACTCCATATAGTAGATAGATAACACAGCAATGTGCGTGGACAGGGAGATCAGCACAAACCTGGTGGATCATTTCCCATTGTGAAGCTGCCCAGCAGGAGCCAGGATGCTGGCAACTCTTTTCAAGTCCTGCAGTGTTCTGTACTACATAGATCAATGTGTAGGATTTTTGTACTTCATCATGCAAGGGCTCTGGAAATGGGGCAGGAGTGGGCTGGTTTGTCCTCATGGATAGATATCCAACAGCTGTTTCTTTTTCTTCTGCTGGGGTTAAATTGGCAGAGGGGATGCCAGCCTTGCTACAGAGCATCTCCTTTTGTGCTCTTATCTGAAGTTCATGATGCAGGGTTAGCAAAGAAACTAGTAATATCTTTGTAATGTTAACTCAAAACTAGACTTCAGCAGGGCATAAATTCAATTTACAGCCCAAGGGGAGTTTCACACTAGAAGTATCACCTATGTGTACATGTATTATAAACAGCTAAATCCAGACTCTGCCATCTTCCTGGGATGTCTCCCTACCCTAAACAGGCTTTATCTCATGCTTGAAGTACAACAGCTACAAACCAGTTTTGAATTACTAAAATGCAAATAAACTCAAACCTGTCCTGTTCCACTTGGCCAGCGAAAATCCATTTGTCATCTGTAATCAATTCTAAATGCATAATACTCAGAGCAGTCATTGAATCTGCTTGTTCCATTGTGAAGGTGTGAGACATTAAACTTATCATTTTATCACTGTTTAAGGCCAATTGAAATAAATACTGCAGGGAAAAATATTTCAGCTCCAGTTAAGTCATCCTGATGAAGATGAACTCACAGAGCCAAGAGGCCTATCTAATTGTTATTTTTTTACTGTGTTTGTAAAATAATACAGCTGCAGAGGAAGACAGTGCTATGGAGGTAGTGTTTTTCAGGCTGTGACTTGCTGTCGTTATTGTAAAACACACTTGTAATTTGGACAAGGGAGGAGAATGCACCAGTCTGATGTCCACTTTTTCTCCTGCACAGCACCAGCCACTCTCTACCTTCCTGTATTCCACACCACTGAAGTCTGAGGTGCTCAGTATCTCACAGGCCAGGGTTATCAGTCCTACAGATGGTTAGGAAAGAAATGTCTGTGCCCTGTTGTCCTCCACTGCAGTGAGAAAGATTGGCCCCAGCTGGAGAAAACAGCTAGCAAAGAGGTCACTGTTGTGTGATACAGATTCCTTGCTGATGCCTGAATTCTGTGTTGTGTTCATAGCAACACTGCTTAACCACTGTTGGAGATGAAGAGTCTTTCTCTGGATTATGTGAAAAGTGGAATTTCAGGGGACACTGATTTCCTGTGCTTTGTAGCAAGAAGGAACAGTTAGCTGGCTGGGATCACCTAGGAAAATATCGACTAATCAACTCATTGCCATTGCATGGATTAACCATCAGCTAGGTTACAATATCATTATGATCACTGAACTCATGCAAACAAGGAGGATGTTAAATGGATCATCAAAGCACTACCCAGCCTCTTGAGCAGACTCAGAGAAATCAAGGTCAGCAGGGAACACCAGTGTCTGGAAAAGCTTGTGGGCTCCCTTTGCCAAAATCCTCAGCCTGATGTAAGAAGTCTTTCAAACACACAGCAAGGCTGCCAGCCAGGCTCCAAGGCCCCTCTTGCATCTCTGCTAGGCTTGAGAGCCTAGGGTCTGTTGTGTGGTGGATGTCTGTCCATCAGAAAGGGACGGGAGGCTTACAGATTCTCTGTAGGGACAGCACTAGTGCTCAAGTATTAGCATCAGATCTTCCTTCTCACATCCCCACTGACGAGAAGTTCAGGCTGGAAGATGCTGGCAGGACAGGTTGTTGTAGAGAAATCTTTGATTCTTCATGGAGTGTTTGATTGCTTCTTCTGCAGACACTGATTTGGCTCCTGGTGATCATTTTGTAGTGCCTCTGGAAGCTTATTCCATGGAGAGTGTATTTTGGTCAGCAGATCCATGGAAGTGTTTCGAGAAGCACTCCAGCATGCTGGAGTGTAGCTTAAACAGTTTGTCTTCAGGGGAAATCCTAAGCTCTGGCTTGTGAAGGCAGAGAACCTCCAGTGATGCATAGGAGACTGAAGAACGGCACTTTCACAGTGATATGTATGTTTAAGCCCCAGTTTCCACAGAGTGAGTAGATTTCCCCACTTTCCCATGACTGGGATTTCCACCTCTGAGTCTGTTGTGTGAAGTTATGTCTTCTGAAACAAGATCACTTATTTCTTTACTGTACACTTTGAACATAAGTCTTAGATGGCTAAAGCAGGGGTACATGCCTTATTTTGTATAACTGTCGCAAACTCTTCCCTTTTGGTATCTGCAAATTCCCAGGCTCCTTGAATTCTCCCCCTACACTTCCGCTTCCCTCCCCAAAATCCTTGGCTTCTTTGCACCCCAAAGCACCACATTTTATTATATTTAGACAATTTTGTGCTTTAGTCAGCACATCCAATCCAAGAGAAATTAGTATTTCCCCCAGAACTGTACAAGGCAAAGACTAGTCAAAGACTCAGAAGATTTGTCTCTACAGTACACTGGAGGCCTATGCAGTCAACCCATGGTAATTACACTCATAACCCTGGCGCTTTGCTGTGTCTCCTCTCTGAAATCAGCCTTACCTACTACATAATCTCCAAAGCCAATGGTGCTGAGGGTGATAAATGCAAAGTAAATTCCTTCACTGTAGGACCAGCCCTCTGTTATCTGGAAGAAGAGTGGTGGCAAGCACAGAAAAACTAGAATCCCCGTTGCCAGGAAGAACAAAAGGGTCAGAAATTTGATCTTCTTCTGGAAAAGAAAGAAAATGATTCAATTATAAGCATGATTTGACACACTAGCAGGCCACATACAATGGCGGCTATTCAAAATGATTTGCTGTCTAGGAATATCTACTAGGACCACAGGAACTGAAGTTCTATATTGAGTGCTCTTTCTCTAAAAGTACCCTAGCCTTGCTCTGAAGCAGAGGGAAGCCATGTATCATGGGTGTTGCATATCCACAGTAGCCCTGGGAGATGTAGTCTTTTATCTGATTGTATCAACCTCCAATGACCATGAGGATAGGAGGAATTCCTATCCACTGACTTTTACTGGAGTCAGACTATTTCCACTTTTCACCAGACAACTTCACTTTCAGTTTTTAGGTATTCAGGTGTGGCATCTAAAGAAGATTCAAGTTTTCCTGGGAAAATAGACTTTTTAAAAAAATATTTACACCATTTCTAACAGTACTATCTCCAAGAGTCTTGATTGTTGACTTTATTTCTTATTGCATCAGTGCCACAACTTGGCTCCTGTCCAGTGGATACCTTACTACAAGAAGATCTTTAACAAATGAGCTCCTGGTGAAGAAATGCCTGGACAGTGACTTTTGAACCACCCTACTTTCCAGCAGTCATGCAGAAGCCTTGACTGGAGAAAAAGACTTTTTATATATTAAGATTTACCAGCCAGGCACACACGTAGTTTACGTATAGAATTTGTTAAGTCCAGATTATCTGGAAATTAATGGCAACTGTTGGATAATTTTTCATGCCTTCATGGATTGTGCGTGCTCTTGAGTCTATATCTGATCAAGCCTTATGTGCTATTTAAGTTAGCCAGAATTAGGAGGAAATTCAGCAATTTCAACAGGGCTGTCTGCAGCATTCATACCTTGTCCTGAAAGAGAATTACAGTAGGAGACACAGAAAAGCTATTCTCACTTCCTCAGTAGTGGTGAGAGAAGGGGAGGAGCTGCAAAGACACATCCTGTCTCTAGCCCTTTACAGGTGCCTCCTCACCTTTCAGCAACTGGGCTCAAATGGACAACTTCAGCCTGATGTTTCCTTTCTATCAGTGTCAAGGGAGGAGAGGGATTAAAGGACTACATAATGAGTAAGGAGGGGTGACACACTAGGCATTGAGTCAATATCCATTGAAACCTCTACAGCTCACCTACTTTTCGCTGCCTCAAGATGAGATGCTTAATCATCTCTTTCTTTACTGGTTGTAAAGGGAGACAGGTACTTCCCTAGAGTGTTAGCTCCTGAGATAAGCATCTGGAGAAGTGGGATGAGGTGCCCACTCTCTCCATTGATTGCTGAAGGGGGCTGGATGTCTGTCATTTAGATTGGTAGACAAAATGCATCCCTTTCTCTGAATATCTCCTTTATGGTTGCCTTGTCTGTTTCGTTTTGCAAGTGAAGAATATCTCTTTCCCTCTCCTAGCATGATGCCTAACACGGCATGAGAACAAATATAATAGAGGATAATGCCAGCACACATCTTGAGAAAAAAACTACAAATGAGCATATAACTGTGCCTAAGTAAGTAAAACTGATTACCTTTCTCATTCCTTTCTCGTACAGGAATTTCCCCAGCTTTTTACACAGCAGTGAGAGCATCTTACCGACACGGTGCAGAAAAACAATATTCAGAGGTATTCCAAACAGAGCAAAAAAGACACAGAAGATCTGGCCCCCAGCAGTTTTAGGACGTAGCGTGCCATAGCCTATGAAAAAAGATGGGTCAGAGGAGATATTCCAGAAAACTGGAGAAGTCCATGGTCACATTCACACCTACCCCAACCTGTCCTGCCTTTGACCCCAAAAGATGTGGCTAGCACTTCTCAGTCCATATGCACTCTTTTTTCTCTGAAAAAGGCAGTAAGCAGATGAAGTGATTCACACTGCATGTTTCGGGGGATGCAGAGAGCACCGTATGCTCCCAACCTTAGTGGGAATGAAAGCACAATCTAAAAGCGGTTATGGAAAACATGCTCTGTCCTGGGATAAATACATGGAAAGACAGAAACCAGAAGGGGGACCTGGAAAACATCAGGGCTGGAGTCCCAGGCTGTTTGCCATGTCAGATTCACATATAGCCATCTCTAGCTTCTTGTCTGTCTGCCTGTGACCTCCCTGGCTAAATACCAGTAAGTTGGTATGTCCACACACTGGCTCCGGTCCTGAAGGCAGGCAGTGCGCATTAGAATAGACAGTGCTAACTAACCCAGGCCTTACTGGTGGCTGATTTATTCATGCCAGAGAGATGTTTATCTTAAAGTCCTGCTAAAAGAGGACTTATCTAAGTAGTGGAACAACAATTGTAAAACTCCAAACATGTCCTTTAACGGACTGGAGACTTTGTTCCTCTTAGAGCCCATGAGGTACCTCCCTGAGTGCAAGAGTCCTGTACTTTGTGTATGTCCTTACGCTATCAGTGTCCGTAAAGGTACTTTCGCGAGCACAGTTCATCTCAAGGCATCCATTACTTGGAAAATGCAATGTTTTCTTTGGGGGAAAAGACAAATAAAACAACTGAGTGGTTTATTGGCTACTAGGCCCCCAAATGCTTCAGCTGCCTTGTATTCCCTGTTTCAGAAATATTCCATTTTCATGACAAAACCTAGTGAAGTTGCCAGATGTACCTTCGCAACAGACCTCTAGGGTGAAGGTGCAGAGAAAGAGGCAAAGTTGCACTTTTCCTGGGACAGCCTGTTTGCCTGTGCTGGTTTTGGCTGGGATGGAGTTAATTTTCTTCACAGTAGCTGGTACCCGGGATGTTCTGGATTTGTGCTGGAAACATTGTTGATAATATAGTGATGTTTTCCTGACTGCTGAGCAGTGCTTACACAGAGCCAAGGCCTTTTCTGCTCCTCACCCCACCAGCGAGGAGGCCAGCAGTGCACAAGAAGTTGGGTGGAAGCACAGCCGGGACAGCTGACTCCAACTGACCAAAGGGATATTCCATAACATGTGATGTTGTGCTCAGCATAGAAAGCTGGGGGAAGAAGAAGGAAGGAGGGGTTGCTTGGAGTGATGGTGTTTGTTTTGCCAAGTAACCGTTATGTGTGATGGAGCCCTGCTGTCCTGCGGATGGCTGAACACCTGCCTGCCCATGGGAAGTGGTGAGTGAATTCCTTGTTTTGCTTTGCTTGCGCGAACAGCTTTTGATTTACCTATTGAACTGTCTTTGTCTCGACCCATGAGTTTTCTGATGTTTACTCTTCTGATTCTCTCCCACTGGTGGTGGGGGGAAGGGAGCGAGTGGCGGGGTGGGTCTGAGTTGCCGGCTGGGGTTAAACCATGACAGTCCTTTTTGGCACTCAATGTGGGGCTCGAAGGGTTCGAGATAATGTCAGATTTGATACAGATTTGATTGGAATGTGCTAGATCAAATTCATAGCTGTTATTGTTGTTTAGCTATTAATCGTCAGGCTCCTGTGCTTGCCATGGGGCTCGCTTGCCTTACTATGTATTAGAGTCCAGCGCTCATTAGTGGTGGCCTCTTGCTTTCGCTGCTCGCTGTACTGCTGTACTACTTCCCATCTTACTCTGCTGTGCCTGGGAAGATTTTGATAACAGCAATGGTGACACGTCTGGGCTGGCAGATGGCCAGAGCATCGCTGTTTCTGTGCTGCTGTACTGGCCAGGCTGGAGTTCCAGTGTGAACTTGAGTTGGAAGGGACTGTGACCTGTGAGGACCCTTGTGACATGTCACACTCACAGATCAGTGGAGCAGGGGTGCAGTGGGAATGAGGCGTCGGCTTCACTCTGCAAAAACATAGATTTGACTTTCACTGCATGAGAGTGTGAAGCAGGAGCCAGCAGTCTGGATTTTATGCTTAAATTTGTCAGGCCTGCAATTTTGGGATGCATATCTGAGAGAAAGGGAGTGGCAGGCAGGGGCAGGTGGCCCCCGAAATTTCAGAACAGCTTGAAGCAGCAGTGTAAAAGTCTCATCATTTGCCTTGCCCCATTCCCACTTTTTGTCCTCCTGGTCTGTTACTAATTCAATATGTGCACTAACAGCTCAGCACAGGTTATTGAGACAGTGTCCATGCCCCAGCAGAATTCACTTATTTCCTACCATTCTTTTGTGCTTTACAGCACTCTCAGATTTAAAGCCGATTTGACCCTAGAATAAAGACCAGGAGAGAGAAGTTTATCTATCTCCCACCCACAACTGGCAGCAGAGTGAACATTTTAACAGATTGATTGAAAAGAAGAAACAAGTGGGAAATAATATGAAAGGTGACTGTTATTTCACGAGCCAAAATAATGCACGAATTGCTGTGCAGTGGTGAGGTCTCAGGACCAAGTCCATTGCTGCTTACCATCTGTGACAATGAAGGGCTGGAGTTTTTACCCTTGAAAGTATCATCCATTCAGGTCACAAAAAACAGACGTAATAAGCATCACAGACACAAACAGACATACATGGAAAGCATTAGACCTACCGATTGTGGAGACAACTGTGCCTGCAAAGAAGAAGGAGTTACTGAAATCCCAGTTGCTGTCTTCCGTCTGTGATTTATTTCCAACAGGGTATACTCCATTCTGAATGGCTTCAGTCAGGTTCTGGGAGGGAAAGCAAAGTATCAGCTTGGTATCAACATGGCTGCTTTTCTCAAGTGCTTGCTGCAAGAATATTACAGATTTAGCCACCTACTGCTCCTTTCCTGTAAATAGCACTCACCAGTCCTCAGCAATACTCTGAAACTATTCACACGTTTACCTCCAAGTTTGGGTAGCAGCCAACCAGTGTTTTTGAGTGTTAGTCTTTTGCCCTGTTTATGCTGACTGCTCTAGTGGGTGTTAGGAGAACTTATTTCTTTTAGCGTGATCAAGGACCTCAATTCTTTTAGGCTAAGCACTTTGGAAAAAATGACCCTATAGATGACTAGGATGTTGCAGAGGAAGACAGACCAGTGACGTAAGTGATGGGGTGGCTGGTTGCTGGTTTTGAGTTTGCCCTTGAGACAGCAGTGGTGGATCCAGGATCTAATCGCCCACTTGTATGCAGGTGTACTGAGCAGTGACTCTGATCCCTCCCAGGTGGGCATCAGTCAGTTATAGCAGGATGCAAGTGACATAGACAGAGAATTTCATTTTACGGCTGTATTCTGATTAGTGTCACAGATTTAAATTCAGAGAAAGTCCGTTGATTTGCAAAGCATTATTTTGGTGCGACCACAATCAGAATTCAGCCTGACATATACACTCTTCTCCAAACTGCATGCATGAACACATATGCACAGTATTTACAATGTGGCCTTTGAGATGAGGTTAGATGAACATCTGCCAGAGATGGTTTGGGTTGAGACCGCCCTGCCACAGGGGATTTGACTAGATGTTTCTCCCAAGCCCCTCCAGCCCTACCATCTATCATGTTATGCATTTTCAAACTCTTTGCTTTTTCCTTGGTTTTAATTCTAAGTGGTGTTAATTTTTTTTTGAAGTTAAAAAAATAATTTAAAAACCGAAAGAATATCCAGCTGTCCCTGCCTTTAGCAAACAGAGAACACTGGACTGGACATCTGGAAGGCGGGCTGGTTTGTACAGAAACAGCCTAGATAAAATCCAGGGCTGAGCCGTGCCAGAGACAAGACACAACCTGGAATAAACTGCACCAGAAAAGTCTTCCCCCTGTTCTTCCTCCCTCACTATCTTTTTTTGCTGATGTCCCAGAAAATCAAGGCTAACAGAAATCATTCCACAGCCCTCACGCAAAGATTTCATTGTCTGGAAAAGTTCCTCTTTTTTTTTTTTCTTCTTCCCTACCCATAAAAAAAAAAATCCAAGGTGAAGAGGGTGCATGCCTATGTGAACTGGTGGCTGGATCTCTGGTTGTGTTATTAGAAATACCAATTCTTCCCCTCCTTTCCTTATACTGCAAACTGGCCCATTAAGAGCTCCATTAGTTTCCCATGCAGAAATGCTTACAGCAAGGTTATTTGCTTTCCCCATTTTTTTCTGCGTTGTAGCAGATAGAGCTAGGAAATACTGAAGATTAAGAGAAAACTGGACTCATTCTCGGCTTCCTGTGCCAGAAACAACTTTCCCTTGGCCAGGCTACCTGTTTCACTTCTGCAGCATCTTCACAAAATAAACGCTGACAATGTCACGCTCCTTGTAGTGATTTGGGCTTCTTTTTTTCACCCAAGAGATTATTTCAGACCTTGCCATATTGTTCCTTTGTGCTATCTGTGACACTGTTGTAAGTGGCAACCATGCCCATTCGTTTCAGACAGCCTCATTTTTCCTGCCATGCCACCTATTGTAGATGAGCCCCACTGAAAGCTGAATCAACAGGAGACAAGACCCTGAAGAACTGGGACATCATGGGATGGGACTGTTAATAGCTAACACACAAGGTTTTGTCAAGCTACACAAGCTGTATTTACCATCAGTGTGACCTGCCTGCTCAGACTGTAGAGTGGGCTTGGGATTTGCTGAAGTCATCCAAATGACCACATCAGTAGGAACGCAGTGAAAGTTATCTGTGTAACAAGGCTGAGTAGGAAACAACTCGTGGGGAAACAGGAGGGAGAAAGGGCTTCCACAGGGCTGGCACTTACCTTCATAAACTGCTCCATCTCCACCACTGTCAGGCAGGTGAAGTTCTGCAGAAAAGCCTCCTTCATCTGGGCAGCTGCCATTTTCTCCTGCTTCTCAGCGGTCCTCTCCAGTGCCTGGAACACAGCAGCACCCACCAGCAGGTAGACGAAGTAGCCAGCCACCAGCAAACCTGTCTGCAGCTTGCCACTGCACATGGCCTTTGGTGGGACACGGCAAGGGACAGGGAGTGAAAGGTGGCTACTGGTAAATCCCTCACACTCTTGGGAAGCCTCCCTCAAGCAGGAAGAAACCTCCCAGCTCTGGTTTCCACTGGGATCCTGCACTGACAGGGACAGCGAGCTGTCAAATACATTCATGGGGAAATTGGGAAAAAAAAACCACAAACCCAACCCCCCGAAAAAAAAATTTCCGCTCTCTGGACTGCATGCTCTTTAGGGATTTCCTCTTGTCTGTGAAACTCTGCCTTGCTGAGTTCTCAGGAAAAGTGGGTCAGGATGTGATGAGCTGGCAGGTGGCCATCTCCGGCTCAAGAGGCTCTGGGGACAGGTGAGGACAGCATGCAAAGGGCCCACAGGGGATCTTGCTTGGAAAAACATTATTTTCCCTCCTCTCCCTCCTGCTAACTCCAAGAACTAGACTCCAGGGCAAGCCCCAGTGACCCCAGAAGCCCCTTCTTCCCTGTGTTCAGGGGCAGCTTCAGGGAAATACAGCTGGGCTCCTCTCCTGGGTTCACTTGTCTGCTTGCAGCACAGGGCAGGATCATGCAGCCCTGCATGACCACAACAGCTCACAGCAAAACCTTGGACATAGAGGAAAAAGGCTGAAGGTTGCATATGTGCCAGGTCTGGACAGGTTCTTCTGCCAACATTTCCTATGCAGTGTACCCAAGAGAGGATATTACAGTGTCACTGGCTGCACAATTAGGATCATAGAATCCTTTTGGTTGGAAAGGACCTTTAAGATCATTGAGTCCAACCGTTAACCCAGCACTGCCAAGTCCACCACTAAACCATATCTCGAAGCATGACATCTACCCGTCTTTTGAATACCTCCAGGTATGGTGACTCAACCACTGCCCTGGGCAGCCTGTTCTAATGCATATTAGTCCTTTTGGTGAAGAAATTTTTCCTGATTCCAGTCTAAACCTCTCCTGGTGCAACTTGAGGCCGTTTCCTCTCATCCTATCATTTGTTACTTGGGAAAAGAGACCAACACCTGCCTCGCTACAACCTCCTTTCAGGTAGCTGTAGAGAGCGATAAGGTCTCCCCTGAGCCTCCTGTACTCCAGACTAAACCACCCCAGGTCCCTCATCTGCTCCTCATCAGACTTGTGCTCTAGAACCTTCAGCAGCTTGGTTACACTTCTCTGGACTCGCTCCAGCACCTCAATGTCTTTCTTGTAGTGAGGGGCCCAAAACTGAACACAGTATTCGAGGCAGCCTCACCAGTGCTGAGCACAAAGGCACAATCACTTCCCTTGTCCTGCTGGCCCCACTATTTCTGATAGAAGCCAGGATGCTGTTGGGCTTCTTGGCTGCACGGGCACACTGCTGGCTCATATTCAGCTGGCTATCAATCAAGGACACTGCTGTGTTTTAGATTTTTGACCAAAACAGTACTGAAAACACATTAATGTTCTAGCTTTTGCTGGACAGCGTTGGCACAGCATCAAGGCTTTCTCTGTTTCTCACTCTGCCTACCTAGTGAATAGATTGGGGGGTGTGCAATACATTGGGAGGAGACACATCCAGGCAGATTATCTAAACTATCCAAAGAGATATTCCGTGGTATATAACATCAGGCTCAGCAATAAAAGGGAAAAGAGGGGGCTTTAGGGGGATTAGCCATCTTTTGCTTGGGAACTGGCTGGATGTTGGGCTATCCATGGGAAGTGGTGAGGGATTGCTTTTGCATAACTTGTTTTATTTTCTTCCCTCTCCTTCCACTTACCCTTCACGTATTAAACAATTTCCTTGTTTGTTGTTTGTCTGTTTTATCTTAGCCCTCGAGTTTTCTTGGTTTTATTCTTCCTTTCCTCTTGTCCTGTCCCACTGGGGGTGGGGGGGAGAAGTGAGTGTGTGACTCTGTGGTGCTTATCCTCCCACCGGGGTTAACCCACAACACATGCCCTGCCTGTTTGTCTCTCAGTGGCAGGAACAGTGGATGACCCCAAGGGTCTGCATGTCCTAAGGAATTCCTAGGCTCTGTTTTTTTCTGACATGACCAGATGACGAATATAGAAGGGTGCTTGCAGACAGCCACTAATGCTTCTGATTCAGAGTCTGCCTGGATTGGTTCCCTAATCGTTCCCTGGAGGGTTTCCCATGAAACTCTTGGCTCCCTGAGGAGAGGACTCCACTCAGTGGCTGAAAATCTCTGTGCCTTTTCAAGAGTTTGATGACTCATTTCCCCAAGCATGAACTTACCAAGAGACCCACTCAGAAGCAAATACTCATTGGTCCTGGCTTGGAGTGTGACCACGCCCTCCTTCATCATTGCATTTGTCAGGACTTCTTAGTTCTCAGTCATGGCTCCTATGAGGTATTGATATATCTCCTACATGGTGCACAGCTGTGCCTGCATCTCCCCACCAACCTGTGAGATCTCCAATGTACTCTAATAGTCCCTCTGTGTGCTGTTTACCTGCCTCAAGGCTCCTCATATGAGGATCCTCATATCAGGGTCCTCCAGGTGGCCTGGAGTCCCTGATTTAAGAATGATGAGATGTCCGTGACTTCCTATGTTCCAGAGAATATCATGTAAGACAGACTTTGCTTTTCAAGAAGAAATGCTTAATCATATCACTGTATGTGACTAACCTGCGTGGCTAACCTGAGCTCCTTCTGTGACAAGGCGACCTGCTTAGTGGATGAGGGAAAGGCTGTGGATGTTGCCTACCCAGGCTTTAGTAAAGCCTTTGACACAATTTCCCACAGCATTTTCCAGGAGAAATTGGCTGCTCGTGGCTTGGACGGGTGTACTCTTCGGTGGGTAAAAAACTGGCTGGATGGTCCTGCACTTGGGTCACAACAACCCCATGCACCTCTACAGGCTTGGGGAAGAATGGGTGGAAAGCTGCCTGGCACAAAAGGACCTGGGAGTGTTGGTCGACAGCCAGCACTGTGCACCATCCCTGGAGGTATTGTAAAGACTTGTAGATGTGGTGCTTAGGTGCGGGGAACTGCTTCCCATTCTTGATCCGCGCTTGGATGGAGCTCAAGCACTGATTAGTTTTTACAATCTGTGCCTGCTTTGTTGGCTGCATGATCAAACCTGGTTCTCTCAGGTACTTATTGCCTGCTTTGTTCTGAGGGGACACAGATCTTTCTGCTGCTTCTGCTTCTTGTTGTTGTTGTGTGGCTTCACTAGGACACAGCTGTGTGGCTTCCCACACTTAGGGACATGGTTTAGTGGTGGACTTGGCAGTGTTAACCTAACAGTTGGACTTGATGATCTTAAGGGTCTTTTCCAACCTAAATGATTCTATGTTTCTATGATACCTGCAGTAATGTAGCCCCTAGTGATTTCAGAAGGATGGCTCCCACACATTGGGAACTCACTTATGTAAGGGTCAGAGCTTGTTCCCATCAGCTTCAATGAGAATTTGGCTACCTTGAGAAGAATTTGTGGAAGAGCAAAGTCCTTGAATGAAGATAGTGACTTTGGAACAGATACCAGACAGATCTGAGCCTGGTTGTACCGTGGACATTCTTCACACTCAGATGAACTTGCTCGACCCTAGATTTTCCAGCATTTTCATTTGTTTTGTGCACAATTTCTTTGTTTTTTCAGCAGCTGCCCTCCTTTAATCATGAGAAAACACTGAAGCAACTCAGCCTTTGAAGAAGCATTTAAAATGTGCCACCTATTGTGCTCTTGAAGCCTTTGTGTTTTTATTGAGTTTGAAAACATAAGAAAAGGCAGAGACTCTGGAATTAGCTTCGCAGAACTGGTGAAAACAAGAAGTGGCAGATGGCTTCACTCTGTCAAGTGCGGGTTGTCCCTTCACACAGAAATCTGTTTGACCTCAGAGGACAACAGGAAATAGATGAATGAAGGTAAGTAGCTTTGCAAACCCTTAAAAGTTTACAGATTTTTTTCATAGTTGCTGGAAAAGGGTTTGTAGAAACAGGATGTGTCAAGTTTTCTTTCACTTCTCTTGAAGACACAGGGTGTCAAAGGTGCGTTTCTCCCTCAGATTTAAACTGTTTCTATAAAAATAATGGCACCTATGGCTTCACCCTTTTGTGTCTTTCAGACTCCCAGCCCTGTGAGACAGGAGAAATCCCTTTACACGTACAAATGCAGCATTTCCTCGTCTGCACAGCAGACATGAAGATAATACAGGTGGATTCTTTCTTCAATACTGCTGAGGGGAAAATGGACGGAAAACCCATGAAACTCATGGAAGACGGTGAGAATTTTGATATTGCCTTCAGTTGCAGTGGTTTGATCAGGGTAAGTAAGGTACCAGGAAACCTCATCTTTCTCATGCTGTCTCCTCTGAAGTGTGTATATACTAAGCTGGGTTTCCCTCTAGCCACATCTCCAAGATAGCAGGTTTGCTATTTGTACATGCATTTCCAGAAGCCCTTGACTGCAAGGAAGCATTCCAAAGATTGGTGACCTTTCTTTTCCTCTCGCTCTGGAACAGGGAATACACATCATCTTTTCTCAGTCTGTTTTTCAAACCTGTCTGCAAATCTTCAATAACCACTGCAGATTGCTCTGACATGAGAGGAGTGTCGCATCACTCTGCATCTTGTTCATACTTGGGTTGACACTCGCAGAGGGAAAGAGAGAGAGAAAGCACAATATCTGAGGCGGGTGTTAGTCTCTTCTCCCATAGGACAAGAGGAAATGGCCTCAAGTTGCACCAGGGGAGGTTTAGATTGGATATTAGGAAAAATTTCTTCACCGAAATGGTTGTCAAGCATTGGACCAGGCTGCCCAGGGAAGTGGTTGAGTCACCATCCCTGGAGGTATTTAAAAGACGGGTAGATGTGGTGCTTGAGGACATGGTTTAGTGGTGGGCTTGGTAGTGTTAGGTTAATGGTTGGACTTGATGATCTTAAAGGTCCTTTCCAACCAAAACAATTCTATGATTCTGTGGTTCTATCTATTCACTACTGGAATCTTCATAAATAAGTTGCTTTGGGGAAGAAAGGAAGCGGAAACTCATATTCTCTCAGTGGAGTGCTCCACTTGAAACCATTCCTCATAAAGGTGAGAATAATTTCTGTTAGCTATGACTGTGCTCCTCTCCTTATTTTGCCTAGATTAAAAGCTGCAATATACGCTCTTGGTGGAGGCTGCGGGAGCGGTGCCGCTTGTTGTAGCTACTGAGTGAGAGCCACTGAGAGAAGGGGTATGTGGGCTGAGCCAAAGCACCGTCATTGACTCCTTCGCACCCCAAGGGTCTGTTCACTGGGCTAGCCTGATATCACTCACCCTGGTCATGAAAACTGAGCACTTCCTAAGTGCTGGGAGCTGCTGTAGGTACAATATCCTCATCCAAGGGCTGATGCTGGCACCTCACACCTACTTCGTAACCAGAGTGATAACCTGCCTAAATAGGTGGGAATGTAAATGGGGACAGTCTATCTGATGAACCTGTTACCATTGTCCCTGTGCACTGGGAGATCATGAATACATCCCACCTAGATGCAAGTTAATACAACCCTCGTAGATGCTAGTTAATCAAAACAAATCACTGGTGAGGGCAGCTCTTCTCTCACATTCCCCAAGACCTTGGGCCAGCTGGACTGACAGACCTATTTGATGCTGCTTGTTCCTCAAGAAGGAGCTGAAGAATGTAAGGCCTCATCACTGTAGTTTTCAGCTGGGGGAAACCAACAGATCCAGCTATCGAGAAGTAACACTTCTCCACAACTCACAAATTGACAGGAGGACTTTTGTTGGCCCAGTTCAACCTTGCCTTGGGACTGCCCCACTGCTACCTAACCTGTAGCTTGCAGTTACAGCAACAACAGGATCTATCAGGGTGCAGGAGGTTGTGGGTGGTTTGAGGTGTACCTAAGTATCATGGCATTGCAGACACTTGTGCCAGGGTACGGTGAGGGCCCAGCAGCTCCCTCAGGCCCGGGAGTCAGGAGCTGAGTGTTCTCACACCAAGGCCTGTCCCACTGCCCCCATCCAGGGAGCAGGGCAGGCCGAGAGAACCTCAGCATGTTTGATCACAGCTGCAGATCTTCAAGCAGGTTCACAGTGATGAGGCAGGATGATTTCAAGCCAGGAAGTCAATCTGCAGCTGAGAGTCATGTCCAGGGATGGCCAGGTAGGGCTGTGGGGACAGGGCCAGGCCGAGGACGGGCTGGGATGTTGGCCCACTGGTGGGCCTGGCTTGGCGAGGCCCATGGCCAGACCAGGCAAGGCTGGGGGAAGGTGGAAACTGACACTCTGCAGCGTCGCTGGGACAGGGAGTGACAGCCCTGGTTTGGGCTGGAGGGGGATCCTGGGCCATGGGCAGGGTGGAGGGAAGCCCTGGCAGGCTGGTCAGTGCCCTGGCAATCATGGAGGCAGTATGTGCGGTAAGGCAGCATCCTGTTTTTGCAGGGATAAAATTTATAGAATCACTTTTCTCTTCCATTTTGTTTCAGTTTGTGGCCAGCTGTGGTATGGTGATCAAGGCCATTAGCAGCTAGACCCAGGGCAGCTGACCCAGGCTGGCCCACAGGTGTATTCTATAACATTAATGTCATGTTCACTATAAATGGGAAAGCTTGCTGAGGCTGGGGGGCTCTTTGCTCTCCTCTCCTTCCTGCTCCTCTCAACTGTTATTATCACTGGAGGGACTTGCCACCACTCTATGAGCTAAGTATAATTTTGCATCTTTTGTATTACTATTGATATTGGTTTTCTTTTTTTATTAAATCTGTTTAGATTTCAACCCATGAGTCTCCCTCCTTTTCCAAATTCCCTTTCTTGGCTGGAGAGGGGAGATTGGGTGATAGAAACTGGCTATTGTTTAGCCCTGGGTGTGGGCTAAATGGAGACAGGCAGTTAATGAATACTTTTTGTTCCTAAGCTAGGAGAGACCCATGACGCAGTTATGGAACCAGGGAAAGAGAAGTGATGCAGACTTCTCGCACCTGCATTATTTACCCAGTCCATTGCAGGGAAACCCATGTAGTGAGATCTGGTGGTAATGGAGGGCAGGGAGCATTTCCTGCCCATGAAAAAAACTCTGTTTTCTTACACCGAGTCCTGCTCTCAGTCTTTCCCGCTCCCAATATACCCACAGCACAGTCATTTCCTTTTTTCTACATACGGTGTTAGCTATCTTGCCTCATCCTTATATGTTCTGTGTCCTGAGGCTGATTATAGCCTGAAGTTAATTCCAGCTTAATGGAAAATGGTATTGCTTGCCATGGAAATGCCTTAACATGGGATTGTGTTTGTACTTCCTGTTGTGCTTAGGGCTAAAACCATTAGACGACCCTCATTTTTACACTTCCTTACAGTTCTCCTGTAAATATCTGTTACTGGTAACTGTGGTCAGAACATTCAGTCTTCTAACATGGGTCGTTTTGGTTTTTATGCTGTGATCTTATGCCAGGCTATTAAACACATATGCGAAAGCTTCCTTGGACAGAGATCCTCAGACTTCCTGGTTTGTTTTTTAAGATCTGCAAAGCCAAATTCCTGCAGATAACTGTCAGCTATCAAGGAAATGGACTGATTTCCATGAGTGAAGAAAATGCTGAAGCTGGGCACTTGCCTTTGTTAGCTGGCTGGTACTGAGATAAGAGCTCTAGCACGCAGGAGGTAAGGGCTGCTGTGTCAGGCAGCCCAGCATGGAAAACTGCCCAAGTGCTGGGTGCCACCTGGCCACAGTGTTGGCAACTGTCAACAGCACCTCCTTTTGCTCAGCGATGTATCTGCCATCACCAACAGCTCCTTTGGGGATCTGTGCTGGCTCTTTCTTTGTTCATCGTATACATTAGGGCTTCAGTTTTTTACAAGCTCATCTATGCCGTTGTCATCGTCAAAGAAAAGACTCCCCCCACCATCAGCAGTGCTCCTTCAAACAGTCTTTGGTCAATGCTTTTGTTACTGGTAGCTCCACCTGAAGGCCTTGTTGCATTTAAGGTGTGTTGCATTTAGGAGGGCTAATTTGGCAGAAGCCAAACCCCTTGTGTTCCAGCTTGTCCTCAAATATTAGAGGGGCTGGGGGTAGCTGAGCTTAGCCTCTGACTGATGCCTGATTTGACACCTTAAATTTTGGCTGAAATAGGCCAAAATCGGCACTATCAGTCCGGCTGCATTCAACAGCTGATGTATTGAACTAACACGGGTCCGGATGCACTAATAGTGCAGGGCCCAGTCATGGTCGATGAACTAACATGGTTCCAGACTATGCCATAAATCTGGGTATGCCCACTGAAATAAAAGCCTCGTGACCAGTTCCACAGTTAAGGTAATTTATTCAAGCCACAGATACAGATTCCTTTAGATGGCTGGTGATGAATACACTGTCTGCAAAGCACGCTTAGGTAGCTATGAACATATATATGCTGCAGGATGACTATATAGCGCTATTAATACAATTACAAATCCAAGCTTGATTTGTAAGTTTCCCGGGGAAGCACCTGTTATAACCAAGTGTACGAATCTTGCCCAAAGGTGTCCCTATGGGTGGGGAAGAGAGGTTCAGCCCTTTGACTGATCCCAGAAGTCCATAGTGATGTCTCCCTGACTTCTCAGAGGTGGTATCTTCCCCACCTCTTTCTTAAAGGCGTTTTAGACTCTTTTGCTATGTTTAGGTGGAGCTTGAGTGACTCTAGTCATACATACCAGTATTATTTATTGGTGCAAAATTCTCTCGCTTTGATTTTAAAGGTATAGGCTAAGAAAAATTCAGAGAGCATGCTCAGGGGGAGAGGGAGGTGGGTAGCTTTTGGCATGGAGGTGTGTTTTGGTATTATAATGAGATTATAATGAGCAAAGTTCATCCCCAGGACACGATTTCACCACAATTGCTGGCTCAGTGACCAACATTCTGCATGGAACGGGGTATTATCTCTTATTTGACAGTAGCTATATAATTTATCTGCTACGGGGTACCATTGAGTTCCCGTACCTGCCTTGTTAGCACAGAGCCTGGCCATGGTTATCTCCACACCGTTCCACCCTCCGTTCTCTCAGAGTTAGCACACCAAGCTCCCGTGGTGCTGAACGTCTGAGAATGCGGGCCAGGTTGCCTGAGGAACCATCACAGAGCAGATTCCTTATGTTCCATCCTAGATGCTTGCTTAGTTCTATAGGATGTGGATATAACTTTACCCATTTGCTCTCAATAAGTGTGCCTCCAATAATTGGTTTCAATTAGTCGCCCCCAGTAGTCACTCCACATGCCTTCAGAGCAATAGAAACACCTGCGCTATAAGGTCTTTTACGCACAGAACAAGGTCACCAAGGCCATTTGATCCTCACTGTCACAATCAGAGTAACACAGAGGATTTGGGTTGGGAGAGACCTCTGGAGGTCTTTAGTCTAGCCCTGTACTCAAAGCAGGGCTAACACCAAAGTTAGGACACGTCGCTCAGGGTCTTGTCCAGCTGAACTTTTAATGTTGCCAAAGGAGATTCCCCACCCTCTCTGGCTACCTCTTCCAGGGCTTATCTGCTCTCATGGCTTACTTCCCTTGGTGCAATGTGTGACCATTGCTTTATGTTCTTTCACTCTGCACCTCTGAGAAAAGACAGGTTCTGGGTAGTGGAAGACAGCAATTAGATCTCCCTCAGCCTTCCTTCCTGGAGAGATGTGGTGCTGGACACCTGTGGTGTGGTGCAGTGTATGGACGTCAGCCTGCTACCTGTTGACAGAGCTGCGGCATCAGCCTGTTGCTCAGCCAGGGCACCCACCTCTTGAAACCAGCTGCCCCCAGAGCAGCTTATGCACATAGACAGGGACAGTGTAACCTATGGGATCTTCTTGAGACATTGCGCTGTCTTTAACCCACCCTGCACCTAGGCACACCTCTTGGCATGTTTGCTCAGGGCCTCTGGCATGGTCTGCAGGCTCACATAGAGCTGCAACCTGGCTATTACTCAGTGAATAGTGCGAGGCATGGATTAGTCTATATACTGTCTGAAGCACTTCTTTCATTGCGAACTTTTCTTACAATTGTAAGCTTGCAACATGAGCATCCCTTGTGCCTACAGACTCTTGGCATTTAAAGGTCCTCACAGTTGCACAGAAAACCAGACAGCCACCTTCCTTCTTATGCAGCCTGCTCCTGACAGCCCTCCTTCCTTGGCATCTTGGGACTCCTAGGAACTAGCCCCGATTGTACTAATTCCCTTCTTGAGAGGAATCGTGTCTCTGTAGCATGACAGTCAAGGGACTCAGGGAAAGGTGATGGTTGGCAGCAAGCTGCCAGTGCTGCTAGGCAGGTCCTACAGCATGCTCTTGGGCAAGAGACAGCTGCTGGCTCAGGCACTGCTGGGACCCAGGGGCTCCACAGTGGGTGTTTAGTTGCGCCTGAACATAACTGGAACGGAGATCCTGCAGCATCTGACACTTATCTGTGACACTTATCCTCTGGGAGTCAGAAAACAGACTGGTCAAGAAAAGTTTTTAATAATGCTGCTGTGACCGGAGTTGTCAGTGGCTCAGGATTTTTACAGAATAAGAAAAAGAGAAAATTCAGTCCAAGATATCCCTTTCTGAGGAGAGACTGCAGAAGGGTAAGTAGCTCGGAGGAAGTGACAGGAAATTGCCAAAGAGCCTGGAAAACCTGGAGCCTCTTGGAAATGGAACCAGTTAATGTGATGAAAGTGCTCTGTCCTGCGTCACTGGAAAGCCTGACACTGTGGTAACAATCTGTTGGGATGCAGAGGGCTACGCGGATTGCATTGTTGTCATAGTCTCAATCAGTGCTTGTAATTCTTCCTTGTCCCCCAGATTCTCAGCCTTGTCCTTGATCAAAAGAACTTGGTGAGATGAACCTGCTATGTAGGCATTTTCATTGGTTCAAAAGCTCAAAGGTACACAAGAGGGAAACAAAATGCCAAGAAACAAGCAACAGTTTGAAGAAGAGAGATCAGCAAACTGTTATTTACTGTAGCTCAGACCTTGCTCTTTGAAGCTGGAGGGATGTACAGCACTAAACAAGAATATCATGGATGTGTTCAAATGAAAAAAATCACATCTGAGATCTTACTCAAATAACGTATTTCTCTTCTTGCCTCCATATACCAAAACGACAATGTGCTTTACCTTTTTAAACCAGCAAAGATGTATGATAAATGCATGTTATTGTGGCCATTTTGCAGCGAAAAAGTTTTTGTGAGGGAAAGGTCGGGCCACAGAATGAAAGCCACTGGTGTGAAAGATGCAGAGATAGCATCTCATCTCAACGTTAACATCATTTTCCAAAGATCCATCATTAGGCGAGGAAGGTTCTGGTAGATTTGTGCCTCATGGAAGAACTGGCCATGTTCTGCACCATCTAACTGAAAACAGGGAGAAGCCTGGGCTTCTCTAGCACTCTGACATAGACAGTTACAGTTCTTTTGATGTGGCAATTATCAAGGAGCTTGCAAATCTTTGCCCGTATACCATCGTTGGATTTCCACTGGAGGCATCCCAAATACAGCTATGGTGCACCACTTCCACCACACAGCTGCTGTTGATACCAGATGGTTTAGCAACGGTTTAGCAAGAACAGGCCTCAGAGTAGGCTCTAAAAGGCCTACTCTGTGTTACCTTTACACAGAATCAACTTTCCTGTCAGTAGTTTTCCTTTCAGCTAGAATAACAGAGAATAACAGTATGTTCTGGGGCAAGCTGCATGTTTTGTGGATAGAGTCTGCTTATGGGACTTATAACAGTGTTATAGTCGTCAATGATTCTTGCTTGCGCTTAGTCTTAGAAAATCCAAGGTCTCTGTTAAATTCCTTGCTAATTATAAAGAAGGGCCAAAGACAAACAGGACTGTGAAAACCAACTTTGTGATGTCTAAATTAACTTGATTCACAAACTCTGGTGCTGGAGGAGGGATAAGTCCAGTGAGAACCAGAACAACATCTTTTCCTTGAGGCCACCTGCACTTGTCAACAAGAAGGCCTCAACCACGCTTGTGCAGAAGCACAATTATGGGGGGATTGCGACCACTAGAGATCCCCGAGGACCGCCCGGGACCCCATCCCCATCTTGGTGCGCATACGTAAAGACGATTACATAATGTATTAGCATATGGATAAGTTTCTTGGAATAGGTGGGCTTTTCTTGGAATTATATGAATATTCATTTTTCTATAATGTATATAATGAGTATGCTTTTGTACCTGGATGTGCATGCTAGGAGGAGAGATTCCCCCATGCACCCAGCGCTGCAATAAACCAATGTCGGCTTTCTAAACTATCATTTGGTTTAGAGAGTTTTCTTGGGTACTATTTTCCGGTAACAGAATTTGGCAACCCAGATGGGACAAGCTCTCCGGAGTCTCCACAGACCAGAGGAATAGTGAGGACTCCAGCACACACCGGAGTACTTTCGGGAAAGCCTCCGATTCCCTGGTCGGGTGAGTTTCTGAGACAGCTATCTGGGAGATTAACGACATTGGTTGTGAGTATTAGTACCGGTATTTTAACTTGGCTACTTACAAATAAGTGGTATCTGAATTAAGTACGCGTTGTTAAGCTATTGGTATCATTGTGCACAATTGTGATAATCCGTACGTTATTACGGGGACACCCAGAGTCTGGATTTTGGTTGAAGATTGATTTTGTATATTTGTATATATTCATAGATTCATTGCTGTTTAGTGAAGCTGCTTTTGACTTTCAGCTTGCAAGTCTCTCTCCTTGTTCTCTGTTCCTTCCCCTTTGGGGGGGAAGGGGGAAAGAGAGGGGGGGTGAACGGTGTTTGCGGTTTGCTGCCTGCCACCGGTTTAATAGCCAGTCTGGCTTTGAACTGTGACAGATTTATTTGTAATTGTGTAACTTTGTTCAGGTATTCGTGTTAATTTTGAAACTTTGTAAAATGGGAAACAGACAGTCTACAGAAGGGGGGATTCTTAAGGGCTCTCCCTTGGGATGTATATTAAGACACTGGAAAAAGTTTGGGGGTGATCCCCTTACTCGTAAATGTTAGTAGAATATTGTAATCACTGGTGGCCTTTGTATATCCTAGATGATAAGGAGAAATGGCCTGAGAATGGGAGTATAAGTTACAACACAATACTGCAATTCATGTTGTTCTGTAGACGAGAGGGAAAGTGGGATGAGATGCCGTATGTGAATTTGTTCTTTGCATTACGGGATGATTATGATGTGCGTAAGGAATGTGGTTTGATTGTAAGCAAAGGTGAGGTATTGGGGTTAGAGACAGGGAAAAAGAAAGTGCCTAAGCGTTGTTGTTCAGCATGCAGCATCAGCAGGCGGTGCAACAAGTATAAGGAGAAAAGAGAGGAGGAGGAGAATATGGAGGATGTTCAAATGTTAGTTGGACCGAGAAGGGATAGAAGGGATAATGGACACAGTGATTCGGATAGTACCAATGGTGAAGCCAGTTTCAGTCCGGTGGCAGGTAGGACTAGGCAGAGAAATGCTAATATACAAGCCCCTCTCAGACAAGCAGTAGGACTGGAGGGGCCAGTTTGCGTAAAAGTACTGTTTTCTGTATCGGATTTAAAATCCTGGAGGGAGATGGCAGGGGTATATAGGGAGGACCCTGAACGGGTAGCGAAGGCTATGGAAACTATAATTGAAAATCATGATCCCGATTGGAAAGATTTGCAAATTATCTTGAATAACTTAGTGATTTTCGAGGAAAAACGACTCATTTTGGCCAAGGCCAAAGAGGAGGCTGAACAAGTACACGTTCAAGTTGCACAAGCAGGACGGATAGATGAACATTTTCCTCCCAGTAACCCTAATTGGGACCCCAGCGTTCCTGCTCAGAGGTTGTTATTGACGGAATACCAATGATTGATTTTGCATGGTGTTCAGAATGCTATTCCAAAGTCAAAGAATTGGCCTAAATTGTATCGGGTCGTTCAGGGAAAGAATGAGGATCCTTCCTCTTTCCTTGAAAGACTAACGGAGGCTGCAAGAAAATACACCGATATGAATCCAGAAAATGATGTAGATGCTGTCTCGTTAATGCACATTTTTATGGGATAATCTAGTGCAGACATAAAACGGAAATTGCAGAAAGTAGAGGGGGCAGATGCTCGCTCACTCGCTGGACAAAATGTTAGAGAATGCCTGGAAAGTGTATAACAATAGAGAAAAGGTAGAAGAAGAAAGAAAGAAAAAAGAGGTGTTTGAAAACAACCAGCAACTGGCAGCAGCTATAGCCCAGGAAACCTGTAGCGTCAGAGAACAGAACTATCAGAGGGGGCTAAAGGGAAGAAAATCTTCTGATGAAGTACCAGGGGCTGGAAAGCAATTAGAAAAAAATCAGTGTGATTTCTGCAAGCAGAAAGGGCAGTGGAAAAAGGAGTGTCTGCAATCAGGTCGGCGAGGCCTTGGGGAAATGCCAAGGAAAGCTGCTAACCTGATGACTTTAGATTCAGACTGAGGAGGACCGGGGGAAGAATTGAAACCCTCCCCAACAGAACCCCTGGTTATAGTAAGGTTGGAAAATGAGAAATTAAAATTTTTAGTAGACATGGGAACTATCTATTCAGTATTAAATACATGCAAGGGTAATTTGAGTGATCAAAGCATGCCAATTATTGGTGCCACAGGGCAGAAAGAAGATCAGCCATTTTTCCAGCCATTAAAATTTGGAATTGAGAAAAGGGTGTTAACCCATCAATTTCTCTACATACCAGATTGCCCCATGCTGCTGTTAGGATGAGATATGCTAAGTAAATTGAATGCACAAATTACTTTTACAAAAGGAAAAATCCAAAACCGTATCCCTGAAAATAAAGCTTTGGATTCCCAAGTTTTTATATTACAGAAGGAAGCCGAGTTACAGGAGATACCAGGAGATGCTGTGACACCTCTTGTATGGGCTTCAGGAACACCGGGACAATCCCGAGCGGCAGGACTGGTAACCATCCAGTCAAAACCAGACGCCGGACTGGTAAGATGAAAGCAAATGTAACAAGAGCTTAGAGTATTTCTAGGGATGGCTGGATGGTATTGCCTGTGGATAATGAATTTTGGACTCATTGCCAGACCTTTATATGAAGCTGTACAAGGGAAAGGAAACCTCCTTGTTTGCACTAAGAGGTGCATTTGCAAAACTAAAACAGATTTTAATGAGTGCTCCAGCTCTAGACCTCCCAAACTTAGAAAAACCATTTGAACTATTTGTACATGAAAGACTGCATATTGCCCTAGAAGTGTTGGCCCAGAAACTAGGATCACGGAAAAGAACTGTGGGATACTTTTCAAAACAACGAGACAATGTCAGTAAGGGATTGCCAGCATGCCTCCAAGCAGTGGCAGCTACAGTACTACCTATCCAAGAGGCCCAAAAATTGACGCTCGGGCAAAAGCTAACTGTTTTTGTGCCCCATGCAGTTACAACTGTTCTAGAACAAAAAGGAGGACACACTGGCTGTCTCCGAGACAGATGCTGAAATATCAAGCCGTCCTTGTGGAACAAGATGATGTGGAGCTGAAAGTAACCAGCATCCTGAATCCAGCAACCTTTCTGACTACAGATCCTGGTAGGAAAAAATTAACACATGACTGTTTGCAGGCGATGGAACAAACATACTCCATCAGAGACCTTTATCAGGAGCAACAAAGAGAAGAAACAATCCAGAAGATTATTGGCAAATAGAATTTTCCGAATTACTGCGGCAAAATGGGTATCAGTATCTTTTAGTAATGATAGATACTTTCTCAGTCTGGCTAGAAGCTTTCCCTTGTCGCACCTACAAGGCAAGAGAAGTAGCAAAAATATTACTTAAGCAAATAATACTGAGATTTGGGACGCCTATAGGACTACCTTCAGATAGGGGCCCACACTTATAGCAGAGGCGGTTCAAAATTTAGCTGAAGTGTTAGGGGTAAAATGGGACCTCCATACCCCATGGAGACCTCAATCAAGTGCAAAAGTAGAAAAAATATGAATCAAAGCTTAAACAAACAGATGAGTAAAAATTTGCCAAGAGGCTCAGGTAAAATGGCCAGGTGCTTTACCCTTAGCTTTGCTACAAATCCTAAAACTAAAGAAAAGGTTAGTCTTTTGAAATCATTTATGGTAAACCCTATCAAGTGACAGAAACAGGAGTTGATCCTGAGATCACGGGGAAACATTATCCGAAAGAATATGTTATCTCTCTAGGAAAGGTTTTGTCCTGTCTCCACAGGTACATCACTGTGAGCACACCATTATCCCTGGATGTGCCTGTGCATTGATACCAACCTGGAGACTGGGTGTACCTGAGGACGTGGTCAGATGAACCGCTAAAAGACAAGTGGAAAGGACCTTTCCAGATTTTGCTCACCACCTACACAGCTATCAAGCTTGAAGGAGTCACTCCATGGATACATCACAGCAGGATCAAACCAGCCTCATCACCAGAATGGACTGTAAAACAAGAGGGACCTTTACGTTTAAGATTAACTTGGGGATCACTAGGTTCTGGGTTCTCTCTCTTGCAGTGATGTCAGGAAATGCAGAAATTGATGCAGATAGAGAGGCCAATAGAGACATAAATGAGAACTTAATTCTAACTTTGATACAAGGGTTTGGTAGAATGCCCAATCTTACTAGTGTTACAGCATGTATCGCAATTCCTCATTCGGCTAGTCAGCCTATCCCCTGGGGTATCATGCCAATTAATTCATCATTATTGGAAGCACATGATAACATCACAAAAGCCTTTAAACAGGCTAACGCTTCCTATGATTTAGGCAGAATAAGCGTAGACAAAAAGGTAGTGATGTTTTGCAAGACACTACTCACTGGAGATCAGGAGATAACAGGACAGTATTCGGGAGAGGTGCAGAGGGACAGTGTCCCAGAGGATGACAACCCTTAAATGCTCAGTTTTTGCAAACTGCATTACCAGCCTCCAGCGGACAAGCTGCAGGATTGTTGAGACTCTGTGTTACTGATAACATGATGCCTAATGTGACCACTGTTCTGGAACGTACTAAGCTTAGAAAGAAACTCAAAACTTGGACCACATCTCTGGGAGGGTATTGGTAATATATAGGCAAGATAGACTGGTGCTTTAATTGGAGCATGAAACCCATTTATAACATCAGGAGAGCTAATTGGAGGTGCCTCAATGTACAACTTGAATGCGGATTTCAAAGTTTTCTATTACCAGGACTAATGGCTTTAGAAAATTGGATGTCAATAGAAAGATTTGAGTCGGCAAGTAGAATCTTTGTTAAGAGCCACTCAAAAGGGATTCCAAATTGTTAATAAACAGATCCAAGCCAATACTAAAATGACTCTGAAAAATAGACTGGCCTTAGACTTACTATTAGTCAAAGAACAAGGAGTGTGTGGATATCTTAAGTTAGACAAAGAGCACTGCTGCATCCACATCCCAAACATCACTGATAATCTGCAAGAGCAATTGGACAAAATGAAGAGAGTAGCAGAAGACAGCAGGGCAATCAGGGATGCAGCAGAAAAGAGTTGGCTCAACAAAATCCTGCAAGAATTAGGTGGATTGTCTCTAAAAGGATGGTTAGCCGCAATGTTAGAGGGAATAGTTTATGTAGTTGTGATTATAGTTATCATAGGGATCTGCGTGGGTTGTGTTAAGATAATCATTGAGAAAAGGATACGGAAGTAGTGAGATAATAAATCTAACTGCTTCCAAAGGGGGGAACTGATACCAGACGGTTTAGCAACGGTTTAGCAAGAATAGGCCTCAGAGTAGGCTCTAAAAGGCCTACTCTGTGTTACCTTTACACAGAATCAACTTTCCTGTCAGTAGTTTTCCTTTCAGCTAGAATAACAGAGAATAACAGTATGTTCTGGGGCAAGCTGCATGTTTTGTGGATAGAGTCTGCTTATGGGACTGATAACAGTGTTATAGTCGTCAATGATTCTTGCTTGCGCTTAGTCTTAGAAAATCCAAGGTCTCTGTTAAATTCCTTGCTAATTATAAAGAAGGGCCAAAGGCAAACAGGACTGTGAAAACCAACTTTGTGATGTCTAAATTAACTTGATTCACAAACTCTGGTGCTGGAGGAGGGATAAGTCCAGTGAGAACCAGAACAACATCTTCTCCTTGAGGCCACCTGCACTTGTCAACAAGAAGGCCTCAACCACGCTTGTGCAGAAGCACAATTATGGGGGGATTGCGACCACTAGAGATCCCCGAGGACCGCCCGGGACCCCATCCCCATCTTGGTGCACATACGCAAAGACAATTACATAATGTATTAGCATATGGATAAGTTTCTTGGAATAGGTGGGCTTTTCTTGGAATTATATGAATATTCATTTTTCTATAATGTATATAATGAGTATGCTTTTGTACCTGGGTGTGCATGCTAGGAGGAGAGATCCCCCATGCACCCAGTGCTGCAATAAACCAATGTCGGCTTTCTAAACTATCATTTGGTTTAGAGAGTTTTTTTGGGTACTATTTTCCGGTAACACTGTCAGGCCACTACTTCTCATAAATGTGGCATGGACTGCACAAGTGCATGCGTTGAATTGGAGACATCTCAGAAGTTTCTTTAATGTTGCTGCACGTGCTAAGTCTCCCTCATTAAGGTGGTGGGAACCTGAGCTTGTGGTCATGACAGGGTGTGGTGAACAAGCATCGCGCTCACACAGGAGCCAGAGCAGCCAGAGCCCCACTCCACAGTTGTGGCCTTTGTCCCTGTGCAAAGGGCTCTCTGCTCAGACAGCATGATACCCACCTCACTGGCATGGCCCAAGGCAATGCAGTCAGGCTACCAAGGCTTGGTTTGCATAGGGCTCCCAAGGAAACCACTTCAGGCTCCCTGTGGCACACAGGCCATGTGCACAGCTGTGGAGGGTGACAAACTATTCCGATTGCCACATCGCAGCAGGATGGACAGGTGGGGGAGCCTTAGTTGCAGAATCAGTGAAAACAGAGCCCACTGCAGCAGCTCATCTCCCAAGTGCTCCCTGACTCTGTGGCAGCCGAGCTGTCAGCACCCTATGCCCGTGTTCCCCAACAAAGTGACACACAGACACGGATACAGCATTTGTTCAAACACCCCATTTATTGTCCACTTTGCACAGAGGAAAGGTCTCAGAGGAACAGACTCTCTCAAAGGGGGTGGGCGGTCGCTCTGCAGGTGGCAAAGGGAGTCGCTGTCACAAGCCCCCTTGCGATGGCCTCTTCAGCTGCATCGGGTCCCACTCCCCAGAGTGTGCTTTTGCTGTGGAGGAAGGATGCGGCAGCAATCCCCGCTGTCAGTTGAGCAGCGTGTTCTCCGTGTCCAGCGTGCTCAGTTCTGCAGCACCAGCACCCCGAGGAGTGTCTAGGATGGGTAGATTCTCCCCCTGGACCCCAGTGAACACACGCAGGCACAGCAGCAGTGCCTCTCGCTTGGTCCCTGCCCAGCTGGAGCTGCCAGCAAGAATTTCTCAGTCCATGGGAAAAGCCATCCAGGCTGCAGCCAGTGCAAGGGGAAAGGAGGATGAAAGTTATCTTGTAGCCTCTGTAGGCGTCACTGGCTGCTGCACTGAGACTGTTGAGGGGAGAACGCTGCAGCTCTTGGCAGAGGGCTGCTGCGCAGGGATTTCCCTTCCCCTTCTGTGTGCCCCATTCTCCCCTCTTTTTCCCTGCGGTATGAGGTGGTCATCTGCCTTCTGCTGTGAGCCCCCAGTTCTGTGCATGAAGAACTCTTTCAGCAGCCATAGTAGTACAGCAGTCTTGTGAGCCGATCTTGCAGCTCCTCAAACTCACGCAGTGCCTCGGCGTGGGCATGGGGATCCTCCGTGAGGTGCTGGAAGAGGTTGAGTGGTTCGGCTGTTTGGAAGTCTGGGGGCAAGATGATCTCCTCAGGCACCCTTGCATTGCCAAAGAAGAAGTGGTCGAGGCGCTTCTCCTCCAGGCAGCTGCGCAGGTACCGCATGATATCCTGCAGCCTCAGCAGGAAATCCCTCCTGCGCCAGTCTGACAGGGGTATTTCGGTCAGGAGATGCATCACTGCTGTCTTGAAGGCATAGGTGGAAAAGCCTGTGCCCACCAGAATGTGGGTGCAGACCTGCAGGCATTTGAGGTGGAAGCTGTTGAGTGGGGCCTGCCTGGCCACATGCCTGAAGAACTTCACCTCTGCCACAGCATAGCTCTCTGGCCACGTTGTGCTTGGGGTGAAGATGCCCTCTGTACTCTGGCTGCTCACGAAGATGTCCGAGTCACCTTGCTGCACCCCAAACATGACCTCAATAGTGAGTCTTTTCTTGTTGCCTTTTTTAATCTGGAATTTGCAGGAGCGGCCGAAGGGCAGCATCGTTAGAGTGTGGTTTGATGACAGAGGCAAGCCCACCCAGGCAGCTTTCACCAAATTATGGAACCAGCGGGCAGTTTTCTGCACATCTAGGTAGGAGTCGGTGCAGAGGGTGTGTAGGAGGCTGAGGTCCTGATTCCTTCTCAGCTCCTCCTTGGGGTGGTGGAGGAAGCACAGCATGTTCTCCACCAGCTGCTCGCTCATGCAGGTGCACACCTGCTCCACACAGACACGGAAGTTCCTTGTCGGCCTGTCCCCAGCAGTGTTCAGCTCCAGGTAAAACGCATGCCCAGGGGGGGGCTTCAGGGGCATGAGCATGCTATAGGTGATATCTTCCTCATGAGCACTCCAACCCTCAAAGGCTCTGCCCACCTCGATTGCTTGTTGCAGCACCGGGAGGAAACTATTTTCCAAGAGGTGTCTGAAGACAAGGATGAAGTGGAATAACAGCACCTTCACCTCCTGGCACTCTAGGGCTACGTTCCGAACTGGCCACGGTATGTGTTCCTCAAGAAACCTTCCCACGTCATTTGCATTATCATTGTCGTCTTCTTCCACTTCCTCCTCCACCTCAATGCTGCTGCTGAAGCGCTCCTCCTCGCTGTCGCTGCTGGAGCTCTCCTTGCTGCTGCTTTCTGGCTCAGGGCTCCTTTTCCTGAGCCACCTGAAGAGCCCAAAGAGCAGGACCAGGATGCCAGCAACTGCCCAGAACTGCCATGTCTGCAAGGCAGCAAAGAGCAGGGCTCCCCAGGCAAAGGCGCTCTGCTCCAGCTCCTTCAGCAGCCGAGTCATCTCCTTGCTCAGCTGCTCCGCACGGTGCTGCATGCGCTCGCACGTGGCTTCATCCAGCTCATCACCGACCATCTGTGGGAGCTGGATGATGCTTTGCACAAGCACGGTGAAGAATTTTGTGGCAGCCATGGCCTGCAGGACAAGAGAGAGAAGGGGTTCAGTGGGGCTGTGAGGGAGGGAGCTGACGGCGGGGGAAGCGGGGACGGGAGCTGCAGGGAACTGGGTGCAGGTAGGAGAGGGGCCGAGGCAGCTGGGAGGCAGCAAGGCCTGACCCCAGACCCGGTGGTGGCGGCACCGTGCCCTGCTCAGGGCGCTCCCGCGAGCGGCTGAGCCCTCGATGCAGGGTGAGAACCCACCCCCCTGGGGCCGCGTTTGTGCCCCGGCCCTCGTCCAGCCCAGCCTCCCCCGTGTGCGCACTCACCGTTGGCCCAGGCCGCACTGGGGCAGCGCTGCCTGCTGCCACCCCTGGGAACTGCCCCACTGTGACACGTCCCCTGTGATGTCACAGGCACCAGAGCCCATCACAGCCACGCCTGCCCGCTGCACCCCGCTTCCCGGGGCAGCCCCTTCCACTGCTTAGGAACCCTTTGCATGAAGAAGTTTTCCCTAATATCCAATCTAAACCTGCCCTGGTGCAACTTGAGGCCGTTTCCGCTCGTCCCATCACTTGTTACTTGGGAGAAGAGACCAACCCCCGCCTCGCTGCACCCTCCTTCCAGGTAGTTGTAGAGAGCGATAAGGTCTCCCCTCAGCCTCCTGTTCTCCAGACTAAACACCCCCAGTTCCTTCAGTTGCTCCTCGTAACACTTGTTCTCCAGAGTGTTCACCAGCTTCGCTGCCCTTCTTTGGATGTGCTCCAGCACCTGAATGTCTTTCTTGTAGTGAGGGGCCCAAAACTGAACACAGTATTCAAGGTGCAGCCTCACCAGTGCCGAGCACAAAGGGACAATCACTTCCCTGGTCCTGCTGGCCCCACTATTTCTGATAGAAGCCAGGATGCTGTTGGGCTTCTTGGCTGCATGGGCACACTGCTGGCTCATATTCAGCTGGTCATCGACCAACACCCTCAGGTCCTTTTCCACCAGGCAGCTTCCCAGCCATTCTTCCCCAAGCCAGTAGCATTGCATGGGGTTGTTGTGACCCACGTGCAGGACCCAGCACTTAGTCTTGTTGAATCTCATTCAGTTGGCCTCAGCCCATCAATCCATCTTGTCCAGATCCCTCTGTAAAGCCTTCATAGCCTCAAGCAGATCAACACTCCCGCCCAACTTGGTGTCATCTGCAAACTTTACTGAGGGTGCACTCGACGTCCTCATCCAGATGATTGATAAAGACATTAAAGAGAACTGGCCCCAATACTGAGCCCTGGGGAACACCACTTGTGACTGGCTACCAACTAGATTTAACTCTGTTCATCCCAGCTCTATCTCATATATCCAAGAACATTGTCCAATTGCTTCCTGAATACCAACAGGCCTGGGGCCATGACTGTTTCCTGGAGGAGCTTGTTCTACTGCTTGACCACCCTCTCAGTGAAGAACTTTTTCCTAATATCTGATCTGAACTTCCCTTGTTGCAGCTGGAAGCCATTCCTTTGTGTCCGATCTCCAGACCCCAGAAAGAAGAGATCAGCACCTCCCTCTCTGCTCCCCATCCTAAGGAAGTTGTAGTCAGCAATGAGGTCAGCCCTCAGTCTCTAAGTTGAACAAACCCAGTGTCCTCAGCTGCGCCTCATAAGTACTTGCCTGCTAGTCCTTTCACCATATTTTGCCCTCCTTTGGACACATTCTAATATTTTCATATGCTGCTTACATTGTGGAGCCCAAAGCTGCACACAGTACTCCAGGTAAGGCCGCACCAGTGCAGAGTACAGTGGGTCAATCCCTACTTTCGACCGGCTAGTTATACTGTGCCTAATGCATCCCAGGACATGGCTAGCCCTTTTGGCTGCCAGGGCACATTGCTGACTTTTGTTGAGGCTATCATCAACCACAACCCCCAGATCCCTTTCCAGAGCCCATATACTTTCGTTTGTCACCTAAGTTTCCCAAGGAGATTCCTGGTCAGCCAAGCCAGCCTTTTGCCCCTCTTGCTTGACTTGCGACACATGGGAATTGCCCGCTCCTCTGCTCTGCAGAAATGGCTCTTAAAAAGTGATCAACATTTCTGAACATTTAGGGACACCAGTAGCCTCAAAAGTAGATTCCCAGGGGACCTTATTAACTACTTCCTTGAGCAGCCTCTGGGACTGAGCCAAGGCCTCTAGTTCCTCCTGTCATTTCCTCACATGGCCTGCATTAGTGTACAAACATTTCAAATGCACTCTAGTGTACTCAGTACCTTGAGGAGCAGAGTGAAAGCTCTGGCTAGCACACCGTCTCTCAAACATTGTCATGCTGTCCCATGGCTTATCACTAGTAAGCCTGATTTTATCCCTTCCCCTCTTCAAACGTAGCTTAAAGCTCGCTCAAAAAGCCCTGCTAACTCGTGAGCAAAAATACATTTCCCCCATTAAGATCAGTGAATCTCGTCTGGCCCCAGCAGGCCTGCTGTTGCATAGACCATGCCATGAGTGAAAAACCCCAAATTCTGCCAGTGACGCTAGCCTTGGAGCCAGGTATTGATAAGTGTCATCCACCTGTTTCTTTCCGTGTCATTCCGAGACACTGGAACAGGTTGCCTGGAGAAGTTGTGGATGCCCCCTCCCTGGAAGTGTTCAAGGCCAGGTTGGATGGGGCTTGGAGCAACCTGGTCTAGTGGAAGGTGTCTCTGCCCATGGCAGGGGGGGTTGGAACTAGATGATCTTTGATGTCCCTTCCAACCCAAACCATTCTATGATTCTATGATTCCCTACAACTGGGAGGACAGAGGAGAATACTACGTGTGCTCCTAATCCCTTTACAAATCTCCCTGAGGCCCTGAAGTCTCTTTTGACCACCCTTGGGCTTCTCAGCGTGACTTTGTACCCACGTGACAAAGCAAGAGCTGATAACAATCTGAGGGCCGTTACAAGGCTAGGAAGTTTCCTGGTAATAAGGCTTTCAACCTGAGCTGCAGGGAGGCGAAATGCTTGCTGAAAAGGCAGGTCTGCTCGGCAGACTGGGGGAGTAGTGAATAAATTCTTTGTTTTGCCTTGCTTGGGCGCGTAGCTCTTGCTTGACCTACAAAAGTGTATTAGCTCAACCCACAGGTTTCCCCACTTTTACCCTTCAGATTCTCTCCACCATCGCACTGGGGGCAAGCGATTGAGCAGCTGGGTAATGCCAAACTGCCTCCTGGGATTAACCCACAAGCCCTGGGGAGCCAAAGCCCAGTGAATCATGAAACCAGAGCCCACTGCAGCAGCTCTTGTGCAAAACGCTCCCTGACTGTGGCAGCTGAGCTGTCAGCACCCTATGCCCGTGTTCCCCAACAAAGTGACACACAGACACTCACGGATGCAGCATTTGTTCAAACACCCCATTTATTGTCAACTTTGCACAGAGTAAAGCCCCCAGAGGGAATGGACTGTCTTGAAGAGGGAGGGCAGTTGCTGTCCAGGTGGTAAGAGGATTCTCTGTTGCAAGGCTCCTTGCGATGGCCTCTTCAGCTGCATCATGTCCCACTCTGGCAGGTCCAGGAGGCGCTTGTCCAAAATCCTGCCCACATATGGTGCAACACTGGCTTTTTCTTCTTGCTTCTCCTTATGTGCCTTATTTCTGGCACTGCCCCCCTTGCTGCTGCTGCCTGCCTGACACGTCCTTTTCCTGAGCCAGCAGCAGAGCTCCAAAAGCAGGACCAGGACTCCAGCAATGGTCCAGAACTGCCACATCTGCAAGGCAGCAAAGAGCAGGGCTCCTCTGTTCCAGGCTTCTCTGCTTCTGGCTCCCATGTCCCAGCTCCTGCAGCAGCCGAGCCATCTCCTGGCTCAGCTGCTCCACACGCTGCTGCATGCGCTCACGCGTGGCCTCATCCAGCTCATCACTAACCATTGTGGCTCTGTCCCGGTTTCACTGGGATTTTGGTTCAGTTTGTGGGAGCCATGGTGATCAGGGCCCTTAGCAGTTAAATGCAGGGCAGCTGGCCCAGGCTGGCCCACAGGTGTATTCTATATCATTGACAATCAAGTTCACTATAAAAGGGAGGGCTTGCTGGGGAGAGGTGGGGCTGTTTTTGCTCTCCTTTCTTTTGGTCTCCCTCCCGCCCGCCCGCCCCATTGCTGATGATTGCTATTCCTGGACAACTTGCTGCAACCTGTAGCTAAGTACACTTTTGTGTGTTTTGTGTTAGCATTTATATCAGTTTCTTTATTTTATTAAATCTGTTTAATTCTAGCCCACAAGTCTCCCTCTTTTTCCCAATTTCCTTCCTCAGTTGGGAAAGGGATATTGGGTGAGAGGAAAACTGTTATTGTTTAGCCCTGGGTGCAGGCTAAACGAAGACAGGCTCTCAGGGTTAGGCTTCACACAACCGAATTATTTTCTCCCTGCTCCTCTTCCTCCTCCTCCTCCTCCTCGCTGACACTCTGGAGCTCTCCTCCTTGCCGCTGCTCTCTGGCTCAGGGCTCCTTTTCCTGAGCCACCTGCAGAGCCCGAAAAGCAGGACCAGGATGCCAGCAACTGCCCAGAACTGCCATGTCTGCAAGGCAGCAAAGAGCAGGGCTCCCCAGGCAAAGGCGCTCTGCTCCAGGCTCCTCAGCTCCAGGCTCCTGGGCTCCAGCTCCTGCAGCAGCCGAGTCATCTCCTTGCTCAGCAGCTTTGCACGTTGCTGCATGCGCTCGCGTGTGGCCTCATCCAGCTCATCACCGACTGGTTTCACGCTCAGGATTAGGTTTCCCAGAACTGAGCAGAAGAATTCTCTGGCAGCCATGGCCTTCAGGACAAGAGAGAGAAGGGGTGAAGGGGTTCAGTGGGGCTGTGAGGGAGGGAGCTGACGGCGGGGGAAGGGGAGACGGGAGCCGCAGGGAGCTGAGGGCAGGTAGGAGAGGGGCTGAGGCAGCTGGGAGGCAGCAAGGCCTGCCCCCAGCCCTGGTGGTGGCGGCACCGTGCCCTGCTCAGGGTGCTCCTGTGAGCGGCTGAGCCCTCAGTGCAGGGTGAGAACCCACCAGCCAAGGGGCCATGGACATGGGTGTGCTCTTGGTGCCCTCGTGACACCGATGGGTGGGTGGGTGGTGGTGTTTATCCTGGTGGTGGGATGGGCCCCTCTGTGGCAGGATCCCTTTTCCTGCTGTACCATGGTGAGAGGACCTTGCTTCCCAAGAGACCTGATGAGGTGATGGAGGAGTGGAGGTGCCCAGTGCTTGCGGGACGCTCATTCCTCCTGCGCCAGCCTTAGCTATGCCTCCAGTCCTCGGAGCCGCTGCTCTGCGCTGGCTTGTGCCCAAGCCTTGCTCTGAAGCTTCAGTAAGAACAGCCAGACCCCGCTCTGCACTCATGGTACTTGTCCCCTGTGCAAAGGGTTCCCTTCTCGGAGAGCCTCATATCTGCCTCACTGGGCTCGCCAAGGGCAATGCTGTCGGGCTCCCTGGGCTTGGATTGCCTCGAGCTCCGTAGGCACCCACTTCAGCCTCCCTACAGCCCATAAGAAAGATGCAGAGCTGTGGAGGGTCATGAGTTAGTCCAATGAGCCCAAGACTGGAGGACAGAGAGGTGGGGGAGCCTTAGTTACAGAATCAGTGAAAGCAGAGCACACTGCATGAGCTTTTCTGCCAAGTGCTCCCTGACTCTGTGGCACCTGAGCAGTGTATTGGTTTTGGTGGGGGGGGCAGGGTACAGGGGTGGCTTCAGTGACAAGCTGCTAGAAGTATCCCCATGTCCGACAGAGCCAATGCCAGGCGGCTCGAAGACTGACCCGCTGCTGGCCAAGGCTGAGCCAATTAGCGATGGTGGTAGCACCTCTGTGAGAACATATTCAAGAAGGAGGGAAAACACTGGTGCATGACAGCAGCTGGGAGGGAGGAGAGAGAGTATAGAGAGAAACAACTATGCAGACACCAAAGTCAGGGAAGATGGAAGAGGAGGAGGTGCTCCAGGTGCTGGAGCAGAGATTCCATTGCAGGCTGTGGTGAAGACTCTGGTGAGGCAGGCTGTTTCCTGTAGCCCATGAAGGTTAATGGTGGAGCAGATATTCACCTGCAGCCCGTGGAGGACTCCACGCTCTTGCAGGTGGATGCTCCCAAAGGAGGCTGTGACCCTGTGGAGAGCTCGTGCTGGAACAGCCTTCTGGCAGGCCCTGTGACCCTGTGAAGACAAGCCCACACTGGAGAAGGTTTTCTGGTAGGACCTGTCACCCGGTGGGGACTCACGCTGGAGCAGTTAGCTTCTAAAGAACTGCACCCCATGGAAAGGATATGTGGAAAGGACCTATGCTGGAGCAGTTCATGAAGAACTGCAGCCTTTGGGAAGGACTCACTTTGGAGAAGTTCATGGAGGAATGTCTTGTGTGGGAGGGCCCCCACGCTGGAGCAGGGGAAGAGAATGAGGAGGAAGGAGCTGCAGAGATGACATTCTTCCTGCTCCTCTTCCTCCTCCTCTTCCTTGCTGTCGCTCTGGAGCTCTCCTCCTTGCTGCTACTCTCCTCCTTGCTGCTGCTCTCTGGCTCAGGGCTCCTTTTCCTGAGCCACCTGAAGAGCCCAAAGAGCAGGACCAGGATGCCAGCAACTGCCCAGAACTGCCATGTCTGCAAGGCAGCAAAGAGCAGGGCTCCCCAGGCAAATGTGCTCTGCTCCAGGCTCCTCAGCTCCAGCTCCTGCAGCAGCTGAGTCGTCTCCTGGCTCAGCTGCTCCGCACGGTGCTGCATGCGCTCACACGTGGCTTCATCCGGCTCATCACCGACTGTTTTCGCCCTCAGAATTAGTTTTCCCACAACCGAGGCGAAGAATTTTCTGGCAGCCATGGCCTGCAGGACAAGAGAGAGAAGGGGTTCAGTGGGGCTGTGAGGAAGGGAGCTGACGGCGGGGGAAGCGGGGACGGGAGCTGCAGGGAGCTGGGTGCAGGTAGGAGAGGGGCCGAGGCAGCTGGGAGGCAGCAAGGCCTGACCCCAGACCCGGTGGCGGCTGCACCGTGCCCTGCTCAGGGCGCTCCCGCGAGCGGCTGAGCCCTCGGTGCAGGGTGAGAACCCACCCCCCTGGGGCCGCGTTTGTGCCCCGGCCCTCGTCCAGCCCAGCCTCCCCCGAGTGCGCACTCACCGCTGGCCCAGGCCGCACTGGGGCAGCGCTGCCTGCTGCCACCCCTGGGAACTGCCCCACTGTGACACGTCCCCTGTGATGTCACAGGCGCCAGAGCCCATCACAGCCACGCCTGCCCGCTGCACCCCGCTTCCCGGGGCAGCCCCTTCCACTGCTTAGGAACCCTTTGCATGAAGAAGTTTTCCCTAATATCCAATCTAAACCTGCCCTGGTGCAACTTGAGGCCGTTTCCGCTCGTCCCATCACTTGTTACTTGGGAGAAGAGACCAACCCCCGCCTCGCTGCACCATCCTTCCAGGTAGTTGTAGAGAGCGATAAGGTCTCCCCTCAGCCTCCTGTTCTCCAGACTAAACACCCCCAGTTCCCTCAGCCGCTCCTTGTAACACTTGTTCTCCAGAGCGTTCACCAGCTTCGCTGCCCTTCTTTGGATGCACTCCAGCACCTGAATGTCTTTCTTGTAGTGAGGGGCCCAAAACTGAACACAGTATTCAAGGTGCAGCCTCACCAGTGCCGAGCACAAAGGGACAATCACTTCCCTGGTCCTGCTGGCCCCACTATTTCTGATAGAAGCCAGGATGCTGTTGGCCTTCTTGGCTGCACGGGCACACTGCTGGCTCATACTCAGCTGGCTATCAATCGAGGACACTGCTGTGGTTTTGATTTTTGACCAAAACAGTACTGAAAACACATTAATGTTCTAGCTTTTGCTGGACAGCGTTGGCACAGCATCAAGGCTTTCTCTGTTTCTCACTCTGCCTACCTAGTGAATAGATTGGGGGGTGTGCAATATATTGGGAGGGGACACGACCAGGCAGATTATCTAAACTATCCAAAGAGATATTCCGTGGTATATAACATCAGGCTCAGCAATAAAAGGGAAAAGAGGGGGCTTTAGGGGGATTAGCCATCTTTTGCTTGAGAACTGGCTGGATGTTGGGCTATCCATGGGAAGTGGTGAGGGATTGCTTTTGCATCACTTGTTTTGTTTTCTTCCCTCTCCTTCCACTTACCCATCACGTATTAAACAATTTCCTTGTTTGTTGTTTGTCTGTTTTATCTTAGCCCTCGAGTTTTCTTGGTTTTATTCTTCCTTTCCTCTTGTCCTGTCCCACTGGGGGTGGGGGGGAGAAGTGAGTGTGACTCTGTGGTGCTTATCCTCCCACCGGGGTTAACCCACAACACATGCCCTGCCTGTTTGTCTCTCAGTGGCAGGAACAGTGGATGACCCCAAGGGTCTGCATGTCCTAAGGAATTCCTAGGCTCTGTTTTTTTCTGACATGACCAGATGACGAATATAGAAGGGTGCTTGCAGACAGCCACTAATGCTTCTGATTCAGAGTCTGCCTGGATTGGTTCCCTAATCATTCCCTGGAGGGTTTCCCATGAAACTTTTGGCTCCTTGAGGAGAGGACTCCACTCAGTGGCTGAAAATCTCTGTGCCTTTTCAAGAGTTTGATGACTCATTTCCCCAAGCATGAACTTACCAAGAGACCCACTCAGAAGCAAATACTCATTGGTCCTGGCTTGGAGTGTGACCACGCCCTCCTTCATCATTGCATTTGTCAGGACTTCTTAGTTCTCAGTCATGGCTCCTATGAGGTATTGATATATCTCCTACATGGTGCACAGCTGTGCCTTCATCTCCCCATCAACCTAGGAATCAGAGAATCATAGAATCAATCAGGTTGGATGAGACCTCTGGGATCATCGAGTCCAACCATTGCCCTGACACCACCATGTCAACTAGACCATGGCACTAAGTGCCATGTCCAGTCTTTTCTTAAACACATCCAGAGATGGTGACATCGGTGACATCCGAATCCTTACATAATACCTCAGTGTAGAGCTTGTGCTCCTGGGAACTAACCTGTCCCATGTTTACTGCTATCGCGGAACTCACTGGTTCCTGGGATTCTCACTGTCCCATTTTTATCTCTATCGTGGGACTCACTGGTCCTGGGGTCTCACCGGTCCCTGAGGGGCTCACCGGTCCCTGTTTGGGCGTCATTTGCAGCGAACTGCTTCCCATTCTTGATCCGCGCTTGGATGGAGCTCATGCACTGACTAGTTTTTACAATCTGTGCCTGCTTTGTTGGCTGCATGATCAAACCTGGTTCTCTCAGGTACTTATTCTCTGCTTTGTTCTGAGGGGACGCAGATCTAGCTTGCTGCTGCTTCTGCTCTGCTGCTGCTTCTCCTACTGCTGCTGCTGTGTTCTCTAGGACTGTTTGCATTCATCTCCTACTTGAGCCTGGAGATGTTTTATCTCTTGATTGCTAGGACACAGCTGTGGGCTTTCACATCTCTTGATTGCTAGGACACAGCTGTGTAGCTTCCCACATTTCCCCCTTTTTTGTTTTTGTAACATGTGTTTTAAGTTTTGATGTGTCCATTCAATTATGGCTTGTCCAGTGGGGGTGTGCAATACACCTGTAACTTGAGACACATCCCACTATTGTAGAAAGAAGGTTAAATCCTGCAAAAATTCCTACCACCTGTGTTCTGTGCCAGATAACAGACACCCTGGAGTGTCCCAGCTTATTTCGACAAGGTCCTTTGTTGTAATGTATAAGGAGAAAATCATTATCAAGAGATTCCAGACAGTACCAGCAAAAGGCATGTTTGCAGCTCTTACACATCACTTGGGTATAGCCTTCATCTCGTTCAGTGTAAACTTTACACTTTGGATAGCGTTTGATTGGAGCCTCATCTTCTTCCATTTTAAAAACTGAACTTGTTTCTCCTGGAAGAAAAGAGATTGGCATGTTCTCTTGACAGCCTTGACCTGGATGTCAATTAGATTTGCAAGCAGAGCAGAACTCAATGTCACAGGCTTTGCACTGGACCAGCTGAGGGTCCTGTGGGCTTGATTCCTGGAGCTGGCAAACTGCCTGGCAAGTAGAGGATGGACACCAAGTCTGGCAGGGATCCAAAAGCACTTCTCTTTCAAACTGTAACTTCTCATACCTTTGCACGATTTCTGACGCCACCATGCACTCAACCTCATTTTTTTGCAGATGACCTCGCTTTGGGCAGGCAGCATCAGGGCAGCTGATTGCTCTTTCTAGACCTTCTTTGTTCAAAACTCCCACATGCTGTTTTAGGCACAGGGTAGAGAAGATGCATTGGCATCGTGCTGCCTCCTTCCCTTCGCCCAGGGGTCCTGGCAAGCGAGTGCGAGCCTGAACACGAACAGCAAAGCAAGGGTGCTGTCGTTGATTGGGCTGAGCTATTACTCCACTCTTAGCACGAAATGCTTTAAATGCCGTTGCAGCACACTGCAGTCCACGCATCACACAGGGGATGGACTCGAACCTAGATTTGCAGTTGCCATTGCAGTGCCTGGGCCACCTTCCACGTAGAAATATTACAGAGACTTTCAAAGAACGGAACTTGGAAAGAAAACCTCCTTGGAACTGAACATTGTGGGAGTGTCGATCTGCCTGAGGGTAGGAAGGCCCTACAGAGGGATCTGGACAGGTTAGATAGATGGGCCGAGACCAACGGCATGAGGTTCAACAAGAACAAGTGCCGGGTCTTACACTTCGGCCACAACAACCCCATGCAGCGCTACAGGCTGGGGGAAGAGTGGTTAGAAAGCTGCCCAGCGGAAAGAGACCTGGGGGTGCTGATCGACAGCCGGCTAAACATGAGCCAGCAGTGTGCCCAGGTGGCCAAGAAGGCCAATGGCATCCTGGCCTCTATTAGCAATAGTGTAGCCAGCCGGTCTAGGGAAGTGATCGTCCCTCTGTACTCGGCACTGGTGAGGCCGCACCTTGAGTACCGTGTCCAGTTCTGGGTCCCGCACTTCAAGAAAGATGTTGAGGTGTTGGAGCGAGTCCAGAGGAGGGCGACCAAGCTGGTGAAGGGTCTGGAGGGTATGATGACCTATGAGGAACGGCTGAGGGAGCTGGGGTTGTTTAGCCTGGAGAAGAGGAGGCTCAGAGGTGACCTTATTGCAGTCTACAACTACCTGAAGGGAGGTTGTAGTGAAGTGGGAGTCGGCCTCTTCTCCTGGGCAACTAGCGATAGGACAAGAGGACACAGTCTCAAGCTTTGCCAGGGGAGGTTCAGGTTGGACATTAGGAAGAATTTCTTCTCAGAAAGGGTCATTAGCCATTGGAACGGGCTGCCCAGGGAGGTGGTGGAGTCACCATCTCTGGAGGTGTTTAAGAAAAGACTGGACATGGCACTTAGTGCCATGGTCTAGTTGACAGGGTGGTGTCAGGGCAACGGTTGGACTCGATGATCCCAGAGGTCTCTTCCAACCTGGTTGATTCTGTGATTCTGTGATTTGTTAATGAATGATTTAACCTCATGTTCCGTTTTAGCAACATTATTTTGTATCTGCAAGTAGTCTCTCTCATTGGAACAGCATTGGAGAGTGGAGTAACAAACTGTCTTCTCTCCCTGTGTGCTATGATTAAGCCTTTTAGCCTCATCAGGTGTAGGATTTTCAGGTAAAAAAAAAAATCTTTTAATATGTATCATGTTACAAACAGATAAGGCTAGCCTTGAAGTAAACATTCTTCTTAGTATCTGTTACGACCTGGTCACAACTAGTTCATAAATCCCTCAGAGTAAATTAAGGTGAAGCGACACCAAATAACTGATATGAAATTAAGAACAATTTATTAATAGAGGGAAAGTGGCATGGTTGTCAGTGTCTTGGGTTTCTAAAGGCATTGAGAAAAGAGAGAAAAGGAAAAAGAGAAAGAGGATAGAGACTATGAGAGAGAGGAAAAGAGAGATCGCCACCCTTGCATTCAGCGATGTAAGTTGTCTGTAGAGTTGGTAAATTGCCTGCAGAGTTGCTCCTCCGGTAAATCGCTTGCAGGATGGGTCCTCAGGTGTGGGGCGGGAGCGCGCACCAGCATCCCAAGTGAGAAGGTCTAAATACTTTAGGTCATTTGCATGCGAGATAGGAGAGGGTGGTAACATCCCTCTTGTCTCTGTAGGTAGATTACGGTACAGCGACCGGAAAATCTCGGGCTGTAACAGAAGGTAGGCGTGGCAAAAGGAGCAGGATGTGCAAGTATCGTGCGAGTTCGTACGCGACAAGACGACTATATAAGGCTGTTGCGCAGTTAAATAAATGCCATTTGTTGCATCCTCACATTGGTGTCAGTGCTCTATGGCCCTGGGGTGCGGATAGCCTCAGGCCAGCCAGCAACCGAATGGAGCTTGCCGCAGACAAGTGGCAACAAATGGTGACCCCGACATGATTGCTGGGCTGGCGGACCGCAGGCGGTCGGAGTGGGTTCGTGAACCATGGAAACCTTGATAAAGGTGATTTCGTTACTGGGCGGGGAATTTAAGATTTCTGTGAAATCGAAAGACGTAGCCCAGTGTATGGACCGTCTCGTTAAGGAGGGGGCGGTGGCAGGACCAGCTGATTGTTTACAGCCGAATACCTGGGAGCGGTGCTCGATGAAGCTCGCTGAGCGAGCTACGGCAGCGGGTTCTGCCAAAGAATTAAAAACATGGGGAGTTATCTTGTGGCTGCTACGGGCTGCGCGGGAGGACTGGGCGACATGGGATGCGGCTCGGACGTGTTTACATGGGGTCTACCCTGACCAAGACAGAAGTGGCAGTGCTGAAACTCCTCCAACATATACTCTCTGAGAGAGGAATTAAATACGATGAAGCTGCGTTGAAGCAGTTACTGTTCTGGGCAAAAGATAAAGGACATTTTACAACCTTTAATGATGTCTTTGAAGTGCCTTTATGGGAGAAGATTGGTGACTCTCTCTGGAATGCGGTGTCAAGTGGTGATAAGGAAGCCTTTAAATTGTCTGCTACAAGCTGGAGGCTGGTTAGCGAAGCGTTAAAAGGAATAAAAGCAGAGAGAGAAGTCACACATACAGCTTTTATGGCTTTAGGACCGCTAGCGCCTACTACCCCCTCACTGTTTGCGGGATCAAAACCTCCCACGGCCCCAGTGGCAGCTCCTTTATCACCGTGGGTACGGACGGCTCCGAAAAAAGCTGAGGAGCGGGGAGCGAGTAAAATAGATACAGATCCATTAGAACCGGTAGTGCGCCCTAAAACACGAACTCGATTTGGACTAATTGATTCAGACGCTGAACAGGAGACTTGGCAGAAACCCCCTCCGAAACCCCCTCTCTCTCATTGATCTCTCTACGGATGAGGCTGAGCAGGAGGACAAGAAGGAGGGTAAACCTGCTTTGTACCCACCTTTACCGGATTCGCCATTTATGGAGTCAGCAGTACCAGAGTCACAAGGACTTAAAGGACTGTTACCATCACGAAATGGACACAAACTTGACATGACAGAGCTTGGTAGACGACTGGAAGAATTAAAGACAGAATTGCAGCAGCATCGTTCAGCCAACGCCTCGGGACACGTGACTATGTCTCCCCCAAAACCCCCCTCTGTGTTCGGGACAAGTATTAAGGCCACCTCAACCTCCTTTACAACTCCCTACTCCACCTTTAGATCAGGGCGGGTGTTATAGAAATTTTCACATAATTAATGTAAAAGTTCTTATGAGTTAGGCAGACAAGGATCAATAAGGGTGAAATAGAATGAAGAATAGAATAATTAATATAAGTCTATCTGAATAAACACAGGTGGGCTTTCACAGTCCATGAATATTGTTCTCAAAGCTCCTTTTGTAATCCTGACCTAAGACTGAACAAATCATCAATCAAAGCTTAATGAGTAGCTAAGCAGGAGTAGGCCTAGAAGTATTACCTTCTGATGATTTTAGTAAAGGGGATGTATGGTTAACCTTTTCTTTACCTTAAAAGAAATATAGGACACTTAGAAATAAAAATTAGTATAGATAAGGTTTTAAACATAACTTCAGTTGTTTTTAAGGTTGAATGTTTAGGAGACACTGGCGGTGGGAACTGGACTCTGATCAACCTGGATCAGGACGGGACGCTGATCACGGCAAGAACATTAAGGACGCCGATCACAGCAAGAACATCGAGGACGGGGTGTCGACCAGAGTGGAAGCGGAACCAGAACATAAAGATCAGCTAAACAATGGAAAAGAATGGACTTTTGTGGACTCTTGATGAAGGAAGAAAGAGGAATTGAAATAGTTAGTGGATTATTAACAGAAGCTTATGAAATGTTTATGATGTAATTGATTATTAGTTTCTATATAAACCGATAGTGAATTTGAGTCAGGTACCATTCACTGTGGTGGTGGTCCAACTCTGAGTTGTTTAATAAAACCAGCAAACCTAGAGACCCGGACTCTGCCAATTTTCTTTAACAGCGGGGGGGGGAGGTTTGCGTCCATCTGGTAATGTGGGAGGTGAGGGAGAGGGTCAGCGTCCGCCCGCATATACAGGGAAGAGGGGGGAGGTGAGGGAGGAGTGAAATGGAAAGGGGTCATTCGAGATGCGTTATTAGAAGGAGTTGTGATTCCACGGGCATATCCGGTGATTGTGGGTGTGGGTCCTGAGGGAGGAAATATTTGGCAACTGTTGGATTGGAGGGTTGTGGGAGAAGCATTGCCACTATAGTTGGCGAGGGACAACATAAGTGAGGACTGCAGAGGGGTTGTTGCGGGGATGGCAAATCGTAACCCCACCTTAACTGAGCTAATGGATGCTTGTGAGAAAGTAGGAACCACCACATTTCAGATGGAGTATTTAGCAAAAACTTTTGCGGCGGCAATTAAGGTAGTTCATCGTTGTTATACATGCGAACAGGAAGGTCACTTTAAGAAAAACTGCCTTAAGAAGTTGAAGCTGAGTGGGAGAGATAACTGTTTTGATGTGTCATTGCTGTGGGAAGCTAGGGCATTTTGTGAAGCTGTGCAGGTCTCAGTATAATGCTCAAGGTCAGCTGATAACAACCAGCTGCAGAATACAGGGAAACTGGAGAAAGAACGCGGGGGGGGAACTGTGTGCTGAGACAAATGAATCTTCCCAACCAGTTCCAGGCCTAAGCAGTTAACTCGCAGCCCGAACCGCAGGGAGCGCAGGACTGGTGTTTCCACGCAGGGCTAACCTGCGCGGCTGCCAAGCCTTGGACCTGTGGCAAACAGGGATAATGCTAATGCTGATTGTCAAAAGATCATTGAAGCTTTACCTGGAAAAACAGATTTGAATGCTATGATAAAGGCATGTGCAAAAGCGGGTAGTGTGGAACATAAGGCTCAAGTTATGGCTGCGGCTGTACTTGGGGCTTACGTCGTCACAATTGCAGTCTCTATTCCAATTGTTAGCAGGGGACACAACTTTAACAGCGCCACGACACACTACTTCAGAGGTACAGCAACTGATTACAGAAGTAGAAAGCAGGCTACATTCCAAATGTATACATCGTATTGATTTGAATCAGGAAATACAAATTATCACTTTGTTTGATAGGCAAATTCCGTATGCAATAATTGGTCAATGGAATTCAGAATGATCAGATTCGTTACAGAGCTATTGGCACAGATTATTCATCAAAGGACGGATGCGATGTCGGGAGCTTGTGGCCAGAGATCCCTGCATCACTAACCGTTCCTATTGCAGCTCAATATTTTGAGTGGTGTATGGCTAATAGCTTTGCTTTGCAAACAGCTATGGAGAATTTCTCGGGACAGGTTGTTTACCACTTGCCCTCCCATCCTGTTATAAAATTGAGTGCGGAACTTCCAATTGCCACAGGAGTGTGGTGCGCAGACACTCCTGTGGATGGAATTACCATTTTTACGGATAGATCTGGGAACACAGGCAAGGCGGGCCTTGTCTGGTATTCTGATGGCAAGTGGGAATCTATGGTAGTACAACAAAAGGGTTCACCTCAGGTGATAGAATTACAAGCTGTATTAAAAATATTTCAGAATTTTCCCATTCCCTTTAATTTGGTTACTGATTCAGCATATGTAGCTGGCATTGTAAAGCAATTGGATAGATCTATTATAGAGCATATATGTAATCAGTGTGTTTTTGAATTGCTGCGAGCTCTGTGGCAAGAAATTCAAATCCGAACTGCATTGTTTTATGTTTTACATGTAAGAAATCATACTAATCTGCCTGGGTTTATTGCAGAAGGCAATGCTTGAGTGGACTCTTTGGTTTTTCATCCTAAAACAACAATTTGTACCAGAGTGGAAGCAATAGCACAATTGCTTGTCAAAGTGCATAAAAGGATTACAGACATTACCGGACTAGACTCAGATGCTATCTACAGTGATTAACAAATCAGTCAACTATTTTTCAAATGGCCTTACAGGACTTTACTGGACAATTGTTAACACATTTGCCAAAAGATAAAAAGCTACAGTTTATTTGCAAACAGGATTGGGAAGAAAAACCTATCAGATCAGAGATACCTGTGACTGGACTAACTGTTTTTACTGATGCAGGAAAGCGATCACATTCAGCAGTTATTACCTGGCAAGAGGATGGACAATGGAAACATTGTAAATTCTCAGGACAAACTGAGGACTCATTGCAGACACTTGAATTTTTTGCGATATATCAGGTTTTTGTAAAATGGAAGGATTTACCTGTCAATATTGTAACAGACTCTCTTTATGCAGCAGGCATTGTAAATCGAATTGAAAGAGCTTTTATACGACCAAGAAGAAATATACGACTTTACACCATTTTGCTACAGCTGCATCAAGCAATAAACCTCAGAGAGGTACCTTATTTTGTCACCCACATTCGTAGTCATCAATTTGATCAAGGTTTGAGCATTGGAAATAATAAAGCAGACACACTTGTGTCCTATACGCAAATATCACCAAATTTATTTGAACAAGTACACCTATCCCATCAATTCTTTCATCAATCAGCGAAAATGTTAGCGAAACAATTTCACTTCACCATGGCACAAGCACGTGAATTAGTTAGTGTTTGTCCTAGTTGTCAGAAAATTGGCATGGGAATTGGAATGGGGTAAATCCTCGAGGATTGAGTGCGTTGCAACTGTGGCAAATGGATGTTACTCACATTGCAGAGTTTGGACGGCTCAAATATGTTCATGTATCTGTTGATATGTTTTCACATGTAATATGGGCAACAGCACAAACTGGGGAAACAGGTCGTCATGTCAAACGACATTTACTTGCTTGCTTTGCAAGTCTTGGGGTTCCACAACAACTTAAGACTGATAATGGACCAGCATACTGTTCATAGATTTTTCATCAATTTTGTCAACTATGGGGTATTACACATGTCACTGTGATTCCTCATTCGCCTACGGGTCAGGCGATTGTGGAACGTGCTCATAGTACATTGAAACAGCTTCTGCAAAAACAAAAAGGGGGAGAGGTGACTGAACCTTCTGAGAGACTTGCAAAAGCTGTTTATGTACTTAACCATTTAACTTTAGCAGGAGATAAGGAGCGACCCCCAATTGTAATACATTGGGAGGCAGTTTGACAGGGAGCAAGCTATGTGAAAAACAAAGGCGAAGTGTGGTATAGGGAACCAGGAACTAACGAATGGTTGGGACCAGGGGAACTATTACTAATGGATCGAGGTTATGCTTCTGTCTCTACAGGCGCAGGAGTACGGTGGATTGTCTCTAAAAGGATGGTTAGCCACATTATTAGAGGGAATAGTTTATGTAGTTGTGATTATAGTTATCATAGGGATCTGCGTGGGTTGTGTTAAGACAATCATTGAGAATAGTATATGGAAGTAGTGAGATAATAAATCTAACTACTTCCAAAAGGGGGAAATTGATACCGGATGGTTTAGCAACGGTTTAGCAAGAGTAGGCCTCAGAGTAGGCTCTAAAAGACCTGATCTGTGTTACCTTTAAACAGAATCAGCTTTCCTGTCAGTAATTTTCCTTTCAGCTAGAATAATAGAGAATAACAGTATGTTCTGAAGTAAACTGCATGTTTTGAGTCTGCTTATGGGAATGTTTATAATAGGCATTATCCTACTTGTGTTACCCTGTTTGTTTGCATGTTTACAGAAAACTGTGCAACGAATGGTCAATACAGCCTTTTTGGCACAACAACAGAGAGCAGGATTTATGGGTAACCAAGGCTGGGATTCTCTGACTGGGCTCTGCGAGACACAGGGAACCGGGTTTGAGTAAGAAACAAAAACACAGAATTAAGATTCTTGGGGAGGGGGAAGGATTCCCAGACGTAATTCCTGTCAACTACCAATCTCACGTTTTATATCGCCCTCTTTATTCTTTAAATCATTTTGCCCGGGGAGACCAAGAGCTTGCCCCAATTGAGGGACATTGGGGTCCAGGGGTGCCAGAAGTGGGCCCCCCAGTCAAGGTTCGGTTCCCTGGGACAGCAGAGTGGGAAACAGGTTGGGAGCTGCTACATCACGGGAGGGGGTATGCCGCCATCAAATGGGATGATGTTATACAGTGGGTCCCTACACGCTGTTTGCGCCCTGATTTAAAACAAAATCCTAACCCGAAGTAATATGTACGCTGTCCGAGCTTTATGTTTTGCAGGAGTACCTGTGGGGGAAGCCGAAACAGTACCAGCCTCGACCATCAGACGTGAGGAGTCATGACAGTACAGAGAGTCTGGTAAAGCGGTGGGGCGCCAAGAAAGATGAGGAACGGCGACTGTTGCTGAGTGAAACAAAAGCTTTGAACAATGCGCTCATGATTAGCTTGCTTTTGCTTTGCATCTCAGGAGTTGCAGGGGAATCTTACTGGAGAACCTGGGCTCGGGATGTTGTATCCGCCAGCTACGCTTATGCTTTGACGCAAGGCTCCAGAATCAGCGATACGCTTTACTTCGCATGACTTGAAGCATGGGGAGGGCGAAATGTAGGTAGATTAGGGTACGGTGACCGGAAAATCTCGGGCTGTAACAGAAGGTAGGCGTGGCAAAAGGAGCAGGATGTGCAAGTATCGTGCGAGTTCGTACGGGACAAGATGAATATATAAGGCTGTTGCGCAGTTAAATAAATGCCATTTGTTGCATCCTCACATTGGTGTCAGTGCTCTATGGCCCTGGGGTGTGGATAGCCTCAGGCCAGCCAGCAACCGAACAGAGCTTGCCGCAGACAAGCGGCAACAGTCTCCCCCCTCTGCTCGCTTCTCATGCTAATTGAGACGCCTGCGCATTTGTAGTCAGATTGTCCTCAAAATGAGTCGGTGGTCCCCCAAGGGGTGTCTGGTGGTCGCGATGCCCCCTAGTTGTGTTGGCCGCTGTATGACCCCACTTCTGCACAAGCGTGGTTGATGCCTTGCAAATTTGTTGCACATGTAGGCTGGCCCCAAGGAAAAGATACCATCCAGCCTCCCCAGGACTTATCTCTTCCTCCACCCAGACTTGTAAATCACAACAATTAAGGCACAGCAAAGGTATTGTTCTGTTCCCAAGGCCCTTATCTCTTGCCAGACTTCCAGGCCTCTGTAGCATCCATCCCTCCTCCAGCCAGAGCTGTCAAACAAGTTGTTTAAGGCATACCAACTCTGTCCGTCACAGTATCTAAATAGTCATGAATTCAAAATTAATATGATCATTTCTGTTGTATTCTTAAATGTTCCCTTCCTCATTTCAAGCCCCCACACTTCAAGAAATTCACTCATATCTCTCCCTCTTCCCAAGTTCTGGTAAAACCAAGCTTAGGAGCCCTAGGGATTAGAAGCTCCAATGAAAATCCCACCCTTATACTCCGTTTCTATCTTGCTGAAGCAGAGTTGCAATAGCAAGGTTTCTTCTTCTTCTTCTGAAAAGTTTGTACAGTTCTTGATTGCTAATTTCTTTGATAAATGCAGCTTCTAAGCGGTTAATAGTACCAACAGGGTGTAGTGCATATACAGGCTCCTTTTGCTCCTTCACATCCACCAAGGTATCAATAGGAGTGGATGCCTGAGATTGCAAATACTCCTCTGCAGGCTGAAGTGCGGAGTGTGCTGTAAAAACAATCTTCCACGTTGCTCCTAAATCCTCTAGAATATCAAACTGCAACATTTTCCATTTTTCTATTTCTTCCCCCACTTTTGTCCGAATCCTTACGTAATACCTCAGTGTAGAGCTTGTGCTCCTGGGAACTAACCTGTCCCATGTTTACTGCTATCACGGAACTCACTGGTTCCTGGGATTCTCACTGTCCCATATTTATCTCTGTCGTGGGACTCACTGGTCCCTGGGGGGCTCACCGGTTCCTGTTTGGGCGTCATTTGCAGCGAACTGCTTCCCATTCTTGTTCCGCGCTTGGATGGAGCTCAGGCGCTGGTTAGTTTTTACAATCTGTGCCTGCTTTGTTGGCTGCATGATCAAACCTGGTTCTCTCAGGTACTTATTGCCTGCTTTGTTCTGAGGGGACACAGATCTTTCTGCTGCTTCTGCTTGTTGTTGTTGTTGTTGTTGTTGTTGTTGTTGTTGTTCTGCTGATGCTGCCACTGTGTTCTCTGGGACTGTTTGCATTCATCTCCTACTCGAGCCTGGAGATGTTTTATCTCTTGATTGCTAGGACACAGCTGTGTGGCTTCATTAGGACACAGCTGTGGGGCTTCCCACACTTAGGGACATGGTTTAGTGGTGGACTTGGCAGTGTTAACCTAACAGTTGGACTTGATGATCTTAAGGGTCTTTTCCAACCTAAATGATTCTATGTTTCTATGATACCTGCAGTAATGTAGCCCCTAGTGATTTCAGAAGGATGGCTCCCACACATTGGGAACTCACTTATGTAAGGGTCAGAGCTTGTTCCCATCAGCTTCAATGAGAATTTGGCTACCTTGAGAAGAATTTGTGGAAGAGCAAAGTCCTTGAATGAAGATAGTGACTTTGGAACAGATACCAGACAGATCTGAGCCTGGTTGTACCGTGGACATTCTTCACACTCAGATGAACTTGCTCGACCCTAGATTTTCCAGCATTTTCATTTGTTTTGTGCACAATTTCTTTGTTTTTTCAGCAGCTGCCCTCCTTTAATCATGAGAAAACACTGAAGCAACTCAGCCTTTGAAGAAGCATTTAAAATGTGCCACCTATTGTGCTCTTGAAGCCTTTGTGTTTTTATTGAGTTTGAAAACATAAGAAAAGGCAGAGACTCTTGAATTAGCTTCGCAGAACTGGTGAAAACAAGAAGTGGCAGATGGCTTCACTCTGTCAAGTGCGGGTTGTCCTTTCACACAGAAATCTGTTTGACCTCAGAGGACAACAGGAAATAGATGAATGAAGGTAAGTAGCTTTGCAAACCCTTAAAAGTTTACAGATTTTTTTCATAGTTGCTGGAAAAGGGTTTGTAGAAACAGGATGTGTCAAGTTTCCGTTCACTTCTCTTGAAGATACAGGGTGTCAAAGGTGCGTTTCTCCCTCAGATTTAAACTGTTTCTATAAAAATAATGGCACCTATGGCTTCACCCTTTTGTGTCTTTCAGACTCCCAGCCCTGTGAGACAGGAGAAATCCCTTTACACGTACAAATGCAGCATTTCCTCGTCTGCACAGCAGACATGAAGATAATACAGGTGGATTCTTTCTTCAATACTGCTGAGGGGAAAATGGATGGAAAACCCAAGAAACTCATGGAAGACGGTGAGAATTTTGATATTGCCTTCAGTTGCAGTGGTTTGATCAGGGTAAGTAAGGTACTAGCAAACCTCATCTTTCTCATGCTGTCTCCTCTGAAGTGTGTATATACTAAGCTGGGCTTCCCTCTAGCCACATCTCCAAGATAGCAGGTTTGCTATTTGTACATGCATTTCCAGAAGCCCTTGACTGCAAGGAAGCATTCCAAAGATTGGTGACCTTTCTTTTCCTCTCGCTCTGGAACAGGGAATACACATCATCTTTTCTCAGTCTGTTTCTTCAAACCTGTCTGCAAATCTTCAATAACCACCTCAGATTGTTCTGACGTGAGAGGAGTATCGCATCACTCTGCATCTTGTTCATACTTGGGTTGACACTTGCAGAGGGAAAGAGAGAGAGAAAGCACAATATCTGAGGTGGGTGTTAGTCTCTTCTCCAATAGGACGAGAGGAAATGGCCTCAAGTTGCACCAGGGGAGGTTTAGATTGGATATTAGGAAAAATTTCTTCACCGAAATGGTTGTCAAGCATTGGACCAGGCTGCCCAGGGACCCTCAGCATGTTCGATCACAGCTGCAGATCTTCAAGCAGGTTCACAGTGATGAGGCAGGATGATTTCAAGCCAGGAAGTCAATCTGCAGCTGAGAGTCATGTCCAGGGATGGCCAGGTAGGGCTGTGGGGACGGGGCCAGGCCGAGGACGGGCTGGGATGTTGGCCCACTGGTGGGCCTGGCTTGGCGAGGCCCATGGCCAGACCAGGCAAGGCTGGGGGAAGGTGGAAACTGACACTCTGCAGCGTCGCTGGGACAGGGAGTGACAGCCCTGGTTTGGGCTGGAGGGGGATCCTGGGCCATGGGCAGGGTGGAGGGAAGCCCTGGCAGGCTGGTCAGTGCCCTGGCAATCATGGAGGCAGTATGTGCGGTAAGGCAGCATCCTGTTTTTGCAGGGATAAAATTTATAGAATCACTTTTCTCTTCCATTTTGTTTCAGTTTGTGGCCAGCTGTGGTATGGTGATCAAGGCCATTAGCAGCTAGACCCAGGGCAGCTGACCCAGGCTGGCCCACAGGTGTATTCTATAACATTAATGTCATGTTCACTATAAATGGGAAAGCTTGCTGAGGCTGGGGGGCTCTTTGCTCTCCTCTCCTTCCTGCTCCTCTCTTCTTAACTGTTATTATCACTGGAGGGACTTGCCACCACTCTATGAGCTAAGTATAATTTTGCATCTTTTGTATTACTATTGATATTGGTTTTCTTTTTTTATTAAATCTGTTTAGATTTCAACCCATAAGTCTCCCTCCTTTTCCAAATTCCCTTTCTTGGCTGGAGAGGGGAGATTGGGTGATAGAAACTGGCTATTGTTTAGCCCTGGGTGTGGGCTAAATGGAGACAGGCAGTTAATGAATACTTTTTGTTCCTAAGCTAGGAGAGACCCATGACGCAGTTATGGAACCAGGGAAAGAGAAGTGATGCAGACTTCTCGCACCTGCATTATTTACCCAGTCCATTGCAGGGAAACCCATGTAGTGAGATCTGGTGGTAATGGAGGGCAGGGAGCATTTCCTGCCCATGAAAAAACTCTGTTTTCTTACACCGAGTCCTGCTCTCAGTCTTTCCCGCTCCCAATATACCCACAGCACAGTCATTTCCTTTTTTCTACATACGGTGTTAGCTATCTTGCCTCATCCTTATATGTTCTGTGTCCTGAGGCTGATTATAGCCTGAAGTTAATTCCAGCTTAATGGAAAATGGTATTGCTTGCCATGGAAATGCCTTAACATGGGATTGTGTTTGTACTTCCTGTTGTGCTTAGGGCTAAAACCATTAGACGACCCTCATTTTTACACTTCCTTACAGTTCTCCTGTAAATATCTGTTACTGGTAACTGTGGTCAGAACATTCAGTCTTCTAACATGGGTCGTTTTGGTTTTTATGCTGTGATCTTATGCCAGGCTATTAAACACATATGCGAAAGCTTCCTTGGACAGAGATCCTCAGACTTCCTGGTTTGTTTTTTAAGATCTGCAAAGCCAAATTCCTGCAGATAACTGTCAGCTATCAAGGAAATGGACTGATTTCCATGAGTGAAGAAAATGCTGAAGCTGGGCACTTGCCTTTGTTAGCTGGCTGGTACTGAGATAAGAGCTCTAGCACGCAGGAGGTAAGGGCTGCTGTGTCAGGCAGCCCAGCATGGAAAACTGCCCAAGTGCTGGGTGCCACCTGGCCACAGTGTTGGCAACTGTCAACAGCACCTCCTTTTGCTCAGCGATGTATCTGCCATCACCAACAGCTCCTTTGGGGATCTGTGCTGGCTCTTTCTTTGTTCATCGTATACATTAGGGCTTCAGTTTTTTACAAGCTCATCTATGCCGTTGTCATCGTCAAAGAAAAGACTCCCCCCACCATCAGCAGTGCTCCTTCAAACAGTCTTTGGTCAATGCTTTTGTTACTGGTAGCTCCACCTGAAGGCCTTGTTGCATTTAAGGTGTGTTGCATTTAGGAGGGCTAATTTGGCAGAAGCCAAACCCCTTGTGTTCCAGCTTGTCCTCAAATATTAGAGGGGCTGGGGGTAGCTGAGCTTAGCCTCTGACTGATGCCTGATTTGACACCTTAAATTTTGGCTGAAATAGGCCAAAATCGGCACTATCAGTCCGGCTGCATTCAACAGCTGATGTATTGAACTAACACGGGTCCGGATGCACTAATAGTGCAGGGCCCAGTCATGGTCGATGAACTAACATGGTTCCAGACTATGCCATAAATCTGGGTATGCCCACTGAAATAAAAGCCTCGTGACCAGTTCCACAGTTAAGGTAATTTATTCAAGCCACAGATACAGATTCCTTTAGATGGCTGGTGATGAATACACTGTCTGCAAAGCACGCTTAGGTAGCTATGAACATATATATGCTGCAGGATGACTATATAGCGCTATTAATACAATTACAAATCCAAGCTTGATTTGTAAGTTTCCCGGGGAAGCACCTGTTATAACCAAGTGTACGAATCTTGCCCAAAGGTGTCCCTATGGGTGGGGAAGAGAGGTTCAGCCCTTTGACTGATCCCAGAAGTCCATAGTGATGTCTCCCTGACTTCTCAGAGGTGGTATCTTCCCCACCTCTTTCTTAAAGGCGTTTTAGACTCTTTTGCTATGTTTAGGTGGAGCTTGAGTGACTCTAGTCATACATACCAGTATTATTTATTGGTGCAAAATTCTCTCGCTTTGATTTTAAAGGTATAGGCTAAGAAAAATTCAGAGAGCATGCTCAGGGGGAGAGGGAGGTGGGTAGCTTTTGGCATGGAGGTGTGTTTTGGTATTATAATGAGATTATAATGAGCAAAGTTCATCCCCAGGACACGATTTCACCACAATTGCTGGCTCAGTGACCAACATTCTGCATGGAACGGGGTATTATCTCTTATTTGACAGTAGCTATATAATTTATCTGCTACGGGGTACCATTGAGTTCCCGTACCTGCCTTGTTAGCACAGAGCCTGGCCATGGTTATCTCCACACCGTTCCACCCTCCGTTCTCTCAGAGTTAGCACACCAAGCTCCCGTGGTGCTGAACGTCTGAGAATGCAGGCCAGGTTGCCTGAGGAACCATCACAGAGCAGATTCCTTATGTTCCATCCTAGATGCTTGCTTAGTTCTATAGGATGTGGATATAACTTTACCCATTTGCTCTCAATAAGTGTGCCTCCAATAATTGGTTTCAATTAGTCGCCCCCAGTAGTCACTCCACATGCCTTCAGAGCAATAGAAACACCTGCGCTATAAGGTCTTTTACGCACAGAACAAGGTCACCAAGGCCATTTGATCCTCACTGTCACAATCAGAGTAACACAGAGGATTTGGGTTGGGAGAGACCTCTGGAGGTCTTTAGTCTAGCCCTGTACTCAAAGCAGGGCTAACACCAAAGTTAGGACACGTCGCTCAGGGTCTTGTCCAGCTGAACTTTTAATGTTGCCAAAGGAGATTCCCCACCCTCTCTGGCTACCTCTTCCAGGGCTTATCTGCTCTCATGGCTTACTTCCCTTGGTGCAATGTGTGACCATTGCTTTATGTTCTTTCACTCTGCACCTCTGAGAAAAGACAGGTTCTGGGTAGTGGAAGACAGCAATTAGATCTCCCTCAGCCTTCCTTCCTGGAGAGATGTGGTGCTGGACACCTGTGGTGTGGTGCAGTGTATGGACGTCAGCCTGCTACCTGTTGACAGAGCTGCGGCATCAGCCTGTTGCTCAGCCAGGGCACCCACCTCTTGAAACCAGCTGCCCCCAGAGCAGCTTATGCACATAGACAGGGACAGTGTAACCTATGGGATCTTCTTGAGACATTGCGCTGTCTTTAACCCACCCTGCACCTAGGCACACCTCTTGGCATGTTTGCTCAGGGCCTCTGGCATGGTCTGCAGGCTCACATAGAGCTGCAACCTGGCTATTACTCAGTGAATAGTGCGAGGCATGGATTAGTCTATATACTGTCTGAAGCACTTCTTTCATTGCGAACTTTTCTTACAATTGTAAGCTTGCAACATGAGCATCCCTTGTGCCTACAGACTCTTGGCATTTAAAGGTCCTCACAGTTGCACAGAAAACCAGACAGCCACCTTCCTTCTTATGCAGCCTGCTCCTGACAGCCCTCCTTCCTTGGCATCTTGGGACTCCTAGGAACTAGCCCCGATTGTACTAATTCCCTTCTTGAGAGGAATCGTGTCTCTGTAGCATGACAGTCAAGGGACTCAGGGAAAGGTGATGGTTGGCAGCAAGCTGCCAGTGCTGCTAGGCAGGTCCTACAGCATGCTCTTGGGCAAGAGACAGCTGCTGGCTCAGGCACTGCTGGGACCCAGGGGCTCCACAGTGGGTGTTTAGTTGCGCCTGAACATAACTGGAACGGAGATCCTGCAGCATCTGACACTTATCTGTGACACTTATCCTCTGGGAGTCAGAAAACAGACTGGTCAAGAAAAGTTTTTAATAATGCTGCTGTGACCGGAGTTGTCAGTGGCTCAGGATTTTTACAGAATAAGAAAAAGAGAAAATTCAGTCCAAGATATCCCTTTCTGAGGAGAGACTGCAGAAGGGTAAGTAGCTCGGAGGAAGTGACAGGAAATTGCCAAAGAGCCTGGAAAACCTGGAGCCTCTTGGAAATGGAACCAGTTAATGTGATGAAAGTGCTCTGTCCTGCGTCACTGGAAAGCCTGACACTGTGGTAACAATCTGTTGGGATGCAGAGGGCTACGCGGATTGCATTGTTGTCATAGTCTCAATCAGTGCTTGTAATTCTTCCTTGTCCCCCAGATTCTCAGCCTTGTCCTTGATCAAAAGAACTTGGTGAGATGAACCTGCTATGTAGGCATTTTCATTGGTTCAAAAGCTCAAAGGTACACAAGAGGGAAACAAAATGCCAAGAAACAAGCAACAGTTTGAAGAAGAGAGATCAGCAAACTGTTATTTACTGTAGCTCAGACCTTGCTCTTTGAAGCTGGAGGGATGTACAGCACTAAACAAGAATATCATGGATGTGTTCAAATGAAAAAAATCACATCTGAGATCTTACTCAAATAACGTATTTCTCTTCTTGCCTCCATATACCAAAACGACAATGTGCTTTACCTTTTTAAACCAGCAAAGTTGTATGATAAATGCATGTTATTGTGGCCATTTTGCAGCGAAAAAGCTTCTGGGAGGGAAAGGTCGGGCCACAGAATGAAAACCACTGGTGTGAAAGATGCAGAGATAGCATCTCATCTCAACGTTAACGTCATTTTCCAAAGATCCATCATTAGGCGAGGAAGGTTCTGGTAGATTTGTGCCTCATGGAAGAACTGGCCATGTTCTGCACCATCTAACTGAAAACAGGGAGAAGCCTGGGCTTCTCTAGCACTCTGACATAGACAGTTACAGTTCTTTTGATGTGGCAATTATCAAGGAGCTTGCAAATCTTTGCCCGTATACCATCGTTGGATTTCCACTGGAGGCGTCCCAAATACAGGTATGGTGCACCACTTCCACCACACAGCTGCAGTCAGGCCACTACTTCTCATAAATGTGGCATGGACTGCACAAGTGCATGCGTTGAATTGGAGACATCTCGGAAATTTCTTTAACGTTGCTGCATGTGTTAAGTCTCCCTCATTAAGGTGGTGGCAACGTGAGCTTGCGGTCATGACTGGGTGTGGTGAACAAGCATTGCGCTCACACAGGAGCCAGAGCAGCCAGAGCCCCACTCCACAGTTGTGGCCCTTGTCCCCTCTGCAAAGGGCTCCCTGCTCAGACAGCATGATACCCACCTCACTGGCATGGCCCAAGGCAATGCAGTCAGGCTACCAAGGCTTGGTTTGCATAGGGCTCCCAAGGAAACCACTTCAGGCTCCCTGTGGCACACAGGCCATGTGCACAGCTGTGGAGGGTGACAAACTATTCTGATTGCCCCAGCACAGCAGGATGGACAGGTGGGGGAGCCTTAGTTGCAGAATCAGTGAAACCAGAGCCCACTGCAGCAGCTCTTGTGCAAAACGCTCCCTGACTCTGTGGCAGCTGAGCTGTCAGCACCCTATGCCCGTGTTCCCCAACAAAGTGACACACAGACACTCACGGATGCAGCATTTGTTCAAACACCCCATTTATTGTCAACTTTGCACAGAGTAAAGCCCCCAGAGGGAATGGACTGTCTTGAAGAGGGAGGGCAGTTGCTGTCCAGGTGGTAAGAGGATTCTCTGTTGCAAGGCTCCTTGTGATGGCCTCTTCAGCTGCATCATGTCCCACTCTGGCAGGTCCAGGAGGCCCTTGTCCAAAATCCTGCCCACGTCTGGTGCAACACTGGCTTTTTCTTCTTGCTTCTCCTTATGTGCCTTATTTCTGGCACTGCCCCCCTTGCTGCTGCTGCCTGCCTGACACGTCCTTTTCCTGAGCCAGCAGCAGAGCTCCAAAAGCAGGACCAGGACTCCAGCAGTGGTCCAGAACTGCCACATCTGCAAGGCAGCAAAGAGCAGGGCTCCTCTGCTCCAGGCTTCTCCGCTTCTGGCTCCCATGTCCCAGCTCCTGCAGCCGCCGAGCCATCTCCTGGCTCAGCTGCTCCACACGCTGCTGCATGCGCTCACGCGTGGCCTCATCCAGCTCATCACTAACCATTGTGGCTCTGTCCCGGTTTCACTGGGATTTTGGTTCAGTTTGTGGGAGCCATGGTGATCAGGGCCCTTAGCAGTTAAATGCAGGGCAGCTGGCCCAGGCTGGCCCACAGGTGTATTCTATATCATTGACAATCAAGTTCACTATAAAAGGGAGGGCTTGCTGGGGAGAGGTGGGGCTGTTTTTGCTCTCCTTTCTTTTGGTCTCCCTCCCTCCCGCCCGCCCGCCCCATTGCTGATGATTGCTATTCCTGGACAACTTGCTGCAACCTGTAGCTAAGTACACTTTTGTGTGTTTTGTGTTAGCATTTATATCAGTTTCTTTATTTTATTAAATCTGTTTAATTCTAGCCCACAAGTCTCCCTCTTTTTCCCAATTTCCTTCCTCAGTTGGGAAAGGGATATTGGGTGAGAGGAAAACTGTTATTGTTTAGCCCTGGGTGCAGGCTAAACGAAGACAGGCTCTCAGGGTTAGGCTTCGCACAACCGAATTATTTTCTCCCTGCTCCTCTTCCTCCTCCTCCTCCTCCTCGCTGACACTCTGGAGCTCTCCTCCTTGCTGCTGCTCTCTGGCTCAGGGCTCCTTTTCCTGAGCCACCTGCAGAGCCCGAAAAGCAGGACCAGGATGCCAGCAACTGCCCAGAACTGCCATGTCTGCAAGGCAGCAAAGAGCAGGGCTCCCCAGGCAAAGGCGCTCTGCTCCAGGCTCCTCAGCTCCAGGCTCCTGGGCTCCAGCTCCTGCAGCAGCCGAGTCATCTCCTTGCTCAGCCGCTTCGCGCGTTGCTGCATGCGCTCGCGTGTGGCCTCATCCAGCTCATCACCGACTGGTTTCGCGTTCACGATTAGGTTTCCCAGAACCAAGCAGAAGAATTCTCTGGCAGCCATGGCCTTCAGGACAAGAGAGAGAAGGGGTGAAGGGGTTCAGTGGGGCTGTGAGGGAGGGAGCTGACGGCGGGGGAAGGGGAGACGGGAGCCGCAGGGAGCTGAGGGCAGGTAGGAGAGGGGCTGAGGCAGCTGGGAGGCAGCAAGGCCTGCCCCCAGCCCTGGTGGTGGCGGCACCGTGCCCTGCTCAGGGTGCTCCTGTGAGCGGCTGAGCCCTCAGTGCAGGGTGAGAACCCACCAGCCAAGGGGCCATGGACATGGGTGTGCTCTTGGTGCCCTCGTGACACCGATGGGTGGGTGGGTGGTGGTGTTTATCCTGGTGGTGGGATGGGCCCCTCTGTGGCAGGATCCCTTTTCCTGCTGTACCATGGTGAGAGGACCTTGCTTCCCAAGAGACCTGATGAGGTGATGGAGGAGTGGAGGTGCCCAGTGCTTGCGGGACGCTCATTCCTCCTGCGCCAGCCTTAGCTATGCCTCCAGTCCTCGGAGCCGCTGCTCTGCGCTGGCTTGTGCCCAAGCCTTGCTCTGAAGCTTCAGTAAGAACAGCCAGACCCCGCTCTGCACTCATGGTACTTGTCCCCTGTGCAAAGGGCTCCCTTCTCGGAGAGCCTCATATCCGCCTCACTGGGGTCGCCAAGGGCAATGCTGTCGGGCTCCCTGGGCTTGGATTGCCTCGAGCTCCGTAGGCACCCACTTCAGCCTCCCTACAGCCCATAAGAAAGATGCAGAGCTGTGGAGGGTCATGAGTTAGTCCAATGAGCCCAAGACTGGAGGACAGAGAGGTGGGGGAGCCTTAGTTACAGAATCAGTGAAAGCAGAGCACACTGCATGAGCTTTTCTGCCAAGTGCTCCCTGACTCTGTGGCACCTGAGCAGTGTATTGGTTTTGGTGGGGGGGGCAGGGTACAGGGGTGGCTTCAGTGACAAGCTGCTAGAAGTATCCCCATGTCCGACAGAGCCAATGCCAGGCGGCTCGAAGACCGACCCGCTGCTGGCCAAGGCTGAGCCAATTAGCGATGGTGGTAGCACCTCTGTGAGAACATATTCAAGAAGGAGGGAAAAACAATGGTGCATGACAGCAGCTGGGAGGGAGGAGAGAGAGCATAGAGAGAAACAACTATGCAGACACCAAAGTCAGGGAAGATGGAAGAGGAGGAGGTGCTCCAGGTGCTGGAGCAGAGATTCCATTGCAGGCTGTGGTGAAGACTCTGGTGAGGCAGGCTGTTCCCTGCAGCCCATGAAGGTTAATGGTGGAGCAGATATCCACCTGCAGCCCGTGGAGGACTCCACGCTCTTGCAGGTGGATGCTCCCAAAGGAGGCTGTGACCCTGTGGAGAGCTCGTGCTGGAACAGCCTTCTGGCAGGCCCTGTGACCCTGTGAAGACAAGCCCACACTGGAGAAGGTTTTCTGGTAGGACCTGTCACCCGGTGGGGACTCATGCTGGAGCAGTTAGCTTCTAAAGAACTGCACCCCATGGAAAGGATATGTGGAAAGGACCTATGCTGGAGCAGTTCATGAAGAACTGCAGCCTTTGGGAAGGACTCACTTTGGAGAAGTTCATGGAGGAATGTCTTGTGTGGGAGGGCCCCCACGCTGGAGCAGGGGAAGAGAATGAGGAGGAAGGAGCTGCAGAGATGACATTCTTCCTGCTCCTCTTCCTGCTCCTCCTCCTTGCTGTCGCTCTGGAGCTCTCCTCCTTGCTGCTGCTCTCTGGCTCAGGGCTCCTTTTCCTGAGCCACCTGAAGAGCCCAAAGAGCAGGACCAGGATGCCAGCAACTGCCCAGAACTGCCATGTCTGCAAGGCAGCAAAGAGCAGGGCTCCCCAGGCAAAGGCGCTCTGCTCCAGGCTCCTCAGCTCCAGCTCCTGCAGCAGCCGAGTCGTCTCCTGGCTCAGCTGCTCCGCACGGTGCTGCATGCGCTCACACGTGGCTTCATCCGGCTCATCACCGACTGTTTTCGCCCTCAGAATTAGTTTTCCCACAACCGAGGCGAAGAATTTTCTGGCAGCCATGGCCTGCAGGACAAGAGAGAGAAGGGGTTCAGTGGGGCTGTGAGGAAGGGAGCTGACGGCGGGGGAAGCGGGGACGGGAGCCGCAGGGAGCTGGGTGCAGGTAGGAGAGGGGCCGAGGCAGCTGGGAGGCAGCAAGGCCTGACCCCAGCCCTGGTGGCGGCAGCACTGTGCCCTGCTCAGGGCGCTCCCGCGAGCGGCTGAGCCCTCGGTGCAGGGTGAGAACCCACCCCCCTGGGGCCGCGTTGGTGCCCCGGCCCTCGTCCAGCCCAGCCTCCCCCGAGTGCGCACTCACCGCTGGCCCAGGCCGCACTGGGGCAGCGCTGCCTGCTGCCACCCCTGGGAACTGCCCCACTGTGACACGTCCCCTGTGATGTCACAGGCGCCAGAGCCCATCACAGCCACGCCTGCCCGCTGCACCCCGCTTCCCAGGGCAGCCCCTTCCACTGCTTAGGAACCCTTTGCATGAAGAAGTTTTCCCTAATATCCAATCTAAACCTGCCCTGGTGCAACTTGAGGCCGTTTCCGCTCGTCCCATCACTTGTTACTTGGGAGAAGAGACCAACCCCCGCCTCGCTGCACCCTCCTTCCAGGTAGTTGTAGAGAGCGATAAGGTCTCCCCTCAGCCTCCTGTTCTCCAGACTAAACACCCCCAGTTCCTTCAGTTGCTCCTTGTAACACTTGTTCTCCAGAGCGTTCACCAGCTTCGCTGCCCTTCTTTGGATGTGCTCCAGCACCTGAATGTCTTTCTTGTAGTGAGGGGCCCAAAACTGAACACAGTATTCAAGGTGCAGCCTCACCAGTGCCGAGCACAAAGGGACAATCACTTCCCTGGTCCTGCTGGCCCCACTATTTCTGATAGAAGCCAGGATGCTGTTGGCCTTCTTGGCTGCACGGGCACACTGCTGGCTCATATTCAGCTGGCTATCAATCAAGGACACTGCTGTGGTTTTGATTTTTGACCAAAACAGTACTGAAAACACATTAATGTTCTAGCTTTTGCTGGACAGCGTTGGCACAGCATCAAGGCTTTCTCTGTTTCTCACTCTGCCTACCTAGTGAATAGATTGGGGGGTGTGCAATATATTGGGAGGGGACACGACCAGGCAGATTATCTAAACTATCCAAAGAGATATTCCGTGGTATATAACATCAGGCTCAGCAATAAAAGGGAAAAGAGGGGGCTTTAGGGGGATTAGCCATCTTTTGCTTGAGAACTGGCTGGATGTTGGGCTATCCATGGGAAGTGGTGAGGGATTGCTTTTGCATCACTTGTTTTGTTTTCTTCCCTCTCCTTCCACTTACCCATCACGTATTAAACAATTTCCTTGTTTGTTTGTTTGTCTGTTTTATCTTAGCCCTCGAGTTTTCTTGGTTTTATTCTTCCTTTCCTCTTGTCCTGTCCCACGGGGGGTGGGGGGAGAAGTGAGTGTGTGACTCTGTGGTGCTTATCCTCCCACCGGGGTTAACCCACAACACATGCCCTGCCTGTTTGTCTCTCAGTGGCAGGAACAGTGGATGACCCCAAGGGTCTGCATGTCCTAAGGAATTCCTAGGCTCTGTTTTTTTCTGACATGACCAGATGACGAATATAGAAGGGTGCTTGCAGACAGCCACTAATGCTTCTGATTCAGAGTCTGCCTGGATTGGTTCCCTAATCATTCCCTGGAGGGTTTCCCATGAAACTCTTGGCTCCCTGAGGATGGGACTCCACTCAGTGGCTGAAAATCTCTGTGCCTTTTCAAGAGTTTGATGACTCATTTCCCCAAGCATGAACTTACCAAGAGACCCACTCAGAAGCAAATACTCATTGGTCCTGGCTTGGAGTGTGACCACGCCCTCCTCCATCATTGCATTTGTCAGGACTTCTTAGTTCTCAGTCATGGCTTCTATGAGGTATTGATATGTCTCCTACATGGTGCACAGCTGTGCCTTCATCTCCCCATCAACCTAGGAATCAGAGAATCATAGAATCAATCAGGTTGGATGAGACCTCTGGGATCATCGAGTCCAACCATTGCCCTGACACCACCATGTCAACTAGACCATGGCACTAAGTGCCATGTCCAGTCTTTTCTTAAACACATCCAGAGATGGTGACTCCACCACCTCCCTGGGCAGCCCATTCCAATGGCTAATGACCCTTGCTGAGAAGAAATTCTTTCTAATGTCCAACCTGAACCTCCCCTGGCAAAACTTGAGGCTGTGTCCTCTTGTCCTATCGCTAGTTGCCTGGGAGAAGAGGCTGACTCCCACCCCACTACAACCTCCCTTCAGGTAGTTGTAGACTGCAATAAGGTCACCTCTGAGCCTCCTCTTCTCCAGGCTAAACAACCCCAGCCCCCTCAGCCATTCCTCGTAGGTCAGACCCTCCAGAGCCTTCACCAGCTTGGTCGCCCTCCTCTGGACTCGCTCCAACACCTCAACAACTTTCTTGAAGTGCGGGGCTCAGAACTGGACACAGTACTCAAGGTGTGGCCTCACCAGTGCTGAGTACAGAGGGACGATCACTTCCCTAGACCGGCTGGCTACGCTATTGCTAATAGAGGCCAGGATGCCATTGGCCTTCTTGGCCACCTGGGCACACTGCTGGCTCATGTTTAGCCGGCTGTCGGTCAGCACCCCCAGGTCTCTTTCTGCCGGGCCGCTCTCTAACCACTCTTCCCCCAGCCTGTAGAGCTGCATGGGGTTGTTGTGGCCCACGTGTAAGACCCGGCACTTCTTCCTGTTGAACCTCATGCCGTTGGTCTCGGGCCATCTATCTAACCTGTCCAGGTCCCTCTGTAGGGCCTTCCTACCCTCCAGCAGATCGATACTCCCACCCAGCTTGGTGTCATCTGCAAATTTGCTGAGGGTACACTCAATCCCTACGTCTAGATCATCTATAAAGATATTGAACAGCACCGGTCCCAGAACTGAGCCCTGGGGAACACCGCTAGTGACCGGCCGCCAGTTGGACTTTGCCGCATTCACCACCACTCTCTGGGCTCGGCCATCCAGCCAGTTTTTAACCCATCGAAGAGTCCACCCATCCAAGCCCCGGGCAGCCAGTTTGTCTAGGAGGATGCTGTTACTTTAATATATATAATATATTAAATATATAATTTATTAAATATATATTTTATTAAATATTTATTAAATATATAATTTAATACTTTAAATCCTGCTACTTTAATGCCCATACCTACGATGGAGAAAAAGACAATCAGAATTGCGTTCAAGTGAAACCAGCAAGCCGTGAGATGACTTAAAGAATCAACCCTTGGATAACCCAGACCTGAACCTTTTCACAGATGGCTTGTCCTATTATGAAGAAGGTCAAAGATGTACAGGCTTTGCTGTTACCACGGAAACTCAGGTACTGTTAGTGGGACCTTTACCTTCTCTTTTAGGAGCGCAAGGAGCAGAAATTGTTGCGGTAACAGAAGCTGGTATGTATGCGATTGGTATCTGGGTGAACATTTATACAGACTCTAAATATGTTTTTGGTGTATGTCATGCTACAGGAGTCCTATGGAAGGAACGGGGATTTTTAACCTCTGCAGGAAAAACCATTGCACATGGAAAACATTAAAGACTTACTAGAGGCAATTCAATTACCCTCGGAAATCATGGTAATATACATAAAAGCCCATACACGAGGTCAAGATAGGATTTCTTTGGGCAACTCTTTAGCAGATCAAGCAGCAAAGGTGACGGCACGACAAGCGGTGACTGTCATGACATTAACTTCACAAGATACTGTTCCTGAACTACCAGATATGGACACTCTGTATGAAGATCTACCTGAAGAAGAGAAGAAAAAATGGGAACAGCTGGGAGCTCAATGCCGAGGAGGACAGTGGGTATTGAATAACAAACCCCTGCTTCCAAAAAGGTATTTATTACCAATTATGCGTTGGCACCACGAAAAGGCCCATGGGGGGCCAGAGAATATAGCCTTAAGGATCTAAAGACTTTGGGCAGCACCCGGAATTTATTCAGCTACTAAAAGAATTTGCAAAGGATGTAAATTATTCCAACAATATGCATCAGTAAAGATAAAGGCACCAATGGGGAAAAGACCCCCAGCTACCTTTCCTTTTCAAAAACTCCAAATTGATTATGCTGAAATGCCAAAAGTAATGTGGTAGTCACATATGTTAGTCATAGTAGACCAGTTATCAGGTTGGGTGGAGGCCTTTCCCACTCAGAAAAATGGCTCCAAAGCAGTTGTAAAAGATCTTTTAAAAGAAATTGTTCCAAGATACGGAATCCTGGAGGTTATTGATTCGGATAGAGGGGCTCATTTTACAGCAGCTATCCTGATTCAAGTCTATAACTCTCTGGGGATTTTGAATCAATTGCATACCCCATACCATCCTGAATCGTCAGGACGGGTAGAGAGGATGAATAGGAAATTAAGGAGAAACTAGTGGAAGTATGTAAACAAACAGGATTGAAATGGACAGAGGCACTGAATTTAGTTCTATGGGATATTAGGAATACACCTAGGCAACCTGTGGGAGTTTCACCAGCTGAAGCTTTATTTGGAGGTAGTATAGCTGTACCAAGCACTTATATGCCTGCAAAAACTAGTTTGTTGGATGGAGATGAACAAGTAATACAATATGTGTTGTATCTACAAAATTCTTTTTCTGAATTGCAGAATCATGCTTATTGGTATCAAGAAATAACTCCTGAAATTCAGGTACATGATATACAACGAGGGGATAGAGTATACACAAAAAATTTTAAAAGGAAGAATAGATTTGAACCAAAATGGGAAGGACCATATACTGTATTACTAACTTCCTTTTACGCTATCAAGGTATAAGGGAAAGAGACCTGTATCCATCATTCACATGCCCGCAAAGATTGTGAAGCATAATGGACTGACTTAAATCTGTGGTTGTATTGGTCCTTATTTTCTTATCCTGTGATGACACCTTGTGGACAAAGTTTACGTTGCATTATGAGGATGCCAATACCAATAAGATGGTTATTAAATAATAGTGATCGTACTTGTTTACTTATGGGCCAAGTTGCAGGTTATCCAAGAGAGACTGGGCAGACCTTTTGTACATCTAGTTGTCCAAAAATTGACCAGAGAGCCTTTTCCTCCAATCAAAAATTTTCTCAAATTCTGTACTAGTGTTGGATTTAGAGTTGACGATCCATGGAGTAGTTGGTCAGGATGGTCCAAGAAGAGGTTCCCCCTCACAAAATGGACCCCTTATACTTTACCTGCATATGACATACATATACAGGAACTATCAAATGGAACTGGGACGTGGTGCTAAGATCATCAGATGTGGGGAATTTATGGCCATGGAGATTGGTGCTGCTGTGAACTCAATTTACAGGGCAATCCTTTTGCTATGCAACTAGGGTTGTGATTTACCAACGAGAACAGGATCTTTTTCAGTTTATATGTTTCAAATGCGGATACTCATTATCTATATAGATCAACGCCTACATTTGTCCAAAAGAAATGATTTGCTAGAAGAAGGATTAGAAGTATTGATTCAAAACCAATACAAAGGACTTGGATGGATAATACCACGTTGCCTTAATGAAACCCTTCTCTGAGAGCTTGAATTTGGCAGAATGTTGGCTTTGTGTAACTCTACTTAAACCAATAAATAGGGGACTCAAATTAATTGGAATTCCAATTCCAAAAGAATCAAACTGGGAAGCCTTTTGGGAAAATATTATTTCTATATTTCTATGATACAGAAATTAGAAAATGCAATGTGGAACTACAGATAGATTGCAGGGATGCAGTAAAAACAAAAGGAGGGAATTGTAAAAGAAAATAAATGATTTGCTTTACTTTATGTTTAGATCAAAGAGTTTGGACCTAGATAGGAAAATTAATAAAGATATAGAATAAATAGGTGGACTATAAGAATAGCGAATAGAGTTAAGGAAACAATAGGTGCTCAGAAATGCTGAGAACCACAACGCAACCATAATGCTGCTCATTGGGCCCTTGTATAGCTCCCTCCAGGGCTGGCTTAAAACCCAGTCGAGTTAATCAGTAGTTTCTTAGAAGTTTAGATGTAACAAAAGATAATTAGTTGTTTGGAAAATAAGCATATATCAAAAGAGCATGAGACTATAGAGGTAGAAAACCGCTCAGCTTAGGTCTACATTGTGGTATATAGTTAATAGAACACCCTGAAGTTTTCTTAAAATTGTAAGGTAAAAACACCTGTGTGTACAGAAGAAGATGGATGAGGAGATAAGTGACCAAGATGACCCTGAAGACTTCAAGGCCAGAAGGAGGGATTGTGATGGACTGTTGACAAATGAGAAGATTCAGGAACTGAGAATTTGTGGAAAAGTACTGAAGACTTTGTATCTTACATAATGTATTTTAAAGAGTATATAAGGTATAGAGTTTTTGCTGTTAGTTGCCATTCTCTGAGGTGGTGGCCCAACTCTGAGTTGTCAATAAAGCAAACCTAGAGGTACCCACATCTGGTCATTTTCCTTGAACAGTCCTGCCAGAAGTCTGCTCCAGCATGGAATCTCCAGAGGGTCACAGCCTTTTTCAGGCGCATCCACCTGCTCTGGCATGGGGTCCTCCACCAGCTGCAGGTGGACATCAGCTCCACTGTTGACGACCATGACCTGTAGAGGACAGCCTGCTTCACCATGGGCTGCAGGGGAATTTCAGCTCCAGCGCCTGGAGCACCTCCTCCTCCTCTCTCTTTGCTGACCTTGGTGTCTGCATAGGTCTTTCTCTCACATATTATCACTCCTCCCTCCCAGCTGCAGTTGCACAACAGGGTTTTTTCCCTCCTTCATAAAAACATCATCACAGTGGCGCTACCACCTTCGCTGATCGGCTCAGCCTTGGCCAGCGGTGGGTTGGTCTTGGAGCTGGTTGGCACTGGCTCTACTGAACATAGGGGAAGCTTCCAGCATCTTCTCATAGGAGCCAACCCTGCAGCCCCTTGCTGTGAAAACCTTGCCAGACAAAGCCCATATGGGTGTTTGCTCCTTGAGATCGTAGCTGTGCAATGAGGTCAGCTCACTTGGTGCTGGTCTCTGTGCTTCTGGACGTGAGTGTGCTCTTGGTGCCCTCATGACACCGATGGGTGGGTGGTGGTGTCTATCCTGGTGGTGGGATGGGCCCCTCTGTGGGAGGATGCCTGTTCCTGCTGTGCAAGGTCAAGGGACCTGCCCGGGAGATGCAGTTTTTAGGGATTAAATGTCAAGATGGGCGTTGCCAGATCCCGATAGAGGTGATCAACAAAATAACAGCTATGTCCCCACCAACTAACAAAAAGGAAACACAAGCCGTCTTAGGTGTTGTGGGCTTCTGGAGAATGCATATTGCAGATTACAGCCAGAATGTACGCCCTCTTTATCAAGTGACCAGAAAGAAGAATGATTTTCAGTGGGGTCCTGAACAATGACAGGCTTTTGAACAGATTAAACAAGAGATTGTGCATGCAGTAGCACTTGGACCAGTCCAGAGAGGACAAGATGTTAAAAATGTGCTCTACACCGCAGCCGGGGACAATGGTCCTACCTGGAGCCTATGGCAGAAAGTAGCAGGGGAGACTCAAAGTCGACCCCTAGGATTTTGGAGTTGAGGATACAAAGGTTCCGAGGCCAATTACACTCCAACTGAAAAAGAAATACTGGCAGCATATGAAGGAGTTAGAGCTGCTTTGGAGGTAAATGGTACTGAAGCACAGCTTCTCCTGGTGCCCTGATTACCAGTACTAGGCTGGATGTTCAAGGGTAAGGTTCCTACTACTCATCATGCAACTGATGCTACATGGAGTAAATGGATTACATTAATTACACAGAGGGCTCAAATAGAAAACCCTAATCGCCCAGGAATCTTAGAAGTGATCATGGACTGGCCAGAAGGCAAAGACTTTGGAATGCCACCAGAAAAGGAGGTGACACGTGCTGAAGAAGCCCCACCACACAATTAACTACCAGAGGATGATGAGCAGTATGCCCTGTTCACCGATGGATCCTGCCATCTCGCAGGAAAACATCGGAAGTAGAAAGCTGCAGTATGGAGTCCTACATGATAAGTCACAGAAGCCACAGAAGGAAAAGGCAAATAGAGCCAATCTGCAGAGGTAAAAGCCATCCATCTGGCTTTAGACATTGCTGAACGAGAAAAGTGGCCAAGGCTGTATCTTTATACTGACTCATGGATGGTAGCAAATGCTTTGTGGGGGTGGTTAAAGCAGTGGAAGCAGAGCAACTGGCAGCGCAAAGGTAAACCTATTTGGGCTGCTGAATTGTGGCAAGATATTGCTGCTCGGCTAGAGAAACTAGTCGTGAAGGTACATCATGTAGATGCTCACGTACCTAAAAGTTGGGCCACTGAGGAGCATCAAAACAACCAACAAGTGGATCAGGCTGCTAAAGTGTTCCAAATAGATCTGGACTGGGAACACAAAGGTGAACTATTTTTAGCTCGGTGGGCTCATGACACTTCAGGTCATCAAGGGAGAGATGCAACATACAGATGGGCTCATGATCGAGGGGTGGACTTAACCATGGACTCAACTGCACAGGTTATTCACGACTGTGAAACGTGCGCCGCAATTAAGCAAGCTAAATGGCTATGGGGGTTGGTGGTTGAAATATAAATATGGGGAGGCCTGGCAAATTGACTATATCACACTGCCTCAAACCCACCAGGGTAAACGTTATGTGCTTACCATGGTGGAGGCAACCACCGGATAGCTGGAAACACACTATGTGCCCCATGCCACTGCCAGAAACACTATCCTGGGCCTCAAAAAGCAAATCTTGTGGCAACATGGCACACCAGAGAGAATTGAGTTGGACAATGGGACTCATTTCAAAAACATAGACAAGTGGGCAAAGAGCATGGCATCGAGTGGGTATATCATATTCCCCATCATGCACCAGCCTCTGGGAAAATTGAACAGTATAATGGGCTGTTAAAAACTACCTTGAAAACTATGGGTGTGGAACCTTTAAAAATTGGGATAAGCATTTGGCACAAGCCACCTGGTTAGTTAACACCTGGGGATCTATCAGTTGAGCTGGCCCTGCTCAGTCAGACCTACAGTAGAAGGGGATAAAGTCCCCATGGTGCATGAAAGGAATTTTTTGGCGAAAACTGTCTGGGTTCTTCCTGCTATGGGCAAAGGCAAACCCATTTGTGGGATTGCTTTTGCTCAAGGGCCTGGATGTACTTGGTGGGTGATGCTACAGGATGGCGAAGTCCGATGTGTCCCTGAAGGTGATCTAATTCTGGATGGGAATACTTAATTCTGAACTGTATGATGTTAATTGCTATATAATACTAACAGTGTTCAGTAAGTGTCTTTCAGGTTAAGGCAGTGGTGATGAGAACAGAGCTAGCTTCATCAAGTGGCGTCCAGTAACCTCCTCGAGACTCCTTGAGACTGACATCTTTAACCTGCAACCCGTGGGCACAAACCGTGACAAAACTCATACCATCTCTCCTGCCTTGAGAGACTGCTATGCCAGATGGAAACCCCACAATCATAAACTAAATGAACTTAATGAACTTTTCGTATAGGGATGAATCACAAACTAGTGATATCTGTATATATTTGAAAACGAAAAGGTAGTGGTGATCTGAGTATGATGTCAATGGTATGGAATAAGGGGTGGGATGTCCTGGTTTGGCCTAAACCAGACAAATTTTCCTTTCAGTGATTTTTACTTTCAGCTCAGTCTCTTCTAAGTAACTGTACTTTCTGAAACTAACTGCATGTTTTGCAGACAGTGGCTGCTTCCAGGACTGATAACGCTTGAAGTTTGTAGTTGTCACTGAGGCACCAGTAGGGATGTTATGCAGAAAGGCTCTTGCTATACTTAGTCTTGGAGAAACCAAGGTCACTGCTGAATTCCTCACAGCTTACAAGTGAAGAGCCGCAGGGGGGTCGCACCTGCAGGGAGGAGCGGACAGGGCAGGTGACCCAAAATTGACCAACGAGGTATTCCATCCCATACACGTCATTCTCAGTATAAAGCGGGGGATCACGAGGGTCCCTTCCCCCTTCTGCTACAGCTGGTGTCTGAAGAGGACTCTGTCCGTTTTCCTGCTGCCCCCAATCACGATCTGGGCATCCCTGAATCCAGTTCCCATCCATCGCTGGGCCCAGCCTGGGCCTTCCTGGAGCCTGCCCTGCAGTGCCAGGGGTGATGTGACCGACATCGGGGGAGCTCTATCTTGGTTTTGTATATATTTGTATATACTTAATTATTTCCATTATCTTTATTATACTCTTTTCATTATTATAGTCTATTAAAACTGTTTTAACTTTCCAACCCTTAAGTCTCTCTCCCTTTTACCTTTCCCTTCCCCCTCTCGGGGAGGAGGGTTAACAGTGAGCGTCTGCCACCAGTTCAATAGCTGGCCCAGCCTTAAACCATGACAACAGGCCTGTCAGCCTGACCTTGGTGCCTGGCAAGGTCATGGAACATATTATCTTGAGTGCGATTACACAGCATAGAGGACAACCAGGGGATCAGGTACAGTCAGCATGGGTTTAGGAAAGGCAGGTTCTGCCTGACCAACCTGATCTCTTTTTATGACCAGGTGACCCGCCTAGTGGATGAGGGAAAGTCTGTGGATGTAGTATACTTGGACTTCATCAAAGCCTTTGATACTGTCTCCCACGGCATTCTCCTGGATAAGCTGGCAGTCCACGGCTTGGACAGGTGCACACTTCGCTGGGTTAAGATGGATGGCCGGGCCCAGAGAGTGGTGGTGAACGGTACCGCATCCAGTTGGCGTCTGGTCACTGGTGTCCCTCAGGGCTCAGTACTGGGCCCAGTCCTGTTTAACATCTTTATTGATGATCTGGATGAGGGTATCGAGTGCACCCTCAGTAAATGCACAGACTACACCATGTTGAGTGGGAGTGTTGATCTGCCTGAGGGTAGGATGGCTATGCAGAGGGATCTGGACAGGTTAGATAGATGGGCCGAGGCCAATGGTATGAAGTTCAACAAGGCCAAGTGTCAAGTCCTACACTTTGGCCACAACAACCCCATACAGCGCTACAGGCTGGGGGAAGAGAGCTTGGAAAGCAGCCTGGTGGAAAAATGACCGGGGGGTATTGGTGGACAGCCAGCTAAACATGAGCCAGTAGTGTGCCCAGGTGGCCAAGAAGGCCACTAGCATCCTAGAATAGTGTGGCCAGCAGGACTAGGGAAGTAATTGTCCCCCTGTACTCAGCACTGGTGAGGCCGCACCTCAAGTACTGTGTTCAGTTTCGGGCCCCTCACTGCAAGAAAGACATTGAGGTGTTTGAGCGAGTCCAGAGAAGGGCAACGAAGCTGGTGAAGGGTCTAGAGGGTATGTCCTATGAGGAACAGCTGGGGGAACTGGGATTGTTTAGCCTGGAGAAGAGGAGGCTGAGGGGAGACCTTATAGCTCTCTACAACTACCTGAAGGTAGGTTGTAGTGGGGTGGGGGTCGGCCTCTCTCCCGGGCAACTAGCGACAGAACTAGAGGACATAGCCTCAAGCTGTGCCAGGGGAGGTTCAGGTTGGACATTAGGAAGAATTTCTTCTCAGAAAGGGTCATTAGACATTGGAACGGGCTGCCCAGGGAGGTGGTGGAGTCACCATCTCTGGATGTGTTTAAGAAAAGACTGGACATGGCACTTAGTGCCATGGTCTAGTTGACACAGTGGTGTTATGTCAAAGGTTGGACTTGATGATCCCAGAGGTCTCTTCCAACCTAGTTGATTTTGTGATTCTGTGATTCCTCAAACTGTATAGCACCAAAAATCTCAGTAGGCAGAACAGCTTTGTCTTTTTGCTAAATTATTTGTACACAAGATATGCTTTTCTCCAAGGGCTGGAAAGTCTCAGCTTCCCATAATAAACACTTGTCTAATGCACTAAAGTGTCTTGGAATACTTTTATTTTCTGTCCTACTTGGCTTTATTTTCAAAAGCACAAAATCTCTGACCAGAAATAAATGACAGCTTTGCAGTGCAGGGGTAAAGCACCTGGACAAAAATGTTGCAGTGATATGAAACGGAGATTCAAATGTCAACATCAAATCCTTAGACACCTTTGAAAGAGTTTCCTGTTTTTCTAATTCTTTAGTGCCAGGTGGTGAATTCACGCAGAGCTTGCTCAGAGCTTACTTACACGAGTAGGCCAGCTCATGGTGGGGATGGCCCACATACTAGCTGCTGCAAACAACCAGCAGAATTTACAGCAGAAACCCACCCAAAAGCAGGCTTCTTGCTTCAAATCATGTGCCAAAAATGAGCAAGAGCTTCAAACACATGTCAGCTTCCAGAAGACTGGGGCTGCCCTTCTTCTCAGCATCATCCTGCCTGTTTTGGGGGACATTTGCAGCGCACAGGGCTGCTCACTCATCACACTCAGCAAAAGACTTTGGTACAGACCTTGTTTTCACGTGATGGTCCTTCCCTAGTCCATAAAGCACTGTGATGTGTTTCCATGTGTTGCTGCTTTGGAGCTGGGCTTAGCAAAGATGGTGGTGTCAGCCCAAAGAGAGATTAAGTGATTGTTGAGGAATTTATCACCATCCTGTGTAAATAAAGATTAGAGACAGAATGTTTTTCTTACAGCTGCGAGCTGCTTCTGCAAACAGGAGGGAATACAGTGCTAGGCAGTACTACAGAGCCAGCTTCAAGAGTGTTGTTGCAAAATGGGAGGACATGGACTCATTGTAGCATCCAGGTAAAATGAGAACGGCAGTGCTGCTCTGCCCGCAGTGCATTCCTCCAGTGGCAATGCCTTGTGGACCAGCAAGGCACCAAGCCCACATAGCTGGGTTTGTGTTAGTCCCAGCTGAACCTCACACCAGCAGTGATGTGCTCCTTGCAGGGCAGTGTTTGTCCCCTAGGTGAAGGTCTTGGCGTTCAGCGGAGTTGCAGGAGCACTGAGGAGGTTCCCTGATAAACAGGTGAGATTAAGCAGGAGCTCAAACAGTGCTGGAAGTTTAGTATATTTGAAGTGTCAGTTCTGATTGCTTTCTGTGATAAATTGCTCTTATTTGAGGGGATGGATAACTGCGCACCAGGCCTTGAACTCTGATCAGAAGAGGTAAGCTGTGTGTGATATAGGGGAGTATATAGCGTAGCTTCCTATATTTCAGTGGCTGCCTCCTTCCTTGCAAGCAGGCCTTGAAAAGCATACAGGGCAGAGTAAAAATAAAATGGTATTCATCACTGGTAATGAAAAAATACTCCTATCCCACAGGAGAGGGGAGTAACATTTTCCACAGTTTGAGGTGCAGGCATTCGACAGAGCAGGTCCTGCTACGTGCCTGGATAGCACCCAGCCCACGTCTCATCGCTGTTTACTCTGTAAATATTGATTTCCCAATGGGAACAACTGTTGTGCAGAATAGCCAGAGTTAAAGAACTGCTCTGAAGGAAAAAAAACCCACATGCATGCCTCACTTCTGCAGCATTCCTGAGACAAGGCTGTGTTTTTATCATCTGCAAAAACAGCTACATCTGCTGTGCCGAGCTATAACTGGAATCCTGACTCCCTCATTACGACCTCCGTCAGAGAAGCGAGCCAACTTCTCTGGGGTATAATTTAAATTCTACCCAGTTCCATGGCTTTCCTGAGAAAAATATAACACCCTGGTGCATGAAGTTGGATGAGAGGCTAGCCCGGCTCAGCTGCTGCAAGCATACTACTTAGGTTACACTGTATGCATAACCTAATCTTTCCTAAAAGTCACCCCAGGCCACAGGCATCCATTGCTGCTATAGATGAACCCTATTAAAAACCATCTCCCACGTTTTAGCCTCTTCCTGCACACAGCAGCTTTGAAGTAATGAGCTTTCTCCCTCCACCTGCCTCTGGCGGGCTTGGGTTTGCTGCTTGCTTGGGTATTGAGTAAAAGCTGCCCTCCTGCAGCGCTCAGGCCACCTGAAGGGAGTGGGATCTCCTGCACAGCTCCCAGATGCCTGCAAGTCTACCAGAAATGCTTGGCTTCCTCCACTTCATCCACTGGAGCTCTCGTGTTGCAGAGCTGCTCCCAAAACTCCTCGCAGGCCAGGGCTGGATGCCCTTGCTGCCACAGTTATCTGGGTTTTTGCTTAACTGGTCCGAAGAGTTTCAAAATCCCCAAGAAGAGGGCAAGGCTCTGAGTTGGACTTAAGCCCAAGTCCTCTGCGTGCTGAATAAGGGCCACACCAATCTACGGTGGAAAACGGCAGCAACTCTCCAAGGGTCCCCTCTTACCACTCATTGCGGGAGGCTGCTCTCCTGACAGGGTGTCTGAACATCAAATACATGAATAATATACTCGTTTTGTAGCATATTTCTTTTAGGAAGATCATTTGTGCACCCTTTGACTTCAAAGGGAAATACATGAAAACAGGGAAATTAAGCCAACACCGGGGTTTGCTGGTCCAGTGAGGACTGCTAGCAGAAGAAATTGTTTCTCAGTTTCGTTGCATCTGTTAACGGGATTCAATTAAGCTGCCAGAAATGATAAGCATTTAGAGGGACATCAGCCATCACTCGTCACTACCAAACAAAATCTTTGTCATGTCAGCGGTCATAAATCACAGTGATTGTATTTGGGAAGTGTTATGCACTGTAGCTCATCACCAGGGCTTAATTCAGCTTCCCTTGGGGCACCATTGAACCTGGTAGGCCAAGGGAAATGTCTTGCATTGTTAGTGCACAAGAAAGGAGTACTTGGGGGGCAAACCGATCGTGTCTGTTTTCACCGAATTGAAAAGAAAAGGTTCCTCCTGAAACAGATTGAAGGTTGCAAGTAGGATTTTGGTCGAAAATTGAATTTTCCATTCCTAGGGAAAAGTCAGGTTCTTTAAACACTTGGTTTGATACCAAATCAGGGCAAGAAAAGGGAAATTCCTTTTCACAGAACAGTATTTGTCACAAAGTTCTGGGCACATTTAAACCTTCCATCCCTGCTCGGTTTGCAGCATACATGCTGTTTACTGCAATGCTGGTCCCAAGGGACTTTTGCCCTTGTTTTTCGCCCAGGCTTAGGCAATGTCCCTCACAATGCACCCAAGTAAAAAGCAACTCAGATGGACACAGATTAACATCAAACTCATAGCAGCTAAAAGCCAAACTGAAACAGGGAAGCCTGGAATGACCAAATGGGGAAAAAAAAAAGTTTTATTTTCAAGTTAAGATAAGGAATGGGAAAATGTCAGCAAAACTGGCACCATTCCATAGGATGTATCTGTTCGCAGCAACAGGCATTCCCCTCACAGATGCCTTTCAGCAGGAAGTCCTTGACCAGCTGTAGGAGAAAGTGAGCTCCAGCTAATGCCCAGCACAAATGTGCAAGCCTGGTGCTCCACCGTTTCAAGTCATCCCTGAGGTTTTCAATGCACAGAGCCTGACAGGCTCCGCTTGGTACCCAGGACAGCATCGTAAGCGATGATGGATACATACAGATCAAAGGGGCATCTCCTTCCACCCAGGGTGCCTAGGGATTTAAGAGCAGAGACGAGTGGTGGATGGAGATGGACAGACATGTGCACAAGGACACAGAAGAGTCTATTCTCCATGGGTGCCACTACCAGCTGTGATCTCTGCAGCCATCACTGCAGATTACCCATGGGCAGATCTCAAAAAGGGTGACGAGATGTCAACGGGAAGCATGAGAGGAAGCACAGGAGCAAACAGGAAGGCAGTGGAATGAAAGTGGAGCAAGACGGTTACCACTGACCAGTCCACACTTGGCCAGGAGAGCATCTACTGGATCATGGAGATGAAGCAAGAAGCTATGATGTGCTGGGGAGAGCTGAGCTGGCAGATAGCTATGATGTGCTGGGGAGAGCTGAGCTGGCAGATAGCTGCAGAGAGATAAGGTGGGTGAGTAAAGTGGTGGGGTGGGAAACACCATCTCCTCATACAGCATTCGAGAAGATGCGCTTGTGCTGAGGATGACACAGGCCAGGGTGGGGGCTTTACTGCACGGATGGATTGGCAAGCAGATGCTGCAAGGAGGGAAGTGGGTGCCTTGGGCCAGACTGAGGAAGTCTCACCAGGGACTCTCTGGTGTGGCAAGCCTCAGATTTCCTCAACATCCTCCTGGTGGGGGTTGTCCACCACCTCTTGAATTTCCCAAATTGCCAGATACTTTTCAAACCTATGTCTGGGGAGGCCAAGCTACAACCCACTCACAGGTGCTTTTTTTTTTACCCCTAGCCTCCTAAGGGTCTGGTTGCAAATTGCTTCCTGAAGTCAGGCTCCTTCCTCACACACTGGCAAGCCAAAACAGTCGCCCCAAGCTGACAGAGGCTCTGGAAAATGTTGGTGCACATTTGGCTCTTTCAGTGCCCTGCACAAGGTGCAGGAGGTGTTTCTGTCCTTGTGCTTCATTTCAACACCGTCAATATTAACCTTTTCTTTCCTTAATGAGGAGGGATTCAGGGAGGTAGGAGGGACAGGAAAGGAGGTTGTTCTTTGCTCTTGCTTGAGCAAGAGCAGAGGAAAGAGACGCTCAGGGCTTGGCCAGCTAGAGGTTATTTGCTCCTTCATCCATCTGCCACGGCATTTTGCTCACCTCGGTGCTCCCATTTCAGTAACCAGTTTGGGGAATGCAGCACTGGCTCTTCCTCACTGGCAGGCAAGCACGTGAAAAACTGGGTGGCCAAGGTGCAAACCACATTATCTCGGGGGACTGTTCACTTTGACATTGCTTGAAAATAGAAGTGCTGAGTCGGGAGGATTTTCCTGTTTTCTGCACTGCAGGAAGGGGCTTTGCCACGAGGCAGAGGCGAGGCCACATTGAAAATCAGCTGCTCTTTGGGGTTTTTTTTCCTCCTCAGTCTGCGGGCCAAAGAAGGGGTGCCCAGCAACGGCAGACTCAAAGAGTCCTCTGCTAAGAGCAATGAGATCAGGTCAGAAAGAGCTTGGCCCCTGGGCACCGAAATGACTGCTCCTATCTATACTGCCCATGTCCAAAAGTTTAATTTGGGTCTTTGGGAAGTGGGTGTTTTTCTAAATTCCTGTTCCTGGAGTCAGGCAATTGTGTTATAGGTTTTAACTTTTGTAGAAGGGGTTGTTTCTGCTGCTACATGTGCAGGGAAAAAAGCCAAGACATCCTGAAAGCACAAAACCCCAATGAAGAGAGCCAACTTATTTACTAAAAAAAAAATAATTTGGGGAAGCTTAATTTATAATTTGTGAAGTCTGAGGTTAACAGCACTGCATATCCATGAGACTTGAACAGCAGTAAGTGACTTCCCCTGCTGAATTCAATAAAAAAATGTAACAAGACCTGAAAAAAAAAAAATATCTTCAGCCTCCAGCCCACACAAGCTCAGTCTAAAGAGCAATTCTCAGCGAGGCCGATGGGAAAGCTGAAGCACACATCCAGCCTTGAGCCAGTGATTTCCAACCTGTCTCAACAGTTCTGCGTGCCACAGCCAGAGCATTGCAGAGTGCAGGATCAGGGCTTTCAACGGGCCCTGGCTGCTGTCCCCAGCCCTGTGGCAGCGAGCGGCTCTGGTGCCCACGCAGCCTTTCCACGCCGTCCTTCAAGCCTGCTCCTCGTGGAAGTGATAACTCACGCTTAATGAAGGAGCACGCCTTCGTCTGTGTGCGAGCAAGCTCCGTGGCACCTTTGTTTTACCACCGCCAGTGAGGCATCACACCTCAAGGCCTAACCAATAATCTCATTCTCTTTATTTTGCAAACAGAAAATGAAAATAATTTGCTTGGAAGTCAGCAACAGATTAACAACCTCCAGCTGTAACTTTGATGACTAATGCAGCCTACTCTAACCCAGCTGGGCCAAAGTTCTCATTTGTATAATTGACATCTTCCTACAGCGTTCTCCGTGAGGAGGATTAAGAGAAGGAAGAACTACGGTGAAGCGAGGTTGTAGTGGAGTGGGAGTCGGCCTCTTCTCCCAGGCAACTAGCGATAGGACAAGAGGACACAGCCTCAAGCTTCGCCAGGGGAGGTTCAGGTTGGACATTAGGAAGCATTTCTTCTCAGAAAGGGTCATTAGATATTGGAACGGGCCTGCCCAGGGAGGTGGTGGAGTCACCATCTCTGGATGTGTTTTAAGAAAACGACTGGACATGGCACTTAGTGCCATGGTCTAGTTGACAGGGTAGTGTCAGGGCAATGGTTGGACTTGATGATCCCAGAGGTCTCTTCCAACCTGATTGATTCTGTGATTCTGTGAAGATGGGTTTTCAGAGGGAGCTGAGGTTTGTTTGAGGTTGTTTTGAAGATGCGCACTCAACAGGGGTGTAAAGATTGCATGGATCGCGTTAGGATAAACTGCTGCACACCTGTCTGAAACAAGAAGTGGAAAGAACTGATCTAGAAATCGGGGAGACTTTTTGCAAAGCTGGAGGCCTGGTTTTGAAAGCACTGATTCAGTTCCATGCTCACAAAAAAAAGGTCTCTAAGTTAAATACTTCTAAATCTAAGCTGATTCCAGCCTATTTTCAGCATGAAAGGCATGTAAAAGCTTTTGTATCAGAAAAAGCAGGAAAAAAACCCTGAAATGCAGGGAAAAAAATTGAAATGCAGAGCTACATTTCTCATGTCCAAACAGGTTCTTTGTTTCTCTTCCAAGCTGATTTACTATGTTACTGTGGATTTACTCAAACAAAAAGGGTCAGCACTTCAGGAGGAACAGACAGATCAGCCAAAATGCCCAATCCAATGCTATCTATTTTCAGCATTAGTTCCGAGCAGCTTGCAGTGGGCAGGGGTGAGTAGGTCCTGGTTGAAGCTAAATGCAGCTAATCCACTGTGTGAGCTCAGGGTACCCTCACCACGCTCCCCTCTGGTTCACAGAAAGCCTATCTGTAATATTCAGGAAAATACGCCCTCTGCCTTTTCCATGGCTGAGCTCGTATTTAAGATCCAGCTGTAAAGATACTTTTTGATCACACAGAGTTTCTCTCTTTGCAGGAAGGGAGAGAGGAGGCTGAGGAACAGCCCAGACGCACGAACAAAGGGAACAATAGGAGCCATTCTGCAGGCAGAGGCTGCTGCATTCTTGGACGCATTCACATGGATAAAGGAGATCAAATGAGAGCCTCCAAAGCTGCACGATGATAAGAGAAAAATATTACAACGCTGTTCTGCAGGCTGGATTGTGTGGTGATTATACAGCAGTTTGTCCAACGCAGCTCCCCAGGGCCAAAACGCAATCAGTAACCGTTCCCTTAGCTGGTGGCTTCTCTGCAGAGCCCACAAGAGCATCTGATAATCCCCTGGCAGCCCCAGCCGTGGACAGCCTTGTGCAAAGATGTGGCAAGTTGGATGTCCGGTTTGTGCGATTTTCAAACAGAATGAGGCTGGGCTGGAGGCACAGTGCAGGGAGGGATGTTCATGTCTCTCCTCTGACACTGATCCACTCTTTGGTCTTGGGCAAGTCATCTAGTCATAGTATGAGTCTGAGGAGCTGTGGCTGCAGGAGGTATAAGGGGGACCAGGACTCTTTGTGCTGCCATGCAGCCTCCCCGGACATCTGTGCCCAGGGAAGATACGTCCTTATGGCAAATGGACGGCTACGGGAGAGAGGAGCAGATGGAGCTGGGCTGGGTGGTGGCAGCTGGCTGTTGGGTAGCAGAGTCCAAGGTGGGATACAGGTGGGTGGACTGCAGGTAGGGAGAGGGATGGAGACTCCCTTCCTGTGGTTCAAAAGGACGTACCAGCCACCTCGTCCCTTCTTGGCTGACCAGAGCTTCAGTTAGAGGCAGTGCTGGGGCAGTACATTGCTGGCAGCTCCAGAAAGCGGGAGCTGGGCTTTTGAAGAGGAACAGTCCAGGAAATATTACCCAGAGCTTGCCCCCAGACAGCTCTGGTTGATATGGAGTACAGACTGCACGCAAAGACAAATGAGCATGGTCTCTACTGTAGCTCCATTAGAGCTTTGTCCCTGTGCCCCCAGAGCAGCAGGCAGCATTGCTGCACCAGCTCTGGGGCTGGCAGGCTGCCTCTGGGCTGGGCTGGGAACGGAGAGGTGCGTCTCCCAGATCCCATTTCTCTGCCAGGGTGTTTCCATGCAGCTACAAATTGCATCACTTCTGATGCAGGACATCTCATAACTGCACTGCCTGCCTCACTCTCTCTCACCGCCTCTGAAGTTGAGTGTTTATACCAAACCCCAGAGACGTGGCAGTGCTTTGAGAGGCTTGAAAGATGGATGATGTTAAACATCTCTAAAAGGAGTCCTGGATGCAGAGATGGTTTCTGAGCACATCCAAACGAGCCTCTTCACCTCCACTTCCTGCCAGCAGATTTACTCAGGGCATTCGTGTTTTAAACACATAGATGGGAGCCCGATAAAAACAATGGCAGCTTTTATATACAGCCTCCCGTCCAAGCCCTTCCAGGAGAGACTGTTTCGAATAGCAAAGAAATGCACATCAAAGCCAGCCCACAGCATCTGCCAGTTTTGTTGGGGGAGCCGCAGCGCCTGTGTCGTGGGTACATTGCAAGAGTTCACTCCCTGAATGGGAAATCCCTCTTCCAGGAGTGAACAGGGGAGAACGGAGCCATTTGGGGCTATCAAGAACATGGCTGAAGTGCCTGTGTCCAGCACTGCTTTTGCAGTTACTGAACTCAGGTGGGTGGCAGGACATTCCTGGAGCATCCTACCCAGGGAGCATGTCGGGTGTCATGTGGGGCAGTGCTCAGCGCCAGAAGCAACGGGTACCAAGAGTTGATAGGGAGAGTGTGAGCCAAAAACCCAGCCACCCTCATATTGGTCCCTTTAATCCAGACTTGGAGGTGTGCTAATAGCATGGTTGGCACCTCTGATTGCAAAGAGAGTCACTCAGGAAAGTAGGGAGGGAGTCGAGTACCCTGTGCCAGAAAAAGACCCTTGCACAAAAAGATCCCAGAGAGGAGCTGGTTGTCTGGAGGATCAGGTTGTGAGCTCCTAGTTTTCATGCTGAGGTCATCAAGGACAGAGCAAAGGTGAATGGAGACTCATCTGCTGTCACCCCCCGCAGTCATCCTCTGCAGTGATGCCAAGTCAGAGGAAGATCTGGGCTGGGTAATTTCGCCAGCATATACAGTAGGACCTCCCGTGCAGTCCTTCCCGAGGCCGACTAAAACCAGCTCTTGTACCCAGGACTGGTACACTGGGCTGTCATGGGTTTGCAGTGGCCCATGTGCCATCTTTTCTGATGAGCAAGGCCAAAGCCAGGAGCCCATGCAATTATCATTAAATTGGTAATTAGTGGAGTCTAATTTCTTTTCCAGGCCTTGCTTCGGGAGAGGTGGGGGAAAGTGAAAGCTTGTCCCAGCCAAAAGAGGGTTAGTGTCAGGTAGTGCCAGAGCAGGATGGATGGCTGGAGCCAGACGGGTCATGGGAGCCCAAAAAAGATGCCAGTAAACTGTGCCATGGATGTTGGTTGTCCCTTGGCCAGGAATAGCCCTGGCAGAGCCATCTGCCCAGCACAGTAGGTAAAGGGACACAACAGCCATTGCCTGTCTGACGCCCTAGGAATGCCTTCCCTCACTATTAGCATCTGGTGGGGAGTCCATAACATATCCAGCTTCTTTGAGCCAAACGGACCTCATTGGCAAGAGCGCGTTCGGCCTGGGATGGCTCCTTCTACACAGGATCTTTGCTAGTGTAAAAAACACAGCGTAAAATGTCATCTGCTGAACTGATCTTACTGTCCCAGTGAAAGCTTTGAGTGTTCTGGACTTAGTGTAAATAAATAATGTAGAAAGAATAATGCAGAGCTAATAAAGCTATTACCCGGAAAGATTGCAGCCTAATCTCCAGCACAATGAAGATAATGAGTGTTGAATCATGCCTGGAGCATCCTAAGTAAGCGGCAGTTGGTTTTGATAAAGGATAGGAGTGGATTTTTTGGTTTCAGCCTGTTGCTTGCCTAGGAGATTTCTGGGGTGAGCTGTGTTGGTCTCTAAGCTGTGGGTCCACGTTTCTCCTGGTGGCAGAGCTGGCTCAGCCTCCTGCGCTCACATCGCTTTCATCTGGGCTGGCCTGGGGAAATGGCCTGACTTGGCTACACTAGCGTGACCAAGCAAGAGGCACATGGCTGGGTGAGGACATGGAGGCAGGATGGGCATGGAAGGAGAAGGGGACATTGTGTCATTTCAGCCCCCTTTTCAGCCTCTGCATGGCAATAGCTGTGTGTCACTAAAGGGGATCAGCCTTCCCCATACAATTAATTTCCACAAGGAAGAAACTCCATCTGTGTCCCATGCACAGCTAAATGCACAGCTTTGCAGCAAGCCCCAGAAGCAAGCAGCCATCCCAAAATAAAACAAAACACCCCCGGACAAGTTGAGGATACACAAAAGAACTGACAGCCTCTGAATCTGGCCTCACATCAATGAGTTGCAACTTGAAAGCTTTATTTAGACTGCTAAGAAAAACAGCTGCAGAAAAATTCTGATGACCTCCTTTAAAGGGGGATTTCGACAGGGAGAGAACGCTGGGCTCCTGCTGTAAGCGGAGCACCTAACTCGCCTAAATACACCTTCAAAAATCCCAGCCTTAGACTGGAGAGCACTGCAGAAGGGCAGGATTTGTATAACTGAAGAAAATAAAACACTTCTGGGAAAAAAAAATGCATCAATTTAAAAGTAATAAAATCCTACCTTGAGGAGATGGGGAGAGCTTAGGGGAGTTGTGAGCAAGGATAGGAGTCAGGGAGTGGGTGCTGTGCTTGGCAAGCTTTTGGTTTTGAGCTCCCCCAGGCCAAGCTGAGCGCTCGTGCTGGGTAGTGGCGACGCTGGTGGAGAGCAGCCTGTGCACATGGACCTGTGCAATGTTGGAGAAAAATATTTGCAACTGTCAAACAGATCGAGCTTGCTATGGTACCCAGAAGAGCTCTATTGCTGAATCTCTTCTGCACAGCAGTAAAAAGCAGGGAGGGGGGACATTCTTTCGAGGTTATAAATCCTTGCAAGCCTGGGTCTGGGGACTGATAAAATCACCGGGAACCCCGGTGGCCTGGTTTCCGCAGCACTGCCTGCCCTTCCTCCACTAGCGATGGCATCACTGGAAGAAAAACGGAGCCAAGCTGTTGGGAGAGGGGTGGCTTTTTCCGAGCAACAGGGAAGCTGTTACAGCCCAAGGCTTTCTTAGGATGAAATGATTTAAGCACCTCTCTGGCATCCTGCTGATGGTTCAGGAAGAGGGGAGCCTGATAGCTGAGACTCCTCAGGATGATAATTGTGGTGTATTCGCAAAATCAAAGGTTTCCCCTTGGAGTGGAGCCAGCAAGCTTTGAGAGGAAGAATGGATCCGATACAAAGGGTTTTTTTTAAAAGCCCACTAAGTTGCCTAGGGGCTGAGCTCATGTTCCCACTGCCTCGCCTCGCCTCGGCAGTCGGGGCTGGGGGACGCGAGGTTTTCATTCCTATCGTCTCAGCCTAAGTGGGAAAGTTCTTCTTCCCTCTTCCTCCCCTTCCCAGGTCTGCACAGGGAGGGGAATCGCCCCAGGGTCTGGGGCAGACCCTGACTGCAGCCCTGGCGGGAGCTGGAGGCTGCCATCTCCCACCTCCTGCACTGCAAATGCCCGGCCAGCTGTGGGGAGGCTGGAGCCAGGACCCCGGGGCTGTGGCGATACCCACGGCTGGGAGCTGTGGGAGATGTGTGAGACTTGGCATGTATTTGAGCCCTGAAACCTGTAACCTATGCTCATCTTTTCCATTGTCCCTTATATATAAGCCAGGCATCTGGGAGCTGTAAAAACGCTCCCAAGACGTGATCTCACCCCCAACTCGCCATGGGTCAAAATGGGGAGAGCCATGAACAGACCAGGCTTGCTGCAGGAGCTGCGGGCTCTTCTCCAAGACAAGTCCACGTCCCAAATATAATCTCTGGAGGGACTGAGGTGTTTCAGAGATGGTGGAAAAGGCTGAGCTATGCATGCCCATCCCCTCCCAGTGACACTGCCTTGGAGGATGCTTGGGGCAGCCCTCTCCATCCTGGCCCCCCTGGGCTGGCTTTGTCCTGTGCCTGAGTCAGCATCCCGCCCCTAGCACAACCGTTCGGCTCCTCTGATTTGGCCCAAAACTTAAACAGCCTGATAGTCCCATCAGCGTTTCCCTCCCAAAGGGTTCCTGGAGGCAACAACCAGCCCTAGGAGTCAGCTCTTACTCATGCCACCCCCGTGGAAAATATAAGAATGGGGTTAGTAATCCAACTGTGACTAAGGAGGTTGCAACTGGGGAGGTCCCACTTGCTGTTGACGTGACCATGATTTCCCTCTCTGCCGGCTTGGCAACACCCTTGTGTCACTAGCGATTTGGGGCAGGGAAGGCATGGCCAGGGTCCATCCAGCTCACCAGGGCAGGTGGTGCAGGGAGGCTGCTGTCACCACTGCATCTCCTACTACCCTAGCCTCCCACCGCATGGCAGAGCCACTCATCCCAGCTCTTCCCAGGGGCTCTTCTGTGCCGGGGAGGTGGTGCTCTCCCAAGGCTGCAATCTGAGTTTGGGACCCCCGAGCAGCACCAGCCATGGACAGCTTTTAGATACTGAGGACATCAGTCCTGCCAGGATATCGGCCAGAGCCTTGTGCATGGACCTAGAATTATTGCAAGGCAGATGGAGGAGGAGGAGAGGTTTGTGTGCTTGGGCAATCAGGGAAAAGGCTGAGAAGAGGAAAGAGAAAAGCTTTCCTGTGGTGTCCAACGCCATACCAGCCAGGAGAACTTTCCAGTAGGGCTATTCCTGCAGGTGCAGCCCCGAGCAGCCAGAGGTAGCTGCAATACCTCTCCTTCCCCATCACAAACACTGCTCTCAGCTCAGTGGCTCTGAAGAGCTGATGAAGCCACAGCAGCAAAGAGACCCTGGAGTGGCGCAGCACCTGGGTACCATGGAAAAGGACATGCAAACCTGCGAAAGTTCCTCCCAGCAGAGAAACTGCAACCTGAAAGCAACCAGAAGCCCTCCAGGGAAAACCCCATAAGCAAATATACCCAGACAAGAGAGTGATCTCGGGGTGCTGATGTCACCCCAGGAGTGCCCAGGAATGGAGCAGGGAGGCTGGAGCAGTCCTGTGCTCCCTCCATCCCGCAGGATGCCTGCCCTGCAATCTCTTGATAGGGATGCGAAAGGACCTGCCTGCTCTGCTGACTGGTAACATTGCTGTTCAAGTCTTATATTAGATCTCTCACGAATCCTGCTTATTAGAAAGAAATTCAGTATGAGGACCTCAAAAAGCCACACTGATGCTTTGAAAGATACTGGGAGCATGTACATCCAGTAACACAGCTGTCAGGGATGGGAGAAATATTCCTGCCTGTCTGTGCTGGTTGCTGGTCTTCACATTCCAGCCCCTGTGCTGGAGGAGCAAAACCTCTAGCTCTGCACTTACTGGAGACAGGAGGGACAAACTTGAAATCATCTGGAGTCAGGCATCGTAAAAATTTAATGATGCGGGACAAATCAGGGTGACCAAAATAGCGAGGAAGACACAGACAGTCTTGTGATTTAATGCGCTCGGCCAGGACTTGGGGTATCTGGGTGCAGTTCCCAGGTCGACCACAGGCTCCACATGTCACCTTGGCTGAGTCACTAGGGACAAACACTGCCAAAAAATGGCTTAGGCATCTTGCAAAAGTAAGATAGGTGCTTAGAATACTGAATCATATCAAAAATCAGGAAGATTAAGATATTTCAAAGGCAGCTAGGCCCTTGATGAGGGCTCCTAATTCCTGTCGGATAACCTCCTCTCCCTAACGGATGGCTAGGGTTTGTGCTGGGACCCACCTGGTGACCTGGGGGTTAACTGTTTTATGCTCCATTAGAGGACGGAGGCTCAGCATGAGCCTAAGGTGACTTGGCACTTTCTCATTCTGTCTCTGCAACAGCTCTGGAGCAAGGACGCACTACTGATAAGCAACAGCTTTCACTTGGCTCGCTGGCCATCACGGCAAGGAGGGTTGTAGCCCGCTCCCCCAAGCCATGGAGCCAGCATCTTGTCCAGGCCACTTCCACCTCCCCATTTGCACTTCCTGCAAAGCCTTAATCTGAGGTTTTAAATGGGATTTAAGTGACGCCCTGGCTTTTTGCTGGCCCCTCTGCAAAGGCAATAAATTCAATCGCTGCTAGATGTGAACAAATAAGAGCAGCTCTCCCTGTAGGCTGTGTACGCACGCATCCCTGTTAAACCCTGCTCTGACAGCCCCAGCAACAGCTGGTGTAAATCTGCAGCAGCCTCTGGGCTCAAGAGAGGGGCACTGATTTAAACCCCTCTCCCACCCCTTCTCTCCTCTTCCTTCTCCTTCATATCTTCTCTGGCTGCTACCCCTCACCTTACCTCTTTCCCTGCTCTTGGGAGATAAATAACTCTGGATGTGAGGAAGATAATGGGGCACTGAACCTTCATCTGTTAAGAACGTGCTCCGCCTACCTTAAAACAGGGTTTTTTTTTTTGTCTGGTACTTTCGATAGCAATTCAGTGCAAGAAAAGTCATCTCCGGGAATGGGGGGGAGAAAAAAGACGTGGGCAAAGTTACAGATCCCTAATCAGAAATGGCTTGTCTTCTAGCAGGGTTGAGGAGTCTGGGGGGAAGAGATAGTGCCCTCGACCCACCCTGAGCAGCACATTTCCCCCAGATCCAGGGTCTGATGCTGGCACAAGGCTGCGAGTGAAGCCTGGCGCTGGCAGAAGGATCCGGGGAGGAGGATTCACCCTTGGCTTCACGAGCAGTCAGGAACTGCATGGCAGGAGCCTGCCGAAGACAGGCCAGGCACAAGCAAGATGATCCAAACCAGGGCACGACCACATGCGCAGCATCTCGCGGGAGATAGCCGGAGGATGGATGGCAAGGGAAGCATGAGGTGTTTCTGGCAGCTGCAGAAAGCAGATGAGAGGGGAGGGAGGCAACTGCAGGATCCGCACAGAGGCACGGGGCGAAAGACCCTGGCCAAGGCACTGAGGTTATTAATGGCTTCCTACACCCCCAGCACGCCTGCAAGTGCTTTATATCTTGCTGCCACTCACCCGAGTCACGCGTTCCCCGCAGGGCACAGAGGTTTGTGCAGGGGAAGTGGTGGGGTCGGGGGTGGCACGTGGCACGGCGGCCCTGCACAGAGCCGGGGCGCGGTGCGGGCCCCCGCCGCGGGCTGTGGTGCGGGGGAAGCGCAGGCCATGGAGGCGCGGGGGGAGAATGGCGGGGAGGGCCCAGCTCCCACCCAGACGAGCGAGTCCAGAGGAGGCCACCAAGATGATCCGAGGGCTGCAGCACCTCTGCTATGGGGACAGGCTGAGAGAGCTGGGGCTGTTCAGCCTGGAGAAGAGAAGGCTCCGGGGAGACCTTTGAGCACCTTCCAGTACCTGAAGGGGCTACAGGAAAGCGGGAGAGGGGCTTCTTACAAGGGCATGAAGTGACAGGACGAGGGGGAATGGTTTTAAACCGAAAGAGGGAAGATTTAGATTAGATATTAGGAAGAAATTCTTTGCTGTGAGGGTGGTGAGACCCTGGCCCAGGTTGCCCAGAGAAGCTGTGGCTGCCCCTTCCCTGGCAGTGTTCAAGGCCAGGCTGGATGGGGCTTTGAGCAACCTGGTCTGGTGGAAGGTGTCCCTGCCTGTGCCAGGGGCGTTGGAGCTGGATGGTGTTTAAGGTCCCTTCCAACCCAAACCATTCTATGATTCTGTGATCCTACTGCCTGCTCATGCCCCTGAAGGCCCCGCGTGGGCACGCCTTCTACCTGGAGCCGGGCACTGAGCAGGAGATGCCGACGAGGAACTTCTGCGTGCACGTGGAGCAGGTGTGCACCTGCATGAGCGAGCAGCTGGTGGAGAACATGCTGTGCTTCCTCCACCACCCTGAGGAGGAGCTGAGGAGGAATCAGGACCCTAGCCTCCTATGCACCCTCTGCACTGGCTCCTGCCTAGATGTGCAGAAAACTGCCCACTGTTTCCAGAACTTCGTGATGTCATCCTGGATGTTGTTGCCTCAGTCGCGTCGCTACAAGATGAAGATGCTGCCCTCCAGCCACTCCTGTAAGCTGCAGCTGACGAAATACTCCAGAAGAACCCTCTTCACTGAGATGATTGTGATTCTCTGATATTGTTTAGTGGTTGACTTAGTAGTGTTAGAATCATAGAATATCCTGACTTGGAAGGGACCCACAAGGATCATTGAGTGCAACTCCTGTCCCAGCATAGGACAACCCCAGAATTCACTCCATGTGTCTGAGGGCATTGTCCAAATGCTTCTTGAATGCTGTCAGGCTTGGCACCATGACTGCTTCCCTGGGGAGCCTGTTCCAGTGCTCCACCACCCTCTGGGTGAAGAATCTTTTCCTAATATCCAGCCTAAACCTCCTCTGGTGTATCTTCCTGCAATTCCCTCGAGTTCTGTCACTGGTTGCCAGGGTGAAGAGGTCAGCACCTACTCCTCCACTTCCCCTTGTGAGGAAGTTGTAGACAGCAATGAGGTCTCCCCTCAGTCTTCTCCAAGCTGAACAGAGCTAGTGACTTCAGCTACTCCTCATATGGCTTCCCCTCTAAACCCTTCATCATCTTCGTGGCTCTCTTCTAGACACTCTCTAGTATCCTCATATCCTTTTTATACTGTGGTGCCCCAAACTGCACACAGTACTCAAGGCGAGGCCACACCAGTGCAGAGTAGAGTGGGACAATCACCTCCCTCGACCAGCTAGCAATACTATGCTTGATACACCCCAGGACACGGTTGGCCCTCTTGGCTCCCAGGGCACACTGTTGACTCATGTTCAACTTGCCGTCGACCAGAACCCCCAGATCCCTTTCCACAGGGCTGTTCTCCAGCCTCTCGTTCCCCAGTCTGTATGTACATCTAGGGTTGCCATGTCCCAGCTGCAAAATCCGGCACTTTTCCTTGTTAAACTTCATGTGGTGGGTGATCGCCCACCTTTCTGATTTATCTAGGTCTCTCTGCAGGGCCTCTCTGCCCTTGGGAGTGTCAACAGCTCCTCCCAATTTTGTGTCATCAGCGAACTTGGATAGTAGCCCTTCAAGTCCTGCATCCAAATCATTAATGAAGGTATTGAAGAGCACTGGCCCCAAGATGAATCCCTGAGGAACCCCACTAGTGACCGGTCGCCAGCCTGATGTAATCCTATTTACTATAACTCTTTGAGCCCTAACTGTCAGCCAATTGTTCACCCATTGCATTATGTGTTTATCCAGCAGTATGCTGGACAGTTTGCCCAGGAGGATACTGTGAGAGACAGTATCGAAAACTTTACTGAAATCCAAAAAGATTACATAGACTGGCTTCCCTTGGTCAACTAGGTGGGTAACCTGGTCATAGAAAGAAATCGAATTTGTCAAACAGGACTTTCCCCTCATGAACCTGTGCTGGCTGGGACCGATGACTGCATTGTCTTTGAGATGTGTTTCAATAACTCCCAGAATAATTTTCTCCATAATTTTGCCAGGCACCGAGGTGAGACTAACAGGCCTGTAGTTACTGGGTTCATCCCTGTTGCCCTGCTTGAAGACTGGGACAACGTTTGCCAACTTCCAGTCAGCTGGGACCTCTCCACATTCTCAAGAGCGTTGAAAAATCATTGAGAGAGGTCTTGCTATGATGTCAGCCAGTTCTTTAAGTACCCTTGGATGAATCCTGTCGGGCCCCATTGACTTCTAGGGATCCAGCTGAAGCAGCAAATCCCGCACAAGTTCAGGTTTGATTAGGAGTGTCTCATTCTCACAGTCATGGATCCCAGGCACAGGGCTCTGGGGGTCCCAGCACCCATCATTGGTGTGGAAAACTGAGGCAAAGAAAGCATTAAACATCTCCACTTTATCTATGCCACTGTATGTGAGGTGACTATGCTCATCGAGTAATGGGACAATGTTATTTCTAGTCTGCCTTTTGCTACCAATATATTTAAAAAAGCCCTTTTAATTGTCCTTCAATGGTTAGGTTAATGGTTGGACTCGATGATCTTAAAGGTCCTTTCCAACCAAGATGATTCTGTGATTCTGTGAAGGCAGGTCTGGAGGAAGACTTCAACTAGAGGCAGTAGCTCTTTGCAAGTAGTCTCACAATCTGCTCTCTAATTATTTCTTACATTTTACCCTTCTCCGAACACATTGGAAAAGAAGTCGGTTGCTTGGGCTAAATATCCCCACAGCCACCAAGGTACAACTCCCTTGTATGCCATAAAGCATTTATGTGTGTGTGATTAAATGCCATTGAAGCAAAGGGGAATTTGCTTACAAGCAAATTACAAATTCCTTACAAGCTTAAGGACTTTGCAGAATCAGTGCCTAAATACACTGCGTCTCTGCTAACGCTCCCAGCCAACACAGGCACGGCTGAATCCTGCCTTCGGAATGCATTTGTTTTCCCTTTTGAGGCTAAGAAACATTATGTCAAAGCTTCACTTCCCCCTACCAGCTGCCAGGAGCTGATGTGAATCCTGGGGCGAGATTGGGTTCAGCACTGTTACGAGATAATGCTGGCTTAGGGTGTGGTTTGTTTTTGAGCAGAACCTCCCAGCTCAGATACAGAGCCACAAAAGGTCCTCTACATACTCTAAAAGCCTCATATCAAAGTAAGAGCAAAAAGCATAATGCTGTCTCCTACCTTTGAGCTAAAACCAGCCCTGACTGCAGTGGATGGAAATCTTCCTGTAAGCTCCAGTGGAGCAGGACAGTGGTAGCAGCTAAGTGAGTGGTTTTGTTTGTTTGGTGCAAGTCTTTGGTTTAGACCAAAACAACAATTAAATAAAAGCTACAGCCCATTTTTCTGCTGAGCAGATCATCTGTGCAACATCAAAGACTATAACCTCAAGAAGAGAGGGCTTTTTTCTTCCAAAATCAATTTTATTTAATTTTTATAAGGGGATGGGTTCCATCTTCCATTACTCTCAGCTGAATCAAGAGTGTCCTTTTGAGTTTCACTGGAGCAGACACATAAAAACTCTCCCTCAGGGACAAGACAGTATTGATCTCACACGGATTGAGCTCAGAGAACATTTATAGGGTCTAGTGAGCAGCTAACGACGAACAATACCAAGTATATTCTTACAGATTTAGAACAAGGACTTTCTCTCAGCTGAGGGAAAGAAAATGCGTTTCTTGTTCTAAATGTGTAAGAATTTTGCATCCAATGAACAAACTATCAAAAACCTCCTGTTACAAGGCATTACAGGGATTATTCTTCAGGCAGGCTTGGTAGCCATGTTCACAGAATCACACAGAATCAGTCAGGTTGGAAGAGACCTCTGGGATCATCGAGTCCAACCATTGCCCTGACACCACCATGTCAACTAGACCATGGTACTAAGTGTCATGTCCAGTCTTTTCTTAAACACATCCAGAGATGGTGACTCCACCACCTCCCTGGGCAGCCTGTTCCAATGTCTAATGACCCTTTCTGAGAAGAAATTCTTCCTAATGTCCAACCTGAACCTCCCCTGGCGAAGCTTGAGGCTGTGTCCTCTTGTCCTATCGCTAGTTGCCTGGGAGAAGAGGCTGACTCCCACTTCACTACAACCTCCCTTCAGGTAGTTGTAGACTGCAATAAGGTCACCTCTGAGCCTCCTCTTCTCCAGGCTAAACAATCCCAGCTCCCTCAGCCGTTCCTCGTAGGTTATACCCTGCAGACCCTTCACCAGCTTGGTTGCCCTCCTCTGGACTCGCTCCAACACCTCAACATCTTTCTTGAAGTGTGGGGCCCAGAACTGGACACAGGATTCAAGGTGTGGCCTCACCAGTGCTGAGTACAGAGGGACGATCACTTCCCTAGACCGGCTGGCTACACTATTGCTAATAGAGGCCAGGATGCCATTGGCCTTCTTGGCCACCTGGGCACACTGCTGGCTCATGTTTAGCCGGCTGTCGATCAGCACCCCCAGGTCTCTTTCCGCAGGCCGCTTTCTAACCACTCTTCCCCCAGCCTGTAGCACTGCATGGGGTTGTTGCGGCCCAAGTGTAAGACCCGGCACTTGTTCCTGTTGAACCTCATGCTGTTGGTCTCGGCCCATCTATCTAACCTGTCCAGATCCCTCTGTAGGGCCTTCCTACCCTCCAGCACATCGACACTCCCACCCAGCTTGGTGTCATCTGCAAATTTACTGAGGGTGCACTCAATCCCTTTCTCAGGGCTGTTCTCCCTTTCTCAGGGCTGGATGCTCATCTGCCTTACGTGATGACAATTGCATATGTCCTACTTAGCCAGAGAGGCTCTGGGCAGCTGGTTATTGGGTTTTCCTGTCTGAATATAGGAGCTTAATTTAATAGGCGGCTGTTGGAAAAACAAGCAGGAAAGCAACACAATGGGACTTGATAAGCAGCCTCCAAACAAGCTCTGAGGAAGCAATTACAAGAAAATGGCTGAGCCATTTCAATGAGGTAGATGCACTGCCAGATGCCAACCGTTATGCAGCTGCTTGCCCAGGCTGGGAGCCTCCAGATCAAACCATCACCACATGGTTAATGAATGTCCGTGAGGAGGGGAGTGTGAAGAGGAGGCCTGGGAGGACATTTTGCGGAGGAAAAAGGATGAATTCAAGAGCATAAGAAAAGCCATGCTGGGTCAGACGTGGGGACCATCCCACCCAGCATCCTCTCTCTCCCATAGCCAACAGTGTGTGATTGATAAGCCAAGGGTATGAGAAGTGAATAGGGATGTTTTCCTGCAAAGTCTCTGGGCCTGCAGCAAGCTGCAGCTCCAGGACTTCCTGAGCCTTGTATAGAAATACTGTATTGAATAGTCCTAGCCCAGCCAGTTACCTAGGTGAAAAATGCTCCATATCTTTGATTGTTAGTTCTTTGGTGAGAACAGAGACCAGAACTGCTCACAGTATTCAAAAGGAGAGCAAACCAGGAATTTGTACAGCAGTTTTTCCTCTTTCCTCATTAACTCCTACCCATCTATTTGCTTTCTTGACTGCTGCTCAGCAATGAGTTGATGCTTTCATCAAATTTCCTGTTATAACCCCAGGATCCTGTTCCTGTGGGGTGACAGTCAGTTCAGAGCCCATCACTGTGTGCATGACATTAGGAGCACTTCCTCTGAGGTTCATCACTTCTTACATTTATCTCCACTGAATCTCATCTGTCATTTTATCACCGAGTATAATGAGGTCCTTCTGCGGTTTGCTGCCTTTCCAAGCAGCTTGGTGTCACTAGCAATCATTGCCACCTCTCCACCTGCCCCCACTTCCACATCATTGATAAAGATGATGAGCAGCACAGACCCCTGCACAGATCTCCACCAAACTCCTCTGGGCATTGCTTCACTGTGGAGACTGACCACCCTGTCTGGCCTCTGTGGTTTGTCTTTAAGCCACTTAATTTTTCATTGCTCCTTACTCTCCTCAAGAGCCTCTGATGAAGGATTTTGTCAGAGCCTTTAGGAAATTCCTATCTATTATATCCATTAGATCTCTGTTGTCCACCAAATCTTTGGCTCCATCCAATGACTGTGGTAGATTTTGAGAGTTATAATTTCTCTCACCAAAAGCTGTGCTGGCTCTTCCCCAGTATACTTTGAGATATGCTTATCCTCATGTCCCACCGGTTTCATAGCACCACCACTGGGCTTACTGCTCCCAATAACCTGCCCCTGGCACCTTTTACCCCAAAAGTGCCTCCCATGATTGCCACCTCCCATCGCTCCAACACCAAGGTAACGTTAAGGAAGCACCTGCGCACTATGATGAGTACTTTGCCATTTGCATGTTGAGCCCCTGCAGTACCTCTGTGCAAAACCCAGCTGGTTGTGTGTCCTCATTTAGCCTGCACCCAGAGCTAAACAATAAACAATTTTTCTATCACCCAACGTCCCTTCCTCAAAGAAAGGGAATTGGGAAAAGGAGGGAGATTTGGTGGGTTGAAGTTAAACAGATTTCATGAAATAAAGAAATCAATATCAATGACAACACAAAAGAGACAAAATTATGCTTATCTACAGAGCACAGGCAAGTTGCTCCAGGAATCACAATTGTTGGAAAAGAGGAAAGGCAAGAAGCAGCCCACCGCTTCCCAGCAAGCCCTCCCTTTTATAGTGAACTTGATGTCAATGATATAGAATACATCTGTGGGCCAGACAGGTTCAGCTGCCCTGGGTTTAACTGCAAAGGGCCGTGATCACCATTGCTGGCCACAAACTGAAACCAAATCCCAATGAAACCAGGACATTGTGGCAATTTCTAATCATTCCTTTTGCCAGTATGATCTGTGAGCCCTTTTTCTGGTATTTCAGCTTGAGATGAAGCCTCCAACATGTCCCTCTGCAAAGAAGGGTCCCAGCATTGGGAATCTCCCAAGCCCTACCATGACTGAGATGGGCCACCTCATGCGTCACATCATAGTAGAACTGGAATTACAGTAATGCATCTCTTGCTGTGGGCTGGCACGGACACAGAGACAGGTTCTGGGGAATCTCTGGCAGTTTGCGTCTTTGCACTCTTCTGGGGAATGGTTAAGTCCTTGGCAAGACAAGTATGTCTACAGAAAGGTGTCAATGGTTTCAGAAGGGGTTATTTCAGAGTATTGACTAGTTTCCAGGAACACGCAGGATGGATTCCCTGCTGAAAGATTTCATTCTCAGGATGGCAGCTCAAGGGCTGGTGCTTGTTTGCCAAAGGCTAGTCTGTGAAGAGCCATTTAAAAAAGCTTAGAGGTGAAGCCAGCCCAGCAACAGGGAATTGGGATGACTTTGAAATTCACAACCAATAAAGTGAAATAGTTTTTTCCTCAGCAAGTCACACTTATCCTGTGGAGCTCATTGCTACAGGAGACCAGAAGAGATTAGGAAGAGGACTGGGCATGGTGAGAAAAAGGAGAAAATCCATTTTATGAAAGTGTGGCTTTGTTGAGATAAATATACCTTCTTGCTTTAAAAACAAAAACGTCCAGCTGACATCTTAACGAATTTCTCTAATGGGCGTAACCATTCCTGAGACTCTATTGCATTTTCCTCCAGGGTTGGTATAGACCACTTGTTTGGAACATGGATTTTGGTATGAAGTGTAGGGTTTGGGACTGAAACTCTAGAGGATGGGTTGAAATTCTATGGGTCCAACCCTGGTTTTATCTTGCAGATCAAGGCCTGTGATGGAGCTTAGACAGGCAGAGAAAGCCAGTGTCAGGACTGGAGGTTCTTAACCTCACTAGCACTTGCATGGACTCCATACATACATGTATTTCTGTCTCTCTCCTTCATACAGAAGGGCACCTAGGAGTCTGGATGGCTGTGTATAACCTATCCCAGTTCTCTCATTACATTTTGTTCCACGCTTTGGTACCGACTCCCCTAAGGATGCTTTCCCATCATCGGCCCTTCCTTTGTCTCTGTATCAGTTTGTGCAGGTTCCATATGAAAAACAATCCCTGAAAATCCTTTTCAGCCTTTCAGACCTTCCCACATGGCTGTTGCTGAGAAAAAAATTCATACAAGATATAAAAAGTTTGACCTCTTATCCAGAAAAAAAAAGTTTACTTAAGCTAAAATGCTACACATTCTTTATTTGATCTCAAGTTTTGATTTGCACCAAAAGCAGTAACTACTTCTGCACGATGCCAACAGCCTTATCTCATGCACCGAGGTTATTCCAGTGTGTGTGGAAATCCACCCACATATCAGATTGCTGCTCTGATTCATGTGAAATGGGAACCCCTGCAAAATCGATTTCTTAAATCCAAGCTTACAAACAGAGAATGTTATAGCTTCGGAGAACTTTGTCACGTAGCTGGGACGCTGATCCCATGTATCCGTGATCACCCATGTCGCCAGTCGGATGAAACTTTATCTCCATAGAATCACAGAATGGTTTGGGTTGGAAGAGACCTTAAAGATCATCTAGTTCCAACCCCCCTGCTACAGGGACAACTTCCACTAGAGCAGGTTGCTCAGAGCCCCATCCAACCTGGCCTTGAACACTGCCAGGGAGGGGCAGCCACAGCTTCTCTGGGCAACCTGGGCCAGGGTCTCACCACCCTCACAGCAAAGAATTTCTTCCTAATATCTAATCTAAATCTTCCCTCTTTCGGTTTAAAACCATTCCCCCTCATCCTATCACTCCATGCCCTCATAAGAAGCCCCTCTCCCGCTTTCCTGTAGCCCCTTCAGGTACTGGAAGGTGCTCAAAGGTCTCCCCGGAGCCTTCTCTTCTCCAGGCTGAACAGCCCCAGCTCTCTCAGCCTGTCCCCATAGCAGAGGTGCTGCAGCCCTCGGATCATCTTGGTGGCCTCCTCTGGACTCGCTCGTCTGGGTGGGAGCTGGGCCCTCCCCGCCATTCTCCCCCCGCGCCTCCATGGCCTGCGCTTCCCCCGCACCACAGCCCGCGGCGGGGGCCCGCACCGCGCCCCGGCTCTGTGCAGGGCCGCCGTGCCACGTGCCACCCCCGGACACCGCCACCGCCGCCACTGCGTCGCGCGCGCTCCCCTCCCTCCTGCCGCCAGGGGCGTGGCGGCAGCGGCGTGACGTCAGCGCGCGGGGCGGGGCGGCCGCGGCCCATTGTGGGCAGGGGCCGGGCGGGCTCCGCGCCGCGCAGCGCAGCGCCGGCAGGTACGGCCGTCCGCGTCCGGGGTGAGTGCACCGCGCCCGGGCAGCGCCTCCGCTCGCCCCTCGTTCGCTCTCGGTGGGGTGTGTTTTGCGGGGGAAGGGGCGGAGTTGCCTTTCTGCTGTGCCCCGGGGGCGCTGGCCGTGCGGGGGGGGGGGTCGGGTGCGGCCGCAGCAGGGCGGGGGGCCGGGGCTTCTCAAGGCTCGGGGGCTGCTTTTCCCCCGCCGTGGGGCAGGTGAGGAGGGCGGGAGCCGGGCCCACGCCCCGCCGCACCGCGGGGCACTGCGTGGGGTTGTCCCCTCGGGCGGGGAGCGCTGAGGCGCCCACCGCCTACCCCCCCCCCCCCCAGCATCCCGGACCTGCGGGCCCGCGGGGCCTGGCGTGCCCTCCGGCCCCGCTGTGGCCTGGGCGGGGTGAAGGGGGCCCCGCCGCCGTGCCCGGGCGGTGCCCGCTCCTGTGGACGCCGGGCAGGGGGACCCCACCCGCGGGCGTGGGATGCGGGATGCTGCTGCGCTGCCTTCTCCATGGCAACGCTTCGGCCCCGGCTCCTGCCGGCGAGGCGGCTCCCACCCCTGCGGCAGCTCCCAGACCGGGCTCGGGCCCCGCAGAAGCAGGACGTGACCGCCCCCCCACCCCTCCGGCTCAGCAAATGGGTTTTGGAGGGTCTCTGCCCCTCCCCCCGCCCATGCCTGCCCACCGGGCACAGCAATTTGGGGCTGCTTAATGGTCTGTGTGTGCCGAGCCACCAGCGCTGGTGTAAAACACCTTGCTGCGGGCACGCTCTGGTCCAACCCGGCGCTCTGAAGTGGGAGTAGGATTTCGGCGTGTCTCGGTGTCAGGCTCCGGCTGCATCAACGGTGGAGGACGAGCAAGTTTGTGGCTTGGGCACCAGCTGGAGAGCTGCAAGATGGGGAGGTTGGGTCTGTCACTGGCTGCACTGGGCTGGAAATCTGGGGAGATTCAGGTCAGGGGGCCTGCATGGGGGAAGGACAATGCCCTTGGTGCGTGCGAGCCTCGGGAGTTGGTACCCACTGCCACTGGCGTGCGATGGCTGCGGTCGGATCCTGCCTGATCTTGACTCGCTTGGCATAGTCATCAGTATTAACAGTGGGGTTTCATCCTTGGGGTCCGCGCCGCTTGTGGATGGCCGTGCTGCCTCGTGCCTCGGTGCCTGTGTGAAACAGGCTTTCTGTGTCTTTAAGTGATCAAGGTTAATTTAAGGCAAAAACAGATGATAATTCTCTGCCTGACAAAAGCTGCTTGAACTGATGGGGCTGCGTGCTGCCAAACTGGGGGCCAGGAGCTCCCCACGGGACGTGGAGGTGGGTGGGAGATCGTGGGGCATGGCCGAGCCCACTTTGCCAGGTACTGGGGCAAGGGGAGCCCGTGGCCACAGGCTGCTCCGGTGGTTTCATCCAGTCCCCAGCACTGCAGACATTCAGCATTGTACAACCAGCTGGCTTCTCCTGGCTGCACTGAGAGGGATGGCAGAACAAGGCTTTTTCTTTTTTTTTTTTTTTTTTTTCCCCACTCTCTAGAGGTTGATTCAGCTACTGCAGACAAAATCGAGGGGTGGTGTGTATTAAGGCCACCTTGGTGAACTGTGATGCAACCTCATTATCCTCCCTTGCTGAAAACAACGTGTGCCAAAGCCTTCGGCATTCCCTGCCTACTCCTCTTTCGGTCCCTCCAGGAGTAAAGCAGTCCTGCAGCGTGCAAACTTTTTTCTGTAAGTGCTGGGGTTCATTTTGGTGTGCATTGACCCCGGAGCCCAGAAAGTCGGGCATCTACCTTGATGTTCCCTGATTAATGAGTGAATTGCCTTGCTCTCCCCATGGCCATATACCGGGGCCTGCCCCTGCTCTGTTGGGAGCAGGAAGCAAAAGCCAAAGTCCACGATCTCTGACCGCCCGACGTGCGACACAGGGACAGCAGGAAGCACTGACACTTCCTGGCTCCGGCCAGCTCTTGGCTGGCATGTGGCTCTGCCGGTGGTGCCTCTGCCACGGCCCCAGGGTTTTTGGGTCCAGCCAGCTGGGTGTATGCGCCACTCTGTGTCCTGGTCTCCGCCCCGGAGAGGCAAACAGGATGGGTGAGGTGTAAAATCTGCGCCGAATCCGCTCCCCTGGGCTTGAAACGGAGTCAAACTGGTCTTGACCTGAGCTGCCTCCTTATCTGACCCTTTGTTTGCAGCAGGGGTGTGGGAGGGAGCAGGAAAGGGATGGCCATGGCAGGTCCCAGACAAGCCCTCCCACCAAGGATGGGCAGGAGCTGGGGGTGGCCGGTCTAACTGGGTCATGCTTATCTCCCTTTGCTTCTGTGCTTTGTTTTGGTTTCTTCCCCCTCTTCTCCTGTGCTGTCATTGCTACAGCTGAGGAACCCAGCACAGGCGAGGCACGGAGCTGTTGGGCAGCCGAGCTCCTTGCAAATACCGTTTCCTGGCCAGCCAGGAGTGCGTCCCCTCTGGCTCCGTACTCTGCTTTCCAGTTTGTGTGTGTCGACCATCGGCACTGGCTTAGTGCCTGAAGGTCTTTGGCTGACACGCTTGTGGCAGCACACCACGTGCCCAGGTAGCAAATTTACCTGCTGCGTTTATAACCTGACCTGGTTGAAAACTGGCTGGGGATGCCAATAGATGCATCACCCAGAGCGGGTGGTCGTCTTCTGCCCATCCTCCTGCTGTGCAGCTACACACCAAGCCGCTCCTACACAGACACTTTTATCTCAGAAGTATTAATAAATGAAGCTTGCCTATTTATATGAGCCTTTTTAAGAGGCCGGCAGGGCTGCCTCGAAGGCTTGCTCGGCACTGCAAGTATTCAGAGCTTTTTTTGTGCGTGCTCTAGCAGTCGATAAGCCAGGGCATCCAGCTGTCAGCTTTGGAGATTGCCAAAGCCTGCTCAACGAGATTTCTGCGGGCTTCGCTCACAAATGGGGATTTTGCTGGATGCTTTGGTTTCTGACGTGATGCTGGTAATTAAATATCTTAACTTGGCTTCGGAAAGCTGCCACTGCCATGGGGTGACTGGAGAGGCCATGTGAAGCAGGATGCTCTTGTTCTGCTGGAATCGAGCATGACCTAACTACGGTTCTTCAGACTGCAATTTTTTTTTTTAAATACACTTTTTTGTATACATAAAACTCTTTTAAAGGGGGAAAAAAATCTTGCATTTTACTGCTGTGCTGTTAAGCTTGCATGGATGTGCTGGGACAGCTGTTCATTTGCAAGCCGTGGCAGCCGAATGCTGTAAAATTCAAATCATGTCCACATTGATTTTTTTCCCCCCATTTAAGACAATTGTATGTGTACTTTTCACTCCTGTACCACAAGAGGCATCAGCTGAAAGTGGTGACCTGGACAAAGGGCTGTAAATTGGGGAACAAATACTGATCCTGACTTCTGTGTTGGTTGGTCTAGATGCTAAGCCATATAGATTTACTTACTCAATGTGCTTACCATACTAAGGGATGAGAGAAACAACTAGTAAAGGATTGGAAAGAAGTTAAATATGCCAGCAGAAGCTTTTCTGCATATTGCCTTAGCTCCCTCACTCTTAATAACATATTTCCAACTTTCTATTTCACGCAAAAAATGAGGGTACTCAGCCCATTGCGAGGTGTTGGGTGTGATTTGCTGTTTGCCTTTGATTCTTCTTTGCTCTCTGCTACTTCTTCAGCCTGAGCTGAGTTGGGAGGAAAGCTGTGCTGGTGCCTTCTTACCCTCCTGCTCTCTCAGGAGATAATTTGCACTTGGTACGTGCTGTCCCTGTGGCGTGCCATAACGTTTTGGATTACATTGAGGAACCAGGACTTCTGGAGTAGCGTAGAAAATCTCAGCTTAGTGAGTCATAAAACTCTCATCTTTGTGGCTGCTGAGAAGAAAACCAAAGGAGGTGGAGATGAGAGAAGTGGCCTGGCACATCATGAAGACGTGGTTAGTTGACTGGAGAGTGTCATGATCTGAGCTGACAGTGCTTTGTTTTGTGATTGGTGTGGCCTGAGCACCAGCCACCTGAATTATAGCAAATTAACCAAATTAACGTGTGAAGTTGTCTGAACATCTGGCCTGTGTTTTCCTCATGGTGGAGTTGGGTGGAGTCGTTCCCAAGGGCATCCCGTCCCACGCTGCGCCCAGGTCTGCAGCAACGTCTGTGCGCTCCGCATGAGTCTCCGACCACCCTGCCCTGTTTGTGCTCCCTGCTGCCTGCACCCCCAGCCCTTTGGGGGATTTTGTTGTGAGTTTGTTAAATGGAAGAGGTTTGTGCTGCTTGGAGCACCTGGGCGAGGAGGTTGCTCCTGGCCTCTTCCTAAATCAGCCAAACGGATGGGGTGGCCCAACCTAGTGGCAATCATTGATGAGTCAGTATTATCGTGACTCAATAAATTACCCAATAAATTACCCAATATATTACTCCTCATGGGCTGACTTGCCTTGAGAGTCTTTCTGTTCAAAACATTGCCTTGACCTGCTGGAGGGGCAGTGTTGGTGGACGGGCATGTTCTCACCCACCACGGCACGCGCCAGCCCGTCATCATGGCAGGGCTGACTGGTGCTAACGCGTCAAACCACCGGAGCAGGGTTGCTTTTTGTGCCTTGTCTCTTCCCAGAGGACATGCCAGTTGCTTTGCTGCTGTTTGGATTTGTCTTTTATGTCGTTTTTGAGTTCTCTCGCTGAACCCGGCACTGAGGAAATGCAGCTGCACGTCCACAGCGTGGTTAGTAAGAGGTGGTACATTGCTGGTTGGAGGCATCCTCATCTTTCTCAACCCAGAGCGCTGAGCTCCCCGGCGCTTGCAGGGCCTGACGGGTGATTGAAGGGTTATTCGCCTTGCTAGACAAGTGGCTTCATGTTTTGCCTTCTGCATTCCTCCACGGGTGAGCATTGCAGAGCAATGCGCTTTCAGGTACGTGCTGCTGACCTGAATCATGTCTTCCCTGTACACGCAGCTTCGCCGCCTGGAAGTCAGGGCTGTCCCTCTCCAGGCTGCTCCGTCAACGTGCGAGTGTTTTTACAAGAGGGTAAATGAAATAACGTGTGGAGGGTGTGGTGGAGGAGCAGCAGAATTGTCCAGCTCTGGCTTCAGTGGTGAAGGCGACTGTTGCTGCTTTTACCACAGCTCCTGAAGGGCCAGTTTTCAGAAACTGAACCCAGTGACCCTATTCCCAACCTCTGGATTTGGGCTGTTGCCAGGAGTTTTGCACTGAGGCTCCTCATCCCTTCTTGCACGGGCCCTGGGTGAAAAGCAGCCACGCCAATGCTTGAAGCAACCCAGCAGCAGCCGAACACCAGTGAGATAAAGAGAGGGGAAGGACCCACTTAATTCATCTGACCTGTGCCTGTCCTCAGGAGAGCAGAGGAAAACGTGATGGGATCTCCAGGTGTTCCTTGCTCCCTGCTGCTCGTCTTTCACGTGGGGCTTTCATGCCCATCTCCCCTTGGCGATGGGCTGGGCACTATGGCAGGAGTGCAATTCAAAATTGTGCCATTCAGAGGCTGGTTTGGGGGGGTTTTGCATGGAGCACCAGCAGCTGCGCTCTGTACCAACATGCACAACTTGGCTATGGAGCTTGGCGGCTTTTGGGGAAGGCTCTGCCGGACGTTGGTTCCTTCGATGCTTCACAGGAGTGAGGATCAGCTTGCCTTCCTGATGGAGGTCCTTCTAGCAAGTGGGGCATCCTCAGAGATTTTAGGATTGAGCGTTTGAGTGTAGACTATCAACAAGCAGGGAAGTACATGTGCCGTTTTTGGACGGGAACAAAACCGCCTGTACCCCGAGGCTGCAGGGCAGGGGAGCTGGGGCTGTGCTCTGCACTTGGGAGCCAGCTTTGCACTGCTTGGGCCAGGATGAGAGGATGGTACTTGTCCTAAAAATCAAAGAAAACTGGAGTATGAGAATGAGGCATGCAGAAGGGCATCGTTCTGGGGCAGGACCTGCAGTCGCTCAGGTTTAGGGTATAAGCGGGAGAGTGCAGTGGGTCATGGTAGTGGAAAGACCCACAGCGTTTTATGCTGCTTGGGTAATGTCCTAGCAGCTTGGTGCCAGTTACGGGCAACCTCTGGTAGCAGCAGATCTTACTTACTCCCAGCTGCAGCAGGGAGGAGAAGGATGGAGGAACAGTCTGAAGACCACTTCCCCCGCCCCAAGCAAGCAAGATGAATTGCTTGCTATGGCATGGCCGTGGAGGCAGCGCAGCCGGGATGTTTTCTGGCTCAGATGTGTTGCGTGACATTTAGCTTAGGCTGTGGTGGGTCTGCCCTGCTGCTGCTCTGGAGTGTTTCTTTTATGCAGTCCTTTCTGGGGCAGCTCTCTGGAGCTGCATGTCCATCTGACTTTCACCTAGTCGTGAAGTTTTTTTATTTTTTTTTCCTGGGTGCCTGTTCCTTGCTTGGCCTCAGCATCTTCTAAGTGAGCAGTGCTTAGAGGAGCTGTGAACTCTTGCGTGCCACTCTGGAGAGTTTGTGGTAGCTGAGGTCCGGTGCAGCTGTTTCCTTCGAGGATGCTTGTGTGGATGTAAGTAACTGTAAATCTGTTTGTGTAAAGCTTTCTCTACCGTGGCTTCCAGGCACCCTTCATGCTCCCATTCCTTCACACTGCCGCTTCTGGAAACCGCAGCACCTTCTCACCCCAGACAGAGCCAAGGACGGAGGAGATGCGGCCGGGAGGTGAATACCCTCGCCTTGCCCCGGCTTTCACAGAAATCGCGTGCAAAGGACGCTTCATTTGCTGAGGTTTTCTCCCCTCCGTTCCCAAAGCGCGAGGAGTGTCTTGGCTGTGGCTGTGTGCCCAGTGCAGGGAAGAGAGGCTGTTCTCTGCCTTAATATCAGGTTAAGCCTTTCGGATGCATGGTGATTTTCAGCTGCCCTGTTTTCCTTGGCACTGTTCTCCTTGCATATCCCGTGCATGACTTTCAGCTGCCGTTCCTCTGCGAAGGGACACTTGCCCAGCTGGCTCACAGACACCATGGTGTTGGAGCTCCTCCAGCTGCAAGGGAGAAGAGCAGCCCCGTGACGATGCCCCTTGGGTTTTCTTCTGCTGTCAGGTCCTGTGGTCAAGGACGGGGCTTCTCCCATCCCTGTTTCTCAGCCTCCGTATGCAGTAATCAGCAGGGTTAAGGCTGTCGGGAGCCTGATTGTTGCTCAGCAGTGCCAGGCAAGCGTCGGGCAGGAGAAAAGCTGAAGTTGCAAATCTGTGCCTGGGCGCTCCGGTAAGTCATGCCAAGGACTGTTTGAACTGCGTTAATCCCCAATGCCTCCCCGAGCAACCTTGTTTACAAGAGCCAGTGCTTCAAATAGGTATCCTGACAGGTATTTTACATAAGCCGTTTGCTTACTCTTTACTCTCTGGGTACGAGACGTTGGTTTTGACACCTCAGACCATGTGCTGCCTCCTCACCCTGGCATTTCAGAGGTGTCCTGCAAAGAGGCTGGAGGCTTTTTGGGGACAACTCAGATCCATTTATAAACTTCAGCTCCTTTTATCTTCTGTGGAGAGTGCTGCCTGGCAAGTTGCATGTGAAATAGCTGGTGGCTCTGGAGCCACAAGATATCTCTAGCCGTGACACGGAATAAAAAGATGTCGAGAAAAATTTTTGGAGCGTGCTAAATATTGTAATCCCTACAGTCAGTTTGCTTTTGGATATGGAGCTGGAAACAAGTTTATGCTCATCGTTTTCTCACATTTACTCTTATATTAAATGCTACTCTTCCATTCACTGGGTTCAACAAAATTTGCTCTTTCTTAAGTGATGCAGCAGTGGTTGTAGTTGTGTTCAAACTGCAGTGATGTGCGATGGGCTGTGATTTGGGTTACGTAGTCATGAAATTGTGCCGTTCCCTTAGTTGGCATGCCAGGACTTTCCTTAGTTGTCATGCCAGGACATTCCTTACATCCATAAAATACAGTATCTGCCTGGCTTTTCAAGCCATCCTGTAGCATGACAGCTTTCAGCATGAGAAAAAGAGAGTAAAGAGGGACTTTAACTTTGAAATACTCAGCGGATGGATTTCCAAAGGATCCCTCGTAGTTGCATCAGAGGAAGCTCTGTTGGCTTTGCACTGGGGATGAAGCTGAACTAGGTGAGATAAACATGAGACAGTGGTGGTGATGTGTCTCACAGCTGTAGCTCGGTTGCCTCATGTCCAGATTTTCGTCCCTTTGCCTTATGTTTTGGACTATGTCTTTCTATTTTGTGGGGAGTCAGGGCAAGACTGTGTCTTTGGGGTCTGGTGTCCCCAGTATGCTGTGGGGTGGTGGAGCAATTAAGGAGGGACCCATCCTTGGGGATGCCAAGGGCTGAGCTATGGCAATGGGCTGTTACAGTGCATCTGGAGATGCATGTTCTTGCTCTGGGAAATTGACTCTTTGGGCAACATGGGGAAGTGGGAGAAAGACCCATGAAAAATGGATGCTCATTTTTCTGGGGCAGGAGGGGGGAACGCCAAACGAAACACATCCAACAGCCGCCTTGTCAGTGAATGTCACGGGGATGTCCGTACCCAGCCTCTGGGCTGCACTCGGTGCTGCTAATTACAGCTTCTCTTCCTGCTGAAAGTAAAAGTTTGAGTCTCTGCACTCTGGGGTTCCCATGGCAGCTTTTTCAGATGTCACCAGCCCCATATCTCCATGCCTGGCAGCCCTTGTCCAAGGCCAAGGACCGGGCTGCCCTCTGCTTGTGCCAAGCCTTGGATTTGCGAGCACCCGTCGTGGCTGAGGAAGGTCTTGGAAAAACACCTCTCTAGCTCTCTGCCCTACAGCGAACCCACCTGCTGCAAAAGGCTCTTGCAAAGATGCTCTGGAGCTTGAGGGATGTTGCTGTAAACGTCCAAAACACACAACCGCTGTCCTTTCCGCTGCTGGCCTTGCTTTCGGCTCTGTGCTGCCAGAGGATCTGCAGCGCCACTCTCCCTTGGGTGCAGCGCTTCCCACCAAGCAGAACTGGCTTGGATTCGGGAAGATAAACAGACCTCCTATGCCGGAGCTGGGAGTCCCGGGCTGTTGCACAAGGGGAGAAGGTTGTAACCAAACGGCCCTTTCATCACCTCCCTGCCGCTGCCGCAGCTGGTTCTGCAGCACTGTAACAGCGTTGCCTTCTAATTTATAATACGCTGCCTTTGGAGGACAGCTTTATTTTCTTGTTTCTAAATCCTTGCATAGCTTCAAGAGGGGAAATTATCACTAACCTTTCCATTCTGCACATGGTTTTGTTTCTGCGCAGCGTTCCGTGTTACAAAAGCTTGTGGGACGCTGCTGTTGGGGATGTGGCGTTGGCCAACCTGTGCCGCACCTCTGGGCAGAGGAGCAGGGCGGTCTCTTACCTGCTCTCCTGGGGTACTTGGTGCTTTCCCAGCACTGTCCCTTGTGCCCGCACCGCATTGAGGAGCCGGCTCGACTGTCGGGGTACGGCTGGTTCGGTTCACAGCACCGGGGCTTCGGCTGCCAAAGCGCTCGTGGTCCCGGCTCCTCGGGGCAGACTCCGTGTCACGCAGCGCCCAGCACAGATGGATGATAACCGCTGGCCAGTGCTGGTCTAACCCCAAGCCTATTAAAAGCCCACAGGACAGAGTCTTCCCCTTCCTCCTTCTGCTTCCTCCCCCTCCCTCCCTTTTCAACACCAGGTTTTTGAATAAATCATCTAGGATGTGATCACACAGGAAACTTGGGGTTTTAAAAGGTTTTTTTTACAGCTAAGTTAGGAAGTGAATTCCGCTCTCCGGGGTTTCAGTCCTGTGCTTTTTAATCACGAGGTTCTCCATCCTTTCTACTCCGTCACTTGTGACATGACATCTCCTCGGCTGCATAAGCTTTTCCCCTGCTTCTGCCTGTCTGCAGAAACAATAGCTGCTGGAAATGCTTGCTCTTCAAGAACCCGAAATGGATGTGGATTGCCTGTGGAAAATGCAGATTTGATCTACATTAGGTCTTTTTGTTGTTTTGTTTACCACTTGGTTATCCTTTTCCTTCAAAGAAAAGCAAAGCCCTTGTCCTTGCAGAATTCATCGCTTCTGATGTGTTACTTGCTGGAAGTAACATGCCCAAAATACTGCATTCCTTTGTGCGTCTTTATTTTCTTTTTCTTTGTCGGTGGGAGCTTAGGGAGTATAATGGGCAGATTAGCAACTGTATTTGTGGAGTAACCCATCTTTGTGCAGGTCTGGCTAGAAACCAATTAAGCTTGTCTTGATCTCTAAATGAGATTTTTGTCGAACGCCTTCCCCGACTGCTTTTTGCATCCATTAATAGCGGGGTGGGATGAAAACAGCTGAATGCGTAAAGATCGCGTGTTGAATGAGCAGAGAGGCGTTGGTTGCGGGGAGGTTCCCCGGGACGCATGCGAACCGCTGCCTCTTTGTGCGGTGGTTTTGTAGCTCCGGTTCTTGAAATCTGGGATTCAGTATATTTGGCTGCTGTTGTGCAAACCTGTCTGATAGCGTGCCTGGTGCGAGGTCGGAGGCAGAGCTGCTGGATAAATGGGGAACATCCCGTGGACTTCATTAGTGTGCTGGTCCCCATCCCTGTAACATCCTCGGGGCGAGACCAGGGCGCATTCAGGAGCTCCTGGTGTCTCTCAGCTGTGGGTCACCCAAAGTGCCTTGGCCTGGGTGTATCCCCCTGGACCTGGGTTGCTTTTTAGCCTGGGAAATCCTCGCAGCTTTCCGGAGGGCACGTTGCATCGCCAGGCTGGGGGACCCTGCCTGGGTGGTGTTTGCTGCCGCTGCGATGAAAACTGGTCTGGGAACGGCACTTCAGTGTGGCGGTTTTGAAGAGAACCGACTAAATAAAGATGCCTTTAATAAACCGTGCCTTCGGGGAACCCTTATATCTTTGTCCCAGACTGTTTCTACGTCAAGATAAGATTGCAGAGCAGCTGGATTTGTGCTCTGCTTTGGGAGGTGTAGGTGGGGGAAGGGCACTGGCATTTCTTGTAGGGTGCAAACATTCGTTATGATCACCTTTATTTGTAAAAGTACTACAGACAAGCAGTGCACAGCCTAATATCTTCTTCCCGGAATCCCTGGCTTCTCTGTCGTGGCCAAATGGTGGGGAGAGTGATCTCAAGGGAAGGAGGGAAAGAAAATACCGGGCAAACCGTGCTCCCTTTGTTGGAAAGGATCCCATTTTCCCCATCCCAGCCCTCTTGGCTGCCACCCGACTGCTGCCGCCCTGGCTCCACGGGCTCTGCTGGCGGCGGGTTATGGTGTGTTGCTGGTGGGATCGCGATGTTGTGCTTGTGCAAGGATGTAGCTGCTGCAGATGAGCCAGACTGTGGAGCTAGGAGGAATAAATCCATGTGAGGCGTGGTCGATGGCAGACGGGAGCTCCTGGCATAAGCAGGCTCAGCTAATTTAATCTGCGGTGGACCCGATCTCTTTTGTCTTCTAGTTGAGTTAAATATACCCTTTGAGTTGTGGTTATGGAGGCTAACTCCAATTTTGATTATGCAAAACGTGCTAACGTGGGATGCAGCTGGCTGCCTCCGAACGGAACCAGGAGGAGAGTGGGATGGGGCATCCCATGGCCAAGACCCTCCTTGCTCTCTCCTGCTAACCTGTATCTGGACCTCGGTCAAGGTGCAGGGTACTTGATAGGCAACTGCGTGGGGATCTCTAGCTCTGGGTTTTTTGGGCAGTGCAGATTTTGGAAGCACTAGGTCTTGCAGCGTAGCCATAAGCTTTCCATCGTCTGTCAGGTTTTAAAGCTTAGTGGCTGTGCTGCCACTACCTGGGCATGGCTGGTGGCTTCAGGACAGAGAAAAGGGCCCTCTCCATCTTTGCAGGATTTCCAAAGGCAGCAGTTCAGTATTTCTGAATGCAAAGGATTAAAAAGCTGTTGGTCAGCGTGAGCAGTAATTGGAAGAAGTTTTAGTCTTGGAAGGCAAAAGGGAAATTAAATGCCAGTGGGGAAATTTAGTGTATTAGTCCAAAGGTACCAGGTGGGAATTTCTGTGTCTGGGGTTAAGATCAGCAAGCTGTGTCTGTGTGCGTGTTGGGGGCTGCCAGTTTGCACCCCGGTCTGTCTGTGTTAGTGCTCTGCCAGAGCTGCTGGATGGGTCTCTGGTTGCTTTATCTCCCGAGGTTTATCTTATGTGACAGCACCTCAGATTCTGCTGTGTTTGGCCCCACGAGAGTCCTCGAAAGACCAAAAAGACACAGCAGGTACAAAGCGCTGCTGCATCTTCTCTGGGGTGCCAGCCTCAAAGCTGAGAGGTGCTTTATCTTTTCATCTTTCTCTATTGCAGGCTTCAAAATAGCCAAGAAAGCAGTTCGTCAGGAGAGCTTTAACGAAATGTGGCTTCAGGGTCTCCAATATGGGCAACTTCTGAGTTAAAAACCTGGTGACGGTCACGCAAGTGACTTGTGCCTGTGTTTGCTGTCGGCTGGCAAACCCCTGTTAGCCGTTTGCTTATCTGCAGTGTGTGACCAGCTGATCCTAGAGCAGCTGGATTTAACCCCCTTATCTGCCTGCCATGCCGCCCTGCTGCTCTCGCCCACTCCTCTGCCCCGGCGTGCCGGGAGGAGCCTGCATGGTCTCAGCCACGGCTGGAGGTGGGGGCTTCCAGGGGAAATGGGTGTTTGCCCTCTGTGGGATGATTGATTGCTTCTGTTTTTAAAAAAAAAAAACAACCCAAACAACTCCTGGAGAGGGATAATTAAGCTGATTGATGTGTTTAAGTGAATGAGTTTCCCTTTAATTTTAAAAAAAAATCATCATGGTACCTAAAAGAATGAGCTACTGACCTGCTTTACCCCTGATTTATCCCTGATTTGGCTTACACATGGAGAGGGGAGGCAAATTTTAGATAAAAGTAGGGGGAATCAGCTTTACCCTTGAAAGACCAACTCCTCGACTTCTGTGACAATGCCTGAGTTTGTTGGTTGAGAAAAGCAGAGATCCACTTTCCGAGGGCAGGGCGGTTTGTGCTTTCCCGGTGTCTCAGGAGCGGAGCAGCGCTCGTAGTCCGAAGAAGGTGCCCTGGCGAGGGCAAAAACCACAGCGGGTGGTGCCATGTCCTCAGCCCTCTGCCCCTTCATCCCCGCAGCGTTTGCTGGAGTTGGCTCCAGCCCTTCACTCTGCCTCTCCTCTTTGCCATTTCAAATAATTTCCAGTGAGTGAAGAGGTGGGTATTTGCTGGCTGCATATTCCTGCGTTGCACTGACTTTAAAGGTGTATCAGTGCGTGTTCTGTATTGCTTCAGGTGTGCATGAGCAGCAGCTGAAGGGAAGTGCCCAGTGCTCAGGGATGCTCACGGGCTCACCTGCCTCATCTGGGTGCCAGCTGTTCTGCGGTGAGAGCGCAGAGCTCGTTTTAGGGCTGCAGCAGAGAATGATAGTCCCCGAACGCTGCTGTGCTTGTCCTCAAAGATTTTCATGATGAGGGTGACTTCTGAGGCGGCACAACCAAAAAGTGCTTGGACCCGACAGCCAGGAGTGAAAGGACCTGCACAAAGCACACGTGTCAGCGCGTTCCCCCTCTCGCCTGGGGTGGGAAGGGCTGACAGGGCTTGCAGCCTTTCCAGCTCTGAGCACTGCAGTGTTATTTCTTGTACCCCTGAGAGCTGTGAGCAGTGGCCGGTGCCCTCCGTTTCGATCACCCTCTCTGGGGTCTCTGTGAAACTGCGCTCGTGTCTGATGCTCCCCAGTGCTGCGCACGGCCGGTCTGCTGCGAAGCGGACATTTGTGAATTCTGCAGAGCTACAAATCCATTGATTGTTTTTTTTAATTCTCTATAAAGGTGCCGTTTTCTCCCCACCACCCCCAAATAGCAGGGTGAGGGCAGGTGGTCCATCCAGGGTGGTGGTTCCCGGTCCCTGAGGCAGAAGGATGCTGCGGAGCCAGGAGCCGTGCTCTGGGGCTGGGAGGAGGGACGGTGTCACACCAGGGATGCGAAACCCTTTAGCATTTTATTCCGCACGTGGGAATGGCAACCCCTCGATGGCGAGTTAAGTGAATAGATGTGACCAGACACGTTTGTTTATCAAAATACTAATCAGTGCCGGAGGGACTGGGGTGTGTTTTGGGGAGTGAGTGAGGCAGCGTGGCGGGGCGTGGGTGACTGCGAGCAATGGGGACCGCAAACACAGCTGTGTGTGCCTGCGCGCCCTGACAACTTGCACTCGTTGCTGCTGGGAGTCCCTGCCTCAGATTGCTGCCAGAGATGCGGTACCCTTTATTAATCTGCAGAGATAATTGTAGTTTTGAAGTTACCAGCGGGGGAGTTTGCATGAGGCAGAGGCGTTCCTAGAAGACCTCCGCAGGTACCGTCCTGGAGGCATCCAATGTGACTCAGCGTCTTTGCTGATGGTTTTTTAAAGTAGCTCTCAAATTGGCACTGATTGTAAAAACTAGGAGACGATCTGAAGATAGGGATGCTGGGAAGTGATCCCAGGAGGTGATTTGGAGCTGTGGAAAGCGGTTTGAGCTGTGATCAGCTGCGACCGTTCCTGCCCAAGGCAGTCTGGGAGCAGGGCTGCTGCTGAGCCCGCGGTGGAAGGGCAGCGCCTGGCCCTGCCCTCGGTGTTTGACGGGGCTGGTTTGACTAATGAGGGTGCGGGGAAGTGCTACACGTGAATAAAAGCTGGGGAAATGCTTCATGCTGGGGGAATGCGAGCACTCCTCTCGCCTTTTCATCAAGAAGCTAAAAAATGTGAGCATGTCTCGCTTTGTCAGGGGGTGGTGGTGGGCATCCAGTGGCTCATCAGTCCAGCAAACAGCCTGCGTCTAGAAGCCAAAGCCAGATGCGTGCTATCCAGAGCGTGGCACAGGTACATGTGGGTATTTAGTTATTTTTCAGCTTCCGTTAACTCCTGGAACAAACACTCCAGTTCTGAGCTCCGCACTTCAAGAAAGATGTTGAGGTGTTGGAGCGAGTCCAGAGGAGGGCGACCAAGCTGGTGAAGGGTCTGGAGGGTCTGACCTACGAGGAGCGGCTGAGGGAGCTGGGGTTGTTTAGCCTGGAGAAGAGGAGGCTCAGAGGTGACCTTATTGCAGTCTACAACTACCTGAAGGGAGGTTGTAGTGAAGCGGGAGTCGGCCTCTTCTTCCGGGCAGCTAGCGATAGGACAAGAGGACACAGCCTCAAGCTTTGCCAGGGAAGGTTCAGGTTGGACATTAGGAAGAATTTCTTTTCAGAAAGGGTTATTAGCCATTGGAAGGGGCTGCCCAGGGAGGTGGTGGAGTCACCATCTCTGGATGTGTTTAAGAAAAGACTGGACATGGCACTTAGTGCCATGGTCTAGTTGACAGGGTGGTGTCAGGGCAATGGTTGGACTCGATGATCCCTGAGGTCTCTTCCAACCTGTTTGATTCTGTGTGATTCTGTGAAAATTACAGCATCCTGGGTCCAGACCACTGTTAGCCCTGAGAGGGAGACTGAGCTTGATGAAAGTGCATTCAGCCAAGCAGCATTTTTAGCTGCTTGCTTGCAAAATAATCCATCAGGTCTGCCTGATGTGGGGCAGAGAGGTGGGGACCGGGTGAGATATGGCACGGTGTGCATGGCACTGGGTGGTCCACTCTGACCTCTTTCATCCTCTCTCAGCCCTGTGAAGCCCTATTAGAAGTGTCTGCTCCAAAAGAGTGGTTTCTTCTGGAGTATGGGACTGAAATGATAGCGCTGTAGCCTGTCACCGCTGAGGATAGCCCTCGTTTTGTCTTGTCCCATTGATCTGAATGAGGTAATTTATAAGGTCATTTTCCATAAATCAATAAATCCGTGCTTGCTGCTGTGCCTGGGAGGTTTAATTTGCCCTAGATACTGCACTGAGTGTCGCTGTCCTGAATTGCACTGTGAAGTCCTGCTCTTTGGGAGAGAATGGAGATATGGCTAGATCCTCCAGGAACACGCTGCGGGTGGCTGATAGTGCCTGGTCCCTCTTAACTGTGCATCTCCCAATGTGGGCTAAAGCAGTTAGGGAGGGTGTAGGTGCAATAATTTCTCTAGGTATGTGTGTGGAGCTCGAGGAATTTGTCCCTTGTGCCAAGTAATTCCTGATGTTACAGGTCTTGGGGAAACCGAAGCCAAAAATTAAAGGAGGGGAGGGAGTGTTGGCCTTTGGAAGGAGACCATGGTGTGGAAATCTTGGTTACAGGTAGCTTTCCCTTGCAGATCTCTGCGTGATGTTTCCTGTAGAGAGGAATTGAAAAATTCCTGTTGCGCAGTGCCACCTCCCCTTCCAAAAACTGTTTTTGCAAGCCAAGGAGCGCACATCTTCTGAAAGCGATGCACGTGTGTTGCAGAAGCCCGCCACAGGATCCACCTGAAAAAAGAGGGTTCAATAAACCTGGCCCTGCTACACATAGAGGTGTCAAAGATAACCTTGAGAACCCCAACCCCCAGCTTGTTTCCTTTGCTTTGTCTGAGCACCGTGGTCTGGTGGGGCTGGAGCAATGGTCACGGGTGGGTTCATCCACTGTGAGGGGACCTTGCTTTCTGCTGCACGCCATGGGTTTGGGGTGTTTTGTTTGCGCTGAGGAGTGAAAGGCTGTTGTCATGTGCGGGAGGTGGTTCCTGACTTGTTCTTGGTGCGTGACAGGTGTTTTGGGGATGTCTGAGCCGATGGGGCATGGCCTGGGGTCAGCTGTCCCTGTAGGCACCCAGAGCCTGGCTCTCCATCCTGCTCCACCTGCCAAGCTGAGCTCCCAGGTTCCCCTCTGCTTCTCCTCCAGAGTGGTTCTGAGACCATTTTGCAGCTCTTGGAGGTCAGAGCTCACGCTGGGAAATCCAGAAACGTTTCCAGAGCCAAACCACGCCATGGCAGGCGGGTGTGTGCCTGGTCTCTGCTTCTCATTTCCTTCATCGCTACAGAGAGCAGCTGAGCTGCACACGGGGTTTCAGCGGGGTGTCCCCTCTTTTGTTCCTATATATGAGAAACATCTGTGCATGTGTTTATGTTTTAAAAAAATATATATATTTTTTTTAACATAGCTGGCTGTGAGCTATGCCACTCGGGACTGGTCTGGTTGGGAGAAGGAGGGATGTTGCTTGCAGCTGCCTACCTGTTGCACTGGCAGCTGTGTGATGGTCCTGCTGGTCCGGCCATGCTTGCACTTGGAAAAAAACCCAAATGTTTACAGGGAACTGTCCCAAACTTGCTCAAACCCAGCTGGAAAGCCTCCCTCTGATGTGAACAGTTTTTGGAGTAAGTCTCGCAGCACCGGTGGTGGGGCCTGGTTGCTGTTATCTGTATCACAGCCTGGCCCAAACCTTTCCACATGTGTCCATTGTGCGTTTTATTGATGATCTGGATGAGGGTATCGAGTGCACCCTCAGTAAATCCACGGACAACACCAAGTTGGGCGGGAGTGTTGATCTGCCTGAGGGTAGGAAGGCTTTGCAGAGGGATCTGGACAGGTTGGATAGATGGGCTGAGACCAATGGTATGAAGTTCAACAAGGCCGAGTGCTGGGTCCTACACTTTGGCCACAGCAACCCCGTGCACTGCTATAGGCTGGGGGAAGAGTGGCTAGAAAGTGGCCTGGTAGAAAAGGACCTGGGGGTGTTGGTCGACGGCTGGCTGGATATGAGCCAGCAGTGTGCCCAGGTGGCCAAGGCACCACCAGCATCCTGGCTTGTGTTAGAAATAGTGTGGCCAGCAGGACCAGGGCAGTGCTTGTCCCCCTGTACTCGACACTAGTGAGGCCGCACCTTGAATACTGTGTTCAGTTCTGGGCCCCGCACTTCAAGAAAGATGTTGAGGTGCTGGAGCGAGTCCAGAGGAGGGCAACAAAACTGGTGAAGGGTCTAGAGGATATGTCCTATGAGGAGTGGCTGGGGGAACTGGGATTGTTTAGCCTGAAGGAGGCTGAGGGGAGACCTTATTGCAGTCTACAACTACCTCAAAGGAGGTTGTAATGGGGTGGGGGTAGGCCTCTTCTCCTGGGCAACTAGCAACAGGACTAGAGGACACAGCCTCAAGCTTCGCCAGGGGAGGTTCAGGTTAGACATCAGGAAAAATTTCTTCACAGAAAGGGTTATTAGACATTGGAATGGGCTACCCAGGGAGGTGGTGGAGTCACCATCCCTGGACGTGTTTAAGAAAAGACTGGACATGGCACTTAGTGCCATGGTCTAGTTGACACAGTGGTGTTAGATCAAAGATTGGACTCGATGATCCCAGAGGTCTCTTCCAACCTGATTGATTCTGTGATTCTGTCCCCATTTTCCTGCATGCTTGCTGGTGTGTTGGGATAATACCCATGCATCTTCTTGTGACGGGGCTGGGTGGGGGCTTGCTGCTCGCCATGCTGCTGCCCATCCTCTGGGACAGCGAATACAAGGTCAAAGCATTGTCGTGCCAACGGCAAACTGCAGCAGCCGTACAAAGCTGTCATTTTAAATAATTGCCAGGATGGCTTCTTCTCCCTTTCCCCCACCCCCATCCCCACGTTCTTCCCTGCCGTCGTGTCCTTCCCCACCAACAACCCAGGGGCTGCCTGGATCTGTTCAGGATTTATGTTAAAAGGGAAATTTTATGTACGTAATTAAAACGTCGTATTGCTGGGTAGAAATGGGATTTGGTGCTTACTGCTGTGACTCTTTATCATGCGTGAGGGTGAACTGATTGATTACTGAGGTTTGAGATTAAATATTCCCCCGAGCTCTGCTGAGATTTAATGTGGTGGTGGGAGGGCAGAGAGAAGGGGAGGAGGAAAATGATGGTTTTCCTCCAAGGCAAGGAGAGCAGGGGAATGTGTACCGAGCACATCCCCTTGTCTTGCTCTGCACACCGTCTGCTGTAACGGAGGCTCCCGACGCTGGTGTCACGGGCCACAATAAAGCAGGTGCCTTACTCTGCATTGGCAGTGGTGGGTGAGCTGCGGGTGGGCTTTGCTGATCCCTCTTACTGCTGGGTCGAGCATCCCATCGCATCCCGTCCTGTCCCCATGGCTCAGCTGCATCCCCACCTCCTCGCATCCTGGTCCTGGCTTGGATCCCTCTGAGCCTGGCAGCGGGGTAGACCTGCTGTCCTCTCCTTTCTCCCTACGAGCACGCCTTATTTATTTATTTTCCTTAATCTCTTTTAATCCGAAAAACCCTTTCTTTTTAGTTTTGATGGGAGGGGAGGAAAAACCCTGACGCGCCGCTCCTCAAGCGCGCGGCGGGAGCCTCGCCGTGCCGGCGCACGTTGGAGGCACCCGCCCTCGCCCGCTTTCCTTGAAGTCTAATTTTAGCTGAAGGCGATGGGATCCCTCCGGGATACGGCGGAGGTTTCCTATCAGCCTAGACCTTAAGAAACACTCACGCAAACAAAAACAACACAGAAGCACTTGGGTTTGTTTGGATGAATTCTTTTAAAAAAGGGTGTGACTTATTTTTCTGAGCAGCCCCGGTGCACACCAGCTTTGTTCTGCTCCAGTCGGGTATTTCAGGTCTTCCAAGATTTAATCAGAATAATTAGTTACTGTCTGTTTATACCTTCTGTTTTTGTTGCAGGGTTTCCAAAGGGCGTATTTATCTTCCAGAGTGCTGCCTAAGTGTCGCTTAATCATTAAGCATCTGATTTCCTCCAAGTTATCTGTCATGCTGCTTGTGTAAGTAAATAAAAAAATAAAAAAAAAAAAAAAGAAGAAGGGAGGGTGGGGATGGTGTTGGTGGATTCTGCTTGGGGGGGTTTGTAAGGATTTTTCCTGACTGTCACTGGTTTAGTTGTGAGCTGCCTTTGGTTCCCAGCCCATCATGCAGCGATCAGAGGACTGTGTATTTGGCGCTTAACGACCCAGCCAGTTTAATGAGGTTGCTTTCAGCCAAGCCTGTGTGTATACCCCACTAAACTGGCAAGAGCTGTGTTACTCCCTGTCATTTCAGGACGGGAGGGGGAAAAAAGGGTGGCTTTACAGAAATAAAGGGCTTTTGCTTGTACAGTTACGCCTTTGACTCTTTAACCCAGTGGTATCCCTCACAAAAATCACAGCTCTGCTCGGAAATAAATTACCACAATAAGTTTGCCAGTATTGGAAATTAGGTTGGTTTTGAGCCTGTATTTGCACGTTTGGTTTGGGCAGGGGGACCAGTGGTGTACAAATTTCCCCTCTCTTTAACACTGGAGATGAGAAGGACAGGGAAAAGCACTGTAGAAGAGGACAGGATGGCTGGAAAGCCTCGCAACGAGGCAGATGTGGTGCCGAACGCACCCCTGGTTCGTGCTTGGCACCTAAACGAATTGCATGATATTTGCCCTTCAATATTTATCATTGAGGGCAGCTGAGAGTGGCCACCGTGCTGATGGCAGTGTGAGGCTGGATGATTTGCTTTTTTCCCCTTGGTTTCCCCTTCTTCCCAAGCTGAGGTGGTAGGGGTTGGTAGAGGTTGCATGCCGGGATGCTGGCTCGTCGGCTGCCCTCACTGCCTTATTTATCATGTCAGGTGTGCAAACTGTGGGGGCAAGGGTTTGGGGTGCACACTTCTTCCGTGATGGGTTTAGATACTTTTTAAATCCAGAAGCAGCTATTGCCATCAGCTCCTCTGCTCTCCTGTGTGATGGGGACCATAAATTTTTGAGGTCAGTAACTTTGTGCTAGCCCTTCTCGGGGATTACGGATGCGCAGCGGGGCTTTGCTCTCCACCTTCCCCGGAGAAGCTCCTTAGAGAGAAGGGACCAGGACGAGTGCAAGTTGGGGCCATTGGGATCTGCGGGGCTTTGGTGGCTTCAGTAGACCCAGTGAAACGTGCTTGCATGGAGGCTAAGGTTGAAGTCCATCTCTTCTTTGCATTTGTTGGGGAGAGTAAGGACAAACCACTGCATTGGGGCACGCATTGGACTCTGCTGTGGCAGAGCTGAAGCCAAGCAGATTTTCCATGTCCTGTCCACCTCACCCAGCTCCTGAGCAACATTTTTGGGAGATGCTTGGAAATCATCTGTTCCCTCTGGAACTGATGTGGCAGCTGTCACAGCTGGCGCCAGGTTGCTGGTGGCCCTCGCTCTGTCTGCTCTGGTGTGTGGGGGGGTAGGAAAAGTCTGATTTAATGGAAATATTCTTAAGGAAGGCTGTCAACCTGATTTTTTCCTTGACATTTTCCCAGCCAGAAAACTGGTGGAGGTTCAGACGCCACCTCCTGAAGCGCTGGGGATGTGTGACGTGCAGTGCGGCCATTTCTCCTGCCCAGCATGGCCTCTCCGGCCGCAGTGAGGGATGCCGGAGAGGACGGGGTGGGTCTCTAATCCCCATCCTCCTGGCACATGCTTGCCCGCTTTGCTCAGCCTTTCACAGATCTGCTTGGTTTGGAAGAGGGAGAGGTGGGGAGGAGGAGCAGAGCTTCTGGGAGTTGAGGAGGGTGAAAGCACGGAGGGGAAGGGAAGCGGGCAGTGCTGTGGAGGCAAACGCTGGAAGGAAAAGGAGACAACGTGTCTTGATTGCCTGGTGCTTTAGAAGCTGTTCAGTTCAATGAAGCATTCACTAGGGAGCTAAATTTGGCTTTTAAATAGCTTTGGAGCATGTGAATGCTCCGTGTTGCTCTCTTCTCCTTTCTGTACCCACCTCTCTTTGAAGAACATCCCCGTGTTAGAAGTCCACCTTGGGACACAGGACCTGCAGCTTGGTGGCCATATGCTTTCAAAAAGCCCTTCTAGCTGTCCTCAAGCTCCTCATCACTCTGGATCGCCCACCCTTTGACTTCTCCCAGCCTGGCCCCTGCAAGCCTTGGCCATCAGGACTGACCACAGGTCCCCTCTCCTGTGGTGGCCACTGCATGCCAGAGGGTTTGGTGCTTACCACGTGGTACTGCCTGGTCTGGGATGGGCTGACTGGTCTTTTGTCGCCTCTCTTTGAGCATCCCTCTTAAGGCAAAGCTGATGCCTCTCTGGCTTTCCTATGCCTTTGCAGGGCTGTGCGTTTCTTCTTTCCTTTCAGCCACCTGAAATACTCCTCCAGGAAACAGGAAGGTGAATTTTTTCCCGGAATATCTTATTTCCCTGGTTGTCCCTTGGCACAGAACTGGCTGTTCTTTGTGTGCTTGGGTGACCTGCTACCTGGTAAAGGAAACTCATAGCATTTAGTTTTATTTAATTCCTGTAGAAATTAAGGTATTTCAAGCTGTTTCCTCTACTTGGGCCCCAGAATAGCACAACCCTGTGACAGAGGATGCCAAAGGTGGGCACAAATTCTAAGGATGGGGGTGCAAAGGATGTTTGCGCTCCAAAAAACTTCATCTCGGTTAAGGGTGGGGCACATTCCCCCACACTATAGCCACCCTTGGGGGACAGGCTGTGTTCCCCCATGCAAGCAGACCGTGTCCACTGGGTGCCACTGAGGTGCCCCCAAGACTGGGATGGTTCCCCTGCTCTTGCCCTCTGCCATGTGCCTACCAGCCACTTCCAGACGTGGCAGGGGAGAAAGTTTGGAAGAAGCACACCCCGTTTTCCTCGTAAAACTCCAAACGAGAGGCTTGGCCTGGTTTAGATTTTAAAAATAACTTGCACATTTGGAAGCTAAAGTTTCAGAAGGGCTCCGAATGGGATAATGGCTTTGATCATGGCAGTCCAAGATCAAGGGAGGGCTTTTTAGGTTTGCTGCATCAGCTGGAAAATATATTGTAGTGTCTAGACTTTATCATCCTCGAGCAAGGCGTTTTTTGCAACTCTACAAAAGGTCTATTCAAAAACCCACATACAGTTGATAGAAGGGCTCCTTCGGAAAGGAGCCTGCTTTGGGTTTTGATTGTGTCCAGAAGCAAGCTGAAAGAGGTGGAGATCAGCTTTGGACTTTGCAGGACCTCTGAGACTCTGCTTTACGGGCACTGCCGTTTCTGATGATGCCATGGGCGTGGGTAGAAGCTGTCGCCTCAGCAGCAGGGTTAGGAGGCTGGGGACAGGGACCAGCTGTGTGTCAGCCCACTGGTCCCTAAAGTGGTTGGTTCTTGCAGCTGAGCACTGCTGAGATGTTGCTGGTCACCCTTTGGCTGCTGCGGTTGGGGTCAGCTACTCAGACCAGCATCTGCCACAACCATCTCAGGTTTGGCTGTGTAATAACCATAAATGTCCACATTTGGTGGTGGACAAAAACTTCAGGATTTCTTGCTTAAATGTAGAAAATGTATGTTTTTCTCTCTTAACTTTCCATAAGTGGGTTTTTTAAATATTTTTTTTTAAATTATTTTATTTTTTATTTTATTATTTTCCACAATTCCAAAGGATTAGAGGCTGAGGAGTGATTTCCTAAGGTGCTTGGAATAAACTGAAAAGCATGCCGTGAAGGTGAGGACATCTGGCCACGTGTATTCACTGTCTCTCTCTTCCTGAAAGCCCATGTAGTGATTGAGCTCCGTCACGTTGGAAGATGCCCCGTTGAGAAAGTAGAGGCAGTTTTTCTTTGAAACACTGTGTTTTCTGCACAAGGGTCTTGAGTGTGTTTTGGCAAGTGTGTCGTTGGAAAAGTCATCGCCAGCCGTCTCCTCGGCGTGTACTGGAACGCACTGTGGATGCTGCACTCAAATAATGGCACGGGCTGCAAATGTAGCCCGAGGCTTTGGTGGAGTTGAAGCCTAGATGTGAAAGCTTCATCTGGAAGCTTTGGAAAACATTTGGAAATGTTTTGGAAAACATTTGGATTGGGGATGTCGTAGCTCCACATCTGGTTGTCTTCCTTTGCTTTGTCCTTGAGAGAGGGAACTGCTGTTGGGTTTTTGTTTTTCCTTTCCATCAGTTACTCTTTTAGACATATTTATTTCCAGGGATGAATCAGAGCAAATGTCAGCGTGTAAACAGTTTGCAGTGTAAAATGGTATTAAAATTGGGCTGTAAGGGATCTTGAGAGGTTACCTTGTTCGCAAGGCAGGGTCAGTTGAATCCATGCATCAAACTGGAAGGCGATCATGTTTGCTGGGAGTTTTTTTCTCATAAATTATCTAAGGAGCAGAGGCAAAAATCTACCAAATAATGCTGTCAGTATGTGTGTGCAAGCCTCCCTCAGTTTATTCAAATCGTTTGCTGAATAAGTGTTGAAAATTAATGCTGGGTTTGTTCCCAGAGCTATTCAAAGTAATATTCCAGAGTAACCTTTTCCACCTTGGCATTTGCCAAAATACTGCAGCTTTCATGGATGAGATGCGTTTACCTATAGTCTGTATTTGACGTGGAGCCATCCCTGTTTTGCCCCATTTCTGAGACAACTAGACCCCAGAAGCCCCACTGGCACCAACAGCAGTTTTTTCTTTGTTTCTTGTGAATTAGATAAGGATTTTCAGTTCTCCAGGTGGTCCCTGCGTGAGCTGGAGGAGCAGCAACAGAAAGCCCCCAGACCCACTCTGGCAACACCAGGATAGTTTGGGATGCTGCAACACCAACTGTGTGGAAATCAATGGCAACCTCTCCCCTTGACGTCTGCAGGTTTAGAAAAAGCTGCGAGATCCTGGGCAGTGGTGGGAGAGGAGAAGCCTCACTAGAAATCCACACCTGCTTTGAGATCGAGAGCCAAGCAATGACTTTCAATTAGTTTCTCCTGCATCTTCTGTCCCAGCTTTGTGTCTTTAGTGATGGATCGAAAAAACTATATACAAGAGCCCTAGCTTAATCCCCTCGCCTTCTAAAGGTGCTGCAGAGCTCCAGTGGGTCTTTATTCCATGCTTATAGCTCCCCATTTCAGTGATGAAAGGCTTTAAAAGCCTGTTCACCTGTAGGCAGCTGGATGCTGGCTTGCTCTCCAGGCAGCATTGCGTTGGTATTAGCATCCACACAGCCCAGATGGTGACTGGTTTTCCTTCTGGTCCTTTCCCCAACCAGTTGTCACGGTTTAAAGCTGGGCTGGCTATTAACCAGGTGGCAGATGCTCTCTGTTAACCCTCTCCCCCCCCCCCCCGCAAGGGAAAGGGAAAGGGAAAAGGGAGAGAGACTTATGGGTTGGAAAGTTAAAACAGTTTTAATAAACTATAATAATGAAAAAGAATATAATAACAATAATAATAGAAATAACCAAATATATACAAATATGTACAAAACCAAGATCAAGAGCTTGGAAATCCTCCTCAGGCAAAGTTGCTCCCCCAGCACGGGCAGAGGGGAAAATGCAGCAGCTCCCCCCAGCACGGGCAGAGGGCAAAATGCAATAGCTCTCCCTGCCATCACACCTGCAGGCTTTTAACTGGAAAATTGGCAAAGCTGGTACCAATCAGTGGGAGACAGGAGGGCCCCTCCCTCCTGGGCCCCACCTCCAGGAGGCAGTGGGTTAGTGATAAATAAGAAAGTGAGAATGACGTGTGTGGGATGGAATACCTCGTTGGTCAATCTTGGGTCACCTGCCCTGTCTGCTCCCCCCTGCAGCTGTGACCCCCCTTTGGCTCTTCACTCGTAAGCAGTGAGGAATTTAGCAGTGACCTTGGTTTCTCTAAGACTAATTGGCCTGGTTTGGGCCAAACCAGGACACCAGTTTACAGTAGGTGATAGCAAAATTCATCCATCTTTGGCCATGTGGCAGGCTTGGCAAGCCCCCCAGCCCATCTGTACGTTTAAAGTAAAGATGGCTGGCATTAGTGTTATTGTTTGGCCAAACGTATGCAGAGCTGTCATGGCTTAGATTTGTTACAGATGGGTTTCTCGATATAGTCTAAGGCATTCTGCCAGCCAATTTTATATCTGTGTAAAAGTGATTGGCATCCCTATAAATAAAGCTTCTGTGGGGTTATAAATCTAAATATACTTATTCGTTAAATTATTTTTACATCTCAAGTGGGTTGCCATCCTGGGTTATCGTAAGTGAACCGTGCTCTTCACATGTGTGTTATCCACAGCTCCAGAAATGCAGCTTCTGAGGCTTTGAAATATTTTTTTCCCTTGGAAATATGTGTGTGTGAACTATCCATGAGTCCCTGTGCCATGGTGGGATGAAGGACCTTTTCACTGGGACCTCTTCACAGTCATCACTGGGAGATGGAGATCCATCCCATGTCCTGGAGACTGTTTTAGGCAGAGCTCCAGAAGTGGTAGTGGCTGTACATATGGGAATGTGAACACTTTCTTTTTTGGCTCACAACTTAGTATGACTTTGCTGGGGTATTTAGTCCTCCTGGCATGGTAAATACTATTTGCGTGGCTCCTTCAGCACTGGGAAAGACTCCCCCTCTAGCATCTCCATTCATGCCCTCAGGCGGGGCGTCTCGCAAAGGGTTTCTTCCCTCTGCGCCGTGGGCTGAGCTGTGTGGGAAAGGGGGTCTTTTCACCGCATTTAACCATCCCTGCTGTCATTTTGGCTACAGGAGCAAGGAAAAAAGTCCCCCATACCAGTTTTAGGCACTGCTGTGACCTGGGGAGGTGCGGAGATGGAGGGAGAGCCTGGTCAGCCACCCACACAGCCAGGCAGTGACGCAGGTGCTGGTAAATCTGGCTTGGTCTTTGAACAGGCTTATGAAAACACTGTGAGCTGTAACCTATAGTTTCTTTGGGTTTGTTTTCCTTCTCCTTTCAATGCATTTGAATATTCAGTAAATGATGCAGCGTAGAACACATGTGCCTGAGAGGCAGAATATCAGCCGCCTCACTTTCCTCAGTGATAACGTGCATCATTGAAAGTTAACCCATGATTTTAGCTTAGTTTCCTAATGAAAGGAAGCTTTAAAATTGGTCTGTCCATCTGCTTCTCCTTCCCCATCACTGACAATTCATCGAGTCCATTGGCTGGTTTTGTCCTCTCTTCCAGACTGATTTTGATCTCAAATATGTAGAGCTGCTGCATGTTTTGTCAAAACAGGCACTATGTTAGAAGGGTGTTGTGGAGGTTTTTTTAATGAGGGAAGGGATGCAGTGAAAACTCAGTCTGTACTAGATACCAGGAAATACACATAAATGTTACAAACATCCAAGCTGCAGAGTGCTTTAGCTGGATTTACCACATTATGAGACACCAGAGAGCCCATGCTGCAGGACTCTGCACAGACACGTAGGTGTTGCAGGGACAATGTTCACCTATGTGAATTCTCTGATGTCTAATAAATGTAAGTTCATCCTGCAGCCTTAATATAAATGTAGCTTATATTGCTTAGGCTCACAGAGGGAAGTCTCCTCTTTGTTAGTGTTGGTATTCCTTGTGCTGCTTGCCCCACTAAGTGTAGTTTCTGTAGTGTAGCAGGGTCAACGCAGTCTTGTAGGGTCTTCAGAGGCTGGTAGCAATATTTGCATATCTTGACCCATTGCTGGAGCTGGTTGCAGGTCTGTGTGCCATGTGGCATTGTGGAGTAGGGGGAGGACAAGCTGCTGGGATTTGGCATCCTGAAGGTTGGAGCTGGACAACAGTGTTGAAAACCTCACTATCTTCCACTGCTGGAAAGCTTTGTGTAGCAGATGAGCAGCAGATGGAGAGGAGGATCTGTCAAGCCTGAGTAGTGGGTCCTTGTGTCCCTGCCTCAGGGTTATATCTGATGCACGGTGGCTGAGTTGTAGCTGCATGGTGGAGGTGAAAGGTTGGCATCTCGGTTGTATCCTGAGGTACCAGGGGTGGCATATGGCTTGGACAGACTATTTGAAAAACTTAGAAGTTAACTGAATCACCTTGTCTGGTACGGGTAAGAGCGGAGATGACCTTGGCCATGGCCAGCAGACAGGGAGGTGGTGGCATCCGGGAGTGACATTCCCACAGTCCCTGTGTCCTGCTGCAGACCCTGATGCAGTACGTGAACCCCTTCCTCCCCAAACCAGCAAACAGCTCCTGGTGGCACATGTTACCCAGGCTCTGGAGGTCCTGGCATGGATGCCCAGAGCATCCATAAGGTAGTCTGGAGGTTATGGTATGACCAGCTGTGCTCAGCACTGCTGGGAGCTAGCTGCTGGTAGATGGGTCCTACGTGGGTGTGTAAGATCCTTGTAGCCTGTTATGTCTCATGGGGCAGGGAAGGGAGAGACCCCCAAAAGACCAGCCACCTACTTCCCTGCAGGGATACGATGGGATGTGAGCAGGACACGAACGTTCGTTGTGTTCTTGGTGAGCTGCCAAATGTTTGCATATCTGCCTGGCTTTTACTGGTGGGTGTCAATACTTTTGTCTACACCTGCTTTTTGTTCTCTGCTTTCCACCAGAGCTTGAATGCTTTGCAGCGTTGGGTTTTTTTATCTTTTTTTCTTTTTCCTCCATTTGGTGCCTTATTAAGAACACAGCTGAAGTACTGAGAGCCCAAACTAAACCTGTCTATTACGCATTACCCGATTAGACGCCATGGTAATAAGCATTTGAATCTAAAGTTAGATTAAGCAGGGAGCAGTCTGGGGCTGGATTTGCATAGCACACATTCCTTCTCCATATGACGTGTTGGTAAATCTGCTGAAAGTGAATTTATAAAGCGCCAGCGTGCTTCAAGTGTTCCTGCTAATGCATGGGTTGCTCCTCCCACAAGGCACTCAGCCGGGCAAAAAATGCCTGTGATTGCCTGGAAGATGCTTTTTCTCCTCTTGTCCTGCTCTCACAGCTCATATTGCGGTCGATGGGGACAAGTAGCTCTTGCCAGCTCTAAAAACCTGCATTAATGGTTTTTTTTTTTGTCTGTAGAAGCAGTTATTTCAGGGTGTTTTCTCTTTTTGTGGCAATCTCCTGTGGTAGTGAAGTGAATCTGGAGTTTTCAGGTACCTAAATCCAGTGTGCAGCTTCTTCAAGCTTTCACTGCAATGTTACATGTCTTCTGCTGGAAAATGCTGTGAAAATTTGTAATCCAAAGGCCATTTAATTTCCTTCCCCTGTGGACACTCACAAGATTGTGGATGATCTTCGTGTTCCTTTCTCTTTGAGTTATTTCATTAGTGTGCGTTTAGGGCGTCCAAACTTCAGGGTTAATCTGGAGTGGTGGGCTGCCAAGGTTAGACACAGAGGTAAATGTTTCCCAAGGTTCAGTGCAGTGGCTGGGCAGCAAACCTTCAGGCTCTCTGTTGTAGAGAGGGGTTTGAGATGGAGGTTCTGGATGTTGGAGGTTCTGGATCTTCTTGTTCCATTGTAGGGAGGGTTTGAGATAGGTGTGCCTGCTAAGAGCTAAGCAGAAAACAGCCTTATCCAGCCCCTTCTCATGGTGACCTCCATCTTGTGGGAGGTGTACGGCAACGATACCTTTGGGTGTCTGAAGAGAGATGCTCTGATGTTGTTGTGGTCCCTGAGCTGAAAAGCACCATCGCCGCTGGCTTGGCTTTGTTTTTTGGTTGTTAGGGCTCTGCTTAGTCACTTTAGGAGTGCAATTAATGTGGCTTGCCCTGCTTGAAGCCTTTGCCTGACCGGCTTGTGACCCTCATAGCATGGGCCTGAAGAAGCAGGAATTGAGGAATAAGGTTCATCTCACTGGGTTTCAAGCTCGGTTAGACATGCTGGGCTCTGCTTCATTATCAACGGTGTTGTCTGCGCTGTGTTGAAAGATCTGTTGAGCTGGTTAATGGAAAGCTGCAACCCTGAGTGGCTCCTCTTGGCAAGAAGCTCAGTCGTGACCTCCGCTGCTAGAGCTGTTCCAGTTTGGAAGCTACTAAAGGAATGGGGGTGTGTTCTGGAGTGTTGGGGACGCACTTTCACACAGGAGAGCTGGGCGGACCTGGCGTCAGTCAAATACATCGCCCTGAAGCCAGTAAAGGAGGGGAGCTTTGAAGGAATATCATGAAGGTGCTGATCACCAGCAGTACTGTGAAGCCTTGCCCAGGTAGCAGATGTGAAGACCTCTGCAAGACCCTGCCACCACCAGGACTCAAGAACCCTCAAAGAGGTGAAGATCTCCATTGCTTTGGGTTGTGAGTGAACCGAATCGGTGTCGATGCAGAGAAGTACTTTCACTTTGCTGGCCAGAGTGGTGGACTCCAACACCACACAAGAAGTCGTCTGCAAGGAGTTGTGAGTTTGGAAAGGGCCAGGAGCATCGAGGACTGGTTCAACGACTCAGGAAGGTGAGTGAAATGATGGTGTTGAACCATGGAGCATCTCTGCAGAGGTAGCAGTGGGCACACGGGAAGGAGCTGGTGGATGGAAGAGGGCAGAGCGTGGTGCTGTACCCCAACAGAAATGGGTGACATTGTGGCTTTCTGAGCCTGTGTCATACCTGCGGTGGCTGCTGAGAAGGTATATTTGTGCTTGTGGATGTGTCTGGAGTGTGGCTAGTCCCAAATATGTGAACACTCAAACTGCCCTTCTGCAGCAGATGAGATTAAATTAAAAACTTCAAACACAGTTATCTTCTCTCAGGGTGTCTGAGCCTCTCAGCATCCCCTTGGGTCACTTTTTCAAGCAGTTCTTTGCAATTGCGAAGCTGTGGTTTTTTTGCCTTTTTTAATGAAAAGGGAGATCGTTGTATAAATATCTACAGGGATGGGAAGTTTGTATTGCAATTTGTGGCGGGTGCAGTGTGAAAACCTGCAAAGAGGAGAAATGCGCTTCTGTACGTAGCTTTGGTAGGGAGGTGGCGGCTGTCGCTGCGATATTGCGCCTTCGAGGAGGGCTTCCTCACTGGAACGTTGGCTCCAGTGCGATGGAGAGGCTCATTTTTTAAGCAGCATATAGAGATGAAGGCAGGCAGGATGCGTGAAGCATTAGCGATGCTACGGATGCCCTGTTTGGACTTCAAAGTGTCTGGGGAAAACCAGATGTTGTTAAATCAGTGCACAAGAGAAAAAATAAAAATCCTGTGCGTGTAGTCGGTGTGGTTAAATTTGGTTTGTATTGATGCTGCTGATGCTGATACTTTCCTGGATTAAGCATTAAAATAGCCTCTATTGATTTTTAGATGCATCCTCTTGGGATATCCACCGGACAGACATTCCCCTCTGGATGATCCTGCCGGGGAAGAGGGACCTTCCTTTGGTCCATCCCCAGCAACGATGTGTTGGCTGACTCCTGAGCAAGCCCTTCCTTGCTCCCTGCCATCGGCGGGAGTCAGTGTAGTTAGGCAATCAAAACAGCATGCCTCCATTAAGGCAGGTCCTCCAAATTGCTGGTGGTGGGTTTGAGCAGCTCTGCTGGGAAGGCCAAGTCCTGCTCTCCTGCAGCTCCATCCTGGTCAAAGCACATCGTGTTGCATCCACTTAAAAAAATATAATTAAGCCTTCCAATTAGTCCCGCCTGCTGTGCTCGCATGCTTTTCTTTATTATGTTTAAATGCAAACAGTCTTTTAGTGCAATGTGATAAAAATTGCTACTTTTTCCCAGGCATGGTGGGAGCAGGCGTCATGTTGGAGCTGTTGGGATCGCGTTGTGCCTGACGTGAGCTTGTATATATGGTTTTTCTGCATTCGTCTGCTGAAGCACGGGGAGGGTTTAGTGTCGTACTGGAAGGGAAGCGGCCAGTGGGCCATTTCTGCCATCAGACATTTTTATCAAGGAATTCCCAATGCCAGGTTCATAGTTTGGGGGGAGAAATCACTCTGGATTAATGTCAGGATTTAAAAATTGTTAAAGGGAAATCAGCTTTGCAGATAGATTGTGGCGTGTAGGCCAGCTGAGAGATCTGACAAATGTGGGTTTTTTTGCTTTGGGCACTTTCTGGACTAGAAGTTTAATGATACCTACCCATCAGGGTCCCTGTTAGGAAGGACTCCTGTTTACAGCAGCTTCCACCCAGTTTCCAGTTTGAAAGAGAAAAAACCCGGCTTGCTACGCACCACAAGCTGCAAGAAGGGCAACAAATCTGGTGAAGGGTCTGGAGAACAAGTCTTACGAGGAGTGGCTGAGGGAACTGGGGGTATTTAGTCTGGAGAACAGGAGGCTGAGGGGAGACCTTATCTCTCTCTACAACTACCTGAAAGGAGGGTGTAGCGAGGCGGGTGTTGGTCTCTTCTCCCAAGTAACAAGTGATGGGACGAGTGGAAACAGCCTCAAGTTGCACCAGGGCAGGTTTAGATTGGATATCAGGACAAAATTCTTCACTGAAGAGGTTGTCAAATATTGGTAGGGGCTGCCCAGGAAAGTGGTTGAGTCACCATCCCTGGAGGTATTTAAAAGACGGGTAGATGTGGTGCTTAGGGACATGGTTTAGTGGTGGGCTTGGTAGCGTTAGGTTAATAGTTGGACTCGATGATCTTAAAGGTCCTTTCCAACCAAAACAAGTCTATGATTCTGTGATTCTATGAACACTAGTGGTTCCAGTAGCCTCACCTTAAGCATGGATAATCCTAAAAATCTCCCAGCATGACCCAAAACTAGCCCACCGGGACTCAGCCGGTAGCAACTCATTGCCTTGCCATAGTGGTGGCCCCACAGCAGCCGTTGCTGTGCTGATGGACTGGAAGTGTTTGCTGCTGAGCAACATGGAAACTCCGGTTTACGATGCCAAATTAATTAAGAGGCTCTCAGGTTTTACACTCGGAGAGCCTGTCTCACCCTGGGGATTACTGCTGAAATGGGTAGCAGTGAAATGGAAAGCTCAGCAGTGAGGCTTTGCGTACGATATATCAAGGTCAGAGCCCGAATATTGACTGGAGGAGCAGGGCTTGAGGCTGGGGGGGGGAGGAAAAAAGGGGGAATTAAAATAAAGAAAAGCTTTTATTGAACTGTTGTTCTCCAGGAAAAGGCTAATTGGCAAACAAATATCCTCTTCCAGTGGGAAGTACAGCTCCTCTCTCCTCGCTTGCCAGGCTGTTGAGTTTTTATTGACAAAAGCTTTGCATCATCAAAGGGAGTAGTCGGAGCTGGGAGTGATCTTAGAAATGAAATTACTTAAATCCACATCCTTTCAGATGGAGAGGGGAATATGGAGAGGGGAAGTCTCCTTCCAACTGCCGGCACCCGACATCTTGGGAGGTTTCTGATCACCGAAGCTGTTCTTCCTGACTAATTATATGTAACTGTTGATGCGCTGGGGTCGGATGCACAGCTCAGCATTATCAGCCTCCTGGAGGTGTGTTGTACTTTGTGTGAGCATTTTCCCCAACTGGGGCCAAAAGCAGTGATGGAAATGGAGTGGGGGTGGATGTTGGCTTGTGCTTGTGCCAGGTGATGAGGATGGAGCTGAGATAGAGGAGGATGCTCAGCGGGGCTGCAGCAGCCCCCTGAGCTGCCCAGCAGGTCTTGCATCCCTCTCTTGACTGCTTTTGGCCTTGAGGGCTGCCTGGCCAAGGCTTGGCATCACCGAGCCCTGACACCCGCAAAGGCTCCCTGAGAGACCAGGTTCAAATAGCAAGGACAGCTTCTGTGAGGGTCTTCTCTGCAAGGCTGCGGGCGTTCAGGAGAGCCCAGGGTCGGTGCTAATCCCTCCCGTGCATGACCTCGGCTCTGAAAGGGCTGTATCTGCCCCTTTGAGCCTCACCACAATGCAGCGCTGGTAGCTGCCACCCCAAAACAAGAGCGAGGTGAGGGGAGCAGCGGGAGGGATGGCCCCTCACATCACCTTTCCTTTCTGCTGGCTTTTTCTGTGCTGCCTTTTGAAGCCAGGACGGGGCACGAGGAGAGCAGGGGGATGCTTCAGCATCCTTCCTGGAGAGCCCCCCACCACCTCCGCCTCCCTCCACCTTCCTGGGAAGCCTCTTGGGCTTAACCCACTTCCGACAAGTGTTGGGCCGCGGTTTTAGGATGCGAATCATTCAGGGCATTTAAGGGAGCAATATGTGACTTGAAAACTCTTTCTTCCTCCCACCACCACCCCACCTCAGTTTTTGGTTTGCTTCTGCAAAAGAAGGACCTCAAATCCACACGGCTGCTGGAAAAAAGGCACGTATGTGTTTGTAGAATTGGATCGTTTAGCACCCTAGTGAGTACTAAGAAATATATACATATATTTATATAGGTTCCCAAACTGGGTCTTGTCTGTGGTACTACACTTGTTGTCCTTGTTCCTGAAATAAATGGCATTTGCCCAAGCTGATGTGCTGGAGCTCCCTAAGAAGCGGTCTGTAGCGGTTTAGAGGACCTGGTGCCAGCGCTCAGCTCATCACTGATTAAATTTACCCTTTTAGTGGAGAAGTCATGACCTCCTTCAGTGTTACTGTGCCACTTGCCATCTAGCTGACTGAGAAACTTCCAGTAGGGTTTGGTTTTTAATCCTCAAAAACTAAACAAAGTTGTGCTCCAGCAGCATCTTCCCTAGTTGGATTCATCTGTGCATTGAGCTGTGCTGGTCTCTGCAACTACAGTGGGGTAAAGGGCTGTGTGGGGATCCCTGGGACAGCTCCCGCTGCAGAGGATGGATGCTGCAAGCCCTCAGCATCTTCTCCTTGGACCCAAGCTTATCTCTATGCCCTGGGACAGATGTGGTCCTGCAAGACACCGGCAGCCATCCCCTGCTCCGGACTTCTGCTGGCTTGCCAAACTGAGCGGTGCTGCTTTGAGGATTGATTTCAGTTGGAGAGCGTTAAGACAGATCTCATCTCGCCCTGCTGTGCACCACGCTCTTCCCTCCCCAAAAACTGGGTTGCAGAGTCAACAGCGCGTGTGCTTCCCTTGGCGGGGAGCTTGCTCCTGCGCTGGAGAGGCGACAGGCAAGCCAGACCATGATATTCTCACAGTGTGATGGAGGTTGTTGCTCTTTTCCCCGTAGTAGCATCATCAACACCTCCAGATGGGAGCCCCATACAGACACGTACAAAAAAGTCTCTCGCAGCACTTTTCCTGCTTGCAGTAGGTGTAAATTTTGTTTAAATGGAAAAAGGAGGGCTCTTTGTGGTGTGTTACAAATTTGTGAAACTTTTTTTTTTCCTCACTGGTGAATATGTAAGTGTTTACTGGCTCTGTGAATAAACTGGTTTGATTTTTCTTGCTGCACCCTGCATTTCACCATTGAGCCACCGAAGCTCGTCTGCCCTTGAGCAGAGCAAAATGTTTTCTTGCGAGGCAGCAGGCCCAGATGTATGCTTCAGCGTGTGACGAATGTCACAATAAAAGGAAAGAATACAAAGAGGAGGCGACGCATTTTAGGCGAGGGTTGGGTTTTTGAGGATGCTGGCAGATGGACCTTTCTGGGAGTGAGCCGAGAGCCTGTGACTGCAGCCAGCTCCTGCCGGCATCAGGGGCAGTGTGCTGGTGGCCTTTGGGTACTGGGCAGCCCCAGCAAGGTTTGGAGATGCAAAACGTTCTTTGTTGGGTTCGTGGAGTATAACAGGATTTCTGGGAAGGGGAAGGAATGTCTGAGGTAATTCAGGATTTGGCAGAAGTGTTTATAAATCCATGAAACCGAAGTCTTTGAGATTTGTTTACGCTGAGAATTGTGACTCTTGTGATTTAGCCATGAGTCAGGCTCCTCCTGGCAGCTGATTCTTCTGCGGCATCACAGGAAGGGTCCCATCCCCATCCCCTTTTACGGCTGCTGTTTCATGGGTGGGTGGAGGGGGAAAAGGCAGTCATCAAATAGTTTAAAGCTTTTTAGCCAAGTGCTTTGGGGATTTTTTCCCCTCTTGCCGACACTCATGGATTTCCACCAAACACAAACGTTCCTTTCCTGTGCACCCTGTGCGTGAAAACAGCTTTACACCGAAAAAAAAGAGGTTTTTGGAAATGCATGTGGGAGCTTGTGGGCAAAAAGTTGTCTTTGTTGCTTTTAACGGGAGCAGCACCGTGCTCAGTGCTGGGTCCGTGCTGGAGGTGCTGGTGACTAGCTCAGGGCCTCTGCACTTCTGTGTTAGAGGGAAGGTGGCTTCTGCTTAGGGGAAGGCAATCCTGTTTCTTAGCTTTTCATCCACACAAAGGATTAATTTCTTTTTTTTTTTTTTTTAATTAAATAACACTTGGGTCTTCCTCTTTTAAAAAGATTTCTTTGCACTGGCTTTGGTGCAAATTAGAAACAGAGCAGCACTTCTCACTCTGGAAATGGGCAAAAGCCTAAATGTTGCTGCCTGGTTGGATGGGCAGAACACTGCGCACACGTTTCAGAGGGTTCGCAATCAGGATCAAACCTAAGAAGAGGCTGGGTTACAATCAGAGCCAAGGAGGGTGCTGGCTCTCTTGAGTCCATAAGGTGAAAAGTCAAAACATGTCCAGAGAAGGCTTTGCTGTTTCTCAGGGGATGCCTCAAACGTACAGCTGGTCTGAAAAATGCTGTGGGAGCATCCAGCTTTTATTGCTGTGGAGGTCTGGATGTGACATATCGTGGGAGGAAAATCATCTGGAATTGTTTGTTTAAAAAAACAATGTAAAGTAATTAGCGGGTTTGATGTGCACTGTGCCGTGCACTGGGTGTTATATGCACAGAGGGAGGGTGCTCCATTGCTCACCAGTGGGATGGGACAAGCACAGGGTGCAACGTGTGGGATGCCAGTTTTCTGCCTTCTATGTGCTGGCAAAAGTGATCCATGATGTGTGGCTCTAGAACTTGCTGGGGGTGACAGTGTCTTGCAAAACTGCCCACCAATGCCAAGCACCTCCTGGTCACCACCGGCCAAGGAGGTCACTTTGCAGTGATGGAAGAGAGTCAGAAAATTTCCATCGGCTGGGAGCATCCCAGGCTGTGCCGAAACTCTCAAGGGTGCGGCATGGCCCAAGATGCTGAAATCAGTCAGGGCTTGGCAGAGACGATCCGTGAGTGTTACTGCACTTGCACAAAAATACTCTCCCCTTGTGCAATGCACTGAAATAAAGCTCCCCATTGAGAAAGACCTCGCTCGGGATCTTGCATCCTTGTTTTCGGAGGGGATGGGAGAGGAGCCAGAAAAAGAGCACGCTAATATTCATATTTGAGGATTTAGCTCCTAGCTTCTGGGCGGGTTTGGGGGCGGGTGTGAAGGGGAGCGTGCACGCTCCTTTGCATGTGTTTGTACCCTTGCTGGGTATTTTTAGGCTGCAGACCGCAATGCTGCAATACGAGTGCTGGCTTTAAACCAGCTTGTTGGGGCATCGGTCACAGACAGGGTTTGGCAGCCCATTGCTCCACATGGGCTAATTTAACTTGCTGAGGAGGCTGTTGAATATGCAAGCGGTAATTGCTACTCTGCTTTCCCTAAAGCCAAGGTGGAAGCGACACTGGGGTCCAATTTTCTCCTAATAACTGATTTCATTTAAGCACTGCTCAGGGCTATGTAGGCTTGATGCTTTTTATTTAGGGCTGGTGAAAACAACAAAACTTGTCTCTCTGTGCATCGCTGAGCTGCAGCCCATGGCTTCTGTCCTGTGTGGGGACGCCAGTCGGTCCTGGTGGCGTGTGTGGGCTAAGCTCCTTCTCCTCCTCTTCATCCTTTTCTCCCTGGGCTTCCAGGCTGAGCCTGTCACACACACATTTCCACCCTTGTTTCTGTGAAAGCAAAGTTGTTTGGGAATGATTCAGCCCCATCGGTTCTGCCTTGGGATTTGGGGTTTGGCTAGAAGTTCTCTCAATGACCCTTCCCGTACTGTCTTCTCTGGCTCTGTACATAAAGGGGCAATTAAACTTAATTTCTTCTGGCCCGCTCAATAGTAAAGGCCAGAAGGCACCATTAGATCACAATCTGACTTAAATTTATTGATCTAATTAGTGCTCAAAGGTATAAACGGGAGGTGGGAGCAGGACACTTAACATGTGATGCTGCGTGGAACTGGTCCCTTTTGCTCTCCTAATGCAAGCCTCCAGGTTGCCAGGGGCTGTTGTTTTTTCTCCTTGAATAACCAATTTTTATAGGATGTGCAGGGAAACTGTGTAGCTGGGCTTTGTTCTGACGATGCAATCTGCGCTGTCTGCAGCTCCCAACGACCTGCCGGGGAGCCATGTTTAGATTTTGATCCATCACGTCAATGAATATTTGTCAGCGTTCTGAAGGTTTAATGCTATTTGCCTGGTAGCTAACATATTCTCTCTCTAACCTTTTTTAGCTCGATTGCTAATAACGTACAGCCCACTCAGCCTACACTATAGAGTGGTTTGGTTTTTTTGAATTGTTTATAGATGAAAATGAGTAACCTCAGTAGCTCCAGAGCTGGAAGCAGCTCAAAAATACCTTGTCTTGGTTGCTACATGACTGTCTGCTTTAAAACCCAAAATAAAATCTTGCTTTTTGTTCTGTCATTCAAACTCCTCGTAAAACATCGTCAGGACCATGTATCTGTGAAAAGCAGGTGTTCTGATAAAAGCTTTCTGTACGTTTTTGCAAACCCAAGTCGGAGCTTGTACGTAGCAGCAGGTTTCAAGGACGAGGTTGATGTGGTGTTGAAAAGGGGATGGAAAACACCCCGTGGAAAAGGAGATTTGGTCTGTTTGCTCCTGACCAGCTGCAGGAGCAGGATCAGGCCCAGCTCTGGGAATGGCGGGGCCGTACTCATGGACTGGGAATGACCAAGCAACCAAACTTTGCACAGCTGAGGATATGTGGGTCAGGACCAAGCTCCTGAGCCAGGTATGAAGCGCTGGGCAGCCACCAGCATCTCCCTCTGCGCCGTGCTCCTCATGGCTCTTCAAAACCCAAACCTGCAGCATTTTCTTCTGTGTTGGAGGGGAGAGAGGTCTGCATGTCTTAGTTTAATTTTTTGTTTCACTCGCTCCTTTAGGAAAGAAATTCCCCAGTAGATCCAAAACCCCTCTTAACACGAAGGGATGCCAGCAGCCTGCTAATGGATTTTCTGCGGTGCTGGCTGCTGGGGAGCCACGATGAGAGAGATTTCATGGCAGCTGAAATTCCTCCAGTGGCTGCATTTTTCTAAATCCAAGATGCTAAATGTGAAATGAGATTTGGGATTCTTCAGGAAGGGGGGACCCTCCGGACTGGGCACAGAGCAGTTGCACAGCCTGGGATTATCCCCTATGAAGACCCAATAGCTGTTTCCCATCGTTTCTGGTTCAGCAGATGGTTACATCATGTGCTAAAAACATGCTGTTGAATATAATTTCAAGGGTCAGATCCTTTATTAAAGTAATGTAGCTAGAGCCTGAATTTTCTGCAAGGTCCCTATTTTGGGAGGGCAGCGTTTGCCGCGCAAATGGTGGTGCAGGGTCTGACCCAAGGTCTGCCCCCAACCTGCCTCCAGTGCTGGCTCTCCACGGGGCACAGTGGCTGTTTATTTAGGCATATAAATCTGTAGTTGGAGGGGAATGGCTGGCTCCAGGGAGATTAGACACTCCTTTCCAAATGCTGACCTTTTTTCCCAAGTCTCTTCGTAGCTTTGTTAATAAATCTGAGTCATCCATATTTCAACCTTCTGCATTAACTTGGCTGTTTGTCCTGTCTCTTAACATCTCAGCGTCTTGTTTTGCAGAGATAAAATGTGTGGGTGTGTGGCTTTATAAGGCAAATGTGTAGGCTTTTTAAAAACTCTCTGCTTTGCTGGTTGATTTGTCTCGTTAGGGTGTTTCTCCGCTGTCCCCATTCCTCATAGGTGGCCCTCCTCTTCTATCGTTGACTCGACAGTCCCAATTTTGGGGCAGTATTGGCCTGGTCCTTGCCGTTATCAGTCAGGCAAGGCACACGTCTTCTGCCCTGAGCTTTCTCCCAACCTGAGTTCCAGAAATCAGCAAAACCTGAGCAACCGCTGGCGTGAGCGATGCCCATCGTAAGCAGTGCACAGGGAAGCCTGAGCTATCAGCACCGTGTGATTTTTATCAGCTGAAATTGCGTCTTGTAAATATTTACTGGAATTTCAAGTAGGGTTTATCTAATTAAAGCCAAGTAAAACTTTCCATGAAAAGGAGCCGCCCAACCAGCGGTTGCTGGTGGATGTTTAGGGACACGTATAAGAGCTGGGGGGAGAATACAGGATATTTTCTCAGCTCTGCTGCTGTCTGTGGCTCGGGGCATCCTGAGCCATGTGAGGTCTTCAAGCAGCGAGTCACCCGTGCTGGGGACCATGTACCTGGTGGGCCCAAGCACATCTAGCTGTTCCTGGCAGCACCCTCCCAAATTTGCCATATGCCTGGAAGGACAGAGACAGGGGCTGGCCCGGCTGCCACGGCACAGGGAGGCCAGCGGGGATTTGCTGGGATTTGCAGCAGTGGTGGGTGTCCAGGACCCCTCTCCCTACGGGGATGGCCGTGCATCCCCCTGCCACTGCCGGCTGCGGCACAAGGCAAGCAAATGCATCTTTTTAATTCGCGTGTTTGTCAAGGTTGCCAGGACTGTAAACGTCAAATCTGAGGAGAAATATTTGGCACGTAAACCGTCTCCGCTCTTCCCCTCCAAACCGAGCACGTGGGTGGCTTTGATTCCTCCTCCCCTCGGCGGGACGGGAGCACGCAGTGCTGCGGGGCGGCTGCTCAAGCCTCCTCTCTTCTCTTTCCCTCAGGATCTAGTGCCCAGGAGGGAGGGACGCAGAGGATTTCGGCCATGGCCCCAAGGAAGAGGAGCGGTCGGGGGATCTCCTTCATCTTCTGCTGCTTTCGCAGCAGTGACCACCCTGAGATCACGTACCGGCTGCGCAATGACAGCAGCTTCGCCCTGCAGACCATGGAGCCTGCGCTGCCCATGCCGCCAGTGGAGGAGCTGGACGTCATGTTCACCGAGCTGGTGGTAAGTAGGATGCTTTTTACTTTTTTTTTTTTTCCCCCCCCTCTTTCTAGTCTCCCCAGGCTTGGTTTTGAGTTTTCAGGCAAGCTTTGATGTGAAGGGAGTATCAGGGACTGCTGTTGGGAGCGGTTCTGTGCTGAACCTTGAGCTCTGCTCCTCCTTGAAGTCCTGCTAGTTTGGAGTGACTTCTCTTTCTCGTTAGAAAGCCTTGATTTTGTAGAGCAGGGCTTGGAGGCTAGTCTGGCTTTGTGCACCTCCAGGGTGATGCAGGGGTGTCTGAGCCAGTAAAGCAGGTTGTTCCCCGTAGGTGCAAACTATTTGCTGGGCACTCTGCTACTCAGAAATCCTTGGGTTTGGGCTAAATTGAGATTTGGAGAGTCGGGATATTGTTTCTCTGTCCCTCAGTATCAAAACTCTGAAAGACGTGGATCTTCGATGGCCCCAGAGTGCTCCACTTTGAGTTGATTCAGCAGTGAAATGGGGCTTCTCTACGGTGGTTTGATGCATAGAGGGAGCTTGAAGTTGTGGTGCTGGTCAGTCACGCCTCATGGTACAGCATGTCCCATTAGATGCTAGGCAGCATGGTTTTGGTGAGCCAGGCCACTTGGTAGAGGAGAGCTCCAGGTTGTGTTATGAGAGCCAGTTTTGCCCAGATGTCCTTCTCCGTGGGCCAGATGAGACGTCTGTCAGACTGGGACACCCAACGCAGGATGGTGGGGATGAGATGCCCTGTGGCAGGACCTCTTCTTGCAGCAGTCCTGCAAAACGCTGCCGGTCGGGTTTGGTTTGTTCAGGTGGAGTGACTGCCTCTGTTCCATGTTTTTCTCCACTGATAACTTGGCCAAATCAGATTTTCCTGGGGAAGTTCTTTCCCATGGAAAACTCTCCCTGTGCCCCAGCCAAAGGCGGCATAAGGGCTTGTTGTGCTGAGGTTCAGCATAGCATCCCAGGAGGCATCCATGGAGGCTCACGCGCTGGAGACCCACCAAGCCTCATCTCAGCCCAGGATTTTCAAAGCATCTCCCCCAAATTCAGGTGGATGCTTTGTGCAGAGCTTGTGCCGCAGGGGACCACTGTGTGTGCGGCAAGGCAGGAGTCCAGCGGCACTTGCAGGGACTAGCAGGGCCCAGGGCATGCCCTGGTGTGGCCCTTCTGCTCTCCTCGTCTTGCTCCGTGATGATGATTTTCCCCCAGCTGAGGGTGAGAAGGTGGCTTGGAGGCAGCTGCTGCTCCAGGGCACGCCAGCAGCAGGAGCTGTGCTGGCTCCCCGGGGACTGAAGTCATTTAGGGAGGGGGGACAGTGGGTGCCCACCATGCTCCCATGCAAGCAGCTGCAACCCCCTGGCTCCCCAAAAAACCTATCAGGCAGATCTCGACCTGAGCCAGTGCCAGGTGTGAGGGAGAGGGAGAAGCCGAGCTCTGCCCCATGGGTGCAAGAGGGCAGGTTCCCATTCGGGGGAGTGAAGATGCAAACCCCCCGCCCCCTCCATTACAACAGCTCCTTCTTGCTCTCAGTAACCTGTTGGTGTCGGGTATTAAATTTCAGCATTAGTTAAATGGTTTGGAAAGCATCCCACCGTTTCTGTATAAACCCACTGTGTAGCATTTGGAAGAGAGACAGAGAAAGCACTCGGAGGCTTGGGCTGATTTTTACGCCTGCGGGAGCCCAATGCCACTCGGCCCGTCACGCTTGACCATCCAGGGCAGGATGGCTTGTGCCTACTCCGTGCGACCAAGGCTCCCTCCAAAGTCCTCGGTTGTCTTATTCAATTGGGTTGAAGGAAGTCAAAGGCGTTGGAGGGGAGCTGGAGGCTCTGCCAGCCCGAGTTGGTCCTTGGCCAACTCTTCTCTTGCAGCTTAATAGTGACTTTTCTGCCCCATTTGTTCCCATTAGGGACTCGGAGTGGCAGGGGTGGAAGATTTCAGGCCTGGGATGGGTGGTATCTTCAGGGACATTGCAGCAGTGGGTTTGGTCACTGGAGTGGACAATCCTCCCACAGAGACCAACAATCCAGCAGGGTCCCTGCTTTGCAGATCCCAGCCTGCTGCATGCATTGAAGGGCAAAACCTCCTTCTTTTTGGAGCCATCCCACAAAACAATTCTCTGGACTTGGGGTGTTTTTAAGTGTGCCTGTTTGTCTGAGGCAGGAAACGTCCGTAGCGTGAGAAATCTGTGATTGTCCTGTGCCAGCAGCCGAGGATGAGGGCCTGAGCTGCAGAGGGACATGGAGCAGCTGTGACTCCAAGGTCAACTAAAGGCTTGGTCTGCTCTCCCGGTGTCTGTTTTATGGCCTGCTTTATGTTAGATGGACACTTTGGATTTTAACTAAAGTAGTGAAATAGAATAGTTAAATAGGGTTTTATTCTGTGGCCGTGCAAGTGTTTCTGAGGAGGAACAACAGGGAAACAGGGGATGTTTTTTTTTGCCTGGGCACAAACAGGAGCAATTAGCCTGTAAGAAATGCGCCGTGTCCATCCTGGGCTGCAGGGACGATGCGCCCTGTCCCAGCCAGCAGTACGCAGCAGGCAGGGCCTTTTCCCTGGCTCAGGGCAGATGCAGATGTTGTTGCTGTGGTCAATGACTGATCACTGCTTCCTCCCAGAGGAACCTTTTCCCTTTCCCTTCCTTTCCCCTGCCTGAGCTGAATGGGTTTTCGTCGGGGTATTGTTGGGATGTCGCTCAAGCAGGCACCGGCCCCGCCTGAAAGGCTTTTCTTTGTCCGCTGTCCTGTTGGGGCTCGGGCCAGGCACAGCCACCCAGGGAGGAGCAGGTGCTGGCAGGGATGTGCAAACAAAAGCAGGGTATTTCAGCAAGATTTACTGATTTGCAGCTCCCTTGGCTGGGACAAGGCTTTACGATTTCTTACAGCTCTCCTTGCCTCGACACCGGTGTGTCCCGCCAGCTCGGGTCGGCGGTGTTTGCTTCCCGGGGCTCATGCAGCGATGTGGTACCTACCAGGCAGCATCCATCAGATTTAAGGAGTTTCAGGAGCCATCAGTCCTCCCCTAGGACACATCAGGAGGATCGCTGTGCCATGGGGCTGCTCTGCCCCAGCGAGGGGGAATATCTGGGGCTGTACGAGCTGCCTGCGAACCAAGAGAACAAAGCTGTGCCATCTGCCACAGCTTCTTTCAAGAGGCTCCTGCGTATCCAGGCTAACAATACGGCGTTTCTTCAAAGGCTGAAATCTTGCTTACACGCTCAGAGAAAGCACTTGCAAAGCTCCACATAATGGTGCCATATGGTAGATCTTGATGTAACAATCCTCTCTATTTTCTGCCAGCAGCTAGACTTCCCACCAGATGGGTAAATGACTAATGTCCTTTATATCTGCTTAACACTCCTTGTCACTCTGAGGTTCGTAATGAAACGCTCTGTGTGTGGTGGTGTGCATCGGCCCCGCGGGACGTGCGCCGGGCGGGGGGTGGAGGCATGGGGGGGATTGAACGGCTTGGTCCGGAGAGGACAGCGGGAGCCCTGGCATGACCCAGGACACCTCGCTGGCTCTCTTCCTGGTGGGGTGGGTCACAGTGGCGTCTCTGTCTCAGCAGTATGAGAGTGATGCTCTGGTGACTCCTCAGACTAGCTGAGTGCTGTGAGGAGCTGCCGGGTCCAGCATGGCTTTGCACACCCCTGAAGCACGAGGTGCTGCCTCTCCCTGGTCTCACATCTCACCCCCAGCCTGCATCCCTGCCGGCAGAGGGGTGGGCTCAGAGGAGATGCTGCCCCAGCCACTTCTCAAGGCTTGTGCTCTCAAATACCAGGACTTTGAGGAAATTCCAGCTACTGGTCCCAATGGGGCTTCTCAGACTCTTCACCTCCGACTTGTCCTTAGCGATGCAGAATAAATTAGAGCAGCCTCCGTCTAGCCCTGCAACCCACCTCTAATGTGCAGCAGCCCATTTTTAGTCTACAAAACCAGAGCAGGTAACCTTCCCCGGGTCCTTCCACCCAGACTGCAGCAGCCAAGCAGATCTGAGAGACCTGGGGAGGTGACACCGGGAGGCTGGTGTCTGGTGGCTGTGCAGTATCCCTAGCCCCACGGGCTCAGGACGGGTACAGACCCTTGCCTGCTGACGTTGCACTGTGTTAGTGACTGCCTTCACTGGGATCTGCTGGAGGGGAGGTATTCACACATGGCCTCCGAAGTGCTGGGCTTCATGCCTTCCCCTCCCACGACGTGGAAGGCTGCTCCATCCCTCCCTGCTGCTTTCTGAAGTAGTGGAAACTCGTGAGGCTGGAGAATAAAAAAAAGGTCTCTGCAGCTTACAAGATTTATCACAGCATTTGTTTTTGCTGTACTTGGGGCAACGAATACATTTTATCAGAGCTGCTCTTTGGATGCTATCTGTTAGGAGATAGCATCCCCCGTCACAGAGATTAATTCTGTGTCATCTTTGAAATGCTTCATGGTGGGCGATCGGTCTGTGTCACGTGACATGGGGTGCTTGGGTAAGACACTCCATGTGTAACTGTCCCGCAGAGCCGTGCCTTCCTGCCCTCTCAGCGTGCCAGGATGATTACTATTTTATATGCTGCTCAAATGGAGAGCGAAGGACAACCCCAAGGTGAGGAGAAGGCGGTGGTGTGGTCTGTGTGAGCACTGTTACGTGTTAATAGCAGTACAGGGTTGGGAACTCATTGCTAGTGATACCCAGTTTTACTTAGGAACTTAAGTATTGTGCTTTTCCTGGTGTCTAAGCCGGTAAGGACAAAGTATGAGGTTTTGGGCCTTGCAAAACAACACGGCTTTTAAGTAACAGCTGAGGGATCAGCTGCAAATCGAAGCTTGGCATTTCATGCTTGCAGGTCAGCTGTTGTTTTTTGCTACCTGGTCTTTGCAGCATTAAGGACTTCAGGATTTTGGGAACCACTGAATGGTGGCCGAAGCCATTTTCCCCTATATCTGCAAAGAAAAGCATGCAGTTGGTACCCAGGAAAAATACGACTGCAATAGCCCTTGTGTCCTGGGCAAAACACCCCTTTCTGCAGAGTCCATCCAGGGCCAGACATGCAGCAAGAGACTCCTGACCCCGTCTCACCACTGTCTCCCAAGACCAAGCTTCCTTGAGCTTTTAAGGAAGAAAACCAAGTGATTCAGTAATGTCTGCTTTTAAATTCACTCTGCAGGGAACCGTGTGGACACTTTTACTGGGCTGCCCACGTTTTGCTCCTTAGGTGCGAACAGCCTGGACCTGCCACGCTCTCGTCCCAGCCCACCGCTCACAGCACTTGTTTTTGTCACCTCGTGGCGTTACACCCTCACAGATAATCTCTTAAACGTATGGTTTTATGGGTAAGCATCTGATATAGAAGCCACACACCTACTCGGCAAGAAAATAAGGATTTTCTGCCTACATGCGTTCCATGGACTTGAATGAAGTAATCCACTGAGGAACGCTGTATTTCAGCTGAAGCATTCACGTAATTGCAGTGTCTATTACAGCTACAAACTAGTGTGGGGGCTTGCCCAAAACCCCTGCTGTTCCCGGCCCATAATTTTACAAAGGAGCCATGTTGTTGCACAATGTGAACCCCAGCTGAAGGCAGAGAGCACACAAGAGACCCCTTTGTTTCCAGGAGAAGTACAGCTGAAGTGGAAAAATTATATGGTCTACCTGCTAAATGCTTTCCACTTTGCACTTTGTAAAAGAGGAGGCCACATCCCTGGGAGATGCCTGCGCAGCTCATTTGGTAACGCGTCGGTGACCTGAACTGGGGCATTTAGGTTTTTGGCTTGCACCGGCTCCAAGCATTTCTGGCACAGGTCACCACGGAGACTACTGGCCTCATTGGATGTGGCATCTGCTCCAGCAGTGGTCTTCTCCTTCCTTATTGCTCGGTGTTTGGGTGGTGTTGCTGGAGTTATGGGCAGGATTGAGCAGCACAAGGGTTGTGCTTCATCACCAGCCTCAGCAGGAAGTGTTCCTATTGGGAATAGCCTGTGCCTGCCTTGTATCCATTGGCAGATGCAAATGAAAGCTGTTCATACTGCTGTAGTATCTGTCGCTGGCAGAGTCTGGGTGTTCCTCAGTGTGTGAGTATGATCGAGGTCGGCTTTTGGCAGCTGAGGCTTTCTGCAGCCCGGCAGGCAGGATCCTACCGAGCGCCTGGCAGTCCTAATTCCCATCAACTCCAGTGTTCAAATCAATACTGTTATTTATGGGGCTCAGCTTCCCTTCCCCAACAACACCTAAAATCTATAAGGCCATCTGATGCCTGCTTGTGCTAGGCATCTTGCTGAATGTCAAACCTCGGTCAGAAATTGCCTCCTCACAGGGTGAGTGTCTGCTTTGCGCCTGCTTGAGTTCTTAAAAATGACCTTAGGATGCCAGGTGTGACCAAAGCCATGGTTGTGGGGAAATGAGGAGCGCTTGTCCCACCCAAGCCACAGGTATGCAAGGAGTCCGCTTCCATCTTACGTTGCCATCAGCATCAGGATGTAGCTGGCTCCTGCTCCCCTCAGCCACATCCTTAGGGTCCCATGCACAGAGCAACAAATCTTGCGAAGCTTTCAGGATGGAGTTGGTGTGGGCCTTTGCAGCCACTAATTCCCATCTAGCCCCTTTTCAATGCCCTTCCTAGGGCCTTAGCTGGGGAAACCTTGGAGCAGTTTAGCCCCAGACCAACCATGCACAGCTTTCCTAAGCGAGCACCCACATTGGGCAGGGGACACCTGAAGCCACACTTAACCCATTGGTTTGACTTCCAGCTTCAGTAGCTCACAGGGATACCAGCAGCAAAGGTGGCGTCTAAAAACTGGTTGAAAAGGGAGCTGCTTCTTTGGGTCCCTAAAAGGTGGGAAATCCACATCTGAAAACTTCTTATTTATTTGCCAGCTCTGTGCTTTCTTTTGGTACAAGGTGCACCCACCAAAGGGCAGTCATGCCCCACTGTGGTTGACTTGAGTTTAATCCATTTTAGCGATCACAGTAGTAAATAACAGGCCGATACATCTTATTTTTTTGGTTTATTTTCAGGGTTTATGTACACTTGTGTGGAAAAAGCACGCTGGTGATCCACCTGCAAGGCTTCTACATCTGAGAGTGCTCTTCAGGGTAAAACCGCATAGATCAATAACTGCGGCCGTACAAGTACCCTGTGTTAATTAAAATGGGAGAAAGGTTTTCCAGATGATGTCGGTGAAAAGGTTACAGAAGGCCGAGCTCAATAAATAAAAAAAAAGTACATACATGCTGTTATAGATAGATATTACAACAGAAAAGACTGAGAAACCTAAGTAGACACTTCTCTGTTAAAAGACATTAGTATTGGAATATGAACACCTTTAAAACCTTTAGCCTATTAAAATAATTAATTAAATGAAATAACATTAAAGCAGTACGTGCTGTCTGCCTCAGGTGTTTGATCTGATGGGAACATGAACCAGCTGCAGCTAGAGTTTATTGAGGAGCTAGATCACCTATTGATGGCCATAATCTTTCCTTGCAGAAGAAGAAAGGAATAAGTATTTTATTTACATCTGTCCAATAACTGAAAGCTGCAGAGCAGGGTGGATTGGGGTCTTTCCAGTTCCAGTCTGGGACTAAAAATTCAATGTGGGAAGAGGTTGACTAGGTGTAAGCACTTCAAAGTGCTTATGCATTATTCCTTCTTGCTGCTAGCCATTCCCTTGCTGTAGGCAGTTTCCTTTATTCAAAAAATTCATTACATGATAAAGGCAAAATTAATAAGAATCTTCTATCTGTTAGGCTTATTCATTAAGAAATATGAATAGTTGATTTTTGTTCATGTTCTGTAATTCCAGCTACAGGTCGTCAGGGATAGATTAAAAATATATGGTGATTATATTGGCTGGGGTTGGTTTGTCTGGGGGGTTGTTTTCAAGTTCTCAGGGTACTATGGCTGAAAACGCGTGCTAGGGAGGAGGTATTTTTATTACTATTACTAAAAATAAAAGACTTCATTCACTTCATTTCCTATTTAAAAAAACAATAAGATAAATCTGCGTAGGTCGAGAATTGTAATCGCCTAAATAAATGTTGCAGATAGAGGAGCTCCTCCTGCGGTGCGGGATGCGTTTCAAGGGGGTGGTTGTCTGCACTGGAACAGCCGCAGATTAACCAGTCTGTTTCTTTGGGAAGACAGCTTAAAAAGAAAATAACGAGCTATGTCAGACGCTGGTGCAGGTGGCTGGCAGTGGCAGGCAGGCAGCTGCCCAGCTGGCCGTGCGGGCAGCGCCTGTGCACAGCGGAAGGAGATGAGATGAGGTACGGGGGCAAAAATGCTGATTGCCGTTTCCCTTGCCACTGCAGCGTTCTGGGCTAAATCAAATGGATGAACGTGGAGAAGAATGCCTGGAAGAGAGTGAAAAAGCAATATGACCCCTGAGAAAGGAAGCTGATGCAGACTTCTGCAGGCCATTTTTATTTTTTTTAATTCCCATGTTGTACCAGTTAATGCCAAATGTTGCCAGAAAGTTCCCGCTTGTTTCTTTCTATTTTTTTTTTCTTTTCTGAGCAATGTTGGATCTTTCATGCTTTACTTGAGGATGCAGGAGATCTTGCCTTTATGTGCTGCAGTCTCACTGGTGTCCTTACAGAAGTTTCTAAACTCTGTGCATCCATCCATGAGAAGTAAATTCACTTGCTCTTTATTGTGTTGGTCACTTACTGACCCAGTGATGTCTTTCTGAGTGTGTGTGTATATATATACGTACCTATATGTGTGTATATATATGTACATATATGTGTTTATATATAAACCTAGAATCCAGCCAGCAAATTTTAATTAATTTTTATTTCAATTATGGTAATGGATGATCTCCTTGTTTTCCCCCCGTCTTCCCCACATGTTACGGTTACACAGTTTATCACCCAGAAAGGTGCATTAGACTTAAAAGTTTTTCATCTTTTTTCCTACAACCTCTGAAGATATTTTGGGGTGCAGACTCCTGTATAGGGAATTACAGAATCACAGAATCACAGAATGGTTAAGGGTTGGAAAGGACCTCTGGAGATCATCTAGTCCAACCCCCTGCCAAAGCAGATGCCCCTAGAGCATGTTGCACAGGGTCATGTCCAGGTGGGTTTTGAATATCTCCAGAGAAGGAGACTCCCCACCCTCCCTGGGCAGCCTGTTCCAGTGCTCTGTCCCCCTCAAAGTAAAGAAGTTCCTCCTCATATTCAGATGGAACTTCCCATGTTTCAGCTTGTGCCCATTGCCCCTTGTCCTGTCACTGGGCACCACTGAGAAGAGTCTGACCCCCTCCTCTTGACACCCACCCCTAAGGTATTTGTAAGTGTTTATAAGATCCCCTTTCAGTCTTCTCTTACTTAATTGCCCCTTACTTAATCTCTACTCCCCAGTTACTTCATGCAGGATGCTTGGTGGCCCATGGGACCTGTGGGCTTTAGGGGAAGAACCCATGATGGTCCTGCTGGGGTGTTGTGGCCATGGGTGGGCAATGCTCAAGCTCGCCCAGCTCCGAGAGCCCATCCTGGAGGCTGTTTCTGAAGTCAAGAGATTTGCAGCATCCTGCTGGCTTCCTGCTGCTGCCCCCATTAAAGCCTGTGACTCACAGCCCATGAAAGATGCTCATTAAAATGTCCACCGTGGCATAGGTGAAGTGGCAGGGACAGGAGCTTGCACCGAGGACTGCTCTGTGAGTCTGGGGCTGCACTTGATGACCTTTCTGCTGGGAGGGTCAAACATTTCTTCCAGAGGCAGTGCCTCGCTTTTCTGCTTGATCTGGCTTTGCCTTCGGGAGATGGTTGGAGACTATGGTGGCTACAAACCAGAGAGGTGGTGGAGTCTCCCTCCCTGGAGATATTCAAAAGCCATCTGGACGTGGTCCTGGGCCATGGCTCTAGGTGGCCCTGCTTGATCAGGGGGTGGACCAGAGGACCGCCAGTGGCCTGGGCTCCTCATATCACCGGATTGCCAGCTCGAGGAGGTACGGACCATGGGAACATCCCCCCTGAGTGCTGCTGTGTGCCCTCCAAGGGAAAGGTATAGAGATCACTTGATGAAAACTTCTTTGGCCGTCAGCGTGCTGAGCTGATCCATGTGTTTCTAAGGTAGCTTTAGGAGAATGGTGTGGCATCACCTTCACTGGAGCTCGTGCTGTGCTCAGAGAGAGGGGGAGGTTTGCTTTGCTTGAGCAGAGAGCCGTCAGCAAAGCAAGCTGCACGGAAGTATTTTACTTCCTAGAAATAGCAAATACACGCTGAGAATCAAATCTCCCTTATGAGGTTGGGTTTTTTTTAAACATATTCAAATGAAGATTTAATGTGGAAATGTGTTTCCTGATCTAAAGGTGGATAGTTTAACTGTACGGGATAAATAAATACACTCTGGGCAGAGACTTCCTTTTGGTAGCAAAATGAGGCTGTTATTTTATGTGCTTTTGACCCGATTCCAAAAAAATATTTAAAATAGCGAAGTTGGCAGATCCTGCCATGGGAGGCAGCCAGGTGGAAGGGGCAGAGCTGTGAAAGGTGAGGCTGAAGTGAGGGGTGAGGGCTGTGGGGGTGATGGACACCGACCCACCGGTTATCTTCTCACTCTTCAACAGCTGCCAACATCGCACGCTGTAGCGGGAGCGCGTGGCTGGCAAATGGCCTATAAAATTAATTGCCAGTTAGAATTACCTAATTATCGAGCTCATGATTATTAATTGAAGGCGCATATGGGTTTGAGGTTGTGCACCGCTTCTCTGCCGCACTACAACGCTGCTGTGCAGTTGCTAAAGGCTTTGTCAGAGCGGCGTTTGTACAGTGGTCTGTGAGCCCCCAGCAGATGGCTGATGTTCCTGTCCTCTCTTGGTCTTTTGGAGTTTGAAGAGCAGTTTCTGAGCAGCCTGCTTGGGGCCAAGGAGTACTGAGGCAGCCATCAGTGAGCATAAGCGAAGGGCTCGAGGTGGATGCAGGAATCCCCATGCACATAAAACCAGTAAAGACCTGACTCTTCACGGGTAAGTTGCTGTTACGGCTAGGAATAACCGTCGTTAGTCACTGTTTGATTATAAGGATTTTTGTTATTCACTGGGTGCCGTGTGGTATTTATTTAAACACCTCTCCCAAGTATCCTGCAAGATATCAGTAGGTGGGTGTTGCTGAGTGACACAGGGCTGTGATGACTGAACGTGTTAGAGCTGGGGCACAATGAAGTGTGCTGTGTGGGGCTCAGAAGTGTTTCTGCAGCTTTTTTGGATGTGTTTACACGTTGTCGTGTGCCAGCACCTAATATGATCTGCTTTATCCCTTCTTTCTTCCGTTTAAGCTTCAGCTGAGTTTTAGATTTTTTTCTTGGTTAATAAATCTTTGTGTTTGCACAAGTTGTATTTTAAGGTATGGGTATTTTGAAAGTTTTAATAAATATTTTTCTGAGGACCTAAGTACAGATGTGTGTGGCTAGTGCTTTCATGCCTGAATCCCAGATTCACGTGACATGAAAACGGGGTCACAGAGGAAGCACTGTCCTGCGCTAACTCAAATCCTCACCACGGAGGTAAATATTCATCAGGAGACCCTCATCCTCTCCCACACTCCCAGATGTACTTCTCCAATGATGAACTGAATTTCAGCTGGGTCCCTGTGCAAGTCGTCATCCTTTAGACATGCAGAATTGGGGCTGAAGCAGATCTTGGGTGTCTGACTGGCTTGTAGCCTGAGGAGACACAACGGAGAAGGACATTGAGTGAAATTCCAGTTTCGAGGCGTGGAAGAGTGACAAGACTTGCCCAAGGCTGGGGAGGAGATCGGTTGCTGGATATGAATCCCTGACCTCCCAAATTTTAAGAACATGGGGAGGTTTGAAAGCGGCGCTCGTTGGAGGAGTCCCTAAGCCAGGTTCTCCTCTCTGGGTGCAGAAGGAGGAGAGGTGTCTCAGATTGGACTCAGACTTTCTCAGTCCTCTTTTTTTTCCAAGTCTCTGTCACGGCAGCATGTTTATTTCTGTTGTAAGGGTGTCCTGTAAGTCTGCTTCCAGAGCTCCACCAATGTCAGCTCTGTGCAGCACAGTGGTTTGAAGAGTCAGTCAATATGGGGGGGAAAAAGTCAAGGAAGAGGCAAAGCTTCTTCATGCGTGTATAATGGAAAAAGCTCCATAACACCTTTCCTTTTGAGGAGTAATTTCATCAAAAAAGTGAAATCATTGCCTGAAGTGAATGTGTAAGCCTTTCCAAGATGTTCAGGACTGCCAGCAGCCCTCCGTTGCTGCGTGTTGTGCTGGAGGGCCCTTGGGTTTGGGTTACAAGATAGCTGAAGGCTCCCTTCCTAGGCTACGGGGTGCAATATGAGCTTTAATTAGATCAACTGAATTTCTTAGTGGCCTCTGGGCTTGCTGATGCAGGGACCCATCTTTCCCCGTAGGCATCTTGCTCAGCCTTCACCAAATGGGGCTTTTACCTTTGATTGGGGTACCAGGGGCTACCAGCTTTATTTGATAAGCATTATTATTCAGGCAGGGAAACTTTAATGGGTCTCCATGTGGTTTTTTTTTTTTTTTCTTTTTTTAGTTGCTGGAATTGTGTAATTTTTAATGGGGGTCCTTTTAATTAAATCCACTGGCTGGGTGGGATGAGTTGGCTAGAGGCCACGGCAGGGCTCTCCTGTGACCTTCTGCAGCATCTCCAGTGCTCCCACTGCTGCACCAACACCCCTCCAGCGCAAGGATTGTCATAAGCAGTGGTGATTTTAAGAGACATCCATGGTTGTAAGATCAATGTTGGCTTTAGCAACGAGCCTCCCAGCCCTGCCTGAATGTTTTATTTAGTTCACTGATAAAAGCTTTGACCTACATCTAGCACCAGGAAGCGACGAGGCTTTGATAATACTCGGGCATCCTGGTGGAGGGCACGCTGCTAACCAAGCCTCAAAGTCAAAAATGGATATGTCCTTTAAAATAACATCAGATAAACCAATAAAGGTTTCAGTCAGTAAACAGCTTTATCTCTGCCAGGCAATACGTAGTCCAGTTTTGATGGAGAGGATGTACCTCTTTATGAACTGTAGATATTAGGAAAAGAACTTTTTTATTTTTAGTTATAGGAAAATAAGCGAAAAGCCAGAAAAGAAACCCCCAGTTTTTGATGATATGAGGGTGTCAGTGATGGAAATGGGCTGCACCACTCGGGGTGCTCAGTGAAGCAGTTATCTGTGGTTGTAAAAAAGAAAGGTCCTATTTGAGCTGTTCTTCGCTGTACGTGTCTTAGATGTGGTCTGTCATCTGGAGCCCGCAGTCCTCTGTGTGAGGCTGTCTTGTGGGCGGCTGTCATGGCTTCATGGCTGTCCTTTCTAAACCGCTTGCTGCCTTTAAAAGCAATGAAGGCGATGTCTGGGAGGAATGAGGCAGGGAGGGTCGCAGCCCCATCCTCCCAGCAGCCAGCTGTAGCCCAGGAGTCAGCGGGAGGTCAGCAACAGCGGGATGAGAATTAGCGTCATTGCCCTGACAAATCGATTGTCACGGGGCGATGCTGCAGGGCCACCGCTGCTCTGTGGTGTGGCCCCACATTGATTTACGCTGCTTATCTGGGGGGTTGTGTCCGTGCCATCACCCATTTGTGTACTCATGTTGCATGTTTTGTGGTTTTTTTTTTCCCTTTCCAGGATGAACTTGACCTCACGGACAAGCACAGAGAGGCCATGTTCGCGCTGCCGGCGGAGAAGAAGTGGCAGATCTACTGCAGCAAGAAGAAAGTAAGAGACCTCTCCATGCTGTGGTCGGGGGCTGAGCCCCTTCCCTCTTGTGCAGCATGGGGAGGAGATGTGGGGAGGGACACAGCTCTCTTGGGATGCTGAGTGGTATTTGGGGTGTTACAGAAATGCATCAGTTCTCTGGGGAAGCAAGGACGACCAGCGAGGTCTTCAGTCTCCAAAATGTATAGCTCTTCCTCCCGAGCCCATTCAGGTTGGAGGAGGTGTCCCTGTGCCCTGCACAGCTGTCCTCCACCCCATGCTCGGCTGTGCCAGCACAAGAGGGGCCACGTGAAGCTCCATGGCCACTGAGGCTGGCATTGTGGCGGTGGGGGGCTGCTCTGGTCCCCATCTCTTGTGGCCCTGCTCTTCTCTGCTGCTGTCTGGGGGCCTGATTACAGCCTGCCCGAAAGCCTCCCCCTCCCCTGGCTTTCCAGTTTACTGCCATGTGCTTTAGTCCGGTGGTGCAGAGGTTGCTTTTAGGGTGAAACTGTGTCACCCCTGGCATGATGAAGGGCTTTAGGTTCACAGGTGTAACTGGGATACCACTGATAAGAGACGAGAATTGATGTGAGTTGCTGATCTGTCTGCTGAGCTCCCAGCGTGACGTGTCCTCTCGGTGACACTGCCCGAGTGACCGTGTTTCTCAAGCTGAAAACACGCATGGACGTTCTCCCAATGCCGAGATCGCTGACGTTTGCTTCTGCTCTTGGGGTTATGCAGCCTGAGCGGCGTTGGGTACTGTGGGCTGGCAGCCTGCAAAGTGGCCAAAACCACTCTTGTTTTCCCCAGTGTACTGAAGATTTTTGCACCTGTATGTTGTCACAGGAGTTACACCCAGCTATCTGTGCTGAGACTGATTTTCTCTCCCAGCCTTGGCCAAAGCAGAGATCCTGCAGGATATACCGCTGTGGGGAGAAATGGGGCAAAAGTCCTCAATCTTGCAAGCAGGTGGAAGGACGCCAAAGCCTGCGAGCGAAATGCCCCCAGCTGGGGACATGGACCTGTTGGAACAAGTCCAGAGGAGGCCATAAAAATGATCCGAGGGCTGAAGCACCTCTCTTATGAAGACAGGCTGAGAGAGTTGGGGTTGTTCAGCCTGGAGAAGAGAAGGCTCCAGGGACACCTTATAGCAGCCTTCCAGTGCCTGAAGAGGGCTTGTAAGAAAGATGGGGACAAAATTTTTAGTAGGGCCTGTAGTGATAGGACAAGGGGTAATGGTTTTAAACTAAAAGAGGAGAGATTCAGACTAGATACAAGGAAGAAATTTTTTACGCTGGGGGTGGTGAGACACTGGCACAGGTTGCCCAGAGAGGGGGTAGATGCCCCATCCCTAGAATCATTCAAGGCAAGGTTGGACGGGGCTCTGAGCGACCTGATGTAGTTGAAGATGTCCCTGTCATTGCAGGAGGGGTTGGACTAGATGACCTTTAAAGGTCCCTTCCAACCCAAACCATTCTGTGATTCTATGATTCAGTTCCCAAATTTGCTGCTGCATCCCCTAACCCAGCTGCAGGAGCTGGCTCGGCAGTGCTGGCAGTTGCCTGGCCCCACTCAAAGGACGCTCACTGCCATTAATGCCTCTTTTCTCTTTCTGCAGCAATGGCACCAGATTTTCCAGCCGTGTTTTAGGCCAAGAGCAGGCTTACCTTGCTCATGTAGGATTAAGTTTTAAGCCTCTCATAAATACCCCTGAAATCCCTGTATTATGGTTAGACAGAGGCCTGCAATGCCCGAGATTTAAACTGGAGGGGAGAAGAGATGTTAACAAATTACAGGCACTGGTCTGAATCAACAAGAAAGTGGGGAGGGGACGCTCGCTCGTCACTGCCTGTCCGATAAGCGGAGCTGTGCTCCACCGCGTCTGGATAAGGGGGGACAACAGAGACTTAAATCAAGCAAAGCCGTGTAATTATTATTGTGAGTGGAGATTATGTGCTATCTAATCTCCCGAGGAAGGGTTTAGATGGGGCTGATGGTGCCTCTTTCCTATCCCAGCACCTCCTTGTGCTCAGGTTTTTTTTTTTAAAAAACCGTGCTGAGAAGCTCCCTGCTCCCGGGGCGTGTTGAAGGAAGGAGCCACAGAAGCGCCCCATGGCATCCTCAGAAGTCCTGGGAGCAGGCACCCATCCGAGGCTGGATCCTGGCTGCTGTTCTGCTCTGGTCCTTGTTCCTCTGGCTGCTCTCAGACGCTCCTTCCCTGCTCGTGATGCCATCTTGGTGAGCTGCAGAGTGTATGTGCCACTGCTTGCTCTGAAGGAGATGTGTTGGTGGAGATGAATGCTTTTCTCCTGGTTTTTAGTTAAAAATGAGGGAGACCATATCAGTGGAGGCTTCAGCACTGGAGGAAACCAGGAATCTCATGGGCTGGAGGGCGTGTCTCTATGGATAGCAGGCTCTAGGCAGTCCTGCTCCTATGTGATGGCGACCAGTAGGCAGCAGAAACATTGGTGGCTATCCCAGCAGCTCGTGGTAAATCTTACTCATGTGCCTATGTTTTTACGAGGACAAATCACCTACATGGCAGCCTGGCATCGAGGAGAGGGACTGGGCTTCTCCAGCTGAGAGCAATGGCCGGGTTTTGGCTGGGGCAGTGGAGCTGGAGGCAGGGCAGGGGTCCTACCTCTCTGCCTTGGCTGCAGTCTGAGTGGTGGGGATTTGGGAAGTCCAAGATGTGCCCAAACCCTTTGGCCTGCTTGTGTTTAATGGCAAGTTGTTGCTTGAGATGCTGGTAACTCCTCATTTCACCTGGTGGGTCCCAGGGGGCTGGCAAAAGTGGACATCAGTCGCAGGCAGCTGCCTGACTTAACCAAGGATCCAAAATAGTCCCCTGGGCAGTTTTTGCTTATTCCTCTGCTGCCAGTTTTGGTTCCTGTTGGAAACAGACTGTTATGAGTTAGGTGACTTTGACTCCAAAATGTCCAGTTTGGGGCATTCCTGATTTTTAGCATTTTCCCTGTTTTTCTGCTGCTTGCAGCGCTCCCCACCGCAATCACGGAGACCAGTTACAGCGAGCTCCACCTCAAAAGAGCAGCATGAGGCAGGACAGAAACGCTACCCAGCCTTCTCCTGGGGTTTTTCCTCAAAAATCAGCTTTGCTGGGCTCCAAAATACCTTGCGCTGTGGCCGTAGCCCACACAGCCAGGGCACTCCTCTGCCTCCATCGATGCAGCACAGAAAGCAACCTGAATATCTGTCCTTTCAGCGTGTTCCCTGCTGCTATGTGCCGTGCCTGGTGCTTCTGCTTTGCCGGCAGTGTCATCCACTGTACTCGGCTCTCCAGAGTGCATTCCAGTTGTTGCACTTTTTATATATTCCCATGATGGGCAAGATTTGGTAAAAGGTGACCAAAATGAGACATCTTCTTGTGCTGGGTTGTCCTGGAAAGGGACCTGGCAGCACCTGGCCTTGGCAGTGCTCGTAAAGAAGAAATAAGGGAAAACCAGCTATTCCCCAGGCGTATTTCCTTCCCTGTAATATTTCCCCCTGGCCTGCAGCCCCGTATCCTGGTTTCTCTGCCCTGCAAGCAGCTGTTTTTATCCCAGCCCACAGTACCGGCTTGGCAGGGCAGAGGTTTTGTCCTCCCTGATTCTCCATCTATGGAGACACAGGGTCTGATCCCAGCCCTGACCCTGCTCAGAGCCGGGTGTTGCTCTAGATGGACTCCTCATGGTCCCATCCCACCTGCATCACTCTGTGATGCTTGGGGTGGGGGGCAAAGAGAGAAAAAGCATCTCATGATGGGGGCTGGCGAGTCTGTTGGCAGCAACCGGAGCAGGAACTGAAGTCTGCATTAAATCCGGCAGCTGTTCAGTGCTCGGGTCGGGAGAGAGATTTAAAGATTGTTGGCGAGACCTTCTTTGAAGTCGTCGGCCCCCTCAATGGCTGTAATAAAGCAGGGAAATGCAAAGGTGGAGATGCATTAACAGCAGAGTGAAATCTGCTTTCAGAAGTGGTATTTCTGGATGATGACTTGTTTCATACTTCATCCCGAAATATTTCACTCCCCGCTGGCCCCGCGCTCCAGGAGAGGATATTGCTTGGAAGCACGGGGAGGAAGCAGGAGGGTTTCCAGCTTTACCGTTTCTTTGGCTGCAGGTTTACTTCAGTGGAAGAGGGTGACTCAGGATGGGCTTTCTCAGGAGGTGACACTCCAAACGGAGTTAATTATTAACACTGCACGCTTAGTCTGCAGCACCTCTTAATTGCAGGAGGTTTGGCTCCTGCCAGCCCACGTACATAACGTCAAGCTATTAAAGCAGCTCACTGGGTGATTTTTGTGAGCCTCAAAATATGGGTGGATACGGGGGTGTTGGGGCAGAAGCACAGCATAAATAACCAGGTGGAAGGTGGAAGGGATCGGTAGCAAAAACCAGCTTATGCAAATGCAGGGTCGGCTCTGCCCCCCTCCCTTTCGATGGGTCTGAGCGTCTGTAAAGCCGGGGTAGGGGAAAAATGACCTGCAGGGCTGCCAAGTGATGCTGCACTCTTTAAGCTTGTGTTGACAACCGTTGGCATCGCTAACACTGCGTGCGTAGCTCTCAGCAGCGTTCAGCTTTCCCTTGCAAGCAAAACTTACATCTAAAATTTCCTCAGACATCAGATATAAAACCAGGATCGCTTCGCGTTAAGAAAAAGCAGCGGTGGTGCTTTTGCAGAGGAGAATGGGGAAAAATGTGGTAAATAAAAGAGCGATGACCCTCCAATAACACAATATTTCCCAGCCAGACAGCCTCTTCCCCCTCTAACTGCGCCTTCCACCCACTGCCTCCAGAGAGCTTCTCTTTCCAGCTCGCTCTTCCACTTGTCCTGCTCAGTCCTGCACCTGGTTCACGGGGCTTGTGTTGCTATTTCTTTCATGTAAAGAACATCAATTTTTTTTTTTTTTGCTGCAGTAGCAGAACTAAGGGCAAAAGCTGACAAAGATGGCATGCAAGGGGAGGAGGAAAAAAGAGCTCAGCATTTTGCTGTGCTCCTGGGTCACGTGGGATGGACAAGAAGCGTTTCATGGCCCCTGAGCATCCAGATATACCTGCGGTTATTGCAGCAGCAGGTTGAAATATCATCTTGGGTGTCGTTTTCTCAGGCTGACTGAGAAATGGGCTGTTTGCATGGCTGGGGGTATTTTTCAATAGGAAATGTTTATAGTTTTTATCTTTAAAGGCAATTCCCTTTTTCGTTCCAATCACAACACACTTTTGTTTTAAGCAAGGTTTTCGTCCATCTCCGGCCAAAAAAAAATGCATCTGTTAGCAATCTTTTTGGATTTTAAAGCAAAGCTTTTCAAACAATGAACCAGCTGACTACCAAAGGCATCTGGTCGTGCTATATTTGCTTATGGGGAGCGTAATTTTTAAACCCTGGGAAAAGCGTACGAGGGCCCGTGTGTATTTGTAGAGGAGAGGGTATAGGAAACGTTAGCATACGGAAAACCAGAGTGGTCTGAGGTGGGACGGTTCAGACCCCGCAATCCCAGCTCAGGGAAAATCTGATGAGATTACAGCCCTTTGCAGCATCGCTCCATGGAGAAACAGCTTTGGTTGCATCATTTAGGTTTTGTTGCGGGGATACTTGGGGGAGTCGAGCGGCTGGAGGGACGAGGAAGACCTGGAGGGCTACGGTGGGCAAAAACCTCCACCAGTGCATGCCTGGCAAAGGCTCGGCCGCGTTGGCGGAGCTGGGCTGGATTTAAACCTCCCATGCAGGCTTCAGAGCCATCGGCTTTAAAACCCATCCATGCCACTGTCTGCTTCTTTTTTGACCTTGCAAACAGCATCCAGGTGGATCACCCGCAGCCAGCGGGGGGGTGGGGGGTTGCCAGCTGCTGGCAGCTTCCCCTGCTCCTCCATTACAGAGCAGCAAAGAGGGGTGGGGAGCACTGCAAAAAAAAAAACGCAATTAGGAGGATGCTTAAAAAAGGGGGTTGCTTCTGTTTTTTGCACCAGGTGCCAGCTGAAGATGGTTTGTTGTTTTTTTAAACCCCTTGCTGTGACTTTCCTGATTTGAAGTTCTCCTGGGGCAGGCCTGCCTTGCAGGTAGTGCCAACAGGGAGGTGAACCATCAAAGTCACAAGCATTGTTGCTGAAGGGCTCTCCAGGGTTTGCTTGGAGCTGGCTGCTGCAACCCAGCCCTTTCCTTCTGGCTTGATTTCACCTTGAAGGATCTAACCTGGTGTGTTGGACATCAGGTAGGTGGGGAACCTGGCCAGCCACCCTCCGGGGCTCAGTTATTCCAGAGCAGCTCCAGATCCATCACCATCACCATGGGCTGCGAGTGTGGGAAGGAGGCTGCTGGATCAGATGGAGACATTGCCTGGAGGCTGGGCATCTAAAAGCTGTTGCCAGAAGCTTGATTTGGAAGCAAAGCAGCCGTAACAAGGCACTGAGGAGCTTCACAGGTGCCTTTCTCCCCACAGCCATGGGGACATGCTGCGAGCAGGAGGGTGCATTGCTCCTGGCAGCTGTGTTCCTGCAGGTCAGAGGGGCAGGAGCTCATGGGGATGCACCTTCCAGGTGTAAATAACGGTGCCCAAATGGAGCCAAAACCAGCCTGCAAACTGCTTTCCTGCCACCGCTGGCTGAGCCACCACCTCCTCTGTGCTGCTGCCCAGTGTCCCAAGGATGGTCACTGGGAAGAGTAAGGGCAGTCTGGCTGTGGGAGCTGCCAGCACCCCGAGGGAGAGGCACACAGACTGTGGAAGTGTCAAGCTTGTCACCAAGACGTGGCAGGGCTGGGAAGCGTGACATCTCCCCAGGAAGAGCAGAGGGGTGGCTGGAGCTGGCAGATCAGTGACCTTCGCTTGCAAAAGCTCCCACTAATGAGGCATCTTGACTGGGCACTGCTTTTCCTGCGGCGCCCGGCACTGATGGAGGGGATGGAGCTTGTTCCTCGGGTTCACACCATGACACACCCCCGTCACTGCCACCACGGTGTGAAATAGCCGAGTGGCAGCATCCGTCAGCCCCACGCGCAGAGCCTGGGAGCAAAGGGATGGCAGAGGCGAGGAGAGAGTGCAGCGGTGCTGGGGCTGCAGCTGATGTGATTTGTATTTCTGCCAGGTCCCTGGAAGGAAGAAGTGGGTGTCAGGGGGAGCGGGTGGGAAACAAAGCGGGGGACGAGGCAAAGATTGCCCTTGGCTGCACGATTTTGGTGCTTTCCAATTTTTGCGGCAGAGCACGTGTGTCCGTCGGGGCCGTTTCCCAGAGGACGGCGAGGGAAGTTGATGCAAATGTTGCAGATGAGAAGGCGTACCTGTCCGTGCACGGTGTAGTAACAGCCATCAGCCTGCCTCTGTCAGAGCAGCTCGTAGGAAGCCACAGCACAGCACCAGGCTGCCAGCAGGGTTCAGATCAGCCCTCACTTCTGTGCTTCTAGACAAGAGTGAACACAGCAAAGACCTAAACACAGCCCAGAGAAGAAGAAATCGTGTCCCGGGGTACCAGCCGGGCAGGATGCAATGGAGCAAAACTACAAAACTGACATCCCCAAAACCCACCCTGGGTGCTGGGAAACCATTTCACAAATTCACCCTTTCAACCCGTGGTGCCCACAGAGGTTCCTCCCCTCTCCAGCCTCTGAGAAAAACCTTGCGAGTTGCTTCCCTCCGGGCTCATCACTTTGTCGGCACGTTTCTTTACCATGACCGAATGCACCAAAGGACACTTACCAGTGGGCTGTAGACCATTAGCCGCGGTAATTACCACTGAGCAACGTCCTGCAGCGAGCCGAGGGAAGCCCCTGCCCTGATCTTTGCCTGCCTTATTGTGCAGTCCCCCTTTGCCTGGCAAGCAGCTTCCTGATGAGCCTTCCCAGCTGCTCATCTGGATTAATGAGGTTCTGCTGCACTTAATTGAGAGCTCTCTCTAAATTGGGGGTTTCAGGGAGGAAATGCAAGAGCCCGAGGGAGCCAAGCAAAGGGAAATATTTATAATGCAGCATGTTAATTATAAATGAGCAGTTTAGCCAATTTTGTTGTTCAGCCTCCCCTCTGCCCTCCCCCCAGAGACCTTTATTTTTTTGCTCCACTGCTTCCTTTCAGCTTTAAACGAGCAGCAGGTTTGGATCCCTGCCTGCCTCGCAGGTGTTTGCACCATGCAGAGAGGCCCTGGGATGCAGGATGGCCTCCCTGCCTTCCCACCCCATTCCTCAGCACGGGTCTCGCTCCCTGCCCAAATCTCCCAGCTGGGTGCAGCTGGACACCTCTTGGTGCTGTGCCGTGATGGGGACCTCACCACCCTTCCCAGCTGGTGTTGCTGCTGGGAGCACTGGTGGGAGAGGGATGCTCCTTATAAGTGGTGCTGGTGGTACCCTAGGGTGATTGGGAGGACCTCCGGTGACATCTCCAGGAGGTGAGTGACAGGAGCTGGGCTCGTTTTGGGCCATGTTCAAGGCACATTTGGGTGCCCCAGCTCCGCTGTCCCCCGGGGCACTGTTTGTGTTCCAGGCTCTAAAGCAAGGCAGGAAAGCTGGGAAAATCACAGCCTTTGCCAGCAGGGTTTGTGCAGAGCCTTCCCATGGCAGAGCGTAGGATGGCTCAGCGGGGTGGGTTGGCAGATGTCCTCGTCATCCCTCCCTCCTTCTTCAGTGCCATGGGTATGTGCTCTCCTGGTTCTGGTGCGCATAGACGGTGTGCTGTGTATGGCTGTGTGTACCAGGGAGGGCTCCAGTTTGGCACACGGGAGCAGGTGGGAGTGTCCTTTAGGAAGGACAGTGTGAGCTGAGAAGCCAGAAATACCTGGCTCCCTCTGTCAGACAGGATCATCACCAAGCAGGAAGGTAGCCTGAGCATCACCCCAGCTGGCTGGCACCACTGAGGAACCATGGGGTCATCCAGCAGGACGGGGGGGGCGGCACTGAATGGGGCCAGCACCAAGAAACTGCCCTTTGGTTGCAGGAAAATCACAGAATCAACCAGGTTGGAAGAGACGTCTGGGATCATCGAGTCCAACCGTTGCCCTGACACCACCATGTCAACTAGACCATGGCACTAAGTGCCATGTCCAGTCTTTTCTTAAACACATCCAGAGATGGCAGCAAGTGATGCTCCGGAGATTGAACCTGCCATCGGGTGCAGCCTGACCTCACATCCCCATGTCCCCATGGTGGTTGGCCATGGGCAGTTCCCCCGTATCCTGTTCCCACCTCGCCCCTGGGGGCTGGTGGTCCCACCTGGGTTAAACTGATGGCTCTAACCCACAGGTTGCAGAAATGATGTGTGTTTCCCTGGGGTGACAAATACTTTGCAAAATATGATGGTTTACTTTTCCCACCCCACTCAGCAGAAGCCGAAGGCCTTCCTTTGGCTCTGCAGGAGGTGGTGGTATAATTTGTGCCTTTCCATTCTACTCGTAAATATAAATTACACTGCTGTTTCTCAAGGCCCCTGACACTTTCTCTGTTCTCCTGAGCATCTTTCCAGCAACCTGGATGTCTTTTGGCAGGCTGTGTGTGAGTGGACACACCAGCTACCAGGATTCCTGTGAGCAAGGCAGGTGTTTCTCTGCACAATCCATCAGTGGGAAGCTCTGACCAACCAGACTCCTCTTCCCAGCCCCTTGGGAAGGCATTGGGTTTCCCCCACTGTGGCGAAAGCCTCCCCCTGGCCATGGCTGCGGTTGGCCAGACTCGACGCTGGCAGGTGACAGTCCCTGCACATGGTCCCAGATGTGACTAGCAATGCGGCAGGATGGGCAGCCGGACAATCCCTGGGTTATTCGGAGAGGGTTGCTTCAACTGAGTCTGTTTGCCAGCGGACGGCAAGAGGTCTCTGCCCCTCTGTCCTCTTACCTTTGCTGGAGGCGAGTTTTCAGGAGAGGGCAAAGCAGAGAGAAGCCAACGCACCCCGTTTTTCCTGGCTGTGAAAAGACCAAAGGCATCCCTGTCTCTCCCCATCAGGCTAGGTGTTGCACACTCAGCCAGCAGATGAGCATTTCTCTTTTTTTAAGCACTTATTTGGGCAGGATGGGGACGGTTTTATTTGTTGCTGGCAAAAACTAATTGTCAGAACATGAGTACGAATAGTCCTCCATCCATGCAGAAGCAGGCGGTGGGACCTCCTTCAGGTTTATTAGGTTTGGTGCTAGCTCGGGTAGGACAAAATTTGTTGTTGTTTTCTAACATCTCAAAAATTCTTACTCTCTGCTGGTCGCTGCTTGGGTAAAAAAAAAAATTAAATGTGGAGGGCAGGTGAATCAAGTGTTTCATTCAAAACCTCGGTTCTTGGCAGAAGAAGGAGGGGAGAACAACCCAAAGTATTAAAGCAGAGGGCAGGGAGGGCTCAATGCAGTCTTCTTGCTCAGGAAAGTTATTTTATTTGCTTTAATCTTGACCAGATCTATAGAAGACTAAAAAAAAACTGAGGCTCCTGGATGTGCATCTGTCAGCGGGCAGCATGCCCGACGGCATGGGCAGCCGGCACGGAGAGCTGCTCGGGGCAGTCTGGTTACTGCCAGGCTGGATCACAGCCACTCAGAGAGGGCTGGAAGTGGCCACGAGGGTGGATGAGCAGCTTCTCTTGGCCTCAGCATGTCGCAGGAGATGCCCAAGGGGCTTCCAGGTCCCTTGTTGCTCCCAAACTTCTTTTGTCCCCATCCCGGAGCCAGGCTCAACGAAGGGTCAGGTCTGGGGGATGGGCTGTGCTGCCTGTGGGGGACCTGGGTCCCGTCCAAATTACCTATCGCCAACTCCATGTGTTCTCATCTTGGCAAGCTGCAGCTTGGAAAGTTTAGATGCCTGAACGTTTCCCACGTATGCCTCTTGAACCGCAGTAAATATTTGGGACTCTGCTTCTTGGGCTTGCTGAAATCAGGCAGAGGATTGGTAGCTGTCTGCATGCACAAACATGGGGGCAGAGGAGTAGGTCATCCGGCTTCCACCATCGCGGGTGATTGTGGCGTAGGATGACCTTTGCAAACATCTCTTAAATAAGTTAGGGAGGGGGCAAAGCTGTGCAGCACGTTGGGCTGTGAACTGAAGACCATTGAACGGCTGAGGGAGCTGGGGTTGTTTAGCCTGGAGAAGAGCAGGCTCAGAGGTGACCTTATTGCAGTCTACAACTACCTGAAGGGAGGTTGTAGTGGAGTGGGAGTCGGCCTCTTCTCCCAGGCAACTAGCGATAGGACAAGAAGACACAGCCTTAAGCTTCGCCAGGGGAGGTTCAGGTTAGACACTAGGAAGCATTTCTTTTCAGAAAGGGTCATTAGCCATTGGAAGGGGCTGCCCAGGGAGGTGGTGGAGTCACCACCTCTGGATGTGTTTAAGAAAAGACTGGACATGGCACTTAGTGCCATGGTCTAGTTGACAGGGTGGTGTCAGGGCAATGGTTGGACTCGATGATCCCAGAGGTCTCTTCCAACCTGATTGATTGATTCTGTGATTCTGGGATTTGTGTAGTATCAGTTGACTCTCCAGCCTAGACCTGTGTGGCATTTCTTCTGTGAATCCTTTTACTTCTTTTGGTATAAGTTTTTAGGAAAATACAGTGGGGGAAAGGGTTGATCTTGAAGTATTCCTTCAAAATCTGCCTACTTGCTCTAAGCAGTCCCAGGGGACATGCAGCATAATTTGTCTGAGCTGGGCTCAGAGGTCCTTTGGTCATGTTCTACAAGAACGTGGTAGTACCTGAAAACCCCTTGTGCATCCCACCAGACACAGGGCATTGTAGACCGGGGTGACCAAATGAGGCTGTGCATCATTCAGTGTCATAGATCGTGGGCCTAGGGGTGACATCCTTTAACAGGGGACATTGCCAGGTGCATGTTCTGTCCCAACTACTAATGAAACCCCCAGAGGAGTTGTCTGTTGTGTCTGGAGTCTCTCTTAGGATGTTGGCAGGTCATGGTCCTGCTCCAAGAGTGAAGCCTAGTTCAAGTCACATTTATTCACTCTTCATTACTTGTAAGAGACTCTTTTTTTTTTCCCCCCAAAGCACATTCATCAAGGCTGTGCAGCCAAAACTTCAAGGGCACTGTAGAGTTGGTACAAGAGAAATCTGGATGTAAAATTTCAGTGTGGTTTCTCCAAAGCTGATAACTGCAGGACTGATGCAGTATCATTGGGAAAGAGTTTGGTCACAGGCAGATGGTGTAACGTAGATCGTATATAAAATGCGCTAGTTCAATAAATCAGGTAATGTTCCCATAGCTGGGAGCTGTCAGTGGTGAGCTCAGAATGTGGGAAGTCACATTTATGTTGATATAAAGTAATGCAAGAGCTCAAGGGTGCTTCAGAGGTGGTTGGTCATGAAGGGCAGGGGATGTTAACGCTGTTTGTACTAATCTGCTCTCTTTGTTTCACTTCCCGCCCCCCTCCAGGACCAGGAAGAAAATAAAGGAGCCACCAGTTGGCCAGAGTTTTATATCGATCAGCTGAATTCAATGGCTGCTGTAAGTATTTCCCCAATGCTTTGATGCTTGTGAAGCCCGTCTGGGGCAGCAGCACCGCGGTGACAGTCTGCATCACAGCCAGCATCACGCCTAAGAGGGCGAGTGTTGTAGCCCCAAAGGTGTGACCTGGCTGTTATCAGCCTTTCGGGTCTGCGGACCTCTCAACAATTTGGAGTTGGCAGCAGCTTGCGATTTGTCCCAGCAGTTGAGAACCCCCCGATGTAAGGCTTTGAGGATATCATCCATTAGACCAACAGATACAGCTGGAAAATGGAGGCATTTTCTGTGGCCCACAGGTCATTTCATCTTGCCCCGGGCTGGGAGGCTGCGAGACAGATGGCAAGCAGCAGCTTTTGGTATAAAGCCACCAGGCTGGTTTTTAAAGACCCCGTTTGATTGTGCAATGCTGGTGGGGCACCAGGCTGCTGTGGTTGCTGATAGCTCCTGTGCTCTCTCATGGATGCTACCGCCTTGCTCCTGAGTCACCCTTCTGTGCCGGGCAAAACACGGTGCTGTGGGTTGTCCGTCCCACGAGGGACGTGCTTAGATGTAATTTTGTTAAATACTTTCTTGTCGACATCATGCTGGGTGATACAGAGATAGTGCTATTTTTGGTAGGAAATACAGTTTATTTCCTGCAAGGTTGCGTGGTTCAGAGCCCCTTCGTCCTCACTCCTGCTTTCGGAGGCTGAAGGTGCAGAGGTTTGTGGCGTTAGGGATGGGAGCAGCATGGAAACAAAAAAGAAAAGCATCATTTTTCTTTTTTTTCCCCTCCTCTTTGCCCTGCTGTCATGGGGAGAGGGTGACAGGGAGGGTAGGGCTGGGTGAGGAAGCAGGGACAGAGGGGGTGAGCAGGGGGCTGCGAGCCAGGAAGGGAGCGTGCTGCTTCCCTGCAGGAAGGCAGGGATGCCCAGGGCTGGCCACTGGCTGCCGGCTGGTTGAAGCCCTGAGCCTGAGCAGAGCTTGTGATCAAAGCCTGCCGCGTGCCTGGAGGGTGGCTTTGATCTCCCTGACACGGTGCTGAAGAGGATCTGGGTTAAATGTGCGGGTCAGCTCAGCTCTTCATGTCTTCTGGGACCCTTTCCCCCTCCTTTGGCTTAGCCTTGGCTGGTGCTGGCAGGGCTCACCCTGACACCTCTGAGGGCCCAGCGCCGTCGGCTGGTGCAGGAGGCACTGGGGTTGTTGCTTTAGCTGTGGCCTTGGTTGCATGAGTTGGGGTGAGCAAGCCGTATCCCGTGCATGCTGGGGGCTGCAGGCAGCCATGCCACCCACGTAGAGCCGTGGCAGCCAGGGTCCCAGCCCCCAGCCTTATAGCAAAATCGCGTGTGAGAGATGCCAAGGGCATCCTGTGCACACAGCCACTGTCCCCAGTCCGGACGCACATTAGTGGGTTGCACTGGGAGACCTGGGAGTGACAGAGTTGGCAGGACCCACCCGGGCTGATCCCGAGCATGGTGCAGCATCCCATCCCACCCAGGCTGCGGGGCATCCCCTGAGCCCCCCGCCTCCTCTGCAGGGGCACGTGGGTACCTGTTGGGATGCATGGGTACCAAGGCAGGCTGCCCCAATTTAGCACCTTCTCTCTGTGGACCCCCAAGTAGCACTGGCTTAGCCCCCCGCATCCTCACAGCCCCCTCCAGCCCTGGAAATGCATCAAGACTCACGTCACCCGGATGCCACCTGCAGTGTCTCTGAGCAGAGTTCAGCCAGGCACTTTCTTATGGGATACTGTGATGCACTTCTTTACCTTTCCTTTTACAAAGTGTATTTCCTGGAGGGTCATGGGCTGTAGGGGACGTGCCAGGTTTTACATCTAGAGCCCATGAGCTGGGATGTTCCTTGCCTGAATTGCAGCCTTTCCCTCTCTCTGCTCTGAGTCTGAGGGTTGCAGGGGGACAGTCACGAGCATCCTCCAACATGGGCTTGTCTGGATGAGTTACAGGTCAGCAATTTGGGCTGACACCACTCCTACCTGCAGGGCGTTAACTCCAGAACTTAATGATCATGCAGGACAATGCTAAATGTGTCCTCTCGAGGTGGTGAGTTGGTTTAGGGTCCCAGCTCCATCCCCATGGCTTGGCACGGCAGGCGGACTGCTGGGGCATGTGTTTTGCAGGGAAACCTCCCCTCTCACGTCTGCTTTTCTCCTTTTGTAGAGAAAATCACTGATCGCCTTGGAAAAAGAAGATGAGGAGGAGAGAAATAAAACAATCGAAAGTTTGAAGACTGCACTGCGGACGAAACCAATGAGGCAATTCCCTTCCGTTTCCTGGCTTTATTGCTGTGGTCATGGCTTTGGATTTGAGTTCTCTGGCGGAGGGGGGGTTAAATAGAAATATAAATGGGGGCTGCACAGGATGAGGGAGGCAAGGAGTCTGAAACACCACTTGCTTTTTTCTATTCACCTCTTGTCATTTTATTCCTTTTCCTTGGGCCTTTTAGTGGCCGAGAGCCACCAGGACCTTCACATCTCTTGAGGCAAATCAGGCGACTTCTTTTTTTTTTCAAATTTGCTTTTTTTCCTCATTGGAACAGAATGTAAAAATTCCCTCCAGATTGAATTTAAAAAAAAAATCAGTTTTTATTGGTCAAAACAAAAACCAACAAAAAGGCCCTTTGTTTCAACTTCTCTTGCACTTTTTAAAGGAATAAAATAACATGAATCTTCAGGCTTTTATGAAATGCAAAAGAAAAAAAATGTTCCTGGAATGTTTTGATGGGGAGGGTAAAGAAAGGGTGGGACTCTTTCTGAATGTCTGTATTTTTTTCCTAAATTCCGTTTCTCTGGAGTCTGCACGCACACATCGGCAAAACCTTTGGGATGTCTCAGGTCGACATTTTCCGATGGGGAAATGTTTCATTAAGAAATGCATGACCTGTTCTGGTTATGGAAGAAAGAAATTTGCTATTGTTTGCAAATACATTCCCCTCTTCCATTTCTCTTTTGCAATGGTTCTGGTGATGGCACCTGGTAAGAAATTCCCAGGGTTGAGGGTGAGCACCTGATTTCTATGAAACCTGGACCTCTTGGGTGCTGGCTCCCTGCAGTGCCCTGGGAACAGGGCTGGTACCCAGCCGTGAAACTTTGCAAAGTCCTTAGAAGTGATTTGTGAGTCTGTCTCACTGGAATTCAGAGGGATGCAGCAGGCTTTATAGAAAATTTTACCTGTTGGACCTGCTTTTGCTCCCAGGGAAGTGAACATCAGATTTCCTATTGCCTTTGGCTGGAAGAGCAGGCTTTGAAGCAGAGAAATCAGTTTTCCCTGAGCCTGCAATTACTCCTTTTGTTGCTGCGCATCAGCATGGCTTGTTCCGAATTAAAATCATCCCAGTGCTGGGATGTTCTTGGCTCGTTTGCTTTCTGAGCCCATGCCTTTTGCCAAACCAGAATATACCCAGCCTGGCTGGCATCGGGCAGGGAGGTCCTAAAATGCCTGAGCAGCGAGTGTTGTGTCTGCCTGCTCTAGTGACTCTGCCTGGGGCACTGCCATGCGTTCACTGTCTGCTTTCTATTTAGCGGCATTATAAGTCATCATGAAAATCCAAAATCCCTTAAAATTGGTGAGATGTGCCTAAGGGAGGAGAAAGATGTGGATGGTGAAGCAGGAGAGGCAGCAGGAGGCAGAAAGTCTGACAGGCGTCACGGGCATGGGCTCAGCTGACTTTGGGGTGTCTGCGGCTGATGAGGAGGTGACTCCAGGGCTTGGGAGCTTCTTCCAGTCCTGTGCAAAACTGATCCCAAGTGAGTGGGATTTAAAATTCAGGTTGGGGACTGGGAAGGTTTTGCAGCAGAGAGTGGCTGCAAACTCCTAACCTCCACCCTGGGACTTGTGCTGATGGCTGGGTTAGCTGGTCCTCTTCCAAATATCCTAGCTCTGGACAACCTTGTGCAGATGATGCCTGGTTGCCTACGCTACTGGGCACCAATTAAATTGATTTTTGCAACCTCATCCCTGTTTCTGGGCCATAGGCATCCTACAGGCTTTCTGCTATGCAGAGTCCAGGAAAAAATACATAAGAAGGTCCTGGGTTTACAACACCAGACAAGTCAGCCCTGTTTGAGGGTAAAAGGGTCCTTTAGCATTTGGTTTTAAAGCTAAAAACCTTCTTTCTGACAGGTTTGTAACCAGGTTCATCGACCTGGATGGCTTGTCGTGTATTCTGAACTTTCTGAAAAGCATGGACTATGAGACGGCAGAGTCTCGAATACATACCTCACTCATTGGATGTATAAAAGCACTAATGAACAACTCCCTGGGCCGGGCTCACGTCCTGGCCCATTCAGAGAGTATTAACGTAATCGCTCAGAGTCTGAGCACAGAGAATATTAAGACGAAGGTGGCAGTGCTGGAAATTATGGGCGCTGTGTGCCTGGTTCCCGGGGGCCACAAAAAGGTACTGGAGGCGATGCTGCACTACCAGAAATACGCCAGCGAACGGACTCGTTTTCAGGTAGGCTGGTCTCGACTTGCCCCTCCGCTCCCAAAATTTGGCATTCTTGTCCCTTCCTCCTCCTGGGTATCTAAATGCTGCTTGCAAATTATGTATTATGGCTGTTTGCAACTTAGATACTCTGGGGATTACCCCAGAACCATGTCTGATGAGGTCTGCAGCTGAGCAAAGAGTGAGGAACCCGTTATTTAAGGCAGCACCCCCCCAAAAAAAATAATAGTTACTTGTGCAGGGTGGCTGGGATTGCAGATCTGCAAGGCTGTAGCACGTCTGGATGGGCTGATGTTAGGTGAAATGGGTGCTGGAGTGGGCTGCGTTACAGCAGGCAGCAGCTGATGAACCATCACCAGCGGGTTGCTACAGGGGCTATAGGAGCATCACAAGGGGTTGTTCTCACATGCGTCCCCTGGCTGTTTGTACAGCATTGGGGCTGTCACTGGGCATTTAACTGACATTGTGTGTTTGGCAGATGCTGATCAATGACTTGGACAAGAGCACGGGACGGTATCGAGATGAAGTGAGCCTCAAGACAGCCATCATGTCCTTCATCAACGCAGTCCTGAGTCAGGGGGCTGGCGTGGTGAGTGCTAGGGCTCTTGGAGAGGGAGGTGTTTGGGTGGGTTTGGGGTGGTTTTATTTCAGTAAGCTTTCTGAGGATGTGCACCTTGCTGTGTTGACCCCACAACTGTCCCTTGCAGGAAAGCCTGGATTTCAGACTCCATCTGAGATACGAATTTCTCATGCTCGGGATCCAGCCAGTCATTGATAAACTAAGAGAGCATGAAAATTCAACCCTTGACCGGTGAGTAGTGACCCCTGGCCCACTGGTTATTTTTGCCCTTGCCTTGCACCCTTGCTTTTTGGTTTCTGGACTTGTCCTTTGGGGAAAGTACATGGGTCTAGACTTGCCCCTCTTCAGGAAATTCTTTGCTATCACCAGAGAGGGAGTGGGAAACCACAGCATGGTTTTGCTGCGCTCTAACGTAGGGCAGAGCTGGGAAGGATGTGCCATCAGGGGCCTGGGGGATACTGCCAGCCCTCCTCATCCCAACAGGCTCCTTGGACAGGCTGTAATGACTGGGAGCTCGAGACTGAAGATGCAGTTGCTGTTTCAAGTCCTGCTTGTCTCTGGGCAGCTGCCAGGCTGGCTGCCTGCAATTTATTAATTGTCACATTTGTATCTGCTTTTAGCAGCCTTTTTTTTTTTCCCCTTCTTTCCTCAGGCACTTAGATTTTTTTGAAATGCTTAGAAATGAAGACGAACTGGAATTTGCCAAAAGATTTGAGCTGGTGAGTACGAATGTTGCTGATGCAGACGCCGGCACTCAATGTCACAGTTCCTTTTAAAAGCGCCTACGTGGCCTGGGATGAAGTGTGGTCTTTTGGATAAAATTTGGAGGTTGGAAATCCATCTCCTGTTGCCCTGCTGTGTTGCAACCTCCATCCTACAGCCTGCTTCATCCCTCTTCTCCCCTGGCTGCCGACCAACGCTGTTTGCCCCTTGCAGGGCAGTGGGGCTTGTCTGTCTATCAGATGTGGGGTGGGGATGGCTCGTGGGGTTTGGAGATGAGACTCCAGAAAAGGCGGTGCCGTCACCGGTCCGATGGCCTGACCTCGCTTCTCTCCTGTCTGCAGGTCCACATCGACACCAAAAGCGCGACTCAGATGTTCGAGCTGACGAGGAAGAGGCTGACGCACACCGAGGCGTACCCGCACTTTATGTCTATCCTGCACCACTGTCTCCAAATGCCTTGTGAGTCCCAGGGGACGCGAGGAAACCCGTGGCTGCTGGGGGCTTGGCAGCCCACATCTCCTCCCCGTGGGTGGCAACGACCTCCCTGCTGCTCCTCTCAGTCTCTCCCCTCCTTCCTCTCCAGATAAAAGAAGCGGCAACACTGTCCAGTACTGGCTGCTGCTCGACAGGATCGTGCAGCAGATCGTCATCCAGAGTGAAAAAGGGCAGGACCCCGACGCCACTCCCCTGGAAAACTTCAATATTAAAAATGTCGTCCGAATGTAAGTGCTCACCCACCTTTCCCAGGGCTGGCAGCTCAGCAGCACGAACACGGGCCGCTGTGGTTTTGCTGCCTCCCGCTCCGGCAGGCGAGAGGGCCAGGGCTGGGGGTTGTCCCTGCCAGGCTGGCATCACTTTCACCTCTTAAGCACGATGTGCAGGTGAATTAAGCTCAGCCTCTGTGTCCTCAGTGAGCTATTTCCCCCAATTGCTGCTGTCACTGTTCCTTATTCATCACTTACTGTCACCCGGACAAGCCAGCATCCCTGGAGGTGTTGAGACAGCGCTGCATCCCAGACTGCAAACCCTGCAGGGGGGAGGCAGAGCAGAGGTGCTAGAAATGCCAATTTGGGAGCCTTAAATCCCAGGCTTGCTCACTTGTGTTTCTTGCTGGTGATGGTCGCTTGTTTCCTGCAGTAGGATTGTCTCACGTGCTATGTGTCTTTTACTTTTAGGTTAGTCAATGAAAACGAAGTGAAACAGTGGAAAGAGCAAGCAGAAAAAATGCGAAAAGGTGAGTGATGGAGAGATATAGAGCGTTAAATTTAACATCAGCACGCACAGTAGGCTAAACAGATAATGTATACCTGTATTTAGCTGGATGGACTCTGCAGCCTTTATTGAGTGGCTGAGATCGTATCACGCTATGTGGCTTATAAGGGAAATGGGCAAAGCAGATATTAATTTTATCATGGGGAGGCCCTGGCCGGAATATTAAGGCACAGCACACACACCCTTTTCTCAGCTGCGCAGCTTCTCTGCAGGGCAGCGTGGAGGTTAGTCCCCCGCGTGCTGCTGTTCACCAGAAGGGAGTGTTTGTGACCCAAAAGTGGTCTCATGGGGCTGTTTCAGAGCACACCGAGCTTCAACAGAAGCTGGAGAAGAAGGAGCGGGAGTGCGACGCCAAGGCCCAGGAGAAGGAAGAAATGATGCAGACGCTGAACAAGATGAAGGAGAAGCTGGAGAAGGAGTCCAGCGAGCACAAGCAGGTCAAGCAGCAAGTGGCTGATCTCACGGCACAACTCCACGAGATGAGCAGGGTGAGCCCCAAACCTCCTCCCCATTGTGGCCCAGCCCCAAACCCCCTGCAAACACCATGGGGTAATTTCTGAAATCTGGGCTGTGTGGGGAGCTGAGAAAGGTGCTTGCTGGGAGGGCTACCAAGATATGTCCATCCCTGGTGATGGGGTGATTTTGCCTCCCCATTTGCATCAGACCTCAGTCAGGAGTGCTGAAGCCTTTGGGTGCTTCCTGTAATGGTTAAATTTTGGCCAAAAAAATTAAAAATCGGCCTGGGGGCATTTCTTGGGTGGTGTCCCCTGGCTCCATATGACCAGGCCTCTTCCTCTTTCTCTCCCAGAGGGCGATCTGTGCTGCCGGCCCCGGAGGACCTCCCTTGCCACCAGGAGCTCCTGGTGGCCCTTTACCTTCTCCAGCTCCCGGATCCCTTCTTCCCCCTCCACCACCACCGCCGCCCGCAGGGGGATGTCCCCCACCTCCTCCCCCACCACCACCCCCTCCAGGCGGTCCCCCACCTCCCCCCGGTCCCCCACCCCTGGATGGGGTGATGCCTCCCCCCGGAGCACCTCTGGGCTTGGCCCTCAAGAAGAAGAGCATCCCACAGCCAACGAATGCCCTCAAGTCCTTCAACTGGTCCAAGCTGCCAGAGGTAAGCTGGACAATAATTCAGGCAGTGAAACAGAGGTGCTGGATGGCCACCTGGTGATGTAAGAGCAGGTGGGCAGGGGACCCCCAAACTGCAGTGCTCCCGCTGTCTTACAGAACAAGCTGGCAGGCACCGTGTGGACCGACATAGATGACACAAAAGTGTTCAAAATCCTGGACCTCGAAGATCTGGAAAGGACATTCTCTGCCTACCAAAGACAGCAGGTAACGGCTGCCCGGGGGGCGCACGCGGGGATCGGGGCAAGGCGCCACCGTTATGAGATTGCGCGGTGTCACCTGTGGTCTCAAAACACGTCTCCCATCATTATTTCACACCGACGCTGTGTTTGCCAGATTGACTCGATCTGCTTTATCCTCTCATCCACGTGCCGGTACCTTTGCGTTGAAGTGGCTGTTGACGGCTTGGTGTGCCTGATTTTGCCCCTGCCCACACACCTGACCACATGTGTCATGAAGATGGATCACCAAAAAAAAAAACCCTAAAAAAAAAGAGGTGGGGAATGTATGAAAATAGCCCCCAGATGTGGCCACGGTTGGGTAATATTTTTGGATCACTCTTAACAGCAACTGCTTCGTGTCTCTGTATTGGGTGGAAAATTTCTATCCCTCTCTGGCCAAGAAGGACTAAGTCTTGCCCACATCTACCATGGGTGGATCTCTTCTTTTATTTTTGTAGTGAGCCCAGAGCAAAATGTGAGCTTTGAACAAAAAAGCAAATACTAAACCAAAATAATGACACTGCAGGCAAACGCCTCTGCTTTTTAATCTCCTGCTCGAGCAATATGGCCCCAGTTTGGAAGGCATCAAAGCACATGAAGAAAATTAGACACTTGTTTTACCCCAGCTAGGACCATGATGGACTAAAGCAACGAGTTTTTCAAGAAGGCAGGAGAAAAAACAAGGAGAGAGGCTGAAAAAGTCATGTTCACCTGCTGAATGTCTGGCTGTGTTGCTGGGAGGGGAGGACAGGTTGTCCCGCTCTTGTCAGGCTCAGGGAGAGGTACGGTGCCAGGAAGGAATGGACCCGACACATAAGCTCCTTAGGCAACATGAGAGTTTAATCTCTTCCAGAGGCTAATTGAGGGGAAGATCAGGGCGGATTAGAGCAGGGCAAATATCAAGAGTAACCTACGAGAAGTACGTGCTGCCCCAGTGTGTTTCGGGAATAGGTGACCACAGTGCTGGCTCTTTCCCACGGCATTTTTGGAGCTTGACTCATGCCTACCGAAGGGCATGTCTGGAGACAGGATGGAAACGGAAGGGAAGCAAGAATAGAAACCTGGTGTGTCAGCGGGACGGTTCGCCCTCTGGCTTGCCTGCCCGAGTCCGTGAATCACCTGGTGTGCTGCAGATTATTGCCAGGCAGGAATTTAAAAGTAATTTGGCTTGGCTGAGGTCCTACTGGTTAGGTTCAGGGCCAGCAAGAAGAGGGAGATGCTGCAAGGAGCGCTGTGACATGGGCTTTCACCCCAGATGGGATGGGGACCAAAAGGGAGCTGAACGTGGGAGCAAGGGACTGGAGTGGGACTGGCAGAAGATGCTACGAGAGAGTCTGGAAGGGAGACTGGGAAAGAGGAGGTGAAAGCTCACCTGTGAGATGCTGCTGGGGGTGGAGCCACCCTTGGGAGCGTGACACACAAGTTCCTTGTGGCTCACCCAGGCTTCATGGTAGCACCGGTTTGTGTGAGTTAAGTGATGGGACACATTCCCCTGGACCTGAGGGCGTGTGATTGCTCACCTGCGAGTCCCCAGGGTGCCCGCACTTGCAGTCCCAGCGTGGCGGGGGTGCCTGGCTGCGTGCTCGGCTGTGCCGGCAGCACAGCTCTGCAGACAGCTGCCGTGCACGCACCAGCACGCGGAGCTGGAGACGCTCCTTGAGATAGCACACACACACCACAGGGCACTTTGCACACAGTGCAGGGCTGGGGGAGCTCCGTGCGAATGGCCTGTCCCTGCGGGGAAGGATGATGAACTAATGACTTAATAATTTGCAGTGGTTTTGAGCTCTAGTGGAACTTGGTTTCCGTTCTGAGCAAGCAGGAGTGGAGCAGGGATTTCTCCTCCCTGCTCCCTGGCTTGAGCCCTTGGCTGAAAATCACTTCCTCGGTGATCACACCTCTCACTTGTCCTCAGACACAGTGTGGGACATCGGGGACTGCCTGCCTGCCCGTGCCCCAAGCAAACTGGGGCTCTGAAATTGCATGGCCAGGTGGTACGTCACTGTGGCCGGCACCCCAGCAGGGTCTGGGAGCAGCGTGCAGAGGTGTGCATGGTGCAGAGAGCTCTCAGACCCCCCAGGAGTAGCTGTTGCAGAGCTGCTGTCGATGGGACTTGTTTACTTTTATTGCCGCAGTGCCTGGGAATCTCTAAGTAGTGCGCAGAGCAGAGGCTTAATGATGTACTTAATTTTAAGCATCTCTTCAATTGCTGTTCCCCCATCACAGGCTGGGATGTAAATGCAGGCTATTTACATCCTGCAACTCTCGGGAAAGGCCCTTTCCATGCAGGGACAGGGGACAGGAGCCCTCTGGGCTTCCTGGGGCTCTGCCTGGGAGCATCCCTGCCCTGTGCTGGGCGAAAGGCGGGCGCTTGCCCTGAGCTGTCAGGAGAGCCCGTATCCTCCCCGCCCTCCCTGCCGAGGCTCTGCAGATGTCCCTGTCCCCAGAGAAGGGCTCAGCCCCACAGCTGTATGTAATACCAGCATTTACCAACCTGGCTAGATATAACAGAAAAACCAACAGGAGCTTGGTGTTTCAGGCTGTGGCATGAGGACCCGGCAGGGCTGGAGGTAGCTGCTTAAGGACATGCATGCGGTGATGGAGAAAAGCAAGTCTAGGGCCATCAGGGCTTAGATGTGCTATGCAGGGGTCTGCGCCTCTGTCAGGGATGTTTTGAGAGCCTGCAAGGGGAAGGGGCTGGGAGTGATGCTGATAAGTGGCAGTGACATGGCCAGGGCAGTCCTGGCAGGTCCTGCAGTGGTGAGTGATGTAAAAGAGCCAGGGCCAAGTGGAAAAAAATATGTGTTGTTGAAGCAGGGACTTAGCAATGAGCTGGGAAAGAATTCATCTCCCAAAAAAGGATGAAAGAAGAAAAGCCTCCAGCTCCTCCGTGCAAGCAAGAGTGATCTGCACAGGGACCAGGGGCAACAGGGGTGGGGAACGTTTGTGGGGACGGTGACAGCAGATTTAAAGCTACTCCTCCTCACACCACCATCCTGCAGCAGAGGCTGATTGTGGCAGGGATGAGGCTGGTTTGAGGCAGAGAGGGAGAGTTTTGGTAACGAGCCTTTTCTCTACCTTAATGCATGGGGAGCCCTCCCTCTCCTGGAGCAGGAGACTGCAGGAGGACCACCATGTCCTTCTCCTCTCCAGCAGTGTGAGGCAAGTCTGAGCGTCATGAGGCAGGTCTGAGCATCAGGATGGAAGGAGGGCTTCCTAATTAAGGACCAGTTAAACGAACAAGAAGATACCTGTTCCTGCTTGTGGGTGTGCTCTGTGCCTGTCCCACGCAGGAGCCTGCTGGGAAGAGGTTGCTTTATGAAACACTGATCCTTTACAACCTTGAGTGATCCACAGAGTTAATTCTGCCTTTGCGTCAGCCTCACGTCCAGCTAAATTATACGGCTTTTCATCTAACCTCCCTGAAGTACAGCAGTGGCAGCTTGGGTGTCTTTATTCAGGGTCTGCAGGTCCCCCTTTCCTTGCAAAGCCCCTGGTGTGGTGGCATTGCAGGAGCTCTGCTGCTGGGGATGGTCGTGGCAGCTCTTCACAGAATCACAGAATCAGCCAGGTTGGAAGAGACCTCTGGGTTCATCAAGTCCAACCATTGCCCTGACACCACCCTGTCAACTAGACCATGGCACTAAGTGCCATGTCCAGTCTTTTCTTAAACACATCCAGAGATGGTGACTCCACCACCTCCCTGGGCAGCCCATTCCAATGTCTAATGACCCTTTCTGAAAAGAAATTCTTCCTAATGTCCAACCTGAACCTCCCCTGGCGAAGCTTGAGGCTGTATCCTCTTGTCCTATCGCTAGTTGCCCGGGAGAAGAGGCTGACTCCCACTTCACTACAACCTCCCTTCAGGTAGTTGTAGACTGCAATAAGGTCACCTCTGAGCCTCCTCTTCTCCAGGCTAAACAACCCCAGCTCCCTCAGCCATTCCTCGTAGGTCAGACCCTCCAGACCCTTCACCAGCTTGGTCGTCTCGTCTGGACTCGCTCCAACACCTTAACATCTTTCTTCAACATATGTTTCTACGCAGATGGGTGCAATGCTGCCTCGGGGAACCTCTCGGCATGGCGCTGCACCAGGGTGCCCGTGCCACACCCCATGGGCACCCATCCCTCTGCTGAAGAAAGAGTCGGTCACTTCTTTTTTTGGCTGCTGTTTCTTTGCCTCCTGGCACATCTTGTTCTGCTTCTTCGCCACAGTGTTTCTGTGGGCTTGAGGAAAGCCTGACACGTTGGTTTGTAGCCATGGGGCTTGCAATTGGCACAGCTCAGCCGTTGGCAGGTGCCGGTCCTCCAGCCCTGGGTGTTCGGTAGCATCTAATGGAGCCCTTTCCCATCCTCATGCCCAGAGCCACCTGTGGGTCCTGGGCTGATCCAGCCTCGGCAGCTGGTCAGGAGAAAACCCGCATAAAAAGGTTTCCTTTAAGAAGGCAGCAGTGATGGGCTGTGTTTGGAGATGACCAGCTCAAAAAAGGCATGTGGGCCATTGGCCGCCTTGGCACGGAGGGGCTGGAGGGAAGCGCCCTTGTAAACTAACTGTGTTTGGACCCACCTACCTCCTCTGTTCACTGCCTGCCTTCTCTTTTTACTAAAAAAAAAGAAAACAAACCATTTATGCACCTTTGAAACCTCCCTCCCCATCACAGAGCTGCTGAATGGTCTCTTGAGCCAAGCACAAAAAAAAAAAATATGATGCAGCCCAGGGAATGAGGAAGGAAAACCCTTGTGTGTGTGGTGCTGGCTTTGCCACCCGTGCTTCCAGTCTGGTGGTCGGGGAGCCTAGCAGGACAACCAGGTCTTCGGAGGAGCGTAGCACCAGTGGGGTGCCAGGGTGGCGTTTGGCCAGGCTGCCAAGCCCTGGAGAAGGGGTTTGTCCCTGTCGGAGGAGAAATCAAGGGGAACCGTGTTGCCATGGCAAATGGTAAAGTTTTGCTGTGGCCAGATTTGCCCTGAGATGAGCCTCTTGTTATTTCCACGTGAAAGCTCTGTTTTTCCTGGCACTCACATTGGCCTTTCAGGCTCTCGGATTCACAAAAACTAGCAATTTTCTTCCTCGGCACGGCGGGCTGAGTGGTGGCAGAGCTTGGCCAGCATCCTCCCTCCTCGTCCCACGTCCCCTCCTCACCTCCTCGCACACCAGCACCTTGGCCTGATCCATTCCTGGAGCCGCCTCTCCCTCTCCCTCAGCCCTCCCCTTCTGCACATCCTTTAATCCTCACCTCGTTTTCATGTGCATCCCCCCCGTGTCAGTGCTGGCAGACCCCAAGTGCCTCCTCGTGCTGCCGAGCCCCGCCGTGTTGCACCCTTCCCTTGACTGAGCTTTGATTCCTTTTGGTGTCACTGAGATCACTGAACTGCATGTGTTTTTACTGCCTTTTTCCATGCTTCTGCTATGGCCGTAGGACTTCTTTGTGAACGGTAACTCCAGACAGGTAAGTGAGCATCCGCAGGAGCCCGGTGCCTGCGAGCGGCAAGGACAGGGCGAGCGCGGGGCTGGGGACACGGGGGACGTGCGCAGTGCTGCGGGGGGTTAACGCGTGGTGCAGTGGGACTTAAATCAGAGAGGTACAGAGATCACCAGGAGGGGCAACTTGAAAATTGGTGCCAGGGAGGCTCATAAGTAGGAAGCTGCTCTCTCTGCTGTCTGTCCTGTCTGGCCATCGAAGTCAATGTCTGAGTCCAGGGGTTGAATTTTCAGGTGCAGCTTAACACAGAGAAGCTCCTACCCCTGAGCATTTTTGTTTTTCAAAAGAAGGAAATAAATAAACTCATACTTATAGGTTGAAGCTCTCTGTTTCACCGCGGTCAGAGCAGGCAAGGCACACGAGATAGGCAGCTGGTGGTAGGTGACCTGGGGCTCACTGTCCTTCACCTACCACTGCCTTAGCTCTACACCACCTCTCCTGGCAGCTTCCCACTTCTCATAGCAGGTTTTTTTTTTTCATTCAAACAAGAAAAAGAGTAAAAAATGGGAACTTCTGTGCTCAGTCTCAAGCCGTGCAGTGGCTTGAGAGGTCTCCTACGCTCATAGACGTTTAGTGCAGATCTGTAGCATGCGGGACCTTGTAGCTCCGGGTTGTGTTCCTTCCAGAAGGATTGAATAGCCAGCTTTTAATTGATTAACCTTACTAAAACGTGTGGTATGGTAAATTAAAACCGGGGGCAACATGAACCCCTTGGGCAACCTTGCAAGATTGCCGTTATGTAGATCTGCCTGTTCGCCCACAACTGCAATTTGGTATATTGTTACTCATTTGAAGGTAACGTATTTAAGCTGCTTAGGAGATGTGAGTGCTTATGCCACGCCGATTCCTGCTTTCAAATCCCTTATTTGGGGAGAATTTCCCTGCAAGAGCAGCAAATGGTGCAGGTTGCGTTTGCAAGAGCTTGTATTGGTTAGCTTGCTTGGGAGGACTGATGTGTGAAGGGCGACTGCAGATGTTCGGAGGGGGTGTGAGGAACAGGAGTGATGCTGAGTGTGTGCAGGAGCCCGTAATGAAATATTTCATGCGAGGTTTTAATGAAGTATCACAAATAGGTATGCTAAGAAAGGCCGGCTTTATTTATTCAGCAGCGCCTGTGTGTTTGCAAATTCTTAAATCTTCCCTGTCTGAGAAAATATTTACATTTCTAACCAGTGGCTTCAAAGCCAGCTCTGGTTTATGAAATGACTTACTGTGTTTCAGTTACAGGCGATGGGTTTTACCTGTCACCCGTGGTGACACTCCTGATTAATGGGGGTCCACTGTGTATCACGCTGCTATGTGCTGAGAGTACTAAATGTCTTTGCTTCTTCGTGGCTTTTCTCCAGGCTTTTTCTTTTTTTTTTTTCCTTGTTTTTTGTAGAAGGAAGATGCTATCGATGACACTTTGAGTTCCCGGCATAAAGTGAAGGAGCTTTCGGTCATAGACGGCCGGAGAGCTCAGAATTGCAATATCCTCCTCTCCAGGTACGGTTGATGCCTGCTCGCCCTCCGGGGAGTGGGGGGATGCTTAATACCCTGCCCTGGGCTGGGGGGAGTGCTCCTCATCCCTGGGGGGTTTTAATGTCAGGAGCCAGCACGGGAGGAGAGCCAGCGACACCTGAACCCAGCTATAGCCTTACACCGTTCATGGCGGGGTGGCACGGGGGGGAGATGCACTTAACCGGGTACGTGGCAATTCGGTGTCCCTGGAAAGGTCCAGAGGGGCTGGGGTACCCGGTGAGCCTTTGTAGGGGACGGGAGGGGTTTGATTTCGCCTCTTATCTTCCTCAGCCTGGGTTTTGTTTGCTCTTTGGTGGTGGTTGAAGAGGGTTTCTGTTAGGCTGGGGAAAGCACTGGGTATCGGCAGGGCGTGGGGAGCAGCAGTGTAATTCGGCCAGGGCCTGGCTGCCTGTGCAGATGTCCTGTGCCACATCTGGATTTCGGGAAGGGGATGTCCCCCTCTTACAGCTGCCCAGCCCCGCTGGGGTGACAGCCTCCCATGCATCCCTTGCCAGGCGGGCTCAGCACTGCTACCAGCAATTTAATCCCATCCCCAGATTGCTGCCAAGAGGATAAAAAGGGCCTTTTTTGGCAAGATAAACTACACCAATACGACTGACTCCTGAGAAAGGAGAAGCCTGGCTGCAGTGGTCTGAAAGGATGAACCATACCAAGTGTAGCTACTTGAAAAAAAAAAACAAACCCAAACAGCAGCAGAAAAATGCCACTTGTTTCTGACTCACCCAGAAAAAAAAAATCCCACAGCAGTAAAATGTAGCTCCATTCAGAAATATTCACTCTGCTGCCTGGAAGCGCAGAAGCTTTTGTGCCCCCCAAGACCAGCCAGGGTGGAACAGCATCGCTGGCAGGTTGGGCTTGCAGCCGCGGCGCCCAGACTCTTATGTTTTCCCAGACCATGGGTTGGCGGAGCCAGTGCCTCGCCTGGGCAGCCCGGCTGGTTTCCTTCCTTAGAAAGCATGCAGAGGCTGGTGCCTTCAAAAAAACCCTCTGGGTGGATAAATCGTGATCCCTAGTGCTTCTTCAAGCTCTCCTGGAGGTGGTCCTCAGCCCCGTGGGCAGCGATGAGTGCAGCGAGCCGTGTGCCGTGGCGTTCAGTGGTAAAATTGCCATGTTTATGGCTGTTTCTGCGCTGGGTTGCTCCTGGGGATTTTCGTACTTCCTAGCAGTTCAAATAAAAAGGATGACAATGAAACTGGAGTTTAAAGCAGCAGACAAATGAGTACGTCTATGGCAGCCAGCTATTAGCGAGTAAAGAGATGGGATTCAGGCACTAGCTGGGCTGCCTCCCAGCGTACTTAGGCTGAGCATAGTCAGAGTGGGGTTAGGTGTAATTCAGCCAGAGGTTTAAGTGTGTAATTGAAAGTTAAGCACACAAATAGCCCCTTCATTGGGAAGAGGAACTACCCGAGCACTTAACTTCAAAGACATCTTGCGTGCCTTACTGAGTAAAGGTCTTAAATTCATCTCACCAGCAAACCTTTCTCTTCCAAGAAAACGATGGCTGGAACCGAGTTGCCACTAATTAATCCCACAAAAAGAGCAACACAGAGGCTGCTGCCTGTCTGCCCTCCCCTTTGTGTTGTTTCCTAGGGGAGAAGCAGGATCAGACCTGCCCTGCAGGGTGGTCCCCAGGCCTCTCATACAGCTCTTCCTGGGCACGTCCCGCAGCATCGGGGCCCTGCAGGGATGAGCAGCTCTGGGGGAGCAGTGGCCTGTGCTGGGCTTTGGAGGTGCTTTGGGGTTTGTACCGTGGTGCTCCCAGGGATGTGTGGACGGAGGGGCCATCTGGGCAGGGCATTTCTCTGGCACTGCAGCAGCAGCCAAATCTGCCCCTTCCCCCGTTTCTGCAAGGGACCACAATCAAGTTTCTCTCCCCAGAATCGCTTTGTGCGATTTACTCTTGCTGCCGAGTGGCTAAAGGAAGGGCAGTGTTGGGATGAAGCCCAAGCATCCTGCAGGCTCCCAAGGGCCTCTGTAGGCTCAGGTCCAGCTAGAGTCCGCGTGACCTTGGGCAAACCCTTTCATCACTGCCCACCACAGTTGCCCATCCCTAAGCTGGGCAGAGCAGCAGGTCCCCAGTCCTGGTGTTGCAAAAGGCTCAGCTTACACTGGTCTCGCAGGGTGGCTCGCTGCAGCCGGGCTGCTGCTCTCCTGCCTCGCTCACACAGCCACCGCAGGGACGAGCAGACTTTCACGTGTGAAAGGACCTGCAGGCTTGGCCCCTTGTTTAGCCCAGACGTTTGTAAGCTCACCAGGCATTGTCTGGCTTGAAGCATAGAAAGATTACAGCCAGCGAGATACTTTATCTCTCTCTGTAGATTTATTTTTTTGCCTGTTTCCCTTGCTTTGGGAGAAATTACTACACAGTGAGATCACTGGATTTTCCTCCGGCTTGTAATGCAGCACAAGAATATTTTTAACACTTGCTTTTTTCATCTTGTTTTTTGGAGAATGCTTTGCCAAAGCCAGTGTATTGTTGGGTCTTCCTCAGTGAACCACCGTGTCCTTGCTTTTGCTCCCTATGTACGTGTGTGTATTTCTAGTGCTGCTTTCTGCAAGATGCAAATCAAGCCATTGCTCCATCACTTTCTGCGTGTGCTAGCAGTGAATGGCTTGTTTGATTCCTCTCTCCGGCGAGGCAGCGTGGAGCATTTTTCTCAAATGAATGTGGCTTTTCAAGAGGGTGCGTCCCTTTCCCAGCAGAATTCGTTTTTCCCCTTCACACTTATTCCATCCTCCGCGGGGCTCTACAAAAGCCACGCAGAATCGCCCCGCGCTTGTCAGGCTGGCGAGCTGTCACTTCGCATCGGCGGGCTGCTGGCTTTAAATCCCTGTGACAGCAAGTCCTCTGACCCCGTTCCTCTCAGACAGCTCGCGTTCGACAGCTGCTGCCAACAATGATAATTATTGTGGTTATAGATAAGCTTCTAGCTTTCACTGGCCCCTTTCCCATCAAATTGTCTGAGAAGCTGTTTTCTTCTGGCGCCCCACACTCACTCTCTGCCGATGCTGGGGCAGGCTCTTGTTCTTGGCACTGGGTTTTGATGATTCCTGAGAAAAGTTTTTTCAGCCTCTTTTTTTTTTTTTTATTTTTAAAAATATATTCTCTTACTGACTTTGCTTTTAATGAGCAGGGCTTACAAAAGTCACCCTCATCTTTCACCACCCTCCTGGAGATGATCACAGTGGAAAGCGTGCGCTTTAGGTGTTTGCTTTGGCTTTGGATAAGGGGTAGCTGCCTACCAGCTCCCTTCTCCCAGGAGCATTTTTGCCTCCCAAGCGTCCCCCAAATGTCCAAACCCAGCCACTGTCTGCTTTTTACTGGGGTGGGGACTGATGTGACATTTGTTGGCAGTCTCAGCTCTGGTGTCGCTGCTTAGGTGTAAAAGGAGTCCTCCTGCAGCTTCATATCCCACCTCAGATTGTGTCCATCCTGGTCACTGCCCTTGTATGGGACAGGTAGATTGTCCCCAGGACGTGGCTGCTCGTCACTGCAAGCATCAGAGGGGACATTTTCCATGGATCCTGGGTTTGCTCTTTGTGGGCCACCCTAGCAATTGTCCTGGGCACTGCTCAGTGCAATCTTTGAGCTTCCTCCCCTGGCCGAGGTGAGATTTTTAACTCACTTCTCATTCAACAAACTCTCTCTTTGGGGAGCTGCCTCATGCAGGAGGTGAGAGAGGACCGGGTACGAGATGAGAAACGTGAGCTCATAAGGAACAAGTATTTACTTGCCAGGTCTGTAAGATCCACCAGCCTTGATAAAGCTAATCCTTCACTTCAGGTCTTGAGCAAAAGATTTCAAGCTAAACCAAGCCCTTGCTAGCCTGGTCTTAGGGACCAGCACCATTCCTGTTTCAGCTTTGTCTTCCAAAAGCCAGCTCCATGGTCTCAGACTGCTCCCTGAAGAGATGCCAGGATGAAAAAATACCCTCCTCGTTTAATTACTTGGAGTGATCAACTTGGCTCCTGATCTTCTTTTTGATCTGCTGATCAGGTTGGCTTCCAAGGTCTTACATCCCACCGTAGGGTGTGTTTCTGGTTTCAGCTCATTCCTTTGAGCCACATCCAGTGTTTCAGTATCCCTTGGCAGTGCTGATCACCGAGACTGGGGCGATGGGTTTCCCCAAAGCCCACAAACACGTCTTTTCAACTGTGCAACTTCTCCCTGCGTGCAGTAACAGAGGATTTTTTTTTAAAACCTGTATCTGTTACAATGGCTTTAACCACCACTGCAAGCTGGGCAAGGGGTAGGATGTTGGCAGACAGAGTTGCAAGAGTTTATGGGCTTTCCCTCTTTTGCATTTAGATTATTTTATCGACCACAATGCAAAAACGTGAAGAAAAATACGTGTGGTTTTTGCAATCAAAGTCCTTGCAGGGAGCGGTCACGGGGAGTGCTGCAGACATATTAAACTGTAATTAATGGCTGCTCTAGGCCAGGAGGAGCTGAGGGAGTCTTTCTGTCTATCTATTGCTCAGCTCGAATAAAGCACTGCCAGGGAAGACCAGCCAGTTGTTGCTTGCTGTGATACAGTGGTCTGTGGTTTTAGAAATCTCCAATTTGAGGCTACATCTTCAATTCCTGTTATGTGAAGTAGAGGAAGAAAAAGGTGGAGGGAGGAGCTGGTTTCCAGCCTCTTACACTTCGAAGCACGTTGAATCCCCACCCCTCCAAAAAAAAAGCTGATGGGTTTCCTGGGATGCTGTGCATCCACATCCCCAAATTTTGGATTTCTTTCTCTTTTTTTTCCTAGAGGGAGACTCCAACCGAAGGTGGCTGGGAGGGATGGGAGGGGCAATGTTCAAATCCAAGAAAAGCAGCAGAAATTGGCCAAATTTTCCTTAGGGGTTGTGGCAATGGCTTCAGGAGCAGTGCTGAGCTGCGCTCCTGAGCCCGGGCTGGGCTGTGCTGCCGACGGGGAGCATGACCCCCGCTGGCCCCATGGCCTTCAGGGATGCTGGCACTGCAGGAGCAACATTGCTATGGGCAGAATTAGGTCTAAAAGATATATATTATTAATACACATAGAATATACTACTTAAAACAGTTATATAAATAAAAATAGGGGATGGCAGCTGCACTGCGTGGAGGGGGAACTGGTGGGTGGGGTTTGACCCCCCGTTCACAGCAGGGCCGGGGCTGCTCTGCGCTGTGCCTTGGCACGTGGTCCTACTGCGTTTCTTTCGCATTCTTCTTCCAAACACACTGTGTAGTGTTATTTGTGATGCTGCTGCTGGCTGAGTTAAGCTGTTCATGTTGCATGGGTGTGTAGGAAATGCTCCTCAACCCTGTGCGATTACTGGGCTGGGAATAACGTTCCTTCCCCTTCCACCTCCCAGGCTGAAACTCTCGAATGAGGAGATCAAACGAGCGATTTTGACGATGGATGAGCAGGAGGATCTCCCGAAAGACATGTTGGAGCAGGTGAGTGATGCGTCTTGCCCTCCTCTGTGATTGCTTCATGCTGAGGCCACACTGCGCAAGGTGCCTGGGACCAAACTGCAGCTTTGAGTAGTGCGTCGGGGCTCCAAATTATTTACCAAACACATACTGGAAAACCACTCAAGTGGGCTGGAGCAGCAGGAAAGCAGCTCAGTCGTAGCATCAGTGCTGGGAGCAGAATGGCCTCCACATGCCATGCCTGTACCCAGGTCTACCCTGGCATGCCAAGGCTGGGCCAGTTGCCCATGTTGTGGCTGCAGCTTGAAGTTTGTGCTTAGTAGGGTTTTGTTTTTGAAAGCTTGTTCAGCATTTGTGCAGTCCTCAAAAAGGGAATCCCATTTTTCACCCCCTCTGAATCCCTTTGGAAGCATTGTAGTCACCTGTCCTTAAAACTGAGCTGGTAATTGCACTTTCAGCTGAGACGTGGGAGGATTCATTGCACAAAATTGCCACCTGCAAATAGGTAGAGTTGCAGCAAATGAGAGTCCCTGACATCTCTGGCAGAGCTGATGTCAAAACCTCCTTGGAGCAGATGTAGTGCATCTGTTCTAAAGCCAGGGTGACAGCAGGGTAGAAGCAAGAGACACTAATGTGGTAGGGTAATGGGAGGAAGGTCACAGGGCCAGCGATAACACTTATTTCACAGGTGCCTTGGGGTCACTGTCTACATTCTGAAAAGGTAGTAGATTCAAGCAAAGAAATCACCGTTTTGCTCCTAAAAAACTGTGCGTGGACCTCATGTCCACATATGTGCTTTCCTCTGTATAGCTCCTGAAGTTTGTTCCTGAAAAGGGTGACATTGACCTCCTGGAAGAGCATAAGCATGAGCTGGACCGTATGGCCAAGGCTGACCGGTTCCTCTTCGAAATGAGCAGGTTGGTGGCCCAGAGGACACGTGTTTTGGCCAGTGGCTGCACGGGCTGGTTGCGAGGCAGCTGTTTCATGGAGCCTGGTTGGGAAATATGCCCTGCTTGCTGGTTTTCACATCAAGAAATGAGTGGGCCAAAGCAAGGTGCTCCCACCCATAGGGATCACTTGGGATGCTGTGCTCCTAAAATCAGGGTTGTGCATCCCAGACAAGCAGCAACTGGAGGGAGCAGGGGGGAGAGGGGTGGGGAGATGGATCCTCTGAACCAGAGGTATTGGCTTCCCAGGGGTTGTCCTGAGACATTTCCACTCTTGTTTGGGGGAGAAAAGCTCAGTCTGGCACAAGTCTGTGAAAGACTGCATCATCTGCACCGTGGCCCAGGTGGGAAGTGCTGTTTGAATAACAATGCTGTAGCGATGCGCCTTTCCCCTTCACATGAACATAGCCTAATGAATACTCAAGACTGATGTATGTAAATTTTGCCCTGCTGTGTAGATGAGTCCCACTCCTCAACTCCAGGAATGACTTGTCCCTGGAGCTCCTGAGAATATATGAGATGGAAAGGAAATACCACTTCTTCCTGCTGCTGGTAGCAATCATTTAAGGCTTAGAAGTCTTCAGGGATGTAACCTTATCTTTTGCATGCACATCCTCCAGAGGTGCTGGTTTAAAATCTTGAAGCTCCTTATTTAAATCCAACCAAGTATTGAGCTCTTTGAATTTCTTAGCTGAACTTCAAGCAAGTCACTTGTTTGCAAAGTCAGTGAGTTTTACAATCTGAGATTGTACTGGGAGATCAAAAATAGAAACGCTCCTGTCCTTCCTGAGAAATGCGCCGATGAACACCGGGGCAATGCGCCGTGTAGTTGCTGAGTGTCAAAGACAGGCAGGATGGAGCTGTGAAGTTCAGACCTGATCCCTCAGGGCTGGAAGACGCTCAGAATTAGCTTTCCTATTGCAGGTCACGTTTCTTCTTCACAGTCTCTTGCCCAAGTGTTGCTTGCATGCCTTCATCTTTTGGAAAGCACAATGTGCTGATGCAAATATTTTCCTTGATTTTCCAGAGCTTTTTAATTTGCCTTGTGGTCTGTAACTGAGTGTGATGTCTTTGTCACCTCTGATTAGTACAATGTCAGCGTAGCCCATGGCCCTGTCTGTGAGCACGTCTCTCATGGGTCCTTGGTCCAAATGACTCAAATCAGACTGCCATTTGCATACAAGTGAGATCTTGTTTAGCCTAAATATAACTGACATGAGCAGAGCCATCCCTAACTTGCCCAAGAAGGGGCTGGATTGGGCTGTGTTGGTGGCTTTCCAGCCCAGGCCAGCATTTTAAGGATCTGATTGTCCAGTTCTGGGCCTCCCAGTTCATGAAAGATAAGGAACTACTGGAGAGAGTCCAGCGGAGGGGTAACAGAGATGGTCAGAGAACTGGAGCATCTCTCTTATGAGGAAAGCCTGAGGGAGCTGGGTCTGTTCAGCCTGGAGAAGAGAAGACTGAGAGGGGATCTTATCAATGCTTACAAATACCTTAGGGGTGGGTGTCAAGAGGATGGGGTCAGACTCTTCTCAGTGGTGCCCGGCGACAGGACAAGGGGCAATGGGCACAAACTGACACATGGGAAGTTCCATCTTAATATGAGGAAAAACTTTACTTTGAGGGTGGCAGAGCACTGGAACAGGCTGCCCAGGGAGGGTGGGGAGTCTCCTTCTCTGGAGATATTCAAAACCCACCTGGACATGACCCTGTGCAATGTGCTCTGGGTGAACCTGCTTTGGCAGGGGGTTGGACTAGATGATCTCCAGAGGTCCCTTCCAAGCCCAACCATTCTGTGATTCTGAAGGTCCACTTTTGTTAGTGCTGGTAGTTGGTGTGCCTGTGTCCAGCCACAGCTCATCACAAAGCCGTTGGGAGCCCAGACCTCATCAGCATCTTTGCTAAGGAGTGGTTATAAAAGAACTGTTTGTTCATAGCAATAGAGTGTAAAAATGCACTTGTTGAACCTGCTGAGTTAAGGATAGGCTTAAGCATGTGCTTAAGAGCCCACCTGGATCCACTGCAGGACAGCTGTAGCTTCAGTTGTCATTTTTTCCCATCCCAGCATAGTTTCAGGGAAAAATCTGGTCATTATTTTTTAATCACCGTGGCTTCAGCGAGCTTTGTAAGCACAGGTGAGAGCAGCAGAGCAACTGAGCTCTGCCAGGAGCAAGCAAAGCTCAACCTGAACTTCTGGTTTTTTTTCCAGGATAAACCATTATCAGCAAAGGCTGCAGTCCCTCTACTTCAAGAAGAAGTTTGCAGAGAGAGTTGCAGAAGTCAAACCCAAGGTGGAAGGCAAGTGATCGGAGCTGCTAACGTCACTAAGGGGCTCTGTGCCGGCACAGAGGAGTGTTTATAGGAAGAGCATCCCTCTGTGGAGGTTGCAGTGATGCAGGGGAAGAGAGGGAGCTGATGGTCACTTTTTAGCCATGGGGGCACTGAAGGGGTTGCTGCAAGGGGCCGGTGTGCTGTTGGGGCAGGGGTAATGTCCCTCACCTCTCTGCTTTCAGCCATCCGTGCCGGCTCCAAGGCAGTGCTGCAGAGCAGCAGCCTCCAGCAGCTGCTGGAGGTGGTCCTGGCCTTCGGGAACTACATGAACAAAGGCCAGAGGGGCAACGCCTTCGGGTTTAAGATCTCCAGCCTCAACAAGATTGCAGACACCAAGTCCAGCATTGACAAGTGAGCAGCCCCCGCTCTCGTCCTTGGTAGCATCCATGGCCCGCAGGATGCTGGGGGAACGGAAAGGTCGTTAGCATTGCCTCTGGGACGTGGTAGGTGGGAGTGGTCCCCTCCCTCCTGCCACCCCATCTAGTGTGTCCGATGATGCAAGCCTCCGTTTTTGGAGCAGGACAGATTTTGAGGGAAGCCGAGCTGCAGATCAGCATGGGGATCAATGGGGGCTTTCCCTCCTGGGCTGGCTAAATGGCAACCAAGGCTGATTGGGAGGATCATCCTCCAAATGCTTTTTTCTACCCTTTGAGAAGCCAAGAGCCACGGTGCTGTAGCACAGTGGCCAGAGGAGGGGTCCCAGGGGTTCCTCTCCATGGGAACCCCGTCTGCAGCCCCCCCCAAGCTGCCACAGCCATCGCCTGGTTTGCTCTCCCCTGCCGAGCTCCGTGCACAGTGAGAGGAGCTGGGTCAGGTCTCAAACCTGCCCGGTCTCATCCATCAGTAAAGGCAATGGAGGACAGGAGCAGTGATGCTCAAGTCACCTCCCCTGGGTCCCTCCTGTGGAGAGAGGGCCCTTGCTTGCTGGGACCAGGCTGCTCTGCCCTGTGGCTGTGCATGGGACAGACCCATCCCATGTCCCCAGACAGGCAGCAAGCAGCATCCTTGCAGAAATCCCAAAATAGTTCATTACCAGGGTTGGGATTTAACCAGGGTTTTCAACAGAGCTCTTGGCTCCCCATGGTGCCGCCACGCTGACCTCGCCGCTCCTCTCTCCTAGGAACATCACCCTTCTGCACTATCTCATTACTATCGTTGAAAAGAAATATCCCAAAGTCCTCCGCCTGCACGAGGAGCTGCGAGACATCCCGCAGGCAGCCAAAGTCAAGTAAGCAGGGATTTAGGTGGCGCTTAGGGAGTGCCGGGAGTGCCTCTCCCCTTGCTGCAGCCTGCCTTTCCGTGTTGCCCTCCCCTGCTCGCGCTCCTGGCCGGATCCTGGCTGCCGGGCTGGGCCCTGTGCTGCGGCCACGCTGGCCCCAGAGCAGCCCGGGAGGCAGGAGCAAACATCACCTGGTGGCTTTAAATCTCAGCCCTTGCAGCAAAGGGCTGCGAGCCTCCGACTGACCTCGAGGGAGGAGAGCTGCTTGGAGCAGCCGTTTCCTGTTGTTATCTCACCGCAGAAGCATTTAATTAATTTCTAATGGTACGTTAAGTAATCCGGGAGGAAGCGGTTGCGGTGTGGCTGCAGATAAAAGGCAGCTCCTTATCTGCGTGTGGCAGATAAGCGTGAGGCTTTGCCTGCAGCGCGGGCAGGACCAGGCAGCGGTGCGAGGGGCTCACCTGCCTCCAAGTCCTGCCTGGCCCTCTTTTCACCACCAACATGGAGCTTCTGGTGTTTGCAACGAGTTTTTAAACCCTGCCCACCTCCCAGTGACCTGTTCGGAGCAGGCTGCTGCTGTCTCTTTGCCGGCGGAGGCCCCTGTTCAGCAAAGCCCTTAATCACACGCTGAATTTTTAAGTGCAGGAGGAATCCACTGTTGCACTGCAAGGCCCTCAAACATGTGCTGAAGTCCCTCTGAAATCAATGAGGCTCTGTTCCGATTTTAAAGCTCGGCAGGAGCTTGCAGGCTTTGCTGCTTTGGGGACCTGAGCTGCAAAGATCACACGTTTCTGCAGTCAGCACACGTTCCTGTTAGCCATGGACACGAAAAGGGTCTGAAACTGCACCTTTTTAGAGGGGGGATGGCAAATACGCACAGAGTTTATGGCGGCTCAAGGGTCTTCCAAGTTTCAAAGTGCTCTTGTAGCAATAGTGGCTTCCCAGCCAAAGATATGTAACGTGCAGAGCAAGCATCCTCGCGTTTAAAATGTAAAATAATTGTCAGCCATAGGGATTAAACAAAGGGACAGGACAAATCTTGGCACGTGAGGAGTGTGTGGCATTGGCTGAGAACATGGTTGAGCAGGGCACGCTCCTCACCGGTGGAGGCTCCGGCTTTCTCATGCTTATGTATCTGCAGCTGTTGTACAGATACACATATGGGAAAGAAAACGTCTGCACAGAGGTTCCACCCCCCCTCCCCAAACTTTATCATTTTGCTCTAAACTGGACACCATATGTCATATTTGGGTTTGGTCCAATCTAGAGTGAAACCAAGAAGTTTCTAAAGCTCTGGAAAACCCTGAATTCCCCCCAGCCCTGCAGCTGTGAAGCAAAATTGCCGCCTCTGTCAATCCCACTGCTAGTAACGAACTGCTGGAACGAGCACGGGGCTCCCAAAACTGCATTTTCCCAGACTAAACCTGCCAGGAATGCTTGCCCCATGACCCGACGTCAGCATTTCCAGGGACCCCAGCCCTAGGACAGACACACCTGGAAAGACGTCAAGCCTGTGGTCATTAAGTCTTTGTGAGAAAACTTCCACTCAGATGTAGTGGTAGAAACCCGTAAGCACTTGAACTCGAAGCTCATCAGGGGCTTGAGCCTTGTGTAAACAAAGTCAGTGCTAGACGTGATGATTTATTTTTATTTTCTATATTTGGGTTGTCTCCCTTTATTAAAGCCTTGCTGCTAGGAAGGATGCTTTGTATGGCGTTCACCTAACCATGGTACCCTGAAAAACTGTCCGCTGTGCACTGGGACAGCAAGCCTATCTTCTGCTGGCCCTCGAGAAGGGAAGAGAAATCTGTGCCCAGCAAAGCCCCCTCCTGAGCTCTCCTTTTGCTTGGAGAGGTCTGGAGGCTGCTGAGCTTGCTAAGCCTGTACAGTCCCCTTGATTAAAAATACAGAAAAGTGCTTTGCTTTAAAACAAGCAACTGCAGTCGCTTTGAGATAGGCAGCTGTCCTAGCTTAGAGGCTGTCAGCCCGATTTGCTGCTCGAGACACGCTGCTCTGCAACCAGGAGGCAATGTGTGCAGCACTGGGGTCTTTTCAGTGGAAAAACACGGTTGAGTTGGTCAGAGAGCTGTAGAATTTACTGGGGAAGGCTCAAAATTAACATCCTTCCATTTCCAACAGCATGACCGAGCTGGAGAAAGAAATAAACACTCTGAGGAGCGGCCTGAGAGCGGTGGAGACTGTAAGTATTATTTAAATCAAATATAGTCCAGCCTGGCTCCGAGCACCGCAGCATCCCTCCTTGGGGAGGCCGGCAAGGGAGCTCCCAGCGAAGCTGCTTTTATCTCACATCCTGGAGATCTGTTTGTCTTTCCTTCCTGCCCTGCACGTGTGCTTGTCCTCTTAGGGCTGTTTTGGCACCGAAGTAACCATGTGTGGTTAGGCACGCACGTGGTTTATATCTAATATGCCAAGGGAGGCTGAGTAAGTCTAGTGATGATGTCTGTGGAGGACCTGTGGTGTGCCGAGGGGTCTCCCCTTGGCTGTAAAACCACAGAGGGCTGGGGCTTGGGATGGGGAGCGCTTCTGCAGCCTGGCTGGAGTGGTGATGAAATGGGGGAGGTATCCCGAAGGACTCGCTGTCTTGCTAAATTATGCTGCTGCCATGATCTCTCCTACAGGATTTGGCCTTAAACGCATACTGCAGGCATGATATTGTAAAACGGGGTAATCCACGGTCTCGTGCATGGCAGGAGGGAGCAGCGGTGGCGGTGCAGCTGGTACCCAGCAGTACTAAAAGAGGCCGATGGTATTTGTGTCCCTCATCAGCCAGGGCCTGACCAGATTTACATTTTTTTTCCCCAAAGGAGCTGGACTTCCAGAAGTCTCAGGTTCAGCAAACAGGTGACAAGTTTGTGTCTGTCGTCAGCCAGTTCATCACATTAGCCAGCTTCAGCTTCTCGGATGTTGAAGATCTTCTGATGGAAGCGAAAGAGCTGGTAAGGTCACCAATGTCCTTGAGATCTGGGTAGTGTTTCAGCCTTTCCTCCAGCCAACAGGCCAGGGATGGTCCTGGCCTTCCCAGAGCACATGCTGTGTGTTAACATCTCAGATACCTGCCCCACGAGATTATGTGAGTGTTCTGCTGAGACCCTGACATGAGAAAGGTGCTGGGCTGCTCTTCATGGTTTGTTTGGAGAGGGTGGATGAGTACATTCCTCTCTGTCCCCAGGGCCTTTTTCCTGCTCCACAACCCAGCATGCCAGGGGATCGCATGTCAGGCCAACAGACTGCTTCTGGGACAGAAGATGTGCTGTAGAAAGCTGTGAGACACCTGTCTATCTTTTGGAAGTGCAAGGCAGGGGCTAGCCATGGGAGAGTCATGTCCATCAGGGGAGGACATGATAGGTCATTTGTGAGGATCTGAGGTTTGATGAAGAGCTTTCACTCAAGCCTAGAGGACTTGCTTTGCTTTCCATGTCTTTAAATGGAAATATCCCTGTTTTGGTGGCTTTAGAGTTAGGAGTGTGGCAGTTGGGGCATCTCGGCCAATGAAAGCTGTAAGTGGCAAGAAAGCAGGCTGTTGTGTCTGGTGTTGATGGAAGAGGAAGAAAAAATGCAACCAGCTATTCAGGCTGAACATGAGATCACCCAGAGGTTGATATTAGAGACAACCCAGGCTACCCAAGTGACCCCACTTCTACAGGGCAAAATAACATCCGATGCCTGACTTCGGTCTGAGACCTGCCCAGCTCTTCTCTCCAGAGGAGAGGGAGAGGAGCTCAGTGACGTGAATTGAGGCCAACATCAGACCTAGTTAGAGAAGCTGCTTAAAAGGTTCACCTTCCCCAGAGTAAATACCTTGGTGAGTGCTTTGCAGCCATGTGCAATGACCTCTTGCCATGTTGTCTTTTTCTCCCCACCAGGCTGGTTTAAATCACAGCAAAGGGGTGGCTGTTGACTGACATCTGCGATTCCCAAGCACCTTTTACTTCCCCTTTTGCAGCAAAGGGGCATACAGCTGGTTTCCATTTCCTCCAAGATGAGTCCTCCAGTATCTCCTCCCTGGCCTGGCCTTCTTCTTGACTGAAGTGGCAGGGAGATAGTCCAGCACAGCCCGTTTTAGAGGTCCCATCCTTGTCCCACTGCATGAGCTACCTCTCCAAACACAGAAGTTACCAAGTGTCACCACTTCCTTTGTCCTGGTTGTACCAATGTCCAATTGGCACTTTCCTGAAGACCATCCACCCGTGCCTGGGCATTATGATTGACCATTGCCTTCCTGAGCCCATGGCTAACCCAGGCCACCCTTTCAAACTGTTGACGGTAACCTGGCAGATCTTGCCTGCAGTGAGTTAGGACTGTGGAGATGGTGACAAATGCTCTGCAAACCGTATCATCTTCTGCTGACTTGACTCGATCTGGAGGAGAAGGTCTGGTCCTGGTCCCCAGAGCCCATCGAAGTCCACTCTGAAGCAATGCACAGCTGTTCCCATGGTTATTGGATAGGATGGGCTGTGCGAAGTGCATGAGCTCTTCGCTTTTTAAACACTCAAATTGTGTTACTCCTTTGTCTTAGGAAAGCAGAAACAACCTTTTTTTACAGACTTTGTATCCTGTGAGGATGACATTTTCAGCCTTTCCCCCACCACAATCTCCTGTAACATGGCAGAGAATCCAGTATCTTGATGAAAATCAACAAGAATAACCTCAATTATTTTGACTTATATAGTGGCACCTCTCAGATTCCTCCCTGCATCTTGAAGTGCTAAGTCTCTTAAGGAAACAAAGAAATAAAAATGCCCTAAATGTCTTTTGAAGAGCCTGGGACACCCCTGCAAATAAAACTAAATCATACAGGCAGGCTTTAAAAATGTTACCCTTGGTCTACCCAGCAAAATCAAAGCAACTAATAAATCTTTTTGTGCTTTGATTTTGTTTTTCTTTTCTTTTAAGCATGCTTATCTCCAGAACATGCCATCACAATTTTAACAAACTTTCTGTCCACAAAGAGTCTCCTTCAGACTGGAAGTGAGAACAACGGATGCCAGTCCCAAGGACGACTCACGGGCTCCTTGGGGACCGGAATGCATCGGCAGATCGTGGATGTCCTGTCCTGACCTTTGCTATGGCCTCGTTCAACTCCCTTACAGTAATGGTGTGCAAACAGCACGAAAGGCCGGAAAACTCCCTATTTCCCTACCCAGGGCTGTGCCTGAGCCCAGGCAGAAATGTCGTTTAGAAGTTTCACCAACACATTTGGTTTCAATAGCAGAGCATGTGGCAATGATAAATAATACCCTAAAAATACTTCAAAGAAAAACTTAAAAGTGCAAGTTTCCCTTCCCCTGCCGTGTTTACTATTAGTTTTATGTCGTCGGTCTTCGGTCCCACAATATTTTGCTTCCTTGTTTTTACTGCTGATTAGTTAATAAAGTCAAGCTGGGGCAGGGGGAGGCTCAGCAGCACCTTCTCAGAGGTGAGAACGGTTGTCTGGAGGATGTTTTAGGAGAGGGGGCTTGGGAGTAATCTAGGTTGGCTCTTACAGGGCAGCAGGTAAAACGTCAGATGATTTATTTCATGTTTAAGTCAAGGCTTGATGACGCAAAGCCCTGCTCTCCACCGTGGTCGCTGGAAGCATTTCTCTCTGCTCCATCAGGTCGAAGGCTTCCCATGGGGGTTTTCGCCGGAGTGGTGGGTATCTCCAAGACTGATGGACCCCTGTCATCTCTCTCCCAGTTTTCCAAGGCTGTGAAGCACTTTGGAGAAGACACAGACAAAATGCAGCCCGATGAGTTCTTTGGTATCTTTGACCAGTTCCTTCAAGCCGTGACCGAGGCCAAGCAGGAGAACGAGAACATGAGGAGGAGAAAGGAGGAGGAGGAGCGCCGGGCACGCATGGAGGCACAGGTGAGTGGGCACCGGCAACTCCAGCAGCAACCCTGGGACACCCAGTGATGGCAGCCATGCTGTGCTGTCCCCAACAGCTGCCCTTGGCCATGGTGGCACAGGGAGCACTGAAGGCTGGGCAAGGAGCTTCTGTGCTCTTAGACCCACCTGCTTTTCACTGTTGATTGCTTAATTAACTAATAACCTTGGGTTGGTGAGATCTTGGAGCTAAAATGTGCAGCAGACCTGGTGCTGCCTCTGAGCTGCTGTGACCCACCAGCAGCAGCCATGGGGCTGTGGACCTCAGCCCACGGGTTGTATCAATAACCCTGGCCAGCTCTCACGTGCCAAGCACCAGGATGGGAAACCGCTCGGTTCATGGGTGTGGGGGTCACCATGTGTGTGTTGGGCACCCCTACAATCGCCTGCATGACACTGAGATGTCTCCTTTCCCCCCTGCCGCCACGGCACATAGCTGAAGGAGCAGCGGGAGCGGGAGCGCAAGGCGAGAAAGGCGAAGGAGAGTGGGGAGGAAGGTGGCGAGTTCGATGACCTCGTCTCGGCCCTGCGCTCGGGCGAAGTCTTTGACAAGGACCTCTCCAAGCTGAAGCGCAACCGCAAGCGCATCACCAACCAGCTGGCCGACGGCAGCCGCGAGAGGCCAGTCACCAAGCTCAACTTCTGAAAAGCAAACAACAACAACGACAAAAACCAATAGAAAAAGCGGGTTAGTCTTTTTGAAGTGGCTGGGGGGGGCGGGTTATTCCCATTACACTGCCTTGCGATTCAAAGCGAAACAGTGGCACGCTCTTTCTCCGCGCAAGCGAGTGTGTGTGTGTATATACCGTGTATATAGTCGGGTCGGGGGTGCCGATGCCTCCGCCTTGATGGGTGGCCGCGCCGCTTCCTCCCCTCCAACCCCCTCCGAAAAGTAGTTCTCCCCATGCACAAGCACAATGCTGCGTCCGCGGAGCAAGAGGACCCAACCCAGCGACGCCAGCGGTCCCCGTGGTCCCCAAAGGCGATGGGAAGCCGCTCCCCGCTGCTTTCCTGCAGGGACCCCTGCAGGTCTTTTGTGGGGGACTCCTTGTGCACAAGCTGAGCGGTTTAAAGAGGATAAGAAAAAAACAAAGATGACTGAACTTTAATCTGTTGTTTGTCTTTTTTTTTTCTCGTTGTCATGATTATTCTGAACAACTCGCACACCCGTGCTCTGGCGCTGGCTCCGAGCGCGGCGCCCTGGGCGATCCCGGCCGTGCTCCTCCCGTCGTCCTTGGGAAACGCTCTTTTTCCTCTAACCTCCACCTTGTTAAAGGAAAAAGTTTACCCCAAGTGCTTATCGCTCTTAACACCACACAGATGTATTTATACTTTTATAATGTTTTCTGGCCCAAGACGGTGGGAAAGGTCGGTTCTTGGAGGAGACGAAGAGCATAAATTTCTACGTTGTAATTTTTATTCTTGCTTTCTGTTCAATGGGACAAACTGTATCCTCTGTAAAGGTGCGTCAGGACCGAAGGTCTCTGGTGTACAAAGGGGCTGGTGCAAAACCCACCGGCTTTCACCCACCTTCTTTTCTTTTTCTTTTACCGGACACACAGAAGCAGCGATGCCAAGAAACGCTTGTCTCTTAGCCAGGTCCTTTTTCGACTGGTTTGCTGTTTGTTGTCATTGCAAATTTGTAAGCAGAACTACCTGTCAAATGTCAGTCCAAAAAAAAGACAAAAAAAAAAAATAAATTCAAAGCTCTCAGGGAGTAATAATTTAAAAGTTTAGAAAATTAAGAATTGGAGAATAAAAAGTAACCACCATTAACATATTAACATTTCTATTCTTAAATTATGCTGAGTATATAGAGGACTGTTACTTTTTACTTTTATTTATTTGTGGTGTGTTTTTTTTAAGAAAAACAAAACCAAACCTTTTTATACCACCAATACTTTTGTGATCCTTTTTTTTTTTGTTTGTTTGTTTGTTCTTTTTCCTGTGGAGAGATGAGTTTGTCCCTGTTGCACTAGATATTAACACTATTTGAAATAAGGTTGATTGTTTTTTTTTTTTGTCAGATAATCGGTATTACTGGTGGGTGTGGGACGTCAGTTAACTATATGTACTGTATAGCAAAAGTGCTGTTTAAACTAATTTGTATAAAAAAATATGGTTCTAAGCACCTGAAGGCCGTGGGGTCTGCGTGCTGAGTGAAAGCTGTGAAATCTCTCTCTAACCAGAGTTGTCAAGAGCTGTGGTTTTACCGTTTTGTTCTTTTCTTCATTGCAACTTTTGACGCACTGTAGATTAAAAAAAAAAAAAAAAAAAAAAGAAAAAGAATTCTTTCTGAGTAGCATTTAAAGCAGTAATACATAAAGCAGGTAAGCGCAAAAAAAGTCCAGCACCTCGTATCCAAGCAGCTGCAAAACCTGCAGATTATGTTCAAGGGTGGAATTAAGCACTTTGCTTTAAGAAGGAGGGGGAAATAAAGACAAAAGGTAATGATAATACTATTCCTTAACTAAAGTGCCTCTATTTATATTTTTTATTTATGGCTGGAAAAAAAAAAATGGGGCTGATACAATTGAGGGCATGGACTTTGGGGGGAATTTAAAATATAACAAAAAGAAGAAAAAAAAAGCTTAAAAAAAAAAATGTCTGGGCTCTGGTGGTTTAAGGAATGGTTGGTCACGTGTGTTTGATTTAAAAGGCAATGGGAGTTGGAAAGGCCGATCACCTCCCAGGGTCCCTGGGTGCAGGGTTCGGTTGCCAGCACCCACCCCCTGCTCCTGCCTCCGTGACCCCAGTGCCACATCAGGACCTTTCCTGACAGATTTCCTCTTGCCCTTCCAAACCTGTTTTGTTTTGTTTTGTTTTTTTAATTCTTTTGCAACAGCCTCATTATCGGGCTGAGTTTGCCATTTGTTTGTTTTCTTTCAAAAAAAAAAAAAAATTATATCTCTATAAATAAATACAAAGGCTGTGTGCAGGTAATTCCATGTGCCATTGTCGAAAACTACTTTTAGATTGGTGCTGGTGTAAGTAGCCACTCTTGGGTGTGTATTTTAAAGATGATTTTTTTTTTTTTAATAATGCCAAAAAGGAAAAAAAAAATTAGTTCCATAATAATTTGTAAACTGAAGTATATGTCTTGGACCTTATTGCTTCGTAGCGACCAAGGTAGTCTGTTAGGTGCAAGGATGTTAGTAGTCTTAGCTAGCGGGAAATGCTGTGTAGTGTTATGAGACTGTACTTTTTCTAAGATGGCAATATGCAATAAAGAAAAACAGTTTCGGTGAGTGTACATGGCAGAGCCGCGAGTTATTTTTTTGGGGAAAAAAATAAAATAGGACATTTGGGGGTTGAGATGGGTTTTGAAGAAAAGGCCCTCTGCGGGTTGCTCTTCTTGGGGGTGTATTTGCAGTCATCGCCGGGGTTGGCTGCTAACCCCACTTCACCGCTTTCCTGCATGCTGGGTTTTAGGCGGTCAGGGGTTTTTCCACCCTCCTGGCTCTCAGCATCCTCATGATCACTCACTTGAGGGCTCTGAAATGCCTCCCAGTTAGGAGCCCCATTCATTTCTCCCCGCTGCCTTGTTGCTGAGGCCGGGTCCCACCTTGTGACCAGCTTTTCTAGGAGCCCGCATTGAGGCAGCCGCCGGTTTTGCATTGCGGGATCCCATCGTCTCCCTTTCTCCATATGATGGAGCCAAGCCAGTACTGGCTGGGCTGGCCAACTTGCCTCTAGCCAGCCTATCTAGACACACCAGAGATGTTTTCTTGGCAGTAGCCCAAACCCCTCTTGGCTATTCACGCTCACCATTGCCCTTCCCACACACCTTTCCATCTGGGCTCTGTTATTTTTTTTTTTTTTCCAATGCTCTTTGCATTGAGTGACCCCTGCAGCAACCAGCATCCCCAAACCCCACTGCCTGTAGCAACAGGAACGCCTGCGTCACAGCCAGACCCATAGGCTTCCCCCTTTGATCAGGGCCTTCCCCAGTCTAACCAGTAAGTGGGCACCGAGCCAGCACAGATGGGGCATCTAACACATCCCCCTGCTTGCTGGGGCCTCCTTTGGTGTGATCCTACCCAGCATCGGGGCTGGCAGACACACAGCTTTCTCCTATTTATAGCTCATAGCGGGGGGGGGGGGCGAAGAGAGAGAGAGAGAGAGAGAGAGAGAGAGAGATGACCCAGCATTGGTCAGGATTGGGCTGGCGGGAGTGTGGGGCGATGGTGAAGAGGACGGCTGCCATCGCAGCGCCAGGTAGTCGGGTGGGCTTGTGCTGACCCATGAAAGCTGTGTGATCTCCATAGCAAAAGGACCTGAGCAGAAAGGGAATGGCTTCAGCTGCTCTTCCCTTCATAAATCTGTGTTCCCAGCACAGGGGTGCTCTAGGGTGCATCCGTAAATGGTTGTGAACTAGCTGGCCAAACCCTACAACCCGATGAGGACCTGAAATTCTGGTTAATGGCAGATTGCAGGTTTCCTGGGCCACGCCAGTGTGTGACACAGGATGGTCCCCAGGATGGGGAAGGGATGGTGGTAGGAGATGTAAGCAGGGACAGGGCATAGCTTTTTATTCAACCAAGATATTTGAAGGGAAAAAAAGCCTAGTAACGTGCAAGCTTCCTAGCCTGCAAACCCTTCCTCAGGGCTGAAATAGCAGCATCTATGGCTTGAGAGTATAAATTTGAGATACGATGTTTGTCAGTCCAGAGGAAAGGGGATTGGGGTGACTGCTCTGCTGGACTGGCACGGCTGTGCTGTGTGAGGCCATGTCCACCAGTGGGCTGGCCAGCTGGGTTTTCACCTGAAAAAGGGCTTCTATGCCCCAAATCCTGGCTGCTCCCTCCAGTTAAAGCCATGAGGAGGGTGTCCTGGATGGGCCAAACCTGCCGAGACCCGCTGGTGCCAGGGAGCTGCCAGGCATGGCATTCCTGCAGGAACTACCCTGTGGGGGCTACCCGGGTCGGTGGCACCAAACCTGCTGAGCCAGCCTTGGCTTTGCTCTGCTCCATCCCAGCAGCTTTCCCCATTGCCGAAGGCTGGGGCAAGTGGGAGTTCTGCCGGAGCAAGGAGCATCAGGTGTCGTCACCCATGGCCAACCTGTTATCCTTGGCACCGCGCCCTGGCTTGGAAAAGATGAGTCAAGAGGTTGGAGCAACAACCTGGTGCAGACGTAGCCTAGCAGGCAAAACCCAGCCTGGCAAGTAGGGCAGACGTGGCTCGATGGGGATACACCAGGCTCCCAGGCCCGTCGGCAGTGGGTGCCAGGTCAGTGGGAGCTTGCTGGGTACCTGGCGCATTTCAGGCACCCTCTCTCCTCCCCAGCAGGAGGGAACAGCCTTCAGGTTTTGACCTCATGGCCTAAAATATTTATTTACACCCAAGGGAGGGTACAGTGGGACCAATGGAACTGTCAGGCTTTGACATCCCTACTGAAGACCCTCGGGAAAGGGTAAGCAAAGTGGGGACGTTGCCAGTCCTACTCCCACCTCCTCTGTGGCTGGACCTGGCTCCATGCCCTAAGCTGGTGTCCATGTCACAGCTCAAGCAGATGTTTTGGGGTAAAGTTACACTTTGCTGACATCATGATCTCACTCAAGCAGATATTTTGGGGTAAAATTGCACTTTGCTGATGTCACGATCTCGCACAGCCTGATCACTAGATCCGTGGCCCTTGTGCAGGGCTGGCACTGCTGGAGTGCCCCAGGAACAGGTTTGTCCTTCGATGCAGAGACCAGTGTAGCAATAAAACACGATAAAAGCACTTGTGTATTTCTGTACCCACCTATGCTGTGGGGTGAACATGCCCTTCGAGCTGTGCTTCGGGGAGGATGAGGGAGGCCAAGCTAACATGAAGGCTGACCGGTGCAGGAGGGAGGCTGTGAGCCAGCACCGTCCCCATCCCCTCTCCTACAGCTGACATCTCTCTTGTGAGCTCTCTCCCTGGCATTGCTCAGGGTCCTGCAATATATGCGTGTGAAAAGGCAAGTTCTCCATTTTAATCGGAGGTGCTCTGAGCTGAAACCTCTGAGAATTTCATATGTTTTAGCCTTAAAGCAGGACTGATGCATGTGTACAGGTGAGGCAGGGAGCAAGGCAGGAGCCTGAGGAGAGGCAGCACCACCATCTGCTGGCACTTTTTGGACTTCACGGTTTTAGGGCTGTCCTGAGTATAAAATCAATGCTGCCTCTGCTTTCCTCTGTCACAGCTCTACTGTGGAACAGTTAAATTGCTAAATTTTATATTTAAGTTTTCCCCAACATAGTCAAGAAGGGATAATTTTAATTCTATCTATCATAATTCATCAAGTCAAATAGCCAAGGGTGACAACATGTGGCTTCACTGTGACTTTCTTCACTGTCTGAGCTTCAGGTTGGCGCACTCTGTGTGTGCGTGCAGGCCACACAAATGCATGTATGTGTAAGACAACATAACTCAAAATGCTTTCATGGCTCCTCTCAACTTACCCCCACTGCTTTTGAAGTCATGGGGTGCCCCACTCCACTACAGTCCCTCCCAGGATGCGTCCCGACACTGGGGTCTGTGTCAGGAGCCTGTTTCACACAGGCTCCCTTGCTAAAACCCAGCTTTCCTTGCACTCTGTTGTCATGTTGCATGAACTTGCCGTCAAGGTGGAGTCTCCCAGTCCCCAGGGCAACTCTGTGGAGAGAAGTCCTTGAATTGTCATTTTTCCGTTACTTTCTTCACCAGCACGTGTTATTGCGTTGCTCACACACCCGTGCTCTCAGCTCAGCCGTGGCTCTGCGGGAGGGGCAGGACACATGCACTGTATATTTGAGCAACGGCAAGCAGAGCTGCCCTAAACCAGGAATATCCTGGGCACCACAATAGCAAGACCGGAGGACACAGGACAGCCAAACATAGCCATGCTCCTGCTGCCTAACCCATCCCTTTGCCTTTCCAGGATGCTGCTGTAAGCAAAGCCGGGCGGGGATAGTGCCTGCGACTTTCCCGGCGCTTTGAGCACTGCAGGGTACCAGGAGCTGAGCCGTCTGCTTGAATTTCCACTTGTGTACGTTCACATGGATTTACTTTGCCAAGCTCTCAGCAGAGCATCCCCTGGGCCAAAGGAAAGGTGAGGAAGCCCCGGCCGTGCGCTTTGCCCAGCTCCCAGCCTCTGCCTGGGACCCTTTTTACTGTGAAATCAGAGCGCAAAGCAGTCAGGCAAAACCTAGTTTCTATGGCAAATCTTTGCAATTTAATAGCAGGGGGCAGTTACTGTTTGACTTACATTTTATGGAAAGAATCCACAAGTCAGATGTTTTATTCAAAACTTGACGTGACCTCAGGGATGGTATATTACCAAATGTTCTGTAAAATGCACCAGACTGAGCACAGCAGCCACAGGCGCAGGTCAGGGAGGAGCACAAGTGCTGCCGCACATTAAATTTCACTGGAGAAATAAGTGACCTGGTTCCTCAGAGCATTTTTTTTTTCCCCGATGCCGAGTATGTTGCTAGATCGGATAAGCAAAATACATTTACGTGGTTGTGAGGGAATTGCTGCGCGAGAGATTTAAGAGAAATTTATCTGCTGCTTTTGTCCACGTCTATGACCCTGAGGGTTTTTAATTTGTAGACCCATCCAGGGGTTTCCTTTCCTCACCAGCTGCAGCATCAGCATCTCCCCAGCTGCCCTCTGCCGTGGTGGGGTACAGTTGGGTTGGCCCAGTGCTTGCTGTCGGTCTCGCCTAGGAGCCAGCCCAGCACCCATGTGCAGCCCCAACCTGCGGACAATTTCCCCCTGCTCTGAGTGTGCACTCTTCAGTGAAGCCCTCTGGTCAAGCCCCCAAGCATAAATCTAATCATAAGTGTTTAAGCCTCTGCATCAGTACTGCTGGCAGAAGCAGGTGAAGAGATTCCTGCTGTCTTCAGCCAGACTTGCTCTGGCCCCTGGAGAAACAGGATGTTCCTCCAGATGTGGAAGGGCAGCGCTGACTATTTCCACTCCAAATCTCCATCCCGGGAGCCAAGGAGTGTCATTTTCCTAAGTGACCTCCCCAAAGTCACCCCTGCTGCAACTTTCTGCTTCTCCTTACGGTGGCAAGGAGGAGAGGGTGTCCCCATGTCTGAAGGGAAAGCAGACGAGGTGTGAAGAACTGAGTTTTGCAAACACCTTTTACTCTTCAGTGCTCACAACAATAAATAAAAACTCCTCTGAGAAAAGGTGCAATCCTCTTTTCAGAGGAAAGCTTTACAAAAAAAACCACACACTTTTTTCAGCTTATGAATCCCTTTAGATGGTCCCTTGTTTATTACTTTCTGAGCTGACTATTTATGGAAGAGATAAGGTTGAAAATAGTTTACAAAGGCAAGAATAATGGACGCATAAAATTAAGGATCCCAAGTGTTTAGAAATAGCTCCCCAATCAGTTTTGTAGGCTTCTGCCAGTACTTGCCTTTTTGAAACTAGCTGCACGTGGAAAAGCTCAGTGCCAGCAAGTCAAGAAATAGCACAAATAACAAATGGCTCCTCTGTCTACATTTAGCCCGCACCCAGGGCTAAACAATAAACAGTTGTTCTATCACCCAAGACCCCTCCCCAGCTGAGAAAGGGAATTGGGAAAAGGAGGTAGTCTCATGGGCTGAAATTTAAACAGATTTAGTAAAATAAGGAAACCAATATCAATGCTAATACAAAAGACACAAAATTATACTTAGCTCGTAGAGTGGTGGCAAGTCCCTCCAGGGATAGTAACAGTTAAGAAGAGAAGAAGATAAGGAGAGGGAGCAAAAAACCCAGGTCCCCCCCAAGCTTTCCCATTTATAGTGAACTTGATGTTAATGTTATAGAATACACCTGTGGGCCAGCCTGGGTCAGCTGCCGTGGGTCTAACTGCTAATGGCCTTGATCACCATGGCTGGCCACAAACTGAAACAAAGTGGAACAGAAAACTGATGCTATAAATTTTATCCCTGCAAAACCAGGACATCCTCTCAGAGTGAATTTACCTCTTGGGCTGAAGCATAGCTTGATCCAGATCATCTTTTGCGATCACCCCAGAAGCCTGGGGGTACATTGGTGTGCTGTTTCACCCAGCACGGACAGCCCGAGCAAGGCTTCAGGGCTTGGCTGCTGCCTGAGCAGCAGGCACCAGCACGGCCCCTCCAACTAGGGCTGCAAGATGGTCATGATGATCCCTGCAGAAAAGGCACGGGTTTTTCTTTGGTTGTGGCTATTACAGATTGCGCTAGAAGAGCTTGGTTTTAAGGCTCAGCCAAAAATCCACCCCTGAGGTATGTGGAGCTGAGCACAGAGCGGCGATGCCCACAGTGATGGGGACGGGAGCGGGGCAGGGCTGTGCAGACACACCAGCCTGGCCCGGGAGTCGCTTGGCACAGTGCTGCCCACTCCCCAGGACAGCAATGCTGGAGGGTGTCACCACCTGCCTTCCTTCTGGCACAGCTGCCTGGCGAGGAGGGAGTCTTTGCAAGGAAATCCAGTGCAGGATCTGACCCCCAGTGTACACCATGCTGTGCTGGCATTCCCTTTGCCTTTGAGTCTGCCTTGCTAAATCTCCTCTGGCTTCGGTCACAGCCTCCTGGGGTTTTCTTGGCTGAGCAGATCATCCATCACTCCCCAGCTAGACTAGCGCAGGCCCTGGTGTTGCGCCCTGGGGTTTCTGCTACTTTCACTTTGATTTCCCCAGTGACTCTCCCCTTATGCCACTGAGAGGGATTTACAGTCTGTCTCTCCATGTCACTTTTCCTCCTGCTTCTCACAGTGGTGATTTCCTAGGAAAAAATATATGGGAACGCAGAGCTGTTCCCCAAGCACTTCAGCTGGGGTGGCAGTAGATGCTTCAAGACTCAGGCAGTGTGCTGCCAGCAGCATGGCATTAGAAACCCATTGCTCCTTTGGTATGGATAGTGCCTCATCCTCCCATACCCAGCCCCAGTGAAGCCACTGGGACTCACCGCACTGGTCCTGGTAAGCTCATGGCTTGCCGCAGCAAAGCAGCGCAGCACAGCTGGGCATGGGGTCACCCAAGCCTGGATCCCATCGCAGGTTACTCCTGCAGAATTTGGGACCATTTTATTCATCCAGCGCTTAGCTGCTACCTTGTGGCTGTGTAATGCTTTGCAAGCAGATCTAGAGGCTCAGCCGTTTATTATTAGTAATCAGAGTCACCATATAAAAATACAAATGCAGCTGCTGCTGAACTAAGCGCCCTGCCAGCGTCAGGACTGATCTCACCAGGCATCTGGGCTGCAGCTTTTGCAGCTCTGGAGAGGGTGCAGCACAGACATTAGCCAGGGTGGCACAAAATGCCAGTTTTCTGATGTGCTTTCCAAATTATTCATTTCAGCCTCTACGACAAACCTTCCAAAGAGTAACATATGTTGAGTGTAAGGGTGACTACTGAATCCACCTTTGAAACTAGGTTTCAGAGAGGTACGCTTAGGGCTTGCAGTGCCTTGGTCGCAACCCTTGCTCTGAATGGTTTTGTCTGGGACACAGCAGTCCTGAAGGCAGAGGGGTTGATCTCATTAACAGAAGGAGGCTTTTCTTGGGATCATTAGCGGAACGGCTGTGCTGGCTGCTCAGGTCTCTGCTGGCATCTACTGGATACACAAACCAACACCAGGGCTGAAAGAGAAGCAGAGATGGGAGATCTTATTCACATGAGCTATTCTGGTTCTGGTGATTCTTATCAGCTATTACAGCCCATCAGGCTGTCACTTATAAACTGCTAATTGTTCATGCTTCGTAAGTTACGCACAGAGTATTTGCTTGGAATAAAGACTTCATCTGGAGATTAGGAACGGAGTGGAAAATAATGACTTGAGTGAATCTGATGATTAAACTAATGGCAAAACTACCAGTGGCTTCAGCTGGAACAGTACCTTCTAAAATGCTTGTCATTTGTAGGTAGATTAGGGTACGGCGACCGGAAAATCTCAGGCTGTAACGGAAGGTAGGTGTCGCGAAAGGAGCAGCAAGTGCAAGTATCGTGCGAGTTCGTACGGGACAAGACAACTATATAAGGCTGTTGCGCAGTTAAATAAACGCCATTTGTTGCATCCTCACATTGGTGTCAGTGCTCTATGGCCCTGGGGTGTGGATAGCCTCAGGCCAGCCAGCAACCGAACGGAGCTTGCCGCAGACAAGTGGCAACAAATGGTGACCCCGACGTGATTGCTGGACTGGCGGACCGCAGGTGGTCGGAGTGGGTTCGTGAGCCATGGAAACCTTGATAAAGGTGATTTCGTTACTGGGTGGGGAATTTAAGATTTCTGTGAAATCGAAAGACGTAGCCCAGTGTATGGACCGTCTCGTTAAGGAGGGGGCGGTGGCAGGACCAGCTGATTGTTTACAGCCGAATACCTGGGAGCGGTGCTCGATGAAGCTCGCTGAGCGAGCTACGGCAGCGGGTTCTGCCAAAGAATTAAAAACATGGGGAGTTATCTTGTGGCTGCTACGGGCTGCGCGGGAGGACCGGGCGACATGGGATGCGGCTCGGACGTGTTTACATGGGGTCTACCCTGACCAAGACAGAAGTGGCAGTGCTGAAACTCCTCCAACATATACTCTCTGAGAGAGGAATTAAATACGATGAAGCTGCGTTGAAGCAGTTACTGTTCTGGGCAAAAGATAAAGGACATTTTACAACCTTTAATGATGTCCTTGAAGTGCCTTTATGGGAGAAGATTGGTGACTCTCTCTGGAATGCGGTGTCAAGTGGTGATAAGGAAGCCTTTAAATTGTCTGCTACATGGAGGCTGGTTAGCGAAGCGTTAAAAGGAATAAAAGCAGAGAGAGAAGTCACACATACAGCTTTTATAGCTTTAGGACCGCAGACGTCTACTACCCCCTCACTGTTTGCGGGATCAAAACCTCCCACGGCCCCGGTGGCTGTACCGGTGGCAGCTCCTTTATCACCGTGGGTACGGACGGCTCCGAAAAAAGCTGAGGAGCGGGGAGCGAGTAAAATAGATACAGATCCATTAGAACCGGTAATGCACCCTAAAACACGAACTCGATTTGGACTAATTGATTCAGACGCTGAACAGGAGACTTGGCAGAAACCCCCTCCGAAACCCCCTCTCTCTCATTGGTCTCTCTACGGATGAGGCTGAGCAGGAGGACAAGAAGGAGGGTAAACATGCTTTGTACCCACCTTTACCGGATTCGCCATTTACGGAGTCAGCAGTACCAGAGTCACAAGGACTTAAAGGACTGTTACCATCACGAAACGGACACGAACTTGACATGACAGAGCTTGGTAGACGACTGGAAGAATTAAAGACGGAATTGCACCAGCATCGTTCAGCCAATGCCTCGGGACACGTGACTATGTCTCCCCCAAAACCCCCCTCTGTGTTCAGGACAAGTATTAGGGCCACCTCAACCTCCTTTACAACTCCCTACTCCACCTTTAGATCAGGGCGGGGGGGGAGGTTTGCGTCCATCTGGTAATGTGGGAGGTGAGGGAGAGGGTCAGCGTCCGCCCGCGTATACAGGGGAAGGGGGGGGAAGTGAGGGAGGAGTGAAATGGAAAGGGGTCATTCGAGATGCGTTATTAGAAGGAGTTATAATTCCACAAGCATATCCGGTGATTGTGGGTGCGGGTCCTGAGGGGAGAAATATTTGGCAACTGTTAGATTGGAAAATTGTAAAAGAAGCATTGCCACTATAGTTAGCGAAGGACAACACAGGTGAGGACTGCAGGAAAGTTGTTGCAAGGATGGCAAATCGTAACCCCACCTTAACTGAGCTAATGGATGCTTGTGAGAAAGTAGGAACCACCACATCTCAGATGGAGCATTTAGCAAAAACTTTTGCGGCGGCAGTTAAGGTAGTTCATCGTTGTTATACTTGCGAACAGGAAGGTCACTTTAAGAAAAACTGCCTTAAGAAGTTGAAGCTGAGTGGGAGAGATAACTCTGTTTTGATGTGTCGTTGCTGTGGGAAGCTAGGGCATTTTGTGAAGCTGTGCAGGTCTCAGTATAATGCTCAAGGTCAGCTGATAACAACCAGCTGCAGAGTACAGGGAAACTGGAGAAAAACGGGGGGGAACTGTGTGCTGACACAAATGAATCTTCCCAACCAGTTCCAGGCCTAAGCAGTTAACTTGCAGCCCAAACCGCAGGGAGCGCAGGACTGGTGTTTCCACACGGGGTTAACCTGTGCGGTTGCCAAGCCTTGGGCCTGTGGCAAACAGGGATAATGCTAATGCTGATTGTCAAAAGATCATTGAAGCTTTACCTGGAAAAACAGATTTGAATGCTACGATAAAGGCATGTGCAAAAGCGGGTACTGTGGAACATAAGGCTCAAGTTATGGCTGCGGCTGTACTTGGGGCTTACGTCGTCACAATTGCAGTCTCTATTCCAATTGTTAGCAGGGGACACAACTTTAACAGCGCCACGACACACTACTTCAGAGGTACAGCAACTGATTACAGAAATAGAAAGCAGGCTACATTCCAAATTTATACATCGTATTGATTTGAATCAGGAAATACAAATTATCACTTTGTTTGATAGGCAAATTCCGTATGCAATAATTGGTCAATGGAATTCAGAATGATCAGATTCGTTACAGAGCTATTGGCACAGATTATTCATCAAAGGACGGATGCGATGTCGGGAGCTTGTGGCCAGAGATCCCTGCATCACTAACCGTTCCTATTGCAGCTCAATATTTTGAGTGGTGTATGGCTAATAGCTTTGCTTTGCAAACAGCTATGGAGAATTTCTCGGGACAGGTTGTTTATCACTTGCCCTCCCATCCTGTTATAAAATTGAGTGCGGAACTTCCAATTGCCACAGGAGCGTGGTGTGCAGACACTCCTGTGGATGGAATTACCATTTTTATGGATGGATCTGGGAACACAGGCAAGGCGGGCCTTGTCTGGTATTCTGACGGCAAGTGGGAATCTATGGTAGTACAACAAAAGGGTTCACCTCAGGTGGTAGAATTAGGAGCTGTATTAAAAATATTTCAGAATTTTCCCATTCCCTTTAATTTGATTACTGATTCAGCATATGTAGCTGGCATTATAAAGTAATTGGATAGATCTGTTATAGAGCATATATGTAATCAGTGTGGTTTTGAATTGCTGCGAGCTCTGTGGCAAGAAATTCAAATCCGAACTGCATTGTTTTATGTTTTACATGTAAGAAATCATACTAATTTGCCTGGGTTTATTGCAGAAGGCAATGCTCGAGTGGACTCTTTGGTTTCTGACCTTACAAATTCTACTGCAATGACTGTGCAGGTGCCGGACATTAAACAGCAAATCATAGAATGGGTTTTTCCACCTTTTCATCCTAAAACAACAACTTAAGACTGATAATGGACCAGCATACTGTTCACAGATTTTTCGTCAATTTTGTCAACTATGGGGTATTACACATGTCACCGGGATTCCTCATTCGCCTACGGGTCAGGCGATTGTGGAACGTGCTCATAGTACATTGAAACAGCTTCTGCAAAAACAAAAAGGGGGAGAGGTGACTGAACCTTCTGAGAGACTTGCAAAAGCTGTTTGTGTACTTAACCATTTAACTTTAGCAGGAGATAAGGAGCGACCCCCAATTGTAATACATTGGGAGGCAGTTTGACAGGGAGCAAGCTATGTGAAAAACAAAGGCAAAGTGTGGTATAGGGAACCAGGTACTAACGAATGGTTGGGACCAGGGGAACTATTACTAATGGGTCGAGGTTATGCTTCTGTCTCTACAGGCGCAGGAGTACGGTGGATTGTCTCTAAAAGGATGGTTAGCCACATTATTAGAGGGAATAGTTTATGTAGTTGTGATTATAGTTATCACAGGGATCTGCATGGGTTGTGTTAAGACAATCATTGAGAATAGCATATGGAAGTAGTGAGATAATAAATCTAACTACTTCCTAAAGGGGAAATTGATACCGGATGGTTTAGCAACGGTTTAGCAAGAGTAGGCCTCAGAGTAGGCTCTAAAAGGCCTGATCTGTGTTACCTTTAAACAGAATCAGCTTTCCTGTCAGTAATTTTCCTTTCAGCTAGAATAATAGAGAATAACAGTATGTTCTGAAGTAAACTGCATGTTTTGTAGATAGAGTCTGCTTATAGGAATGTTTATAATAAGCATTATCCTACTTGTGTTACCCTATTTGTTTGCATGTTTGCAGAAAACTGTGCAACGAATGGTCAATACAGCCTTTTTGGCACAACAACAGAGAGCAGGATTTATGGGTAACCAAGGCTGGGATTCTCTGACCGGGCTCTGCGAGACACAGGGAACCAGGTTCAAGAGTACCTGTGGGGGAAGCCGAAACAGCACCAGCCTCGACCTTCAGACGTGAGGAGTCATGACAGTACAGAGAGTCTGGTAAAGCGGCGGGGCGCCAAGAAAGATGAGGAACGGCGACTGTTGCTGAGTGAAACAAAAGCTTTGAACAATGCGCTCATGATTAGCTTGCTTTTGCTTTGCATCTCAGGAGTTGCAGGGGAATCTTACTCGGGCTGTAACGGAAGGTAGGTGTCGCGAAAGGAGCAGCAAGTGCAAGTATCGTGCGAGTTCGTACGGGACAAGACAACTATATAAGGCTGTTGCGCAGTTAAATAAACGCCATTTGTTGCATCCTCACATTGGTGTCAGTGCTCTATGGCCCTGGGGTGTGGATAGCCTCAGGCCAGCCAGCAACCGAACGGAGCTTGCCGCAGACAAGCGGCAACAGTCATTCATCAAGACTTACTGTTTTCCTACTAAGATATAATGCATTAATTATATCAGTAGCATGCATATATCAGTGGTGTGCGTATCATTGCCAGATAGTACAGCACTCTTAAACTGAGGATACGTATGTTGGAAAGTTAATGAGGGGTAAGTATGCTGGAAAGTCAACGAGGGACTAAAGAGCCCAAGAACTAATTTTTAATTTGGTTTTGACTAACATCATTGGTACCCAGGGCTGAACTGGTCTTCAGGTCATGTGAACTGCTTTCTCTTTTATGCCAAATATCCTGCACGGAATAACCTGCGTGATTTGTGAATTGGGGTGCTAAAAAGTGTCCCAACAACCTTTTCAGAGCCCTTGTGCAAATGAGATTGTGGTTCGCCTTGCATCCAGGCTGATCTCAAGGGAGAAAGAAGGAAAGAAGTGTTGCAGAGCCATGGCTGGAGGGTGGGAGCCTCAAACTTAGTTTTGCAGTGTCTAAAAGCTTGGTGTCTTTCTGCCTTCTGAGTTCTCCTTCAGCCCAAAGACAGGGGATCTCTAAGTGGAGTGACAGCAGCATGGGTATGTAAGAGGTGTGGGAGCTGATGTCCCCACAGAAGCTTGGCCAGGAGCCACCTCCTACAACATTTTCTTACCCGGGAACAAGCAGCTGTGACCATTGGCAGAGTTTTCAGAGCTAGGGTAAAACAGCAAGGTAAACTTCAGGTCTCCTTTTCCTGGATGAACACATGGAGCTATTGTCAGGTACAAGGACAGACACTCTGGCTTGTGTGCTAGCATGGACAAGACCTTCTCACCCACTCTGTGCTGTTGATGAGAGTCAGCAACCTTCAGCACAGCTGGGACACAGCAGAATTTCAAGTACGTTTTGGCAGGCAGTCTGCAGCCTTTGGCGTGTTTTGTGTGTGTCTCTCTGTCTTGTTTCAGACCAGGATGGACTTTTCTGTTAAGTTTCCTTTAACTGACTTTACATCCTGAAGTGGACTACAAGGCCTGTTGCCGTGGGAACTGGGGTCCCTGTTGGGTGTCTTGGTCCCACAGAGGAAGGGTCTGTAGAGTGCCACACCTGTGGGGAGGGGCGGACAGGACAGCTGCCCCGAACTGACCAACGGGGTATTCCATCCCACTCATGTCATACGCAGTATAAAGCTGAGGGACCACGAGGGGCGTGCTCTCTTCCCCTATGGACAACATCCTGGGAGGACGCTGCCCGCGATCCTGCCGTCGCTCTGAACCAGCTTCCTGCCTGCTGCCGTGTGTGCTCCGGGACTGCCCAGCGCCTGCCCTGCAGCATCAGCGGGGACGTGGTTGTCATCAGGGGGGAGCATAGTAGCGGCTTTATATATAGTTCATTATTTATTATACTCTTTCTTTCCCTTGTTATTATTTATTAAAACATTTAACTTTCCAACCCACAAGTCTCTCTTGCTTTTCCCTTTTCCTTTTCCCCACTGGGGAAGCAGAAGGTTAACAGAGAGCGTCTGCCATCTGTTTAACCGCCTGCCCAGCCTTAAACAATGACAATCTCTCTCCACTGTATGTGGTTTATTTCAGACACTTCATAATTTGGTTGTCTTTTTTGAAACATTCTTGTAAAAATTTGGCTGTAGAGACTCGTATGCCTGACTTGCTCAACAGTGCTGTGGTATGAGGAGCGGCTGAGGGAACTGGGGGTGTTTAGTCTGGAGAACAGGAGGCTGAGGGGAGACCTTATCGTTCTCTACAACTACCTGAAAGGAGGGTGCAGCGAGGCGGGGGTTGGTCTCTTCTCCCAAGTAACAAGTGATGGGACGAGCGGAAACGGCCTCAAGTTGCACCAGGGCAGGTTTAGATTGGATATTAGGGAAAACTTCTTCATGCAAAGGGTTCCTAAGCAGTGGAAGGGGCTGCCCCGGGAAGTGGGGTGCGGCGGGCGGGCGTGGCTGTGATGTGCTCTGGCGCCTGTGACATCACAGGGGACGTGTCACAGTGGGGCAGTTCCCAGGGGCGGGAGCTGAGCTTTCATCTTCCTTTTCCTCCCTCCCTGTATCATACATCTTCCCTGTCACAACAACTGGTGTTTTACTATGCTTGGGAGTTTGGCAAAAGAAATACCTTAACAGATCGCTTTTTTAGCCTGTCCTACAGTCTATGACTTTCTGACTATCAGTACTTCCACATATAATGGGTTAAAGCAACATTTTCCTGCCATCATGCATTTTTCACAGTGTGGTGTGTTCAGAGTGTCTTCCAGCTGCCAGCACTCAGCTTTCAGTCACTTTTCTGGCACTTAACAAACAGCTCAGACAGTCAGTTGGTTTGGGCTGTATTGTGTCCGTCTCTTAGCTTCATCGTGGCACTTTCTGCAGGACTAGAGTAATCGCTGTTTCATTCTTGCAGTCAAGCTCTTGTGCTGGATGGGCTCGGTGGCTGTCACCAGTGTGTCAGGCGTGCTGAAAGGGAAGGGGGACTTCCTTTCCCCGTGGATCTCTCGCTGCTCGCAGACTGGGGCACCAAACCAGAGCTCACACAATGGAGAAGAAACCACACTGTGGCTCACACGATCCCACCTCTGCGATTTCCTGGCAGTCTGGTTGCAAAGGGCTCTGAGCACCAGGGCTCCTGCATTTCCACAGGGAAATGGCCCTGGGGCCCAATGCCTCCATCCCGCATCCCCATCCCTTCAGAGGCTGGTGTTGACAGTGTCCGCTTTGGCCTGCAAGGTAGCCTCAGAGATGGTGTCTGGTTGCCCATCCCGACAGAAGAGTACAGCGGGGTTCTTGCAGGCCCACATGGCCACCTCTCCCCCTCTCGCCCGGCTAGAGGAGGACGGGGCGCTGCTCGGAGGGCCGCTGTGTCGGTTGACGTAGCGCTCCCGGACGCAGTCAGCCTGGCTCCGGGGCTCTGGCCGGTTGCCTGGCACTGAGAAGTAGGCCGCCACTTTGTTCCTAGTCCTGTAGCCACCCTCACGGCTTTGCCGCAGCAGCACGGAGATGTCGGGGTTGCGGGTGGCGTAGACGAGCAGGTTGATGGCACCGTTGGCCCAGGCCATCCCGCTGGCCACGGCGTCCATGGTGGGTGAGAAAGGCAGGCGGCCAGCGGCAGCGGCGAGCCCCAGGATGCGGTAGGGCCTGCAGTAGCAGATGATGGATACGATCATGATGAGGACGGTGGTGGCCGTCTGCATCTCCCTGTAGGCCCGGAGCAGGTGCTCGTAGGTGGTGAGGGGCCGCACGCGGCTCTCGGCCAGCCACACCGCCCGGCAGATGTTGTAGTGGCAGAAGCACATGAGGGCGAAGGGCAGGAGGTAGCAGAGCACGATGAGGGCCGCGCCATAGGGTGGCCCCAGCCGGGAAGAGCCCCAGGGCAGCATGTAGACGCAGTGATAGGCCCTGGGCCGGGCCTCCTCCCACTGCCCCTCGCCCGCCAGCCCATACCAGGGGCCGGCCAGGGCCAGGGCGGCCAGCCAGACGGCGGCCAGGAGCTGGGCGGCGCGGCGGCGGCCCATCTTGTGTCGGGGCTGGCGGACGATGGCGCAGTAGCGGTCGAAGGAGAGGAGAGCCATGGTGAGGGTGGCAGCAATACCCAGCCCGGCGTGGAGGGCGGCGCTGGCCAGGCAGAGGCGCTGCCCGAAGAGCCAGGCGCCGGGCGGGCGGCTGAGCAGGCTGAGGAAGGCCAGGGGCAGGCAGAGCAGGGCGCCCAGCAGCTCCGACAGCGACGGCACGAAGGCGTTGGTGACCGTGTGGAGCTGCCGGTGCCGGGCGATCACCAGCACCACCGCCCCGTTGCCCAGCACCGAGAGGGCGAAGATGAGCAGCAGCGCCAGCGCCTGCGAGGCCAGCGCCACCACAGACCACCCCCCCGCATTGGAACAGGCTGCCCAGGGAAGTGGTGGACTCACCATCCCTGGAGGTATTTAAAAGACATGTAGATGTGGTGCTTAGGGACATGGTTTAGTGGTGGCCTTGGTAGTGCTAGGTTAACGGTTGGACTCGACGACCTCAAAGGTCTTTTCCAACCTAAATGATTCTATGGTTCTATGGTTATGAGGAGTACAGGACAGGCACAGCTTTAAAACACAGGCTGGCTCTCTACTGGAGCTGCAGCAGCTCCACATCAAAAAGGATCTTGTCGACAATGCCCCCTTGCTACAGTCTGAGATAGTGTTTAACAGAAATGTGCCAATTTGTGACGCCTTAAAGACCACAGCCAGCTGCCCTCATTCAGCCCTTCACGTACAAGACTAACGTACAGGCACCAGCCAGCGCTTGTTAAAAATATGTTGAAATCTGTGTTGTTCCAACTTCACTACCACCTTCCTAGAAAGCCATGTTAGTTCCCTCCTGGTGCAGCTCCCGTGATGCTTTGTGGTCAACCTCAGTCCCGGTGTCCCCAGTCCTGCCCTTGCCAGAAGCAACTGCCACAAGGATGTTTACCTGGCCTGTGGCATGCTGGTCAGGGCATTAAAGCAGTAGAAAACTAAACCAGCGTGCAAAAGAGGGGATCGGCGCTTTTCTGTCGTTTAGTGCCTGAGCTGGTTAGCGAGGATGAGCTGGGGTGGTTGGGGAAGAAGGGACTGGGAAGGTGGCCAGAGCTGAGCACCGGGGGCAGCAGGACCACCTTTTTCAGGGGCTTTCTGTCATAAGATTCATGCAGCCATAGATAGCACTGAACGGCACGCCACGAGTCAGGCACAGCAGTGCTGGACCTTCATCTTCCTCCTTTTCTTAACCCAACAGTTATCCCTTAGTTCCTCTGCGCTGGCCAAGTTTGTTCCAATTGGCAGAGAAAGCTCTTCTTGCGTGCAAAAAGCACAAAACAACCCGCTGGAAATCTGGGTGGTGCTAAAGACAGGAAGGCTCCAAATGACCACTTCTGGTCAAAGCGCAGGCTCTGCTTCAGAGCTGCAGGGGCGCCCGGCTGAAAACAGGGGCATCCTTTCTGCTGCAACACGGACGGCACACCACAATAAGGGCACATGCCCAACATGCTGTCTGCAGCACGGCCAGAGGATCGGAGTTGGGGTGCTGCTCTGCAGGCGATACACGAACTACAAGCTCTTTCGCTTTACACTAGCCATACCTTGCTGCGGAAGGGCAGGTGTGCAAGAAGTTGCTGTCCTACCCTTCTAACAAGTCACCAGTGTTCACTTGCTGTCAAACAGCTTCTGGGAGAAGCTGTGGGTTTTCTGTACAGCTTCTCTCTGAAACAGTACGAATGCACTGCTCAACTTGCAAAATCCAGGACCTGCAGGGCAAAGCATCAATGCTGAGAAGTAGTCAAGGGTCAAATCTTTTCCTCGTGGACTTCAGGAGCACCACAGAAGGAAATTACATTAATGCTCGCAGCATGACAAACGGCCACATTAAAATTTCATGAACAATTAGGTCTCTCTCTCCCCTATCATTCATCTGGCCATTTCTTACCCAAGTTCCCTCTCAAGGCTGGCTGAGAATGAGGCCAGGCTGAGACACTTAAATCTCCTCCAGAAAAGACAATTTATTTCTTCTCTCACTTACAAAATAATGATAGTACGCTCGCTTGGGTCACAAACAGTTGAAAAAGCTGGGAAAACGGTAACATTGTATTTTTAAAGCCTATACAAGAACAGCACTGCCGGTCTTTGACGTTCAGGTCTGGCAAAGATAGAGGAAGGCCCAATCTTACTTTCTGATTCAAAATACTAATTTAAGGCTTCAGGCCTCCGGGGAAAAATATTCTACTGATCTATTCATATGAATTTACGCCACGCAATCGCACTTCCGTTGTATTATTTTCTTCTTTTCACAATGGCAGAGGTGGTTTTTAAGTATAAAACTCCAGCAGCAGGTTGCTGCCATCAGGACAGTAATATCCGTTCTCTGCACCTACACATTTTCACAGGCTGAAGGGCACACGAGGAGCACATGGCATTGCTCTACCTCTGCTTTCAGATACTCGCCTCTCTCGCATGGCTCCTCTACATGTGGGTAAACTCTTAGAGATGTGAGACACTTGGGATGAGCTCAAAAAGCAAACGCACACCTTGTGCACAGACTCAGTCATACCATAGTCTACACCCACACCCTTTGGTTGTCTTTTTTGAAACATTCTTGTAAAAATTTGGCTGTAGAGACTCGTGTACCTGACTTGCTCAACAGTGCTGTGGTATGAGGAGTGGCTGAGGGAACTGGGGGTGTTTAGTCTGGAGAACAGGAGGCTGAGGGGAGACCTTATCGCTCTCTACAACTACCTGAAAGGAGGGTGCAGCGAGGCGGGGGTTGGTCTCTTCTCCCAAGTAACAAGTGATGGGACGAGCGGAAACGGCCTCAAGTTGCACCAGGGCAGGTTTAGATTGGATATTAGGGAAAACTTCTTCATGCAAAGGGTTCCTAAGCAGTGGAAGGGGCTGCCCCGGGAAGCGGGGTGCGGCGGGCGGGCGTGGCTGTGATGGGCTCTGGCGCCTGTGACATCACAGGGGACGTGTCACAGTGGGGCAGTTCCCAGGGGTGGCAGCAGGCAGCGCTGCCCCAGTGCGGCCTGGGCCAGTGGAGAGTGCGCACTCGGGGGAGGCTGGGCTGGACGAGGGCCGGGGCACAAACGCGGCCCCCGGGGGGTGGGTTCTCACCCTGCATCGAGGGCTCAGCCGCTCGCGGGAGCGCCCTGAGCAGGGCACGGTGCCGCCGCCACCGGGGCTGGGGTCAGGCCTTCCTGCCTCTCAGCTGCCTCGGACCCTCTCCTACCTGCCCCCAGCTCCCTGCGGCTCCTGTCCCCGCTTCCCCTGCCGTCAGCTCCCTCCCTCACAGCCCCACTGAACCCCTTCACCCCTTCTCTCTCTTGTCCTGCAGGCCATGGCTGCCACAAAATTCTTCGCCGTGCTTGTGCAAAGCATCATCCAGCTCCTGCAGATGGTCAGCGATGAGCTGGATGAAGCCACGCGCGAGCGCATGCAGCAGCGTGCGGAGCAGCTGAGCCAGGAGATGACTCGGCTGCTGCAGGAGCTGGAGCTGAGGAGCCTGGAGCAGAGCGCCTTTGCCTGGGGAGCCCTGCTCTTTGCTGCCTTGCAGACATGGCAGTTCTGGGCAGTTGCTGGCATCCTGGTCCTGCTCTTTGGGCTCTTCAGGTGGCTCAGGAAAAGGAGCCCTGAGCCAGAGAGCAGCAGCAAGAGGAAGGAGAGCTCCAGCAGCCTCAGCAAGGAGGAAGAGGAGCAGGAAGAAAGTGAAGAAGGTTCTGATAGTGAGAGGGATATGAGCAGGATTTTTGCAAAGCGCATCCAGTGGCCAGTGCAGAACCTTGCCTACAGGACCCGGGTGGTGGAAGAGCTGCTGGGTGAGCTCCGTGTCTTACAAGAGCCCCTGTCAAACAGCACTTGCAGTTTCTTCCCCGAGCTGCAGCCAGCCATCAGGGTAGGCAGCGCCTTCGAAGGCTGGAGTCCCTGTGAGGATGATGCTGTCTACCACGTGCTCATGCCCCTGAAGCCCCCCCGTGGGCACGCCTTCCACCTGGAGCTGGGCACTGAGCAGGAGATGCCGACGAGGAACTTCTGCGTCCGTGTGGAGCAGGTGTGCACCTGCATGAGCGAGCAGCTGGTGGAGAACATGCTGTGCTTCCTCCACCACCCTGAGGAGGAGCTGAGGAATCTGGGTCGCAGCTTCCTACGCACCCTCTGCACCGGCTCCTACCTAGATGTGCAGAAAACTGCCCGCTGGTTCCAGAGCTTCGTGATGTCATCCTGGATGCTGTTGCCTCAGTCGCGTCGCTACAAGATGGAGATGCTGCCCTCCAGCCGCTCCTGTAAGCTGCAGCTGACAAAATCCTCCAGGAGAACCCTGTTCATTGAGATTATGTTTGGGGTGCAGCAAGGCGACTCAGACATCTTCGTGAGCAGCCAGAGTACAGAGGCCACCTTCACCCCAAGCACGACGTGGCCAGAGAGCTACGCTGTGGCAGAGGTGAAGTTCTTCAGGCATGTGGCCAGGCAGGCCCCACACAGCAGCTTCCACCTCAAATGCCTGCATGTCTGTGCCCGCATCCTGGAGGGCACAGGCTTTTCCACCTATGCCTTCAAGACAGCAGTGATGCACCTCCTGACCACCATACCCCTGCCAGACTGGCACAGGAGGGAGTTCCTGCCGCGCCTGGGGGATATCATGGAGTACCTGCGCAGCTGCCTGGAGGAGAAGCGCCTCGACCACTTCTTCTTTGGCAATGAGAGCGTGCCTGAGGAGATCATCTTGCCCCCAGACTTCCAAACGGCCGAACCGATCAACCTCTTCCAGCACCTCACGCAGGATCCCCATGCCCACGCCGAGGCACTGCGTGAGTTTGATGACCTGCAAGATCGGCTCGAAAGACTGCTGTACTACGGTCGCTGAAAGAGTTCTTCATGCACAGAGCTAGGGGCTCAGAGCTCAAGGCAGACGACCACCTCATACTGCAGGGAAAAAGAGGGGAGAATGGGGCACACAGAAGGGGAAGGGAAATCCCTGCGCAGCAGCCCTCTGCCAAGAACTGCAGCGTTCTCCCCTCAACAGTCTCAGTGCAGCAGCCGGTGACAGCTATGGAGGCTACAAGATGACTTTCATCCTCCTTTCCCCTTGCGCTGGCTGCAGCCTGGATGGCTTTTCCCATGGACTGAGAAATTCTTGCTGGCAGCTCCAGCTGGGCAGGGACCAAGCGAGAGGCACTGCTGCTGTGCCTGCGTGTGTTCACTGGGGTCCAGGGGGAGAATCTACCTGTCCTAGACACTCCTCGGGGTGCTGGTGCTGCAGAACTGAGCACGCTGGACACGGAGAACACGCTGCTCAACTGACAGCGGGGATTGCTGCCGCATCCTTCCTCCACAGCAAAAGCACACTCTGGGGAGTGGGACCCGATGCAGCTGAAGAGGCCATCGCAAGGGGGCTTGTGACAGCGACTCCCTTTGCCACCTGCAGAGCGACCGCCCACCCCCTTTGAGAGAGTCTGTTCCTCTGAGACCTTTCCTCTGTGCAAAGTTGACAATAAACGGGGTGTTTGAACAAATGCTGCATCCGTGAGTGTCTGTGTGTCACTTTGTTGGGGAAAGCAGGCATAGGGGGCTGACTGCTTGTGGTGGGTTGACCTTGGCTGGACGCCAGGTGCCCACCAAACTGCTCTATCACTCCCCCTCCTCAACTGAACAGGGGAGAGAAACTGTTGATGAAAGGCTCGTGGGTCGAGATAAGGACAGGGAGATCACTCAGCAAGCACTGCCACGGGTAAAACAGACTCGACTTGGGGAAATTAATTTAATTTCTTACCAAGCGAAACAGAGTAGGATAATGAGAAGTAAAACCAAATCTTAAAACACCTTCCCCCAACCGCTTCCTTCTTCCCCGGCTCAACTTCCCTCCCGATTCTCTACCTCCTACCCCCAAGCAGCAAAGGGACACAAGGAATGGAGGTTGAGGTCAGTTCATCACACATCATCTCTGCCGCTCCTTCCTCCTCACTTTCTTCCCCTGCTCCAGCGTGGGGGCCCTCCCACATGAGACTATATTCTCTCTCCTCCCTCCCAGCTGCTGTCATGCACCAGTGTTTTTCCCTCCTTCTCAAATATGTTATCACAGAGGCGCTACCACCATCGCTAATTGGCTCAGCCTTGGCTGGCAGCGGGTCGGTCTTCGAGCCGCCTGGCATTGGCTCTGTCGGACATGGGGATACTTCTAGCAGCTTGTCACTGAAGCCACCCCTGTACCCTGCCACCCCGCCAAAACTAATACACTGCTCAGGTGCCACAGAGTCAGGGAGCACTTGGCAGAAGAGCTCATGCAGTGGGCTCTGCTTTCACTGATTCTGTAACTAAGGCTCCCCCACCTCACTGTCCTCCTGTCTTGGGCTCATTGGACTAACTCATGACCCTCCACAGCTCTGCATCTTTCTTATGGGCTGTAGGGAGGCTGAAGTGGGTGCCTACGGAGCTCGAGGCAACCCAAGCCCGGGGAGCCCGACAGCATTGCCCTTGGCGACCCCAGTGAGGCGGATATGAGGCTCTCCGAGAAGGGAGCCCTTTGCACAGGGGACAAGTACCATGAGTGCAGAGCGGGGTCTGGCTGTTCTTGCTGAAGCTTTGGAGCAAGGCTTGGGCACAAGCCAGCGCAGAGCAGCGGCTCCGAGGACTGGAGGCATAGCTAAGGCTGGCGCAGGAGGAATGAGCGTCCCGCAAGTGCTGGGCACCTCCACTCCTGCATCACCTATTCAGGTCTCTTGGGAAGCAAGGTCCTCTCGCCGTGGCACAGCAGGAACAGGGATCCTGCCACGGAGGGGCCCAACCTGCCACCAGGATAGACACCACCACCCACCCATCGGTGTCACGAGTGCACCAAGAGCACACCCATGTCCATGGCCCCTCGGCTGGTGGGTTCTCACCCTGCATCGAGGGCTCAGCCGCTCGTGGGAGCCCCCTGAGCAGGGCACGGTGCCATCGCCACCGAGGCTGGGGTCAGGCCTTGCTGCCTCCCAGCTGCCTCGGCCCCTCTCCTACCTGCACCCAGCTCCCTGCGGCTCCCGTCCACGCTTCCCCCGCCATCAGCTCCCTCCCTCACAGACCCGCTGAACCCCTTCACCCCTTCTCTCTCTTGGCCTGCAGGCCATGGCTGCCACAGAATTCTTCGCCGTGTTTGTGCTAAGCATCATCCAGCTCCCGCAGATGGTCGGTGATGAGCTGGATGAAGCCACGCGCGAGCGCATGCAGCAGCGTGCGGAGCAGCTGAGCCAGGAGATGACTCGGCTGCTGCAGGAGCTGGGGCAGAGAGGACATTGCGGCGAGGAACTGTCCCTCCGCATGGAGCTGGAGTGCACCTGCACGAGGGAACAGCATGTGGGGGACATGGTGTGCTTCCTCCACCACCCCAAGAAGGAGCTGAGGGAAAATCAGGGTCCCAGCCTCCTAGGCACCCTCTGCACCGGACCCTACCTAGACATGGAGAAAACCACCTTCTGGTTCCAGACATTGGTAAGAGCAGCCTGGGTGGTTTTGCCTCGGTCGAGAGCTGCTTGGAATGCTAGAGAGAGTCCAGTGCAGAGCCACAAAGATGATTAAGGGAGTGGAACATCTCCCTTATGAGGAGAGGCTGAGGGAGCTGGGTCTCTTTAGCTTAGAGAAGAGGAGACTGAGGGGTGACCTCATTGAGAGACTGGCATCTAACAGTGCTGCCCTCCAGGCGCTCCTGCAATCTCCAGCCGAAGAACGTTTCCGGTAGCACCATCCTGATTGAGATGATGTTTGGCGTGCAGCGAGGTGACTCGCAAACCTTCCTGAGTATGGAGTAGAGAGAGGGCAGTGTTACCAGCAGCACGACATGGCCAGAGAGCTATGGCAGAGGTGCAGTTCTTCACGCACAGGGCCAGGCTGGAAGACACTCCCCTGGGAGCTGGTGCTGCAGAAATGAGCATGCTGGACATGGAGAACACGCTGCTCAACTGACAGCGGGGATTGCTGCCGCATCCTTCCTCCACAGCCAAAGCACACTCTGGGGAGTGGGACGCCATGCAGCTGCAGAGGCCATCGCGAGGGGCCTTGCAACAGAGAATCCTCTTACCACCTGGACGGCAACTGCCCTCCCTCTTCCAGACAGTCCATTCCCTCTGGGGGCTTTCCTCTGTGCAAAGCTGACAATAAATGGAGTGTTTGAACAAATGCTGCGTCCGTGAGGGTCTGTGCATCACTTTGTTGGGGAACACGGGCACAGGGTGCTGACAGCTCAGCTGCTACAGAGTCAGGGAGCGTTTTGCACAAGAGCTGCTGCAGTGGGCTCTGGTTTCATGATTCACTGGGCTTTGGCTTCCCAGGGCTTGTGGGTTAATCCCAGGTGGCAGTTTGCGCACACATTGTGCGCAAACTCAGTCATACCATAGTCTACACCCACACCCTTTGGTTGTCTTTTTTGAAACATTCTTGTAAAAATTTGGCTGTAGAGACTCGTGTACCTGACTTGCTCAACAGTGCTGTGGTATGAGGAGCGGCTGAGGGAACTGGGGGTGTTTAGTCTGGAGAACAGGAGGCTGAGGGGAGACCTTATCGCTCTCTACAACCACCTGAAAGGAGGGTGCAGTGAGGCGGGGGTTGGTCTCTTCTCCCAAGTAACAAGTGATGGGACGAGCGGAAACAGCCTCAAGTTGCACCAGGGCAGGTTTAGATTGGATATTAGGGAAAACTTCTTCATGCAAAGGGTTCCTAAGCAGTGGAAGGGGCTGCCCCGGGAAGCGGGGTGCGGTGGGCGTGGCTGTGATGCGCTCTGGCGCCTGTGACAACACAGGGGACGTGTCACAGTGGGGCAGTTCCCAGGGGCGGCAGCAGGCAGCGCTGCCCCAGTGCGGCCTGGGCCAGCGGTGAGTGCGCACTCGGGGGAGGCTGGGCTGGACGAGGGCCGGGGCACAAACGCGGCCCCCGGGCTGGTGGGTTCTCACCCTGCATCGAGGGCTCAGCCGCTCGCGGGAGCGCCCTGAGCAGGGCATGGTGCCGCCGCCACCGGGGCTGGGGTCAGGCCTTCCTGCCTCTCAGCTGCCTCGGACCCTCTCCTACCTGCCCCCAGCTCCCTGCGGCTCCTGTCCCCGCTTCCCCTGCCGTCAGCTCCCTCCCTCACAGCCCCACTGAACCCCTTCACCCCTTCTCTCTCCTGTCCTGCAGGCCATGGCTGCCACAAAATTCTTCGCCGTGCTTGTGCAAAGCATCATCCAGCTCCTGCAGATGGTCGGTGATGAGCTGGTTTAGGCAACGTGCGAGTGCGTGCAGCAGCGTGTGGAGCAGCTGAGCCAGGAGATGACTTGGCTGCTGCAGGAGCTGGGGCAGAGTGCCTTTGCCTGGGGAGCCCTGCTCTTTGCTGCCTTGCAGACATGGCAGTTCTGGGCAGTTGCTGGCAACCTGGTCCTGCTCTTTGGGCTCTTCAGGTGGCTCAGGAAAAGGAGCCCTCACCGAGAGAGCAGCAGCAAGGGGAAGGAGAGCTCCAGCAGCCTCAGCAAGGAGGAAGAGGAGCAGGAAGAAAGTGAAGAAGGTTCTGATAGCGAGAGGGATATGAGCAGAATTTTTGCAAAGCGCATCCATTGGCCAGTGCAGAACCTTGCCTACAGGATCCGGGTGGTGGAAGAGCTGCTGGGTGAGCTCCGTGTCTTACAAGAGCCCCTGTCAAAGAGCACTTCCAGTTTCTTCCCCGAGCTGCAGCCAGCCATCAGGGTAGGCAGCGCCTTCGAAGGCTGGAGTCCCTGTGAGGATGATGCTGTGTACCACGTGCTCATGCCCCTGAAGCCCCCCCGTGGGCACGCCTTCCACCTGGAGCTGGGCACTGAGCAGGAGATGCCAACGAGGAACTTCTGCGTGCGCGTGGAACAGGTGTGCACCTGCATGAGCGAGCAGCTGGTGGAGAACATGCTGTGCTTCCTCCACCACCCTGAGGAGGAGCTGAGGAGGAATCAGGACCCCAGCCTCCTACGCACCCTCTGCACCGGCTCCTACCTAGATGTGCAGAAAACTGCCCGCTGGTTCCAGAGCTTCGTGATGTCATCCTGGATGCTGTTGCCTCAGTCGCGTCGCTACAAGATGAAGATGCTGCCCTCCAGCCGCTCCTGTAAGATGCAGCTGACAAAATCCTCTAGAACCCTCTTCATTGAGATTATGTTTGGGGTGCAGCAGGGTGACTCGGACATCTTCGTGAGCAGCCAGAGTACAGAGGCCACCTTCACCCCAAGCACGACGTGGCCAGAGAGCTACGCTGTGGCAGAGGTGAAGTTCTTCAGGCATGTGGCCAGGCAGGCCCCACACAGCAGCTACCACCTCAGATGCCTGCAGGTCTGTGCCCGCATCCTGGAGGGCACAGGCTTTTCCACC